>NC_143529.1:23510522-24198022 GCF_031878675.1 Megascapheus bottae
CTTATTTGTCATGAATCATTCATACCCTTTTCCATCCCTCTCTTTTGACTGAGGGAACCTTGAATGATTAGTAGAAAAATCCCAGATTTATGACCTGGGCGTTCAAACAATGCCTTTGAGAATATACAGATGGCTTTACTTGAGTGCTGTGTCACCCATCAAAATGAGGACACAACACAAAATCCTCACCCAATGTGATAGAACATTATGTTACTGCTCCTCACTTGCTCAAAACCAGAGCGATGGTACAGAGGGAGTGGGATGGGAAGAAGGTAGAAGGTTCTTAAGGAGACTTTGAGAACTTCATCCCTGAGGCTGGGGCTGCTTTCTGCAGAGATGCCACATCTGTCTTTGCTTCAGCATCTCCAGCCAGAAGCTCCTAGCCTGTGATCCACCACCGCTCCCCCCAGCCCCCTGGGACAGCTGTATCATGAGCATTTGGGATCATTTCATATTTCAGAAAGATTTTAAATCATACTCATGAGGTCAACAAGAAAGCCTAATGGATTTAATTAGGCTGGAAAGGAAACACCAGAAACATCTCATATGGCTCAGAGGAGAAAGCAGCCAGGAGAAAGGAAACGTGAGATTTGATGAGATATGAGTCATTCTATTCAAGATGAGTGGTTAAAACCATGCAGCACTCCTGGGAATAAAAAAAAAACCCACAGTCCATGAGCCAAGCAGAATCCAAGGGAGAGAATGGCCCCAGTTCATTTCCAGGAAGGTTTGGGAAATTGCTCCTGTTTATTTCACATCAGTAAGTACAAAGTAAGCCATGTAAAACAGTATACAATTGTATACTATGAAGTTAGAATAGAAGTGAATAGCCTTGATTGCTTTCCCTTCATGTTACTTCCAACAGAGTTTGAGGTCTGCAGTGTGAAGCTGAAAGATTTGATATAAAATTGATTCAAGACTATTTGATGGAACAAAGACCAAAAATCCATGGGAAAGCCTGGTGACCAAGTCAAGCCTAGGCTCTTCTAACTGCTATGGCAGAAGCTGTTCTCTATTATTCCATAAGTTTTCACTCTTCAGTCCTTAACAAAACAAAAAATGGTTGTAGCAGAGTAGATTGTTCCACATGGTAACAGAGAATTTTCTAGGTTGCTTTGCAGTATGTTGAGTCAAAGGACTAACTTCTGCTCATGGCGTATATGCTCAGGCTCAGATGGCAGTCCTTGGACCCTTATAAGAAGTCAGATGGTATACTTTCTTTATCTCTTTTCTATCATTTTTACCCACCTGCCTTAAATTCATATTTAATATCCACTGCAGGGTTACCAAGGATGTCAGAGAACAAAAGCATCATACAAAAATAATAACATGCATCTCTAAACCTTGTGCTTCAACACTGAGAAAGACCTTCATTCCTGAAATGGATAATGGTGTATTTGAGACCAAATGACAAAAATAGAGAGCGTTGGGGAACAAAGAAAGGGAGAGGGGAAGGGATGGAGGGAAGGAAAGACGAAGAAAGAGGAAGATGTAAAGAATGAAGGGAGAGAAGAAAAGGAGAGAAAATGAGAGGAAAGAAGGAAGAAAAGAGGAAGGGACACAGAGAAGAAAGGGGGGAGAAAGGGAAGGAAGGAAGGAAGGAAGGAAGGAAGGAAGGAAGGAAGGAAGGAAGGAAGGAGGAAAAGAAACTGTATGATTGTGATTTGAATGGTATAGAAATTTCTTTCTTACATGTAAAGGGTCACCTCCTGTATTTCAAGTCCTCAGTTCCTCTCTTTTGTTCCACAGAAAAGCCATCATCAGATAAGGGAGTCATCTTCCCTCCCAGAAATAAATTATTTCACCTGGACTCCCCTCTTGGACGGTGGGTCAACTTTTCCCACTACGTCTCTTCACTGCTTTCTTACTATCTATCCTTTCACACTTCTCTTTCTTCATTTTGAGTTGAGAAACTGACAAAGTCTAAGTCAGTAGCTGAAAGCGCCTTAAGTAAAAGCAAAACTCCAGCAAGTCTATAGAGTCAGCCATAGGACCTGAATATGTTGGCTTAAAAGCAGCTCAATACCAGGTCCCATAGCACAACACTAAAGGCAGGAGAGCACCAAGGAGAGGAAGCGAGGAAGCAGGCTCCAGCAGGCGTGCAGGCCTCCATGCCCAAGCACTTACTTCTCAGGCCCAAGGCCAAGATACATACCAGCCCGCAGCTGCCTCCCAACCACGTTCATTTGGGGTATCCAACACCACACGTTTTCATTCCCTAACCCAAAGACCTCCTGAGGCACATGAAGCTCTCCATGTAGGGCAAAGTTATTGAAGCGAAAAATAATAAACTTTCATGAGCATGTTTCGATTTTCACTTACGTTTATGGCCAAAGGTGTTTTTTATTTTAATAATCGCTGCTGGAACAAGGGCAAGCCACATGCTGCTAACTTGTTAAACAGAAGGGAAGGATGGTGGGGGGGGGAGAAAGAGAGAGAGAGAGAAAGAGAGAGGGGAGGAGGGAGGCAGAAAGAGAGAGAGAGAGAGAATGCTTGTGAAAGGGAGGGAGTCCATGCTTAGCTGCACATTTTCCAAAGCTCAGTGCTAATTCTCTCAGTTTTGAATCTCACCCATAAAACCTTCATGACAGATAAAGGAATAAAATATCATTTGCAACATATTCTGCTGGGCTCATTTTCTCAATAACAGCCAACGCCAACCGTGTGTGTGTGTGTGTGTGTGTGTGTGTGTGTGTGTGTGTGTGTGTGTGTGTGTGTGTGTAGAGGGGAGGGGGGCCTCAATGTTTTGTGGCAGTTTCATAAGGTGGTGTGTGTAAAAGGGAAGGAATCTAGAGGAACTTTCCTCCTTCCTCCAACCAGCTGGACTTCAACCTGCTGGTTGTTTTTCAGGCTCACTTTTTATCTGCCCAGTTTCGGTGTGGTTTTAAATGTCAGGAAAGGTTAAGAAGTCTTTGACATCTCTGGGAGTTTTCTTGGATTTCTGAGGAGGAGGCCCACCCTATAATGCATAAATGGATTATCCCTCCCCATCTTGAAAATTGCTTTTCAGAAGGGACATATCAAATTAAAGACAAAAGCGTGAAAGGAACTGCTCATCTGTGGGTCAGTGCTTTTTACTCCAGAATGAGTAAACCTAGAAGTATTCAAATATCATATTTCTTTCTCTTTCTCATCTGCTCTGACTCACACTTTCCCTAATCGTGTAGAATCAACAGAAGATATCAGGACTCAGTGAACATCAGTACATCCTTTTCTTGGCCCTAACTCTGAAGCTTACTGAGTCATGAGGGGTCTCAGATCTCCAAACAATCATGAGACAAATTGTTGTCTAGAAGGAACCACTTTACCATCACAGGGGGCAAATATAGATGAATGGATTCCAAGGACCTGCCATCTCTCCCACCTCAGTTACCTCCCAGTGAAAGCCTCCAGGCCATTTCCTCAAATACACCAGAATTTTGTGGAGGAGATAGAAATAGGGGAGAAAGAAATAATAATTAAGTGTGTAGTTTGAAGTACTATTTTGATGGAGTCAAAAATTAATTCTTATAATAATTTTTTTTAAAAAAAGACCTTCATAATCTTCAAGAAAGATACCTATTTAGGCATTTACAAAGGACCCATCTGAACCCCCAACCATGCATCCACACCAGTGTTTATAGGCCAAGAATCCAGGTAGAATTTTACCCACTGGGTCTTTGCTCCTGCCACTTATTTGGTTAGGCTTCCTTGTGTCCTTTGCTGTGTTTTCAGTCACTCCCCCTCTTCTTCTGTCAAGCATAGAAGTCTTAGTAAAGCCACCATCTGCTGAGACTCACAGCACACTTTCTCCAAGCACTTTCCAAAAGTAAAATCTCATTACCTGCCTATTTAGTTCCTTCCCCACTTCTGCCTGAGGGAATGTTTTCTAAAATAATTCTTCCAGAAAGCATAAGATCGTGAGATTCCAGGATCAAAGGTACTAATGGCTTTTTGTTTCTTTTCTCTGGTACTGCTGTGTCACAATGATAGCCTAACAATTCTTTGCTGACTTGAGAAAGGTGCATTGGAGGGGAGAAATTTACTTAAAATCTCCAAACTCTTCTACTATGTTTATAAATAGACAAAGGGAAAAAAAAATAAATAGACAAAGGGGAAGAGGAGTTTCTTCCACTCCTAGCATTGAGACAATGGCCCAATGATAACAGAAAATTGTCATTTTTAGCTCCTAGAAACAATTGAGTAAGGAATCTGAGTTACACATAAGTTTTGCATCTCTGAAATTGTTCCTGCTGGAGCTAGGATCCATCTATAAACAAGAGTAGAAGCTGTGTTGGAAGGACTCTGATTTTCTCACACAGGCCCTAAAGCACAAAGCTAGAGAGATCTGCCCAGAAGTGACCTCAGGAGGATGCTCACAAGGATTTTCCAGCTCTCCACTGCCGGGGTCAAGCCATGTCATTGTCCCAAGAACAGGAGGCTTTGTAGTCAGCATCAAGAGCAAAGGGAGGAGGGTGACACTAAGGAGCCACCAGTTTTCCAAAGAGTAAGGCCCACCCCTAAATTTTTCATCTCTCCATTTGGCACCATGGTAGAGAAAGGCACAAATCAGAGAGCTAGACTTGCAAGGCAACTAAGTGACCATTTCAGCCTCCTCCCTAAATCAGAATCTTCTAGACCACAAATCTCTCAAGCTAACCATTCCTGCCAGCCCCAAGCTTCTTCTCATCCCTTAGTTCCAGCATTTCTCATCCCTGGATCCACAATATGCACAACATATCCATAGGTACAAAGTTTTTGTCAAATATTCAGATGCTTATTCCTAAATGTCCTGAGTTCAATTCTTCTGTTTCAAGAGTCCTTGATCCACTCATTCCCAGGCACTCATCCTTCTCATTAGTTTAGAACATTTCAGTTCCTCGTTTTTCAGAAAACAACAATAGGGAAGAAGATATTGAACTGAGTTGCCTCTGAGTTGTCCCAGCAGGGTTGGGACAATTCTGGGCAACTGCTGGGATCATTGCCCAATGGCAGGACAATTCTGAGAAACTCAGTGATCAGCCCAAGGCAATTCACATAAAATGTCTATTGAGACAAATCTATCCATGATCACAAAAGGCTGCTATCAGTAATTTATACCGCAGATACTTACTGTTCTAGGACCTGGATGCCAACACTTTCTAAGCATCAATAACATTAAAACTAAGCAATTTTGTAAATGATTATTTCATGATTCAGAGTGTACATCAGAACCCAAAGCTATAAAATTTCAGCTCCCTCTTGAGGATGATACAAATAGGCTAATCACAACTACATCTAATGTTTTTTAAAAGAAGCATGTAAGCCTGGGCGTGGTAGTACATACCTGTAATCTCAAGTACTTAGATGGGAGATAATCAGGAATAAAATATTTCAAGGCCAGCCTAGGCAAAACCAGTCATCTCAACCAACAATGCTAAACACTGTGGTTCACACCTGGTCAGACAGCTATATGGGAGGTATAGATGGAAGAATCACAGTCTGAAGTTGGGCCCAGGCAGAAACTCTATCTCCCTTCCCTCCCCCCCAGTGGCTACAGTAAAGGAGGCCTGGTGATGTTCCTCAAGGGATGTATCATCTGGATTATTAAGTGCAAATTCTTCCCTTCAGGTCAAAACCCCGGTACCGCAAAAACAAATAAAAGTAAAAATTGTAATGCATATATGTACACAGTATGCCCCATCCATTCCATCTATGACAATCCTTTATTGAAAATGAAGATTCCTGAGACTTACCTTCAGAAACTTTAATCTAGGGGTGAGGAGTTTGGCCTAATGGTAGAGTGCTTGCTTAGTATGCACGACGACCCGGGTTCGATTCCTTGGTACCACATATACATAGAAAAAGCCAGAAATGGTGCTATGGCTCAAGTGGTAGAGCTCTAGCCTTAGGAAAGCCCAAAGACAGTGCTCAGTCTCTGAGTTCAAAGCCCAGGACTGACAAAAAAAAATGAAAAGAAACTTTGATCTAATAGATTTGAAAACAGGACCCTAGAATCTGCATTTTTAACTCCTGTATGTATTTTTTTATATCAGATGAACCCTTCATTCTTTTTTTTTTCACCTTGCTTTGTCAGTATGGGGTTTACACTAGGGGCCTCATGTTTGCAGTCAGGAACTCACTACTGAAGTCACTCTACCAGCCCTTCCAGCATTGATTCTTTTCAATTTATCCACAGGTTTGCCCGGGATAACTCTCCTATTTATGTTTCTTCAAGTCACTAATGACACAGGTTGTGAGTCACTGCACACTACTATTGCGCTTCCCCTGTAGCTGGAATGAAAGCATGTACCTTGAAATCCAGCCATGGATTGAGATGGAATCTCACCAACTTTTAGTCTTGTCTAGCCTCAAGCCTCAATACTCTAGATCCTGCCTCCCAAGTAGCTAGGATTGCAGGCTTGAACCATCCCTAGCTTGAGTACTGCCAATTATAAGAAACACGCTTCCACAGAGTTTTCCATGAATTATCTATTTCCTATGGCAACTGCATAATTTCATTAAGTGGGGTTGCAGTTTGCAGGCCGTTAATACTTTGCATTAGCTCTGCTCATTATCTACCATCAATGTGTTTTGAAGCCCATGAAGGTAATTATTATGAAGGTCATGGGAAATACTGTTTTCAGGGTCAGCAGATTGGAGAAGTACTTAAAGATTGAATTTGGCAGCTTGTGAGTATCCATTAAAGTAAAGGGTTCTCAATTGCCTTTGCCTTTGTCTTTGGAAGCTGAAGCTTCCAATCATTATCTCTATCCCTGAAAAAAAAGAAACTAAAGAAAGATGTGTGTTACTTCTCATTGGCTCTATCCCAGTTTTACAAACACAGTTTTGGCCAGAGGTATTCCATAATTGTATGCCTTCCAAATCATACAATCCAGAGATCCATAATTGGACTGCTGTGTATTACTAGAAGGTTAGCTGCCATTCTACAATAAACATAGGGAGGGGCCATGGCGTCACTGATGTTGGTTTGGGCCTAGACTTTGGCTAGAGCATCAGGGAGTCCAATTAGAAAATATGGATGGCTTCAGAATCATTATGTCTAAAGGGAAAGAGACTTTCCCCTTTCAATAATGCCATGAACTTTCCAACCTGATTATTAAGCGTCTTGATGAATCAAACTTAGGCTGGGCTTCTGGCTCCACCAAATTCCACATTCTTGGAGTTTTGTATTCCTCTAGAATCACCAAGTCTCACACCAACTCTAATTCCTGTATTATATCAGAGATCTGAGGAACACAGCAAAAAGTCTGTTTCCCTAGCCCAAGTTTCCATTTAACTCAGAAACAGAGCTCTTAATTTATATTTCCCTCAACAAACAATGGTTTAATTTACAGGAGAAAGGCGTCTCAGGAACTTGGACAAACTTGAGAGGAGAAGAAAATTAGAGGTTAGATAAAACTCAGCCTTCCCACTTCAGCCAGGTTCTGCCATCTCCAGTTACTATAAACAATTGGGGTTTTGAATGTGTTGAAAAAAATACAGTGACAATCTCCCCAAAGGAGAAAAGGATTACAGCACCATTTTGAGCCTCTGTGCTGTTCCATGGTAATACACTTAGACAAGCAAACTTTAGAAGCAGAGAACGATACCTCACTTCTGTGCCACTGAGTCCTTTGGAAGGGAGGTAAGTAGCTACATGTGTCAGTTATCTTTGAAATCTTGTTATGTATCCAAGGAATCCATAGAATAGTAAGGGATGTCTCCTGCATCTTTCCCTGCTCTGTTCTCCCCTCTCTCCACTCCTCTCTTCTTTTAACATTATTTCCTCCTCTTTATCCTCTCTTCTCCTTTCTCTCTCTTCTCTCTCCTCATCCTCCTATCTTCTTCTTACTTCTTTCTGTATTCTTATTATTGGTGTTCTTCTCTGTCTTCTCTACCTTTCTTCCTTCCTTCCCTCCCTCCTGCCCTCCTTTCTTCCTTCCTTCCTTCCTTCCTCCTTCTTCCCCCTTCCCTTCCTTCCTTCCTCCCTCCCTCTTCTTTTCTTCTCACCCGTTTTCTCTCCTTCTACCATCAACCTTCACTTTTATTCTCCTTTTCTTCTCTCCCTTCTTCCTTTCTCCTCCCCTTTTTTCATCTTCTCTTTCTCTCTCTTTTTCTCTGTCTGTCCAATGATGCCAACACCCCACAAATAGAAAAGGTAGATTTTTATCCTACTTTTCAAACACTTGTACTTGTTTGTACCTATCTTATGCTAGAAATTTTATTGGCAAAAATATTGAAGAATACGAGAGGGTATACAACATACAATTTTTCTATCCCGGATTAGAAAAACATTTTTTTTATTTCCTCTGCTTCTTATGAAAAAAGAAAATCTTTTTTTTTTTCTCAAAAATATATAAGCCTGGGCTGGGAGTTTGGCCTAGTGGTAGAGTGCTTGCCTAGCATGCACGAAGGCCTGGGGTCGATTCCTCAGTACCACATACCTAGAAAAAAAGCCAGGAGAGGTGCTGTGGCTCAAGCGGTAGAGCTCTAGCCTTGAGAAAGCCCAAGGACAATGCTCAGGCCCTGAGCACAAGCCCAGGACTGGCAAAAAAAATTTAAAAATACACAAATAAGCCATGGAAGGGGCAATGATTAATCTTGCCTTGATCAATGATGGAGGTACACTACTACAATGTTCTTTCTGTAAAATATCAGTGGCCAGGAAGGAATGGAAACGTGGCTCAAATGGTTGAGCATCTGCCTTCCAGATATCATGTTCTTGGCTCAAAACTCTGTACAACCAAAAAAAAAATCAGTGATCATCATTTCTCCCAATTTTCAAACTTGAGGAAATCAACTTGACTCTCAAAAAATAAAATTAAAATTAAAAGGTATTGGGGCTGGGAGTTTGGCCTAGTGCTTGCCTAGCATGTACGAAGACCCGGGTTCGATTCCTTGGTACCACGTACATAGAAAAAAGCTGGAAGTGGTGCTGTGGCTCAAGTGGTAGAGCTCTAGCCTTGAGAAAAGTCCAAGGACAGGGCTCAGGCCCTGAGTTCAAGCCCCACAATTGGCAAAAAAAAAAAAATTAAAAGGTATTGAAAACCATTTAAAACATCCAAAGGCAAACTAAATAATTTTCTTTTCTTACCTATGACTTTATTCAAAACAATTCTTCGTTCAGGTATGTGGAGCTATGTCTCCCCACCACACCACACATATACACAGCTCCCTTTTCTGCCCTGCAGCAAGTATCTGACTCCTCTCTTCTTCCTGGCTTTCATTCCAAGGACAAAAAATATTCATTCCATAATCAGAATCTCACTATTATTTTGATTACATCCTTCTGGAGGTGGGAAGTGGGGCTGTATTAGCATTTTTACTCTTACCCTATGGGCTATCACCATCTGTCATTTGTTAGAAGAAAGAAAAAGGCAAAGGGAAGAACAAACTTCCCCTAGACAACCTGTCTAACACTTAAGTACCAAGAATGTAATGTTTTATGAAAAATATTACACTAGATTTGGCTACTCAAGGGACTCCTATTCGAAACCATGGAGATTAGAGGAAGGAAGAAAGACCGGTGGGAAACACAGTCATAGGAAGAGTCAAAGCACATTCCTTCATTTAGGACTCACAAGGAGACAAAGAACTCAGGCAATCAGGTAGGGTGGTATATAGCCACTGGATCACTAGTCCAGGAAGACACACTAAGTGAACATTGCTGCTCAGATGTCTCCAAGTTCCTCTCAATGCATCCTCCAAGAGCTGGAACGATTGATCTGCCTGTTGGTAGAAAGGTTGAGATTCTGCCACTGGCAAATCATTCTTCACAAGCTCAGACCTGGCAGACAGGAGCTAGAGAAAAGCAGCAGAGCAATTTTGTTAAAAATGATGTCATAAACTTGATGCTAATACCCCGGGCCTCTGTCAGAGATAAAAATGTGTGAAGCATGGCTCCTCTCAAACTCTAAGGTTCCCCATAATGCATTGCTCCATTTCTTAAGATAGCAGCCACCTCCACAGCTCTCCAAGTTGCCAACCAGCCTGAACTCAAGAACCTGTAGTCTTCCTACCTTACTACTTCATTACCCTACTTCATTGCTCTCCAGTAATCTTAGAAAGTTTTTTTCACAAGTGGAGAAACAAGTTGCCATTCTAAAACTTGTACCTACCAAAACTAGTGAAGTCAGAACCCTCTAGAGAAAAACTCAGTTTACTAAACAAGCCTACAGGAGTCTAACAAGATGGGTGCTATAGCTTAGGACAGGCTTTGACTAGGGCAAAATGGCTATAATGTCAGAATTTCAGGACTTGAGCACAGCTGGGTAGAAAAAGTAGTGGAAGGAATGCTTCTTTTTTTTTAACCAGTTCTGGGCTTGAACTCAGGGCCTGAACACTGTCCGTGAGCTTTCTCAAGGCTAAGACTCTGCCATTTGAGCCACAGCACCACTTCCAGCTTTTTCTATGTATGTGGTACTGAGGAATGGAGCCTGGGTCTTCACACATGCTAGGCAAGCACTCTACCATTAGGCCAAACTCCTAGCCCCAGGAATGGTTCTCTTATAGTTATTACTATTCTTCTTATGTAGAATTTGTTCTCAGTCACTTCTCAATGCCTACAGTAAGTCTTACCATATATCAACTGCTTGATTAATGTACATGGAACTAACACACTATAATCATAAAACTTACTATTAACAGCTCCAAAGTTATAATTATTTGATCATGTACGTAATGCACTGTCTCTATGGCACCCACTGAGATAGACCCTGCAGAATTTGTAGATAAACTTAACAAGAGTTCAGAACTCAACATGTGTACATGTGTGGGGGAGGGAGGTATACATGCACACATCACTACTGATACCCAAACTCAGGGCCAGTGGCTCTTCCTGAGCATTTCTCCTCAAAGCTGGCATTCAACCACTTGAGTCATTCCTCCACATCCAGCTTTTTGCTGGTTAATTGGAGATAAGAGTCCCATGGACTTTTCTGACTAGGCTGCCTTCAAACCACATATTCCTCAGACACTAGCTTTCTGAGTAGCTGGACTTACAGAAAGGGGTCACTGGTACCTGGCTCAAAAATCAAATTTTAGTGGATAAGCAAGAGAGTTCCCCCAAGAAGCCATATGCATAGTAATAAAGGATCAAGGCAGGACACGAGAACCACAATTGCAGGGAATTATGGTGAAGACAGTTAAGAAAAAGCCTTCCTGTGAATGGATTTGCATCAACTACTATTATTCTATAAACTCGAGCCCAACATTCCTTCCACAATCACAAGAACTCAGTCTGATTGTTCTAACTAAAATTTTGGACATGAATTTCCATCAGGATTGGAGGGAGAACTTTTTCCCATGAAGGGTCTGGTCTCTGGCTCTCTTTCTACTTCCTGGTGGTAAGATCTCCACTGGCATTCCTCTGGACAGCCCACCCTGTTACAAATTTTCCCTGGCTGCTCAACTTCTTCCTGGACCTGCAACTGTGAATTTCATACCAAATTGTAGCCAAGAGATTTCAGGAACTGGTGCCTTGGAAACACATCTTGAAAGTGAAAACAGATAAAGCATCTGGCAGTGGAGCCAAAGAAAACTCAAATCTTTCTAAAATGTGAATAGTTTCTTGGCCCTGGAAACCTACCTGCTCCCAGCAGCTACCACATCCTCTCATAAATACAGGAGCGTACATACCCATGAAAACCTGGGGGACCTTTTTCCTGCTGCTCTTTGAGGATCCTGTGGCTTTGAGAGCCTGCAGTCTCAAGGCCTCATGCTTCCTTCCAGGAAAGTCTTTTATGGTTTAAATCGAGAAAAGTGAAGCTTTGTAAGCTTTTCCAGGATCGATAAACCTTAACTGTCCATTTATAACCAAGGAGGATTGGTTATAAGTATAGAAAAAAGAAAACAAAAGAAAGGAGTTGAAGCTCTTTCATCAATGAGGGTGGCATCACTGATCTTCCCTTGAATACTACCAAGAAATATCATTTAAATAATATTTTCTCCTGTGATTATAACACATCCCAATTTACACAATGTTTTCAATGGACTGGCTTGCACGAGCCTCCCAATAAGCCTGGATAGTTTAGCTGAGATTATTGTTGTGGCTGCATGGGATGAGAAAACGAGCAGGCAATGAGTAACTTCGTCTAATAAACACAGAGAGAAAGCCAACAAGCTAAGACCAGCCTTTTGTCTCCTTGTTGAGTTCAGGGTTCCAGCCAGCACTGCATGCAACCTTACCTGCGTAGGGACTCATGACTACTTAGAATTGGAACATCAGATAATCCAACAAATTTTTTGGAAATACAAAGGGTCCCTGTGGCTTGAATGTATTTGAATCTCTTGGAATCTCACTGCCACAGTTAAAGAATCCTCAAATGACAAAGCTGAATTGTACATGATGTTCTCTAAGTTTCAATCTAAGGAAAGAACGCAAGCATTTTCCTGTGAACAGTACACAGAGGCCTCAGAGGCTCTTTTAAGTACCTCCCTGCTTAGCAGTATTTGCCACTAAAAAAAAATGATTCTCTCTTCTTCTTTCTCAGTCCTTCTCTTCTCTCCTCTTTCTCTCATTTCTGTCTCTTCATCCACTTTGTTTTTCTGTCTTCTTCATTTCCTCTATCTATCTGTCTATCCTCTCTTCATTTCTCTCTGACTTTCTCCACCGTGGTTCCTGCCATCTCTTTTCATATGCCATCCACATTCTCTCATTCTCAGCCCTCTGTTTTCCCCCTTCATATTCTATGTCTTACTTGCTAGAAGGGTATACTGAATGAAGGACTGAGTTAAGTGGCAAAAGCTGAGTGATTTCTGGCATTTCTTAATAATCTGTAGTGACAGACAGAGGGTCTCAATTCCAGGAGAGTGCTGGGTTAAGCATGGGACAACACAGCCACAGCCACAGTGGAATAACACATTACTAAGACCAGGTCAGTCTAGGTCTAAACGAGAAACTAATAATCTAGATCAGGAAGAAGTGGTCTGATATTTGTGGAGTTTACAAGACACTGAAGTTATTTCAAAATGCTAAATCTAACTCTCGATGGGAATGCGAACAGAGAGCCAATAGGGAAATACAGAGAGCCCCTGTTATCCATGGCTTCTGTACCATGAGCACAGCCTCTTCAACAAATGGCACAGAGAAAATTGAACCCAGACTTGTGGAAGACTGAAACTAGCTCAGAACATGAGAGCAAGAATTGACAAATGGGATTGCATCTACTTTAAAAGCTTCTGCAAAAGAAATACTCACTAGGTTGAAGAGACAATCTACAGAAGGAGAGGGAATTGTTTTCAGTTATATAGCTGGCAAGGGACTAATAACTAGAATATATGGGGAGCTCAAAAGTTTCGCCCCACCACAAGAATCTGTAAGTGGACAAATGAACTGAACAGAAAATTCTCAAAAGCAGTACAATGGCCAATACATACAAGAAGAAATGCTCAATATCCTTAACATAAGGAAATGTAAGTCAAAATGACATAGAGAATCCATTTCTCTGTACTCAGACAAGCTATCATAGATAGCACAAATGATAGCAAATGATGGTAGAAGCAAAGAAACCCTAATATACTTTTGGTGGGGTGTATACCTGCTGTGGAAATCAGCATGAAGTTTCCTCAAACATCTAAAACTAGAACTACTATATGCTCCAGAAATACTACTCATAGACAGATATCTGAAGGACTGTAAGTCAGGATAATAAGAGATACTTGTACATCGGTATGAATTACAGCACTATTCACAATAGCCCAGCTATGGAAGTTGCACAGATATGCTAGAATTAATGAATGGGAAAAAAACATGAAGTATATACACAATGAAGTATGAGTCAGCCATATGTAGAATGAATTATTTTGTTAAGTTATAGGTTCTATGGGAGATGAATACTAGTGGTAAGAAGGGAGGTGAACTGAGTGGTAAGAAGGGAGGTGAACTGAAAGGGAGAAGAGTGGGCATGAAAATAGCACAATGAAATGCATCAAAATTGTTTTAAAGGAGGTGGGAAGGGAGGGAGAGTGAGAAAAATAAATTTGTTTGGGTGAATACAGTATGCATGTGTGGAAATATCATAATCTAATCCCTTGACACAACCAATGCATTCTAATAAAAGTTAGTGGCTCACGGAGGAGCTCAGGCCTGTAATCCTAGCTATTCAGAAGTCTGACATCTGAGAATCGCAGTTCAAGCCAACCCATGTAGGAAAATCTGTGAGACTATTATTTCCAATCAACTACTCAGAAAAGCTAGAAGTTGTGCTGTGGTTCTAATGCGAATGCTCACCTTGAGCAAAACAGAAGCTCAGGGACAGTACCCAGATCCAGAGTTCAAGCCCCAGAACCAAAACTCAGTCAATCAATCAATTAATCAATATTTTACATGGATGTTCAAAGAAGTTCACTTGTTCTGTCAGTGAATATTGCTTAGGTCTGGAAATCATTTGTGGGCATGACACATGGTCTTTACATTTATGGCTTTTATTCTCCAATGGAAGAAAGAAGAATACGCTAGCATCATAGTTCACAGCTATTTTTCAAGCAACTAGCACTACAAAGGAAATCCTTAGGATGCTTGATAGGCCTTGCCTGAGGACTTATGTCAGAATGCGGAGTACTGGAAAACATATCTGAGGAACTCTGAAGAATTTAAGTCTATTAAGTGAAGCTGGGGGAGAGGGAAGTATGCCCAGATGAAGGAACTCAGATGTATAATAGCCTACCTTTACTTTCATCACCAAATAGCCCTAAAATGTATCAAAGTAAGATAATAAAACTCCATCAAAACGTAGCTGTTATCCATAGTCTTGGAATGAAAATTAGCAGGTGCCATGGGCCTTTCCAGGGCTGCACAGAGAATATCTCTCAGTGGGAGCCATCCCTGTGCCCTGTAAGCCTCAGGCCTCAGAGCTTGTATTTCCTGTTGTACTGAAACTCAGAGTCAACAAACCAAATCCACCACTCATGTCCCTAAGTCTTCTCTGTCTTAGGCAGCATTTTAGGGAAGCCTCATGCCCTTGAGACAATGACTCGCCGCCTCTGCCCCCACCTCCACCTGCTGAGGAAAGAGTTGTGATTAATTTCTTCTGATACCCCTACCTCAAGGCAATTCCTTTCCAATCTGATCTACAGAAGCCAGTAGGAGAAAAAAGACCTTGCTCTTGTTTTCATGTTGCCTAAGTCCGGGCTTCCTGGTCTAGAATTGGCATTTCTCTATTGCTAGATGTAGGTTTATCTTCAGAATATTTTCTGACCTCCCTAGCTTTACACCTTAAACAAAGAAAGTATCAGTAACTATTCCACTATTTTCCTCATCTCTAAATTAGATGCATACAGGTCAGCTTGGGAAAGGAAGAGGTTACAAGGAAAAACAAATAATCCACTCATAGGTGCTCATAGGTGTTCCTTGAAACACCACCTGGAGAGTTTCAGGCAGTAACACTGAAGTTACTACTGTGAGGACTTTTATGAGAAATATCTTTTTTTCCCCTGGAAAGTTGGAGATTAAATCTACTAGTATATTAGATTTAGGGCATATTTAAATTCCCCCAGACTCTGTTTCTCTCCTTTATAAAAAGAGATAGTCCCACCAATTGTAACAATTTCTGAAATAATTCTGTACAGTTTAAAAAATAGACATCAGGAATACCTAATTTTGTGTGTGTGTTATTGTTTGCATTAAATATGGAAAGGTTTTTTTTTTCTTTTTTAAAGATTCTAAATGAGGAAATCAGCAGGTGTGGACACGAATCATTGTGTTTCTTTCTGGCAGATGGCATGACTTACATTTCATGTCAGCAATAAGTGACTTTCACCAGTTATTTTCTAAATATCCTGAGTCTTTTTTTTTCCTGAGACTCCTCAACTCTATTCTCTCTGGAGAACAACTTGCTTCTTTTCTCAGGCTTCTCACTCCTGCCCCAGATCACTTGTCATTGAGATTAAACTTTGTGGAGAGGCACCCAGGTGCCTAGAGCAGCCTTCTCTGGGCTTTTCAGGGTGTCAGGAAGTAGTGAATGTAATTCAAGAGAGACATACATGGGGATGACAGAAGAAAGCAGAAGTTAATAGATGCCCTGGTGTTATACCCTCACCACTTCCCCATTCTGGACATTGAACATTCCACTCACAAACCCCTCTCCCTGGAGACCCTTTCTAACTTCTGTTAACCAAATGTTCCAGCCCCAACCCCCACCCCCAGCCCAACCCAGAGGACTTACTAGCTTTATGGGAAACATATTGATTTGGGAGTTTCTGACAACTCCCTGCTACACCATTGATTTTTCATTCAAGGCCCTGCCCCCTAGTGCATTTTGGCAGGTCCTAGAATTCTATTCTCTTGTGTTCCTTTCCATTTCTTCATTCTAAGCCCCTTCTCCAACAAATAAACCCTAACTTGGGTTTAAGACCTTCCTGGAAGATGATTCTATGGCATCCCTTTCTAGACCTTCACAACCCTTACTCTCATTCAAATGAGAAAATCACTAAAGGGCTCCCTGTCCTTGCCCCCCAGCAGACCCTCATAAATCCACAGTGAGTTGTTTTTTTTAATTAAAGCGTCCAAATAATTAATGATCAACTCCATTAGTGCCATTGAAAACCCAAATGTCACACGGTTGAAAAGACCTAGCCAAATAATTCAGTGTACCCTATAAAGCTTAAAAAAAAAAAAAAGGCAGAGCCCAAGAGGCCTGCATGACTGGTTTCTGTGCTGTCTGAAAAGCTTGGTTGGGTTTTGGGGCACTTGATTGGATTCCAGGAATAATGTGCTCTGAGCACAAAGGGCTCTTTTGATGTGTCAGTGCCATAGCACCTCCCCTTCCCGCCTCACTTTACCTGGGACACACATTCCCCTTGTCTCCCAAGTTGGAAAAACTAACCCATGGAAGAGAGGGAAAAACAGCAGAGAGACATAAAGGGTGGGGGTGGGGTAGAAGTCTGCAGTTTGGCTACTAAAGTGTGATTGCTCCAGAAGGAAGAGACCAAGTAGGAGTCAAACCATGTCTGTGTTCAGATGCTGAAAACAGAATAAAAAGATGAAAACATGAGAAGGGGCATCAATATGTGAGAAGTTATGCACCTACTACCTGATGAATATAACTGTAACCCCTCTATACATTATCCCACCAATAAAAAAAAAAGATGCTTCTTAATGGAATATGGGCCATTGAGTTGCAGGTAAAGTGTAAGAATCCCAGAAGGAACATATGTCCTGTAGAGTCAGAGACACAGATTACCAACCTTGGAAACCTACCAGAAAATGCCAGATAGTGGTGCTAGCCTGTTGGTTTTATGTGGTATTAAGATATCCTGGGGGGAAATGGCAGAGCCAGACAGAAAGGCCAGTATTGGCTTTAGGCTTATGCTTATTCAATGCATAAGTTTCTTCATCCGCATGAGGATGCTTAGACTGCAGCAGAAGCAGCACACTGGTGAGTTACAGCCTAGTTAACTTTAAGAGGTTTTAGAGGTCATCCTTCTAGTCTCACTTCTCTATATGGTAGAAAAGATGAACTTGTACTATACCGCTCTCCGATCTGAGATCCTATTTCAGAAACCTGTTTTTGCCCCTAATTTTGTTTGTTTGGTGAATTGTGGGGCTTGAACTTACTGCCTGGGTGCTGTCCCTGAAACTCTTTATGCTTAAGGTTAGTGTTCTACCACTTGATCCACATGACCACTTGTGGTTTTCGAGTGATTAATTGCAGATAAGTGTCTCATTGAGACTTTTCTGTCTGAACTGGCTTTGAAACATGATCCTTAGATCTCAGCCTCCTGAATAGCTAGGATTACAGGCATGAGCCACCAGTGTCAGGTGCTGCCCCTAACTTTAACTGTCTACTTATTCAGATGATCCTTAACTCATCTCAGTCATACTTATAGATACAAATTCATAAAGAAGACATACAAGAGATTTGATGTCTTTATTTTCCTATTTGTGCTAGTATGTAGTACTACAATTGGTTTTGGTATATTGAGTTTACTGACCTCATCAAACTCACAAATTCTAATAATTCTTAACACATTCGCTGTCTTCTCAGCATCAACTAATAGCTGATGAGATCACAAGAACATGCTTGGGATTTTTTTTTTTGGTTTGAGTTTAAGTTTTCTTAGGTTGCAAGCAAAAAGGTTGACTCTTGGCTAACTTTGATGGATGGTAGAATCTGTTTGAAGGCTTTGGAATAGTTCTGCAAGTAATTGGATAGAAAAACTACCAGACCTCACAATAACATTATTGTGAGATAGGGTCCCGAATCCCATTAAAGGACACATCAACTGCCTCTATCAGGCTATGTGGACTTCCCTAGAGAGAGCCAATCTTCTCCCCACTTAAGCTAATCCTTTATCCATATTGCCAATTGATTGAGAGGCCCACTAAAACTGCATACAATATTGTAGGAGCGGTACCCTAGAGGATATTCAAGATGCTATTCTAAGATGGGGAAATTGATGGTGGAGAGGCAGAAGAGCTCAAGGCCTCCATATATAGTAACTGGTTCAAGCTTTCTGTCCCTCCTCCCTTTAATCAACTGCACAGATTCAATGCTTAAATTTTTAGGTGATACCCATGGTGATAGGGAAGAATATTACCTCAGGCAACCCTGTCTTCCTAGTAGCCATCAGAAGCACTGGCTTCACTGTCAATGGGTCTTGTGCCTACATTGGCTTTCCTGGGCTTCCATACATCACCTTGCCCCATTAATATGAAGAATGCTGTTGTAGTATGTTCGATTAATAAGAAAAATGCATCTGTATTCTATCTTGCAGCCAGGCCTCTGTCTTCAGTGTCTTCCAAATGGTAGTGGTATGTTTACTTTGCTGTGGCTACTTTGGAATAAGAAACCTAGTATTTATCCTGATATAATCAGCAACTACATTGAATTCACTCTGGGTGTTGAACTGCTGACTTTATGCTTGAGACCTATCATGTATAAAAAATGTTTATGGGATTCCTAGGTGTTTTTAATCCCTAAGAAAATAGATCCGAATCATCATAATGAAATTTCTTAAAGAGGGAACAATATTGAAAATGAAGGGCAGTTAAAAATCTCCTATCTTAGCTATCACTCATCTCCACCTGTATTTATTGCTCTTTCTGGCTTTCAATAACATGCTGACAACCAGAGCTATAGACATTTTCATCCACACTCTGATAGAGCTGTCCTGAGTTCAGTTCCAAGTTATGAAAGCTAATCTAAACTTTAGAGGGGAAGTTACAAACAGCAACTTTAAATTTCAGTTTACAGAATCCCCTAGGATGATTCCAGGAATTGAGTCCGGGGGAAACCATTACCTCCTTCCCTTAAAATACCATGCTCACAGTATCCCAACTGGAAAGAAATTCAGGGGATCATTTCCCCCTTTACCTCCTGGCAATGGTTGATAACTGTTCCCAGACAAAGGGAAATGTCTCTTATTCTTCAAGATCACTTGAAAGACATTTCACAATCCTCCCTTGGTAACCTGTTCCAAACTATGAGAACAAGATGCCAGGAAAATCTTCATATTTAAACATGACTTCTTTCTTCAATCCAGAACAGTTGGATAATTAAAGTATAACTTTTCAGTCCTGGAAGAAGTCTTTAAAGAATCTAGAGGCTACCATCAATGACACAAAGATGGAGATATATTTTATTAGGGCCACAAAAAGTTTAACTTTTGAGGTTTTTATTTGTTTGTTTGTTTTCTTGTTTGTCAGTCGTGGGACTTGAACTCTGGGGAACTTTGGAGCTTTTGTATTAGTTGTCAGTACCTAAATATTGACATAGTTCTCTTTTTTAATACCTGTGCTGGGATCTCTAGAAAACTCCAAAGACCTGGAGACATGTGACTCTTGTTGCCATGATAGAAATCAGAATTGGGTATGTCTCTTTAGATACAGAATGTAGGGGAAAGCTAAAATCCCTCCTTCATCCTAGGGCACACCAAGACCACTTTCCTCAGCACCCTAAATGACTAGCTCCTTCTGGCATCTCCACGTGTGACCCCGGACTTTTCATAAAGTAAGAAATGGTTTAACAGGGATGACCAACTGGTCATCAGCTTCTGTCTCCTGATGCGAAGGTTCTCCAGAGAGCATGAAACCCTCGTTATGCTGATGATGCATACCCCAAAGAAGGAAATAATGCAAGATGGTAACTTGACATCAGAAGAATCAAAACCTTCTGTTGCAGTTACTGCAGTCCACGGGTCATCTCAGCAGTATGCAGGCTGAGCTGTCTTCTATGGCCAACACCCAGGGGACAGAATATGAATGTTTCTGTGGGCCCTAAGGGCACAGATCCATTTTACATTGAAGTGGTGGGGGAGTGGTACAGAGGAAAGAGAGGGAGACAGATAGAAGAGTTTTTTCAAGGAGGGTTCCCAGAAAAAAATTAAGGTGGTATGCCTATTTTTTAAAAAAAATTCTGGAATGTAGCCTGATAAAGATGAGAAAGGGACTTATAGAAAATATGAAGGAAATAAAGGGGGAGTTTTGTACATTGAAAAGATTAAAGACAAAGATTTTTTTCAATCTAAGTATGTATTTCTAAGAGGCTATAAAAATTAAAGGTTAATTTGGTAGCAGTTAAAGAAGAAGAAATAAAAGTAAAATCATATATTTCTTAGGAAAATTGCTCAACCTAGTTCTTTAGTGCTATGTAGGCACACTGTAACTCTTTGAATCTCTGAAAAGGAAATGATTGTAGAGTCACTGTTAATCCTTCTTGCAAAAAAGAAGGGGGAAAAATCTTAAGTTGAGCCTAGAAGCAACATGTATAACCCCAAGTACCCCATCACTGCCGGCTGGGTTTTATGGTCACAGCAGTTGATAGATTAATCACACCATATAAAACTTCCAGTTGGTTCTGCCAACTATGGATGAGCCCTTTGAAAGAGCATGTGGTTGTGAATGTGGTTCAATATAGAGAAAGTAATCAAAAGTAGCTTTCCTATTTCCTTCTTATAGCTCTCCACTCTGGGCCGTAAGAGGCTTAGAAGATACCTTCCCTCAAAGATCAGAGACATAACTAGACCAAGAATTACTGGAGTTTAGTTAGCATATAGAGTTTTAATCCCTCAATTTCTTCCAAAGGAGACACAATTCTGTTCATGTAGCTTTTGTTAACAGGAAAATGATAGGGAAACATAAGTCCAGAGATCTCTCACATGACCAGCGCAACTTTCTGTGTGTGCTGGTAGTGGGGCTTGGGCATGGTCTCTCTCTCTTTTTTTTTTGTCAGTCCTGGGGCTTGAACTCAGGACCTGAGCACTGTCCTTGGGATTTTTCAAGTCTTGCACTCTACCACTTGAGCCACAGAACCACTTCCACCTTTTTCTATGTATGTGGTACTAAGGAATCGAACCCAGGTCTTTGTGCATGCTAGACAAGCACTAGGTGCAACTCCCAGCCCACACTCTCTTTTTTTCTCAAGACTTGTGCTCAGCCACTTGAGCTACCATTCTATATCCAGCTTTTGGGTGCTTATTTAAAGATAAAGAGTCTCACAAGCTTTCCTTCCTAGACTGGCTTCAAACCACAACCCTCAGATCTCAGCTTGATGAGTAGCTAGATTTACAGGTGTAAGCTACCAATACCTGGCATAACCAACTCCTTTTTAATAAGCCATGGTTCAGTCAGACAAATATATATGTGTGTGTGTGTGTGTGTGTGTGTGTGTGTGTGTGTTTATTGTATGTGATATACATTATATAACTAATGAGAGGGGTTTATTACAAAGAATTTGACTTATATAATTATGGGGACTGACTAGGACAGGTGATCAAAAAGGAAGAAAAAAGAAGGCTAGACCCCACAGATTTGGAGTTGTTAAGCTCAGGGAGAGTATTACCCTTCTTGTAAAGATCTCACACAGGATAATCTCCCATTTGAGTACAGCAACCAGTAGTGATTGGAGACTTGAATCACAGTATAAAATTCCTTTAGAACAGAAAATTGGGACTGTTACCAACTTAGCAAGTCCTAGGTGAGTCTAGGTGAGTATAAAAATTTACTTTCTTCTTAAACTCATCCATAATTGGTTATGCTATGAATTTTAATACTGAAGAGATTTCCAGTGTTTACAAGTGCTATGCATATGATAATTATCTAAAGAGATAATGGATATGGACTAAAGAATCTTATAGAGTTATTGGGTTTACATGAATCATACTATTAATTCTGGAAAGATTGAAAGTAGACAGACCGACAGATAAGATAGATGATTCATAGAGCACTACTAAGATACATGTAATAATATGGAATTAAAGCTAATATAAACTAAAACAGGAACTAAGCATATTCAAGTACTCTTAACTAAGGCAAGAAAGAAAAAGAACAAAGAATAAAACAGTCAACCTAAATTCAATCATATTGGTAATTCTATTAAGTGTGAATAACTGACATAAGCATTCAAAGGGGAATATCCAAGCACACGTCAACTTTAATAACTCAGGAAATGTGCATGTGTCCCAGTAACCTATAAGGACACTGTCAATTGTAAGAGAAAATATTGACAAGGGAGGAATGGTGATCCACACTTGTAGTCCCAGCTACTCAGGAGGCAGAGATAGAATGCTAGCCCTGGAAAAGTTAGAGAGAACCTGTCTGAAAACAAACAAACACAGAAGCAAAAAGAGGGAGAATGCTGGCTTAGCAAGGGGATAGGGGAGAGGAAAGAAGGGAGGAGAAAGTATTGGCAGCAAATTAAAAATCCACAGATGGATTTTTTTATGTGTTTTGAACCATTCACACATGTAATTCTATTTTAAAAAAACTATACTAAAACTAAAGATACATTCCCAGTACAGATACGTTTTAAAAAGTTAAGTCAGGACAATAAGTAGCTATGCTATTATTTAACACCTAAGTTATGAAAACATGTGTATATGTGTATGTAGACACAAATATATAATTATAAAGGATGATAAGGATATGGGAGTGTGGATGTGTAAAAACAGAATAAGAATGACAAACACCAAAATTAAATACTGTTTTCTGACAGAATATTGGGGGATGGGAACAAATATTTCAACAGTAAGAGATTTGTCATATTTATTTTGTAGGTGGGGTGGTGCATAGAAGGATATATACTGGTGTATTCATTACACTTCTACCTATGTCTGAAAAATTCTGTAATTTCAAAAATTTGAGAGGAACTGGAGCCTTAAATATGGCTGCTTGGCACAAGATTGGAGGCCTCAGACATAGTCATAGTTGCTGACTGCCTCAACTGTTTAGACTTCTGGAGAGGTGGACTGTGATTACAGCTGCGATTAGGTGACTCACCATAATTATGTTTTGTTGAAATTAAATTTGCTAAAGCATGAATCATTCTGCCCAAGTCCTACCTAATTGCTCCAATGCTGTGGACAGGCAGGACAGAGGAGGTGTTTTCTGTGGAAGTCATTAGAGAATGAGTGTGAGCCTAGATGCATGCATACACACACACACACACACACACACACACACACACACACACACACACACACACACGCCTACACACACATATTACCACATTACCGCAGAAGCTCTGCGGTGTTACTGAGTCCTTTGTGAAGACAGATGCCCAGCAGAACATCTTCACATGCTTAACCAGGGTTTCTTCTACACTTAGTCATGAAAAAATTTAGTTTAGTTGGTTGGCACTGGTGGGGAGAGGGTCATCTCTTTTTTGGTTCCTACAGCCCCTCCTCCATCTGTACTGGTAACTATAGCCCCTCTAAAAGGTAGAGCTTCAAAGCCACCAACTTGCAGATTATAGCCCTAATCCCCAACTCAGGCCTCCAGTACTCGGGGAAGCCTTTAGGATGTCCTTGAAGTTATTTGCTGCAGCCCTGTGGTTTCAATCAACATGGTACTAGAGGAAGAAAACCGCAAACCCGGAGAATGTCTGGTGGCCTGCACACTCCCTCTCTGGCCCCATACACAGGGAGGAATGAGGCATTGCCAGCTCTGGACTCTCTACACTGAGTCACCTGCAGTGTCACACAGGGAAAGAGGT
The DNA here is from genome assembly GCF_031878675.1 of Megascapheus bottae. Lineage (NCBI taxonomy): Eukaryota > Metazoa > Chordata > Mammalia > Rodentia > Geomyidae > Megascapheus > Megascapheus bottae. The sequence goes on from NC_143529.1 coordinate 23,534,414, forward strand.
AAAGGCCTTTTCCCTCCATATGTGGTGACAAGAAGACTTTAAATCACTTAGTCATTGCATATTGGATCTTTAATTGAATCAACAGAGTGGACTGTGTTTATAGCAGGCTGGACATAGGCTAATCATGAGAACTGACTTGGAGGAGAGAGTGGTAGGGGCTGATTTCATCAGAGCAATGTATGTGAACATGTGTAGGCCACTTACAAGCTTGCTTCTAACTACTTTGCACATTTTGTTACATTTAATCTTGACTACTATATGAGTTAAATATCTTTCAGCCACATGTTGCAGTTTCAGAAACAAAGGCACATGTAGATTTTGACTTGCTCACATTCACTTAGCTAATAAGGGCTAGAAGTACAGACTCTGCCTGTTGGTCCCCGAACCCCATGCTTTTAGCCTCTCCCTACATGCTCTCCACACATCAGACCTGGTACTATGTGATTTTCAGAATCATCTGGCACCATCTGGCCCCAAGAACCACTTGGCCGATGAGGAAACTAAAGCTGAGGGAGGCAAAGTAACTTGTAGAGATTATACAAATACTAAGTAGCATGGTCAAGAGCTGAAGGGAGGTGGCCTAGTAGCACATCTAGCCCTCTCCCTTCAAATACCACACTTTCTAGTTGTTGGAGCCAGAGTAAACAAGAAACATATGAAGCAGAGTCATCTTGAGCAGTAGATCATAGCACAGTGATGCTGGCTTACCCAATAGTTCAGTTGTAAGTCCTCTCAGCAGGCTCTGGGGTTCCTTCATCACCTCTATCCAAACTCATCCTTAATCCTGGACTGTCCTTCTCCTGCCACCATTTCCTCCGTATCTTTGTCCTATATATCATGAAACTGTTACCTAGTTAACTTAATTGTCATAAATCTTTAACCCCTCTGTGACAGTCAACTATTGCAGAACCAATGACCCAGGGAAAAGGAAACATGTTAAACTCACGTTGGCAAACTTGTGGAGAAATGAGCTAAGTGGAACTGACAGCCAATATCCTGGGGCACGAACTCACATGAGCAATTTGGAGAATGAATGTTTTGTCATTACAATTTTATTTAAGGAATATATAGGACCCTTGAGTACTTTATCTTGATTTTCTACTCCAAAGGAAACATCGACTCCTTTCATTTGTCCTACTTCTAAACACTTTGATAATTACATACTCTGTTCCTAATCAACTTCAGAATGGATAGCAATCACTTTCCATCTCTGTGCTTTCTGAATGGTCACTTGTCACACTCCAGGTTTGATCTCTCCCAGGTGGACCCCTCGTCATGTGAAGCCACTGGTATAACTCCAAGACCTGAAAATTCCACTTCTTCCATACTATTGGTCTAGGTTCTTGTTCTCTGGGTGCCCACCTCCTTGGAAATTATTCCACCCCAACCTCTTTCCTATCACTATTCCCAATTCTACTTTTTTTTTTCAGGTCCTCCTGCTTCACCCCTTGAATCACATATGTTCAATACATATCCATCTAACACCTCGTCAAAGAACTCAATCAGTAAGTGACTGCTTACTTGAAAGCTTTGGCTTAGTCCTTTGCTTCTAAAGTGAAGCTTAGACATAGATATTAATAATGTAGAAAACTTTTCCGTATGAAAAAGAATGTTTGAAGACATTCTAGAAACCTCTAGAAAAAAGGCAGAACCTTAGATGAAGGCTGATATGAATTGTTTATCATTGTTGAAAAAATCAAAAGAGGAAGAATTGTTCTTATTTCACTGACTAAAGAGAAGGTAAAGAAATAAGAACCAATACAAGCAGAAAATCAAGGAGAGAGATCATCATGAAAGCACAATTTGCTTCCTGAGAAAAAAGGAACAAAGCTAGCAGCATAACAATATAAGATTTCAAAAATGTCCTACAAAACTATTACGACCAGAACAGCGTGGTACTGACCTAAAAATGGACCAAATACATAGCTCAATGGAATAGAAGAAAAGAATCCAGAAACTAATCCACATGCTTACAGCCAACTGATTTTCCACAAGGGCATCAAGATCATACATTGGAGAAAAGACAGGGTCCTCACTAAATTGTGTGGGGTAACTCAATATCAAGATAAAAAAAAAAAAAAAACGAGTCCTCACTCTCTTAGCATACAGAAAATAAATTCAAAAATATATCAAAGGCTTAAATGTCTTACTCTCAGAAACTCCTGGAAAGAAATACAGGAAATACAGGGAAAACATTTTCAAACATTGGTATGGGCAATGATGTTTTTGGAGAAGACTCAAAAATAGATAACAAAAGCAAAATAGAAAGAATTGTCTCAAACTAGGCTTCTGCATAGCAAAGACTACATTCAACAAAACTGAAAGAGAACACAAGGAGGAGAAAATTATTTCAATATGTCCACTCAACAAAGGATTTATATCCAGAAACAACTCAACTACAAAAATACTTTTCACCACTTAAGTTTGTCAACACAAACTAGGTTAGCGAACAATTTGATCCTGTCTTGTGCACGGGACAAGTGGACTTAGTCAACATTTCTTAGGATTTTATCATGTCTCTAGCCCTTCTTTCCCATATCTTCCTCCCCGATGCCTGAAGCAGCATCCTGACTTACATTCTTGACCTCCCTGCCATGCTCTTTTCACCTCTTCGCTCTAACGTGCTTAGATAACAGAAAAGAAAAACTGACCCACATTTTCTCCATTTGCTGGCCTTATCTCAATGAGCCATCACCCATACGCTACCATGTGTAAACTGGAGACAATGTGAATGCTTTTGATTTGAAATTAGTATTGGTTCTTGATAAACAAAAATTCTTCACTCTGTGGGATGTTTGGTGGGGTAGATGGAAAATCTAACCAAAAGAAAAGTAAAAACTACAGATAACCAGGAAACAGAGGAGAGATGAGTGAGAATGAAAGAATCAAGTCCTCTAAAGACTTACTGTTAGCCCAGATGTCCCTCAGTTGATGAGTGGATCAACAAGATGTGGTATTTGTACACAATGGAATTCTACGCTGCTGTCAGAAAGAATGGCATTGCCCCATTTGTTAGGAAATGGAAAGACTTAGAAAAAAATCATATTAAGTGAACTAAGCCAGACTCAAAGGAACATAGGCTCAATGGTTTCCCTCATTTGTCATAATCAGTAGAAACCTTGGGCTCTCCTAGCAGAGATTTGCAATAGAGAAAAACCTAGATACATAAGGCCATACAGTATGATGCTAAATGAAAGGACCTCTAGGATATAGAAACAAAAGCCATATAATGAGTGATTGTTGTCCTTAATGTACTATATTATCTCTCATCTCTTTTGCTGTCCCTTGGTTATCTTTGTATCTCACTTTATTATCTGATATATTGGATATATTTGTATTTGGTTATTTGAAATTGGATAGGGAAGTGGGGAAAACAAGATGAGGGTGGGCGTGGGGGGAGGGAAATGGGGACCAAGACATGAGAAAGGGTATCAATGTATGTGAATTAATGCACCTTCTATCTGGTGAATATAATGTAACTCTTCTATTAATTACAATAAAAAATATATGAAAAAAAGACACTGTTAACATACTATTTAAAAGCAATAATAATATGTACAGGGGAGGATTTGAGGGCTATAACTCTTTGGATAAACCAACTGTTTAACAAAATGAATATTTGGCTGCTATAACATGTTTTGGCAGGAAGTGGGGGAAAGGTAAGGGGGGTAAAGTCCAAGGGATTGAGGGCAAACAACTAGAAAAACCAAAGGTATGAAAATACAGGCACCATATGCAAGATACATATATAAAAGGTACAACTAGGAAACTTGAAAGATAGGCAGAGTTGGGACAGAGGAGAGAAAATGATGCAAGGGATGATATCGGTCAATATGCATATTATTCATAAACTGATATCTTGAACTGAAACCCCTCTGTACCACTACTTAAAGAAAAAATGAATGATAATATGGCAGAAGAGGGGCATTACTACTTTATTCCTAGACTAACTAGAAGAATTTTATCTTGGCAGAGACTCTAAGACCTAAAACTCAGATTTCAGAAAACTCTGGTATCATTTCTTTGTGCACTTAGCAGCATACATTTATAGTCAATCATTTCTAGAGAGAGGGGAGACAGGATGGCTGGTTTGACTTGCTAAGACATCTTGAACTATTTTCTGAATGCCTGAGTTTGCAAAATAAATGCATTATACCCCCCATGCACCTATTTTCCTTCATTTAAAACCCATGTGTATTGGAAAGGAAATTTAATCCTTATGTTACTGATGGGTTACATTTAACCCATCAAAACCCAACTTGGTGGGAACTACTGGATGCCCGCGGGCCTTCTGAAACTTGTGTTAAGAAACCACGTGGGCTGACTTTTCTTTGAATCTCAGTAACCACAATGAGGAACTATTTTTAGTGGCTTTCCTCAGGGGAACAAGATGGGAGTTCGAGTTGCCCTCAGATTTTACCACAGCCAATGAATTCTAACTTTATTCAGACGCATGCCACAACTTGTGTTTAGTGTTTCGCCACTAACCCAAGGTTCAGGGACCACTGTTTTTTGAACAGTCAATGAACGCTGTTGGAGATCCAGTTCCAGATATGTGCTGAGTCCTGTGTGGGCCTCTGGCACGTGGTTCCAATGTCCTCACCTCTGGTGAAACTCTTCCCCTCTCCTCTGCTTTCCTCTAAGAGTGGAATGTGTAATGTTCATTTCTAAAGGCCAGTAGCAATGTGACTAAAGTCTACACCATTCTTTTAGACGGTTTGAAAGCCCATGCGGAAACACAGCTCACCTTTTTCCACCTTGATTATCAGCATCAGTCAGCAGAAGATGAGACAAGAGCCATATCAAATTACAGTAAATAGTATCCAAATTTGATTTTTGATTTTTTCTTATTACCAGTCACAGGCGAATTCAAACATCTAAACTTTCTCTGCCTGTACTTAAATCTCACCAGCAGAGGAGAGAAAGAGGCAATGATTTACTTATCTTCCTCCAGATCCCATGCCTTGCTGGCTAAATGGTAAAAGAAGCCAGGTGGCACTGCCCTGTTCACAAATAACCTGTGTACAGGTACATGGCATCTAACCAGGCTGTGCTCTCTACATTTCTCCATTAAAACTAGAGTGCTTGTAAGCATTGTCCCTGGATCTCCCATTCTTCTGTTCACCTTCAGATACACGGTTTCTTTTCTTCCACGTCCATAACGAATGGAAGAGAGGAGGGCATGGAGAGCAGGGGCTTCATTCTACCCTGTGTTATTTTATGGCCTTCACTTCATTCAGAACCCTGACTATTCAACACTCACTAATGGATTACAAAAGTACTCACAGCTTAATAGTTTACAGAGGCTGAAGGAAGAAAGGTAGAATTGTATGTGTTTGCTTTTTGGTTTTTTTTTTTTTTGGTTGGGATAATGTATAGAGGGGTTACAGTTACATTTGTCAGGTAGTGGATGCATTACTTCTTACACAATGATACTCCTCATGTTTTTGTTCCCCTTTCCCCCTTACTGTTTCCCAATCATCTTGTTTCCCCCTTCCCCCTCCTATTTCAAATAAACGAATAAACGTATATACAATACATCAGGTAACAAAGTCAGATACAGTAACCACATGAGATTAACCATAAGGGAAAAAAAGAGAAAAGAAATAACACAATACATTAAGAACAATCATCACAAAGATAAACCTCTTGTTTCCATATCCTAGAATTCATTTTGTTTAGTCTTATCCTATATGACCATATGTACATAGCTTTTGAGCTACTGTGATCCTCTGCTAGGAGAATCCTAGATGTGTACTAATTATTACAAATGAAGGAAATCATGGAGCCTATGTTCCTTTGGGTCTGGCTTACTTCACGTGATATGATTTTTTTCCAAGTCTTTCCATTGCTTTATGAATGGGGTGATGATATTCTTTCTGATGGCAGCATAGAATTCCATTGTAAGTACCACATCTTGTTGATCCACTCATCTACTGAGGGGCATCTGGGTTGGTTCATATCTTAGCTATGGTGGATAATGCTGCAATGAACATGGTTGTGCTAGGAAGTTTAGTATGCTTTTGTTTCTGGACACTTTGGTAAATGCTCAGGAGGGGGATTGCTGGGTTATAGGGGAGCTGTGTTTAGTCTTTTGAGGAATTGCCATACTGCTTTCCAGAATAGTTGAAGGAGTTTACGCTCCCAAGGTAGGAGATTTCTTCTTTGCCCAAGGTGCTCTCTGTCCCTGCCATCTTGTTCAGGATCCTAATTGATCAAATGTTCTTTTTCCAGGACTTTCTCTATGTTCTGCCATCTTTTGGAGAGCCAAGTTGATCATATTTCTCGCCTGCAGAAAGCCTCTCTACAATTCATCACTGTCTACAGAAAAAGTGCCGGACTTTTGGTAAGTTTTCCAAAAGCCTACCCAAACTGATGTCCAGCTCAGTTTTCTAGCTCTGGCCTCATGCTCCTTTATGTACCATTTCCCATTGCCTAAGCATGCCACTCTTTTCATATCTTTGCGTTTATTATTCTGATGAAATGTCCAGCTTTCAGTTCTGAAACAATTCACTCATCAATGAGTTGCTGGCAATAGAGAGTGCTAAGCACTGAGATGGGTGAGGAAGAGTGAACGAAATAAATCTGATCTCCGCTCCCACAGTGTCTAGTAGGGAAATGAATGTTAATTCAATGATCTCTTAAATCAGTCCATATCCATAATTGTGAATAAGTGCTATGAAAGAAAATTATAGAGTGCTATCTCAGGTCTTCTCTGAAGCCCACTGAATCCCCAGGATAAAGTTACTTGTTCTCTCAGCTACCACAACACCATATTTAATTGATGTTTTATCATGTCTACCCAAATAGAAATTGAAGCAGTGACATGGGTTATATTTTTATCTTCAATGCCTAACCAAATGAACACTGTATACAGTGGAAATTACTAAATGAATATATAAATAAAATAACATTTTAAATAAAAAACTGACCACCACTTCCACAGTCAATATTTTATGTATTTTATATATTATATTACTTTTATTCCTACAAATCATAAGTTGATTAATCAATTTGACCATATGTTTTTGTTGGCTTTGTGTACATTTGTTTGTATGTTTATTGTTTATGTTTAATCTCATGGCAACATTATATAAGTAAGATTGCTGGAAAAGAAATGTTTAGGTCTGCCATATTTTCCTCAATGCATTATACCACTTAAGCTTTCAAAAGCCATTTGTAGATGGGAGAGGCTGGGGAGATGAAGATGAATGAGGAATTGATCAGGATACACTGCACTCACAAACTGACATGCTGAGACTCCTTCGTACAACTACATATAGGTCATTTAAAAATAATAAATAATTAAAATAAGATTTACCCTCAAGTCCCTCAGAATGTGACTATTTGCAGATGGGATCTTAACAAAGGTGATTAAATTGATCTTAGACTTCTCAAGCTCCTAACCTCTCAAGTCCCTCAACCTATGACAGTTTATACTGTGGTCTTAACAAATAGATGTATTTCTGCTAACTTCATCAGCAGCATTGTTAAACTGGTAGATTTTTCTAATTCATTCAGTGACAAAAGTCTGTGATTTTATATTGTATAACTGTTGCCATGCATGCGTATAGATGTTTTAGAGACCTTTTCCTTTATTTAGCTTTTGTCCTTTTGCCTCAATATTTAAAAATGTTTCAGATTTTAAGGATAAGCCATCGAGCTGGGTATCAGTGGCTTATACCTGTAATCATAGCTGGTCAAGAGGCTGAGATTTGAGGAACATGGTTCAAAGCCAGACAAGGAAAGAAAGAAAGGTCATGAGACTGTTATCTCCAAATAACCACCAGAAAACCAGAAATGGTGCTTCATCTCAAAGTAGTAGAGAGCTATCTTTGAGTACAAACAGGCTCAGAGACAGTGCCCAGCAGGCTCTGAGTTCAAGCCCCACATGAATGACAAAAATTTTTAAAAGGCTAGCCATAGATCTCTGTTGCATGTTGCAAATATCTCCTTCCAGTAAGCTACTGCTCACTTGATTTTGTTTTTGTCACACAATTTTCTCTTAGCTTTATGAAGTAAAATGTCTCAATCTTTCATCATTTGTGGATCTTGAGTCACATTTGGAAAACCTTTCCTATATTCCATATATAAAAACAAACAAGTTCATTCATATTTCCATGTCTTCTAGTATGATTATGGTTGATTTTTATTTATAAATATATATTTACATGTAGTTTTTTATCTTCTGTAAATGTATGATGGTATATAATATATGATGTTGAGGGGCCGGGAGTTTGGCCTAGTGGTAGAGTGCTTGCCTAGCATGCACGAAGTCCCGGGTTCGATTCCTTGGTACCCCACATACATAGCAAAAAGCTGGAAGTGGTGCTGAGGCTCAAGTGGTAGAGTGCTAGCCTTGAGAAAGTCTAAGGACAGTGCTCAAGCCCTGAGCCCAAGCCCAGGACTGGCAAAAAAAAACAAAAAAAAAACCCCAAAATATATGATGTTGATCCCATTTTATCTTTTCCCAGATGGTGATTCAGCTGCCAAGAGTAATTATTAAACAAAGAGCCTAAAGTCTTTAACTTCTATTTCTTGTTTAGGAAACAGAAAATATTTTTGTTTTCTTCTCCATTTCACTTTACTTTAACCTATTACATTAAATATATCCTTCCTAAAAATATTCCCCCAAATTTGAAATGCCATCTTTATCTAATGATAAACTCTTTTATTTTGATTTTCACTTTTATTTTATTTTTTATATATTTTTTATTGTAATTAATAGAAAGGTTACATTATATTCACCAGATAGAAGGTGCATTACTTCACATACATTGATACCCTTTCTCATGTCTTGGTCACCATTTCCCTCCCCCAACCCCCACCCCTTCAAATGATAAACTTTTATGCATACTTAAAATTTATTTCTCGGCTTTATAGTCTCTTCCTTTAGTGTGTAGCCATGTACCAGTATCATACCTTGTCTACTGTTTCTCACCTCCCCTTGACCTTACCTCCCCCTTTCCAGTTTATTTTGCTGGAATGTGAGTTAGCCTTTCTAAGGAATTACATTAAGTTCTCTTCTGAGTCTACCCTGGGATTCATATTTAGGAAATAATTTTCCTATCATTCCTTCCCTCTTCCCCAATTTTCAGCTGTTCTTCTGTGTTTGTTTGTCTACATGGCTTATAAGAATCAATTTATTTAGCTCCAGAAAACAAAATGCAGGACTTACTGACATTTTTTGTTGTGATTGGGTTAAATTCATACATTAATTAGAGAAGAATTGACACCTATAAAATGTTGAATGAGCCATTTGTACTGGCTCAAGTACTGGCTCATATACATTACATATACATAGATCTAGATGGTAGACATGACAGCAAAATGAAACCCAGAAATATTGTTTGAAAAAGCCAAGAGACAGAGAGGTTAAAGGGAATATATACAGGAGAAAACTTGTTCAAAATGTACTAAATTACCATAATCGTGTCCCTTTCTACTATCAATGGATGTTAATAAAAATAAACCTAAACATTCTTCTCAGATTATACATATTTCTTTTTAATTTTTCTACCTTCTTCTTTAATTATAAAGGAGTTTTTCATCTTGCATTATATTTTACAATTAGCTATTTTGTGTATTTCAGGTTACTGATTTTATGAATTAATTTGAATCCTACTCTTTCTGACTTCATCTAATTTGGATTGATTTTCTTCTGGATGTTAAAGCTTACTGTTATTTTGTCCAAGTACAGAAATCGTCCTTTCTTATGGATCACTATACTACCATTTTATTTTTTAATATATTTTATTATCTTTAAGTAGTTGTACAAAGAAGTCGACATTCAACAAAGCAGTTTAAGAATCCAGTGCATCTTTATCAATGTTACCCTTTTTTACCATTCTCCTCCGTCTATTCCAACCCTACTCCTTCCCTCAGTTTTCTTACTTTTGTAAGACATGCAATGAATTTCATGACTGAATACACGCCCCCTTCGTCTCTTCACTTACCGATCCTTCTCCTCTTGTTCTTACCTCCCTCTTTCCAGTTTGTTGGAATATAAGTTAGCTTTTCTAAAGAATTACATCATTTAAGTTCTCCCCTGAATCTACCGTATTTTGCATACACTTGGATATTACCCCTAAGTGTTTATTCACATATTTATAAATTAATTCTAACTTCCATATATGAGAAAAACATGCATTTGTATTCTCTCAGAGCCTGATATACTTCACTTACACGATTATTTTTCAGGTCCTCCCATTTCTTTTCAAATGATGCCATATAGAGAATGATATAGTTTTCCTTTTCAAATCTGTATACTTCTTTCTAATTGTACTGATAATTCTAATATAATGTTAAATACAGATCACATCTCATCCTCTATCTGGCCTTAGCAGAAATGCTGTCCATTTCTCAATTAAATAGATTTAGGACAGACATATGCACATATACATAAATAACATACACAGATATGTGTAGATGTCTATATTAATTGATAAAAATTTATCAATTCATATTTTATTCAGTGCATTTGTTAAGAATGGATGTTTACTGCTAAAGGCCTTTGCATGAAGATAATCATGAGCTCTTTTCCTCCTTAAATTTACTAATAAGGTGAATCATATTGGTAATTTTCTTACTATTTAGACTCCTTGTATTTCTAGAGCTTGGTGATGATGTTTCAGTGCCAGTGCTACTGTTTTGTTTACTATTTGCATCTATTTTGAGGGAAATTGGATGATAGCTTCTTACAATAAAATAATGGTAACTACTGTTTTCATCATTATTAGATTTTAGGTATCAATCATCATCATTACATTTCCCTTCCTAGATAGAATTTAGATATTTTTCTTCATTTCTCTATACCTAGGGATAATTTCCAGAAAAATTTACAAAGCATTGAGATGACTTGATTTTTGCAAAATTGCTGAATTCTCCTATGAATGAAACTTGTGCATCTGTGTAATTTGTTAATAACTATCTCCATCATTTTTCTACTGTAGAACAAGTTCCACCTAAGCTTTCCATATCAAAGGAGATCTGTTTCTATTAATTGCACTTTTCAAAGGGCATAACCATTTCCATAATTTTCACATGTATTTGCATAGACCTTTCCAAAGCAGTCTACTTAGGACTTATTTTCCATGTAAAATGGAAAATTAGTTTTACATGGTTATTTCCTTGTAGTTTTTTCTTTGTTTGTATATTTAAGCATTGCCCTTTTTTGCTTATTAGATTAGCTATTGATATTTTTCTTATCTTTTTTTCCTTTTTTTGCCTTTTCTTTTTTCCCAAAGAACAATCATGATGATTCTTCATTAGCGCTATCCTTTTTATTGTTTTCTACCACATTAATTTCCTCTTTTATCTTTATTACTTCTTTCCTGTTGGTTTCTTTTGTAATTTTCTAGACTTTTGAGTTAAGAATCAAATTTGCTTGGTTTAATTACTTTCTATTGATTTAAGTATTTAAGTCTATGGCTTTTCCTCAGGTCATTGCTCATAAATTCTGATGTGTGCATTTTTTCATTCTATTATTGTTTTTAAAGATTCTATAATTTCAGTTTCAATTTCACCTAATAGTTATTTAGTAGAGAAATATTATTATTTTCAGGTGGGAGCACGTCTTAAACTTTTCTATGAATTTTACTTCATGGCGCTTACTGAATTATTAAGTCCCCATAAAATTTAGGGTTGAAATTCTAACCTTCACAGTGATCATGTTAGGAGGTGGTGCTTTTAGGAGATGGCTAAGGTGTGAGGGCTCTGCACTTACAAAAGAAACTCTAAGAGGGATAGTGCCTGGCACCATGTAAGTTTCCAAGCAGCTTATACACACAGCAAGAAGGTGCCATCTACAAATAGGAACAGGATCTTTTTGCACACTGAGTCTCTGATTCCTTCATCTTGGACTTGCCAGGCTCCAAAACGATGAGAAATTCATTTCTGGTGTTCATAGGTCACTCAGTCTGCAAGGAGTTTGTTGTGTAGCCGTCCAGATGAAGACAATGACCCAGTGTATAGTCAGTTTTTGTCAACATTGCATTTGTGTTTGAGACCAGGCTTATGATTTGGTATATATCCACCATATCTACATTATTGATAACATGGATTGTTAATTTTACTGCTTCCATTTGTCTGATATAGATACCTTTCATTGGTGTGTTTTGGCAGTACAAGGACTCAAACTTGCAACCTCAGGCTTGCTAAGCTTTCTCATGGCTGGCATACTATGGTTTGAACCTGGCCTCTACCCCAACTTTTTGCCCGTTAATTTGGTGAGAAGGCATCTCATGGTTTTGTTTTTGCTTTTTTTCCCCTAGGGCTGGCTTCAAACCAAAGTTCTTCAGAACTCGGCTGTTTTCTGAATATCTAGGATTGAAGGCATGAAGTATTAGCTTCTAGCATCTTTCTTAGTCCCTTGTTCTTAGCTTTCCGGAACCACTATGCTTATGTTTTATGTATCGTATAAGCAAGTCAATTTGAAAATATTTTAAATGAGAGAATTATACAACCAACTAATAAACTCATTACCAAATCGTAAGATGTAATTTAAAAAGATAACTATGAGCTTGATCTTGCCTCATATGCTCCATAAAATTGTGTACATTATTTGTAGGATGTGGTTTCTTTCCCCTTTTCCACTTGGTATTTCTTGTAATATTCATGAAAGCTAACATTTTCAATCTAGTATATTCCTATATACTAATACTGTCTCTAATTTCCTTAGTCAGGTTTTCAGATTTACTGTGCCTCTTATTATTTCATCTTCTTTAAATGCTTATTCTTCACTCTCAGCTCTCCCCCATGCAACAGCATAATATTTCTACTTTCTAAAGACCAACATGGTCATGCCATAGTCTTCTCCCTCTTTCTTACTGATGTACACTGAAATACATTCAGTTTCCCAATGGTTCCTCAGTCCTCACCCATCTGGGTTAAGGACATTTATCTTAGAGTGGAGCCTTCTGAGAAAGACTACAAGTGTCCTGCCGTCCCCACCCCCATATACACACTCCCTGACTTCACCTAAAGAACCCCTCCTCAGTCTAATACTTGGAGATTAGCTCAAGTAGAAAATATTATTTCATACTTCCTTTGTATCTTCTTGACAATGCAATTGCATTCATTGTTCTCTTATTTTAGCCATGAAGTCTGATTTTCTTTCTACTATGATTAGATCTTTTTGGTCTATGGATACTGATTTTTTTTTCCTTCTCTTTAAAATGAAAATTTTTAATGTTTTTAATATGTTTTGGAATTCACCATTCCAGGTTTTTTTTTTAAGAAAATGAAGATACAAGTCTTCATTTTATGTGTGAAATTCATCTTAGCTTACAGTTTTCGCTAGTTGGTATTTTCCACAACTAGGTTTTCTGGATCTTTTGAGGCTTTATTCTACCAGTTTGTTCTTCTCTGTATTTTTGTTTGTTTCAGTCTTTTTTTTTCCCTCCATTCTTTTGACTGTCATGTCTTTCTATGCGTCCTATAGTTCCACAAGTAGTTTGTAACTTAGCCTTTATTTTCTTTTTTTCTTCTTTCTTTTTCTTTTTTCATATATTTTTATTGTAATTAATAGAGGGGTTATAGTTATATTTGGCAGATAGAAGGTATATTACTTCACACACATTGATACCCCTTCTCATGTTTTTGTCCCCATTTCCTCCCCCCCACCTTTCCCCACATCTTGTTTTCCCCCTTTCCCTTTCCTATTTCAAATAAACAAATAAACTTATATACAATATACCAGATCACAAGGTAAGATACTGTAACAATATGAGAATGACCAAGGGACAACAAAAGCGATGATAAATAACATAGTACCTTAAGAACAACATTCACTCATTATATAACTCTTGTTTCCATATCCTGGAGGTCCTTTCATTTAGCCTCATCCTATATGGCCTTATGTATCTAGGTTTGAGTTATTGTAATCCTCTGCTAGGAGAATCCAAGGTTTGTACTAATTATTACAAATGAGGGAAACCATGAAGCCTATGTTCCTTTGGGTCTGGCTTACTTCACTTAATATGATTTTTCCAAGTTTTTCCACTTCCTTACAAATGGGACAATGTCATTCTTTCTGATGGCAGCATAGAATTCCATTGTGTATAATTACCACATCTTGTTGATCCAATCATCTACTGAGGGGCATCTGGCTTGGTTCCATATCTTTGCTATAGTAAATAGGGGTGCAATGAACATCATTGTGCTAGTGGATTTAGTACATCCTTGTTTCTAGACGATTGATTAGCCCTTATTTTCTTAAAATGATCTTTTTTTTGTCACAGTGGTCAGGAATTTTTATTTTATTTTATTTTTTTCATATATTTTTAATTGTAATTAATAGAAGGGTTACATAATATTTGCCAGATAGATGGTGCATTAATTCCCATACATTGATACCCTTTCACATGTCTTGGTCCCCATTTCCCTCCCCCCTACCTCCACCCTTCATCTTGTTTTACCCCATTCCCTATCCAATTTCAAATAACCAAATACAAATATATCCGATATATCAGGTAACAAAGTGAGATACTGTAGCAATATGAGATAATCAAGGGACAGCAAAAGAGATGAGAGATAATGATCTTTTTATCTTTTCCTTCCACTGCTTTCTTTCACTCACTCAACTCTTATTTCCATTTTTATGCTGCATTTTTGAGGGGAAGGGGATTTATTTTAGCATCATCTTCGGGACTTGTGACTTCAGGTTTTCTGTGTCATCTTTTTAAATGGTTGATCTGTGGTGTTTAGTTCAAGTTTCCTTTTCCTTCACCTCTGACTTGGGTGAGGAACATTCTTACTAGCTGAAATGCTTTCATTCTATTTTGTTTTCATTGTTAGTGGCCCCTGTGGGTGGTGTCTGCCATTTTCTTTTTGTTTTTAAATACTGACATCCAAGCTGGTATGGAGACATGATTCTGATGGTTGGGTGACTGAGAATGTTTCTTAGTTCAAGAGCACCCTCTTCTGTTGGCAGAGGAAAGTGTAGTTTCTGTTCTTGATGGCACCTGGGGGGAAGGGTTGGTCTAACTTCTGATAGTTAAGATTCACTTCTGGTGACACACTCCTGCTTTGTCAGCTCCCTTCACCAACAAGTCCAGCTGTACCTCTGCCAAGTGGGCTTCCTCTCCTACATAAGTGATGTTTCTCCACATTGCCCAGCCTCTTATACCTCCATCCCTCCCAATCACTTCCCCAGAACCAGGCCTCTCAAGTTACCAGGTCCCAGAGTCTCACTATTTTTTATTCAGGTGAAAACTTCTTTACTGGAGGTTATTTTATGTACATTCACTACAGTAAAGCTCCATATCCCTTCTTTCTACACAGACTTCTATTGAAATATATTGAAGATTTTGGACCTAGGGACCTAGGGGTGTATCCTCCTGACAAATAATAAGGTAAGGTTTGGAGAGAGAAAAAGAGAGAGATAGAGAGGTGGGGGGGGGAGAATCTAAGTCTGTATTCACTGACTTAAAACATATATTTGAATCCTAAATTTTAGGATTACTAATAAGTTCTTATTACAGTCAGATTCTTTGACTTTCAGGCTATTTCAACCACTAATATCTCACTTGGCCTTGGACAATTCATTTAACTTCTCTCAATCCCACCCTTCTCTCTTAGTAAAAGAATATCTGAATCTTTAACTCATGCCTCAGCACCACAAAGAAAGTAAGTTCTGTGTTAACAGAGTCTTGGCAAAATGTAGACACAATCTTGCTTCCCAGGCTGTTTAAAAGAGAATTGAGGTCTCTGTTAATTCTATTTGTATCCCTCTAAGGGATAGGGGCTCAGCTGGGAACTGCCACGTGTCTGTGTTGGATTTCTTTTACAAGGTCAGAATGTTCCCTCCCAAACTCACAGTACTCAACAAATCCTGGAAGAAGCCAAATACTTGTTGACCTTCTCCTCTCTTTTCCATGATACTCTGGGCTCAGGGTCTTGTCTCTGGACCAACTCTCTCCTAAGAGCAGACCATAATTCTAAATATGCCAAAATAAGGAAGAAGCATAAGGGCTACAAGGGTAAATGGGAAAACACACTAGGTCGCCATAACCACTCTTGCTCAATAATGTGAATTTATTTAGTGGTCTCAGTTTTCATGTGGCTAAAATAATGATATGTACTGTACACATAGTGTGGCTGAAGAGACAATATCACAGATGATTCATTCCAGAAGGGCTCTCCATGGGTCATTTTGGCAATGCCTTTGCTTGGCATGGGAATGGCTCATGCTCATTATAAACAGATGCAAGACCTGAATGAGTTGGAGAGATTCTCCCTTTCTTAAAGTGTTGAGGTCAGGAGATGATTCTGCTTGGCAGCTCATGGATTTCTGCCATTTAGAACTTCAGGAAGCCAAGCAGATGGATATAGTTTCCTTGAAGAACATCCAGACTTCTAACATCAGCCATTTCAAGACTATATCCAACTGTCACTCACTCTTACATAGGCTTTCTTATCTCTTGGCATTTGCATTTTCAGTTCTGGTCACAACAGTGCAACACTGGCAGATCAAAATCAATCTGTATTCACATTCATGCACACACACACACACACACACACACACACAGACACACACACACACAGGTAGAATTTCAGAGGAAAGGGGAAGATATGTTAAACTGGTCAATAAACTGGTCAATATCCTGGGAGAAAGAATGGGGAAAGCAGAGGCAGAGAACAAACTTATGTGATCTTGAGCACTTCAAAATATGACAGTTGCCTTATCGGCTTTCATTGTCTCTCCCCAGTCCACATCCACCACAGAGATTAACAAGGCTCTTTCCGATTCTATGCAGTACTCCCTGATCATCTTTCTTGTCTAGGAAAACAAGAGGGCACAAAAAAAATATGACCTTCTAGTTTCTTGTTTACAATCCGTTTTTAGCTTCCTACTTCTAAGCCCAGCGAAGTTAATACGTGTTGATAGCCAGTGGTAACATGTGGAATGTGGTAAATATGATAAGGTACTATAAGAAGTGAGAAGAGAAATTCCTTCCAGAAAGATGTAGGGATGTTCTGCAGAGCAGGTAGCATTGGGAAGCACAGTAATATAAAAATCCTTGAGGTTAATGGTATTAGATTAAGTTGGGCTTTGAAGAAGCATGAACACACAGGAAGTTCTATAATGAAGAGGCAAGCGGGGGGTCATGGTGAAGAATATGGGAAACGTCCAACTTCTTGTGATAATGAACCACCTTTATGGCTTCCGTTCTTCCTTGATGTCTCAAGGTGTATCAAAAGTACTCATAAGATCTACGTAGTATGTTTTGATAGCTTTTTAGAAGTATTTCTCTGAGAGTATGAAAGGAGGTGATTCTGATCAAGATGCGTTGTATTCATAAACTGTTTTGTTAAATGACAACTTCTTTGTACAGCTACTTAACTTTATAAAATAAAAGCACGAAAAGGAAGTGCTTCTTTGAGATAGAAACCAATGAAAATAACCAAATAAATCACTTTGGCATATACCATCTAAACCTGGAGTGAATTAGTCTAATAGTTTCATGGGGCCCCAACTATTTTCCTGCCCGTAAGAAATACTGATGGGCTCAACTAAAATATAGGCATGCTAATTTCCAGGGGGAGTTAGAAGAACTGGAAGGTTTCTATGGAAAGAGAAATAATATAGGCAGTGAAAAAAAAATTTAAAGCCAGTCTAAAAATAGCTTACAGTAATACCTAAGTCCACTCCTGTCCATAGAGCTAATTTGCTCTAGAGCCAGTTTGAATCAAAATAGAAGACATCACATGATATAACATCATTACTTAAATTCATCAACACAAACATTAGGCAGAAAATGCCAGAAATAAGTCTCAACTCCAAGTCCCACTGTGTGAACTTGGACAATTACACCAACTCTCCAAGATTCCACACATTTGTTTATAAACTGGAGAGATAAAAAGTAGCTACTCTTTGCAGTATTGGTGGAGAACTATTTTGTTGTCAAGGACCATTGAGATCTTTCTTACATGAAAGGACCTCCAGGATATTGAAACAAAAGCCATATAACGAATGATTGTTGTCCTTTAATGTACTACGTTGTCTCTCATCTCCTTTGCTGTCCCTTGGATATCTCATATTGTTATAGTATCTCACTTTGTTATCTGATATATTGAATTTATTTGTATTTGGTTATTTGAAATTTGATAGGGAAGGGGGGAAAACCAAGACGGGTGGGGGGTGTGGGGGGGAGGGTAATGGGTACCAAGACATGTGAAAGGGTATCAATGTATGTGAATTAATGCACCTTCTATCTGGCAAATATCATGTAACCCTTTTACTAATTACAATAAAAAAATAAAAATAAAAAAAAGAATAGTTGTAGGAAAGTATCATAGATGAAGAAAAGCATAGGAGAAATTTATGCGTCTATCCACTCATGTACCAGGCCAAGGCCCTGTAGCCCAGGCATTCCTTAACCCTACTTTAGAACGACTCTGAGGACTGAATGTGATAATGTACACAGAGAATCAGCACCATTCCTGGCAAGCAGGCAAGACTCAGTAGCGATAGTTGTTGAGTGGATAATTCAACAAATATGATGCCATGAATGTTTTAATGTTGCATAACTCATTACTAAAGGATTACTAAAGAAAGATAACACATGGTTGGTACTATCTTGCATAGTTCACAGTCACTATGAGGGTAGATAGTCTTCAGAAGAGAGAAACAAGTGAAAAAGTAACTGCACATGCCCAACACAGTGAGGTTTGATGGGGAGGAGAGCAAAGTAAGATTCTCTGATGTGGTTCAAGATTAGGAGAAAAGACTTCAGAACTGTAATCCAGACACACTGCCCCTGACTGATGCGAAGATTCACTTCTCTAACCCCTTGCTATTTTAAGTTTAAGAGATCACATTAGGCCAGTGGGCCTCACTGAGACTTTCTTCAGTTCTTGACTTTTCTAGTCGGAGTAGGGAATGTCCATACCAGGGGCTGTAGAAGTCCCGCCAAAAAAAAAAAAAAAAAAAAAAAAAAAACAAGATTTGGTTACTCAACAGGAAAATGCTTCTCATTGGCTGCCTAGAGGTCATGTGATTTTATGGGGAGGTTTTTAACACTCCATAATGATATGATGAATATCTGAATGGCTCTTGGCAAGAAGAAAGTTGAGGATCCTCTGTGAGGGTTCCTCAAAACAGAATGGCCTTTGAGGGGAAAAAATGGGTTAGGCTCCTATAGTTTACAAAGAAGATTAGAGTTCAATTGATCATCTTTGCCAGCCACAGCTCCCAAAGTCTAGAAGGACTGAGGTCACATCTATACCCAGAGGGTCCAGAATATAGCAATTCCTTTTCAGAAAGTGCAGGCTATCTGCCTCCAATCTGCAACTGTCTAGTCCCTCTTCAACCTTCTCCTCTCCTTTTCATCCAAGGTAAGGCACAAAGAAGACCTCAGAAGATCTCCCCTTCCTCTTCATATATCCCAGGCCTCCCACAGAGGCCCCAGAAACAATGCTTTGCTTTTCTATGCACTTAGAAAATTCACACTTGCTCTTCATCCTTGGGCTTGAAGAAATCTCATATTTTGAAGCTCTTCTCTTAAAAAAAAAAATCCTTCCCAGGGACAGGTACTGGTGATTCACAATGGTGCTCAGTAGGATTTAAGACTGTAAATCAAGAGATTGTCAGTAAATTGCATGGAGCCTCAGGCCAGACGCAAGAGCCCCATGTTTAAACAATCTGATCTAATCCCCCTGCTAGCGGGCCCTCCTGCTCAGGAAATGGCAGGTAGAACAGCTTCATCTGCAAGTCCCAACATTACTCAGGACTTCAGTGTGATTCTGCCTAGTAACATTACATGAGGCCATTCTCTCAAATCAGAGCCATGTTGATCGAGTTCCTTCTCTACCATCCTAAGGAAAAACAAGAGCCAGCTTTGGCATTTAACAAATATTTTCAAATATATATATATATATATATATATATATATATATATATATATATATATTTGAAAATCAACTGATGGAAATTCCCTAGGTTTCTTGCCATCCAGCCAGACATCCCTGACTCAGGAATCTTGCTAGCACTCTGACTCCTAATATCTCCTCAACAAAAGGTGGCAGTCCATGGGGCCTTTATTTTCCAGGCACGAAACTGAAAAGAGAAACTGAACTATTTCAAGTCCAGCTTCTAGGTGAGGCTTCTGAGGTACACACAACCTTGACCTCTTTAAGAAAACAGAGGAGGTTAGATACATTCTCACAGAGAGATCAGATGACTTCCCTGTTTTTTTGTAACTGCCCAACAGATGCTGGGTGTTCTGAAGGTTCAGGCACCCTATTGGATCTCCCAACTCAAGGATTTGTATCTTCTTTTTACTTCCTGGAAAGCTTCAGGACCTGATTCCAAATGAGAAAGTGGTATAGAAAGAAATGCCAGTCACTTGTGGCTTCTGTCTCCCAGCCTGGCCCTTCTGCGGTGCCCACACTAGGTAACCACATTGGAAAGTACGCACTTGGGCTAAAATTTGTTTTTAGATTATTCAGATGCTACTCTGTCTGTTCACAGGTTGCCTTTGTGCCCTGACTGCTGCAGCCTCTGGAAGGACAAACCTTCTTAACAAGGCCTGTTAGTAGCCCTGTGTCCCCATCATGGTGCCAGCCCCCAGTCCTGTCCCTTCCCAGCTTCGCACTGACTAGAGGACTATCACTTCCTTAAACTACTGTGTTGTCATCTTTGAACTGGATGAGAGGGAATCAAGATTTATGAGTTTCTGCCTACTCAGAAAGAATGTGGATAGAAAAGCAGCCTTCAAGGGCTGAATTTAGTCATAATTTGCATGGCACAGAAAGAATATGACCAAAGAAGGCAGCTGAAACATTTGGGGCTCAATAGAAGAAACACAGTCATCATGTACAGCAAAGGGCCAAACATTTCGTTCATATGGCTAGTAAATTCTCTCAATAAAATTTCGCAATTATGACTTAGAAGAAAACAGGCTGAAATGGGTTCAGAGACTTAGCCAAGGCCACACTGGGTGAACAAGATCAGAGCTTGAAGCTGTATACCCCAAAGCTCACGCTCTTCTTGTGACTACAACAGGGACCCTTGCTACCAGGAAAACTCAAGGGAGTCCGTGGCATTATCAGTCCCCCAATCCACTCTGAGGACACAGCATAAAGTTCTAGGGATGATTTTGTCCCAACGGGGACATATGACAATATCTGGAGATATCTGTGATTGTCTCCACCAGGAAATGATGTTGATGTCTTGTGGTCAGAACCAGAAATGCTGCTAAACATCATTCCCTACACAGGACAGGCTCCTAGAGTAAAGAATCGTTTGCCCACTATGCCAATTGTACTAGGGTTAAGAAACTCCAAGTAAGATGACCTTAAGAGCTATACAGTAAAATTAGAAGCTTTAATGTGTCCCTTTTGCTGGATGGATGAGACTCTATTCTATCCCTCAATGTTTCTTACAGGGTTGGAGAGACAGTAAAGGCACAAGGATACCCCAATGTCACTAAGACTATAGTATCTGGGTATGACAGACCCCAAAGAAATGACATGAACTTGACCACTACTTTAAAGACTTGCCATCGTTGCTCAAAAAGCAAATCTATACCCAAAGACTGAGCCAGCTAAGAGTCACAGGGATTTCAGGGGAGAGACGGAGCAAAAGACTCCAGATGACTCAAGAAGGTAAAAATGGGTCAAATCTGCCGGTTCAGTGAAAATCATCTCCATGAATGTCCAGTTGTCAGAGTGTTTCTCTGAAAGAACAATTTGCAAAAGTTAATTCCCAAAAAATCAGTTCTTAGATAAATTGGGTGAGTGATCACTTCACTACATCTACTAAACTGAAGTTTCATGGAAATACCAATCCTTTTCATCTGATCTCTTGGGCATTTTCTAAATTTTTTTCAGGCAGAGTTTATTATGGTGAGAGCACACTTCGGGCTCACACTAGATGGTGGTTTGCTGAAACAGACAGGAAGAAGAAAGAGAAAAAGAGGAAGAAAGAGAGGGAACTCTTGTGAGCATGTTCTAACTTTTTCTAGCTACTTCTTATTTCTTTAGGATATTTTTGATCTGGAATTAAATTTTAAATTATAGCCTCAATTAGTAACATTGACAATCCTTTGAGTGTGTTCTGAGTGTTTTTGAAATTATTGTTTTGGTTTTATTTTAAAGCTATTTGGAAATTTGCATCAACAAACTCCTGAGAGTCCTGAAGAAAATGGCAGTCCAGAAGGGGCAGGGAAAGATCTGAGCATGCCCCAGGAGAGTGTTCTCATACTAGCCTGGGAATGATTAACCTGAAAACCGCTGGGAGACATTACACATGTTCAAAAGTGACTGTTAGTGTCTACAAATAATAAAACAAGGTAGATTGACTATCTAAACAAAACTCTAAAAAGCACACAAAGATTGGTAAAAAAAAAATCTAATCATTTAAATTGTTGCACAAGAAAGGAACAAGCAAATTATAGAATAATATCTACCAAGTCAGTAAAATCCCAATTCCTAGTTTTCAGATGAGCTGTATCAATATTTTGCAGGTAATGAAATTTCTTTTATTCACTTGTGATTTTTTATTGTGTGTAAATGTCATTTTTTATTTTGTTAAACACACACACATACACATTAAACCCTTTTTAATAATGTTTCCAATACTTCAAACATACTTAATTAGGCTTAATTAGGCATGTTCGGCAATTTAACACTCAAATTTAATTTCATGTTTATATTCAAAAGTATTAGAAACATCAAAAATATTAATTAAATTTAAATTTAAAGTACATC
Source organism: Megascapheus bottae (assembly GCF_031878675.1). Taxonomy (NCBI): domain Eukaryota; kingdom Metazoa; phylum Chordata; class Mammalia; order Rodentia; family Geomyidae; genus Megascapheus; species Megascapheus bottae. Next base: position 23,557,127 of record NC_143529.1, read on the forward strand.
TTCAACATATAGAACATGAGATGTTTATATTTAAATTTGAAAACAATGTAAATTGATTCTAAGGTAGATTAATTCAAAATTTATATACCAAATCACTTGAAAAACACCAAAGGTAGCTTTCTCTTAAAAACAGAAGCTTTGATACTAGTGATGAAATATGTTTCTTTATGTTATGTTACTAATCACAAAAATGAGACCCCCATATTAAGTTTGTGCAGAGATTCTTAACATCATTGCTTAATTATTCTGGTATAGTATAAATATCAAATATTACATAGTATCCAATTTGATACATGGCACATTTGTCCATTGGTAAATCATTTGAATAATTGGCTTTCCAGTGATTGCTTCTGAGTAGACTGGCTCAGGAGTGTTTGGATCTGGGAAGAAGGTCCGAGGGGGTTTGGGGGAGCAGAGTGAGCTATTCTTTTCTTACAGTCTGCCTTAAGGGCAAGTCCAAGCAACTGAGTCGCTCACATGCACAGCACAAATTAAGTCTACAACCACACGTAAATGGCCCACTGTGATACAGAGGAACACACAAATTCTAACTCTTAAGTACCTCTCTTGGGAGGGAAATCAGATGCCTTCATTAACAGAAGCTACTGAGCATCCGCAGTGTGAGCTATGCTGGTGGTGACTGAGGAGCGACAAACGAGGCGGCAAATGATTGGTCCAGACTCAACGGAGCATATACAAGACCCATGATTTCACAGATAAGCCAAAAAAAGAACCCATTTAGATCCTATCCCTCCTTCAAAGCTGGACGTGAGGGCATTCTATGCTCCTAGGGAGTTCATTTACCATTCACCAAACAGTAAATGAGGTACAGCAATGAATCAGCATGGCCAGGAAAGCAAATTGTTCCCAATTCAAGAAGATCTGAGGTACCACAGGAACCAGTTGACCAGTGCAGAGGCTGAGCTTGTCTCTGCCCAGTCAACATGAGAAGCTACCTCTCTGCAATTCCCCGAGGGAAAGAAGGAGATGGCCATGAGGTGAGTCTCCTGAGGACATGATGACACTCAGCCCTTTGCACGTGATTTCTCCTCTGATGATCAATAGCGCTCTGGATAGAAGGCTCATTAGTGTGTCTCTTCCCCATTTCCTTTTTCATGTCCACACGGCAAATGTATATCTATTCTCTTGGGTCTCCCTTTAGTCAGTATCCCACTGGTGTCAAGGGTTGGTGGTTATACTTTTAATCCTTGCCATTCAGGAGGCTAAGATCTGAGGACTGAGGTTCATAGCCAACCCAGGCAGACAAAGTCAATAGACTCTTATGTCTAAGTAACTACCAAAAAGCCAGCAGTGGTAGAGCACCAGCCAAGGGCCAAAAAGCCAAATGACAGCACCCTGACTCTGAGTTCAAGCCCCAGTGCACGCACACACACACACACACACACACACACACACACACACACACAGAGAGAGAAAATCCCATTAGTGACAGATATGTACTTTTTCTCCTGTCCAAGACTGCTACCAACCCTTTCTTCTATATCACCACAGGGATAAAGGAGAAGCTGGGCACTAGTGGCTCAAGCCTGGAACTCTTGCTACTCAAGAGGCTGAGATATGAGGATTATAGTTTGAAGCGAGGAAAGTCTGTAAGACCTGTATCTCCAATTAGCCACCTGAAAAGTGGGAGTGGAGCTGTGGCTCAAAGCGGTAGAATATACTAGCTTTGAACAAAAAAGCTCAGAGACAGCACCCAGGTCCTGAATTCAAGCCCCATGGCTGACAAGGAGGAGGAGAAGAAGGAAGAGGAGGAGGAGGAGGAGGGTTTCAGCCAAGTGAAAATGCAAATGGTCCCCATCTCAATCTTTTCAATTCAGTTAATTTATTAAAAAGAAACTTAGGCCCTTGTCATATACCAGAATTTGATATGAGCAACTCACTTGCTCACTGACACTGAATTCTAATATCCATAACATTTTTAAGACATGGTCACAACTTCTTTGACAGTTCTCTATTGACTCCCAGGGCTCATGTCTCCTCCATTTAAATATGATCAGATTTGTACCATAAGAAGAATAAGGAGTGAGGCCAAACATGGTAGTTCATGCCTGTAATACCAACACTCAGAGGGCAGAGATAGGAGTAACTATGGCTCAAGGATAGTTGCAGCAAAAGCATGAGACCTTAACTAAAGTCGCTTTCAAAAGAAGGAAGAGGAGGAGAGAAGGCATAAAAGGAGTAAAAGGAGGAAGAGAAGTAGTAGGAGGAGGAGGCATAAAAGGAGTAAAAGGAGGAAGAGAAGTAGGAGGAGGAGGCATAAAAGGAGTAAAAGGAGGAAGAGAAGTAGGAGGAGGAGGAGGCATAAAAGGAGTAAAAGGAGGAAGAGGAGGAGGATCAGGAGAAGGAGAAAGAAAGAGGAGGAGGAGGAGGAAGAGGAGGAGGAGGATGAAAGAGGAGGAGGAGAAGAAAGAGAAGGAAAGAGGAGGAGGAGGAGGAAGAGGAGGAAGGAGGAGGAGGAAAGAGGAGGAAGGAGGAGGAAGAAGAGAAGGAAGAGGAGGAAGAGGAGAAGGAGGAGGAGGAGGAGGGGGAAAAGGAGGAGGAGGAGGAGGAGGAGGAGGAGGAGGAGGAGGAGGAGGAGGAGGAGGAGAAGAGAGCAATGGAGAAAGAGGCTCAGCTGTAAAGAGCCAGGCCCTCATGCTGTTCTCGGGGACCTCCCTTTGGAGCTTTGGATAACTTCGTAAGACACTGATGTCAAAGAGGCCATGTATTCCGTTCTGAAAGTGTTCCTCCTCCTCCTTATGCACCTCATCCTCCTATTTCTCTCTGTCTCTCCCTCTCCTCCTCCTTATGCACCTCATCCTCCTATTTCTCTCTGTCTCTCCCTCTCCTCCCGCCTCAAACATTGGCAATATTTTCCCCCATAAAATGTGATAAAATCATAACTAGTTACTGATTAGAAAAACAATAGTTGCTTTAATCCCGAAAGGTGATTCTCTTGGACCAGAGGTGTGGTTCAAGTGATAGTGCAAGCTGTGAGCAAAAAAAAAAAAAAAAGCCAAGTTAGACTGTGAGGCCAAGTTCAACTCTCAGCTCTAGCACTCACACATGCACATACACAGACACGTGAAAAAAAGAAATGATTATAACTTCTATAAGAATTGCATTGGGAAAAGAAATGTTTGTGTGTGTGTGTGTGTGTGTGTGTGTGTGTACAGGGGGAAAGAAAGAGAAGATACAGGGAAAGGCAGAGAGATGAGTGAGACAGAGAGAGAGGTGGGGGAATCTGTGGAGTGGGATCAGAGCTTCTTGCCTCAGATGTCATATGACATTACTGGGGTTAACGATGAAGAACAGCAGAGCTTATGTCTAATAGAGGTCTCAGTTTAGGACAGAGCTCAGAAGAAGAGGGACCACTTAGAAGAGAATTCCTTGATCAGCTAAGTCATTGGGAAATCCAGAGAAATAGAAGGAGGTGCAGAAGGAGGAGGAGGAATACTTTCAGAACTGAATGTGTGTAGCCGCTGAGCATGAAGCAGCCACAGCATCTCCATTGTGGGGGCCTCCTCCCTCCTTCCTGTCTTCAGAGGACTGAAATCTGCAGGCTCCATTAGCAAGGAACAGCCAGTGATAGAGAGAGGGTGGGAACTTTATCTCTGGAATGCCAGCATCTCCAGAATTCAGCAGACCCAAGGAGGGTAGGGCACTCAGCTTATCTTCTGCAATGGGTCTCAGGTACCTGACACAGCCTGGCAGTCCATGTTCTTCATCTAATTTTCCTGTCACCAAGAACTTGACAAATTCTAGGTAGGAGTCTAAGCAAGGCTGAGGGGCAGGGCAGCCTCAGAGAGGGGAGGAGCTTGCTCCAGCCTGGACCAAGAGCTCAACAGGCCTCTCTGCTAGCAGCAGATGGAGTGGTGAAAACCAGAGAAGGGTGTGTTGCGATCAAAACTGCAGGATGGAGATGGAGGAAGTCTACCCTACCATTTTGTCACTTCTGGTTCCTCAGGATGGATATGATTTAAAGATTAGAAAGTCACTAGCTTTGGATATCCTTCTTCTCTGGGACTGCTTAAGAAGAGGTCTTTACCAAGTAGATTGAGCCATTGGTTGGTACCCAGTTCTAACAACTTCTCTTACTTAACTTCTCATCATTTGATCCTCTCTTTCTCCACCAGTAAAATTTGCTATCTAAATTTACAGAGCTGTGGAGAGGCGTAAATAGGAGGATACACTTAAACGTGAGCAGTTTGACATTCTGTAGAAGTCAATCACCTCTCCTCTTTCCCCTTCTGCCCCAGCATCTTCATAAGGAAGAATGATCTCTCAACTGCAAAACCTATTTTAGAGCAGAACCAAAGCCACAGGCAGAGGAGCAAGGTGCTACAACACGTTCAAGGCATGCCATCCTCATGAAGTCAACCTTAATAAGCCAATATTTACTTTGCACCTGACCTTGAACAGCTCTTTTTGCTCTCAGCTGGATGACCTCAGTCATCTTCAAGCACTGAAAAGAGCAAAAAGACCAAAAAAGCAAAAGCTTCTTTGATGCCTGGCTCAAGTTGGAGAGCTTGAAAGCTAAAATGGTAAATGATTTGCTCAATGCTGTCCATGAGCAGAAAAGACAGAAGTGAGATTGGACTGGCCATTCAACAACAACAACAACAACCAGGAATCTTATTTTTCCTCGAGAGAGCTGAACTAAATCCATGGTGTCACTCTCTTCGATCCTTCTATGTGCATATCTATGACTCCAGACTTGTCAGGAACATCAAACTCTCTCAGTCGCACATAGCAAGTGAGTCACACAGACTTGGGGATCATGTGTCCCAAGGCCAAAGCTCTCCAGGGATGCAATTTTCATCTGCCCAAGAACCACTTCCCTCTGGCATAGGTATTAGACACAACAGTATGCATCTGGAATGCCTGTGTGCTTGTAAAAGCTTATTACTAAGTAAGAGTGGATGATGGTAATTAATTACCCTCCATTAAAGAGAAAGTCCCTGGAGCGAAAGCATCAAAGGCAATATTGTACTGACTTGGCAGTTTCTTTGGCTCTGCTACAAGATGACTCTTTAGCCTGCATCTTGTGTCTATTCCTCTCTCTCTCAAATTCTAACCTGAGGGACACATCTTGACTTTGGACAACTTCGTTTCATTCCCCATCCATGATCAAGTAACTCTTATTACTTCACACCAGAGCCACAGATCTCTTTTCTAGCTGCATCCTTAGACTGAGTTGTACGTGGCTACTCTCTTGCTTCTTGTTTTACTAAAGTCTAAATCAAAAGAAATGCACTTCAAACCAAGAGCAAAATCTTCCCTCCGGTTAACATGGAGAAAAACTGAAGAAACTAGACATCTAAAGAAGTGGTCATTCTCCTCCTCAACAAATGCACACGAATGCAAAGATTAGTCAAATAAGAAATTGTATCACAGTTCTAGAAGTCAAAGCACCAGATCGGGTTGTCACCAAAGTTTTTCTATGATGTGCATCTCCATGTGGTAAAAACAAGCATTTGCTTCATGATGATTTGCAAATATCTTCTCACCTATAGAATCTAATCAGTAGACTATGATCTATAGGAAAGTTCTGCTCGCTGAGCCACTACAGAGAGAACCTCTCCAAATCTCACCCTGGTTGATCTGGGAAGTGATCTTGAAATTCCCATGCAGAGAGAAAAGAATGCAAACTGTGGGACTGGAGAGCTGAGAAAACTCTGTAGTCTCAGCCTTGGGACCAGAGGCTGGCTATTAGTCTCCTTAACAGTAAGAAAAAAAAGTAGAGAAAAAGAAATCCTGACTTAATAGGAGTTCATCAATTTATGTCAGTACCTCATCACATTATATTATACCATCTGGCTGGGGTGGTTAAGCAGGGCCACAAAGCAGTTCAAATATCATTGTATTCTAGTACCCAGATACTGGATCCTTGTAAGCACCCAAAACATATTTGTGAAATGAGTTTATACAATCAGTTCTCAATGTTTTTGACTGGTGTACCTAGAAGGTTGGTTGACTAACATGGGTAAAAGTGGTCTGTCATGTTTTCCAGTTGTCAAGCTGAAGTGATCTTAGCAGTCCAGAGATGTTCAACATTGTTTGCTACTCAGAGATCACGGAAAATAGCCTTGCAAAAATTGTGGAGGTGTTTTACTATTAGTCAGAGGCCAGATTCCATCAACCTAACGTAGAGAAGAAACTCTGGCATGCCAAAATACTGTCCTTAGAAACAAACTGCCAGCCCAACACCATCCTGTCACTTGTTTTCATTACTGCTAATGGCTGGTATGGACAGACTTCGAATCAGCATTTTAGCACTCTGGAGATTAATCCTCCATCAGGCAAAATCTAATAAGACTTGATCATTCTACTCCCAACCAGTAGTGGCTGTGGGGACCTTTTGCCTCTTCATCTCAGCATGTGTCTTTAATGGCTGCCCCGTTAGGGCAAAGAGAAGTAGATGTGGCATAAAGACTTTTTACAGTGTGGGTCTCAAAATAACACATATCATATCTGATCAGAGCCATTGGGCAGAGTGGATCATGTGACTACAATTCAACTGCAGAAGGAGAATTATGGGAAAATAGCAAGCACTAAATGTCCCCACCACTTGCTAAGGACAAGACAATAAAGAGTCACTGTTGTGTCACCATGAGTCAAACTCAAATGACTGGTCAAAAGTTCATAGTTTCCTCTGTCTGCACCTGAGTGCTATACCCTAGGCTATAGAGGGGTTTTTTGCATGATTCTCAAATATAAGGACCCAGGAGTCCTGAAAACCAATTTCCCCTTTCTTTCCTGATGGAGAGCAAATTTCAGAGGGAGATATGTGTCAGTCTTTATGGCATCTTTGTGATTGATTCCCTTCCCAGCAACTTAGGAATTGCAGATTTTAAGACCCCTGGAATCCTTCTTAAGCTTCTACATTCTCCTGAATGCAGGACAGCACCTAGTGGTAATAAACAAAATTCTTTTGACTTTCCATTAAATTAACGACCTTCATCACTGTTCTGAGAGCTCGCTGTCTGAGGGAGAAAAAGTCCAATTCCTGCAACCAGACTATGATTCTCTGAAAGATAAAGGTATAAGGCATTTAGGGGAAAGAAACGTATGCAATTGAAAGTTCTTTGGGGCTAGGATAGGTCCATATTTCTGGTGGTGGTTCTGCTAAGGTTTTTCCCTGAACATGAAGTTTCAGCAACTCTGAATTGTCTAATCAGTTCCTCGCAGTGGTCCAAGCCACACTCCTTTTACCTGCCCAATATATACCTTCCCGTCCCCCTCTGACTAACTACCTTCCATCTCTCTGGCTCCTCTGAACTTCAGCATTGTACTGCAGCCATACATGGAGAGTCCTGCAAAATTGGAACCCAAGAAGGAAAAAAGGAGAGAACAAGCTTATTAAACTGCCCTTCAGCTGGCTACATGTATTCTTTCAAGTCCACTGTGTCATTTCTTCCAAGTCTCAGTATGTGCTCATTTGCCTGGCTAGTTTAGCTAATAAGGGAGAGGAGGTAAGAAAAGCTTTACATTGGATAAATTAAAAGAAAACAACAAACCTTCTTTGTTAATTATGGAGTCACCAACAAGACCATGGCGTATGTCAAACAGAAGGTTTGAGTCTTCTGAAAATGAAAAAGAAATAAAGAAACTCTCCTCATTCCAGCCATACCCACCCCTACCACACTGCATAACTTTGTTCTGGGGGTGCTAAGTTATTCTCTGCTACTATATCAGCTGTGAGAGCCCTGTGAAACATGCCATGGTTAAAATAAAACTCGATCCCCCAAGCATATATGTGTATGTGTGTGTGTCTGTGTGTGTGTGTGTTAAGATGTCTAAAACAGTTCATCTCCTCATCTTCTCTCTGAAGAAAAGACTAAAGCATTCATTTTCTACATAGACATTTTTATGATTTTTCTGTCCTTTCCTGTCCAAGACAGCATAGTCCAAATAAAAAATATGAGCAATCTACCCAAAACAATTTGAGAATGACTGGGATAAAGCCTCAGTGGATACAACCAAAGCTCTGGTTTCCACTGAGAGAGTCAAATGACTCTATTTGCTTTCTAGTGCTGCTTTGCAAAAAAAAAAAATCTACATGCCCAGATTTATTCTGTCCATGTCCTCCTTACCTCCCACACACCTGGTATCTCAGCTGTACCCACCTCACTCGACCTTCCCAGATAGACAGATGAAGATTAGAAATTTACCACACACAAGTTACATTATCTCTCTGAGTCATTCTCTTCATTTGTTCAATGCCAAGATACTTAGATGGTGGGGGTTAATGTGTTTGTGCATAATGCATTTAATGTATTTTATGTACTCCATCAATAACACAAAAAGCCTGAAAAAATGCATAATTATATTATTAATGTCACTTCCCGTCCCGCTGCACATCTTTCAACAGAGCCCATCTACTCTCAAGGAACCCTAGCCACTTCTAGGTAACACAAAGTATAAAATAGGTTTATTAAACTTTGCGAGGAGATGTGAATACAGGAATACAGTAAACTGAGGTTATTGAAAACTCAGATGAATGCCCATCTTCCAAAAACTTACCTCCCTTCCTCCTTTCTCCCTTACACACAAGCAGTCCTGTGACACATGCTGCTTCATTGCTCTCCTATGACAATTACAATCCTGCGGTTGACAGGAGCCTTGGCTCCTGTGCTGCTTATAGTCTCCTCTCCATCCTGCTATAAAAAATATCTATAACATCCTCAAGCAAAAAAATTGATCATAGAGTCAAGCTATGATATAGCTATGTCATGCTATGACAAGCTATGACACCAAGTTTAACATGGATACAACTTCATGAATTACTGAATGAGAATTAGCACTAAGTCATGCTTCCTGAGCCCTGTCCCATAAAACTGTTTGTCTTAGCCCCAAGATTTCTTCTATTGGGTACAGCATGTCCTAGAGCAGCTGACTGAACATCCATCTGGCTGTCACAGAACTATTCATTACTGCAGCCCTTCTTCCATGTCTGCTAACTCGAAATGACTACAAGTTAGCCTGGTAGTCCTCCCTTTTATTTTACCAATTGTTAGACACACACTGATGGCCAGTCAAGGAGAACATGCAGGTTGACAGCCCACAGAGATTAAAAAAGCACTGGTAAAATGTGTTAGCACTCCTGTCCTTTCTTACCCAATGAGCTTCATAACTGAAACAAATAAACAGAAGAGCATGGTGAGGCTGAACGGTCAATTCATTTTCTTTCCTGCTTTGGGCATTTGCAAGTCTAAAGTAAACAGGATATGGCCCTATGTCCTCCTAGATGCTTTCTGTGAGACTCCAACCCTCCCCTCCATCTTCTCCATCCTGTTTTTCCGGTTTTTGACTCTGACCTAAGACTGTACCCCCTATAACAGAGCACGATTCCAAGTTTTCAAGTTGTGCTGCCCTTCTGACCCGTCCACCTCCAAATTTTAGGGCTGAATTCTACCAGTCCCTGAGAACTTAAGTCTGAGAATTACCAAGTAAGGGAAAATACAGCAGAAGAAGAGGTTAGAAGTCAGACAAGCCTGGATTCCAATACTGATTTAATTACTTAGTAGTGATTTTTTTGTTGTTAATCCTTCACTAGTAGTTTCCACAACTAAGACAGAGAAACAGTCATATCTTCTGAGTAGGCTGCTCTGAGTGTCACAGTCTCAACAACACCAACAACAGAGGAGAATGAATGACTAGAGCCTGCTATGCTCCAGGCTATTATCCAGTGTCTATCTTTGCCTCTCTGAGGGCCAAATCAACTCTGAAATGTTTTGGTCTGAATTTCCTGAAAAAGAAGTCAACCCTCAGATTATTGTACTTGCTCAATTCACAGTTTATGGCAGCTGTTGGCATACACTACAAATCTCCAAGTTCCTTCCTCTCCAAGGACTCTCTAACACCTTAGGCCTCTTCCCAGCTATGGCTTTCCAGATTTTGTACCTTGGTCTACAGGACACTCACATTCTGACCTCTGACTGTTTCTGACCTTGTTTCCCACCCGTGCCCACTCTGCAAGGATCCTCTGATTTGTTGTCCTTCTAGCTCTTCCTTTAATCTCCCATAATTTCTGAGCTTTGCCTTTATACTCGCCTTTAGTACTTTCCAGTTGTAGGTGTCTATCAATCCATTCAAAGCTTCTTCAAAGGTTATATAGACTACCATTCTTTAATATTTCTGATTTTTTTTCTTCTCTGTTTGAATAGATTTATGTCTATGCTTCTATCTCAGTCTAAAAGTTCTCAGAGTGTGGGGATTGAAACTAACAAGGTAACTTCAAAGAAATTTCACATTTATTTTCAGATGATCATAACTTTGATGATTGTTTCCTTGTTGTCACAGTAGGCTTGATGCTTAGCATTGTGGCTGTGGCATGGCAGACATGCAATAAATGATTGTGAAATGATTGAATCTGAAAGTTGCTGGAACAAGAATAGAAATGATGAGGCTTCCTGGATCTTCATTCTCATGGTTATTTATTCATACATATACACTATTTCCCTTGGGGTTTAAGTCAATTACTTACATATAAGTAATGGCAGTATATTATTAACTAGTAGTTCTAGTTTTAATCATGTTTATTGGAATGAAAGTCTTCTTTGTTGAAGAAATAGAAGAAGATAAAGAAGTAATGATTGTACTCCCATCCAGCATTCACCAAACCAGATGGAGTTGATTCTTTGCATTTTATAGTTCTGATGATTTTCTACTTACAAGGGTGGTCACCTCCTATTTGGTGACTTATTCCACAATGTGGGTATTTATTGAAAGCTGTATTCAGTAATAACCCTTTCAAAATGTCTAGCCAAAGCTTCTTTAACTAAAGGCTAGGACATGAACATATAGTGTTCAAGTCTCAAAGGGATTACGACATGCAGACAGGAAGTCAGCTAGTCTATATCCTTCCAGTCTATGAAGCAAAAAGAAATTTACTGATGCTATTAAACTAGATGAGATGGAAGTTGGACAGGTTAAAAAAGCAAGTGTGCTAAAGAGAAAGAGCTGTAAGACAGACAGCGGAAGAAGAGAAAATTGAGTGCATCTTTGCCCTGGAGTTTCTGAAGTTAAGTGAGGTAATGCTTGGTTGATGGAGCTTCAGATCACTCTAAGGATAAGCTCCATAGAAGAAAATATGACTTAACTGTCCCGAAATATCTTTGGGTACTGGAGAACTTCTAAAAAGTAAAGGATCATTTTGTACATGAAGAATAATGTCTTTTATCATAAATAATGCATTGCTCTTTAGAAAAAGAAGTAGAAAGGCTTAATGGCCTGGGCAATTTAGGAGTCAAAAGTTGATTTTCTTTTTAAAGAAATTTTGTTCTTTTTTTGTGAGTCATGAGGTTTGAACTCAGCCTGGACGTTGTCCCTGAGCTCTTCAACTCAAGGCTACCACCCTATCCCTGGGCCTGGACATTGTCCCTGAGCTCTTTAGCTCTAGGCTACCACCTTATCCTTGAGCCAAGCTCCACTTCCCATTTTCTATAGGTTAATTGGAGGTAAGAGTCTCAGGTCCTTTTGTGTCCAGGCTGGCTTTGAATCTTGATCCTCAGATCTCAGCCTCCTGAGTAGCTAGAATTACAGGTGTGAGCCACCATGCCCAGCAAAAGTTGATTTTCTGAGCACTCTAATGCTATGAGATACAGTGTGAATGAAAGACTTCTTTGTTGAAGAAATAGAAGAAGATAAAGAAGTAATGACATGTGTGGATCATTTTCTTTGACCAGAATGGCTCCATCAAATTTCTGGTGGGGTCTGGAAAGCAATATAGAGATTCCTCAAAAGACTACACAAAGAGCTCCCTTATGACCTAGCAATTCTACTCCTGGGCATTTATCCAATAGAATACAAACAAGGCTACACTAAAGCTACCAGCCTAAGCATGTTCATTACAACATTATTTGCCATCAACCCAGATGTCCCTCAGTGGACAAATGGATCCAAAAAATGTGATAATATACACATCCATCAGAAAATTTGATATTATAACATTTGAAAGACTTGGAAACAATTATACTAAGCAAAAATAAGCCAGAACCAAAGAAAACATAGGGAAACAGAGTTGCCCTCATTTGTAGCAGCTAGCATGTGCCAGTAAATCTGCACATAAACACACTGGATAGGAAAGAAAGAAGAAAGAAAGAAAGAAGAGAGAGAGAGAGAGAGAGAGAGAGAGAGAGAGAGAGAGAGAGAGAGAGAGAGAGGGAGGGAGGGAGGGAGGGAGGGAGGGAGGGGGAGAGAGAGAGAGAGAGAGAGAGAGAGAGAGAGAGAGAGAGAGAGAGAGAGAGAGAGAGAGGAAGAAAGAAAGGAAGAAAGAAAGAATACATTGGGACATGATAAATTATGTAGGTCTCTACAGAATTTGGCCACACAAAGTGAGGCAAGGAAGATATTCTTAGGCGAGGACCACAAGGACACAATAGTGACGTGCATCTGATCATATAAAATATTATGTATTGAAATGAACCTAAGAAATTAAAATAACAGGGTTGTTTGTATTGCTTTGTGGCTGTTTTGTTTTCTTTTCCTTTTGTCTTATTTGTTAGATTATATGTCTTTGGGATTGTAAAGGGGAGCAACAGAAATGGTGGGACAAAGGGTAAACAAATGCAGCAGGGTTATGCTGTAGATACTATGTTGAAAATGTACTATACAACTTGTGGTTAGGGTCAGGTGGAAAAAAAAACTGGGAGAGAGAGGAAGGAAGGGGTGACGTTGTTCTAAAAAGGATCACACTCTTTATCTGACTTATGCAGCTGTAATCCCTCTGTACATCACCTTTACAGTAACAATTCTTTTTAAAAAAATCTGGCCTCCTAGATGTCAGCTTGAATTTCCCATAACCAGAGAAACAAAGAATCAGAGCTGTGTTTATGCCAACTTAAAGAAAATAAAGGCTATATTCCACTCACAGTGGAGTTTGTAGCTATGAGTCATCTGTAATCAATAACACACCCAGAAGCACATGGTCAGTCTACACACAAAACGCCTGAGAATTTCCTCAGATGATTTGAAGTGGTAACGCTATGTCTAGAGGTCTAGTGGCGGGGGTGGAGGGCTCTAGGGAGACAGAATTCTGAGCCATATCTGATCAGAGAGGAAAAACAGCTCAACACGAACAGTTCAGAGGGAATACTGCAGTATCAAGGAAGGAGGCAGTGAGCTACATGTCACCTTTCTGACTGCAGTGTGAAGCAGTGATTTGTGAGAAAGTCTCAATTACAGCCTGACACTTTCTCTCTCTAGAAGTAAGGCCTTTGCCTTCTTTTATAGTCACAACTTCCACTTAATGCTACCTTTTCTGCCAAAGATCAGGGCTGTTAATGATGTATGAAATTCACATTAAGGTGTTAAATTATGATGATGTTTTTAAATCAAGAAATGGATAAATAAACCTGACAATGTTTCATACACCAGAATGCCAGCAAGAAATAAAATTTAGCCACACTAGACTTCAGAACAAATCACCTACATGATATAGAAATCTGCTTATATCTGTCAAGGTGGCTCAAAGCCCTCTTCAATTAGAAGAATGTGAAGCTACAGATTTTTTTTGTTTCCCTGGACCAGGATCTATCTCTCAAAGCTGGAGTTTAGAAACCAACATATTAAACAAGCATCCAAGGGAATTCATGGTTTCCATTTTCAGGGACTTGGATAGTGAATCCAGTCTCTTTCTCAGCACTTCACAATTCAACTATAGTACATATTTCACAGGTGGTATATAAAATGCACTGCATATTTGTCTCACTGCTGTGAACTTGGTTATTGATTATGATACTCTCCCATGGGAGAACTGGATGGGCTTGAGAAGACATAACAGCATAGAGCGTAATGATCTTAGAACACCGCACAAAGTACCTCAAAGACGTGTCAGCTCTCTTCTCCCTTCATTCCTTTACATTCTCCATGAACATAACAGAATGTGAGTCATCAAGAGAAAAGAACTTTGTCCTGTTTTGTTTGTCTTCAGAACTTTCAATAACAAATGAGTACATGGCTGACAAATAGTTGGAGTTTGTTGAATGGTTGAATTCATGAGTTAGTACACAGGAACGGCTGTATTGACTACCTAATGATTCTAGTTGCCCTGGAAAGAGTTTTTGACAGAATTATCTGCTCCCAATATGTGCTTCTCTGCTTTGCCAATGATTTTTTTAAAAGTTCGTGTGAGTACATATGTAGAAGAGGACATATATATTTTTAAACATTCATAATGGTTGCTTTAATGATTCACTCATCAGCCTGTAACTACCCATCTGGTACGAGTCAAAGCAAATCAAGAAATGTGGACAAATGGCTCACATATAAGTTGAAATTTATAAGCCATAGGAGGTCAGAAAAAATTATTTGACCTTACTTGAGATAGAACAGGATGGTTGGGAGACATCCAAAGAATATAAACTGTTCAGGTAAATGACTCCAAAATTCTGTTCCACCATTTCCACTCCCATAGTTTACTTAAGATTGACAGACTAGAAGGAAACAAAATTGCTCTGGAGGTGGGAGGCAGATTGCTGCTCCAGGTGCAGAAGTGGTCTTATTTATTTTCAACTGGAGTCCAAATGCTATTATTTGTAGAATAAGGCAGTTTGCAATAAGAAGATGTTGGATGCATTCAAAAATGCAACATATACACGTAGAGGAAACGGTGCCTAAATAAACTTGGATGGGTAGCAGCTCATATGGAAGAGGGCTGGAAGGAAATGGGAAGGCTGTGAGGCAGAAGGAAATGCCTTTGTGGAGTGAATGGGAGCATTCAGAAATCCAAGTATCCCTGGTTATTCTCTGCCCCATGAATGTATAACCACTAAGGGCATCCAGCAGAGTCTAGTTGATGCCAAAGGCACTGTTTAACTCAGAAAAGCCCATGAAATCGGCAAATAACTCAAGACAAAATCTCAGTCCAAACAGAGCACGAATTCCAATGGGCAATGCCACCTCATGAGGCTTTAGTACTTTTATTTTGTTCATAGTTTCCTCAGGACCAGGAAGGCAGGGTTGAATGAACTTTTCAGCAGCTGGTTATGGCTTACAACTCACTCATTATTCAGACCAAAGAAAGCCCAACCATGAAAACCCTTGATACAGAAGAGTGAAGCAGAGGTGTTACATGAAAGAAAGCTTTGTGTATAAAAATGAATCTCACCTTTTATTATTTTAATACCATTTGATTGAATTTCTTCTCTGAAAAGAAAAACCCTAAGAATTCTGCCCAATGAAAATGATCTCTCGACTACTTTCAATAGCATGTGCATACATACCAGAGTGGTTTATCCATTCTGCTGGTCAGGATAGACACTCTTTTTCTATCCCTTACCTCTAAATTCTACTATTAATCATACTTCCAGATCAATAGACTTCAGAGCTTTAGTACAACAGAAACAGGATGATACATGACCCCAGCCAAGTTTTTGGGAGCAAAGAGGGTTAACCTTGGAAAAAAATTCGATTTTGTGTTCTTTCATGAATTTAATTGATATTTGGACCCAAGACTCTGAGCATTATTTCTTTCCATGTTATGTAAAATCAGTAAAAGGTAGTGATGGGTAGAGTACAGGAACTCTGTACTATGTTATGCCTCCTCTATAAACCTACAAGTATTTCAAAGGAAAAAGTCGTAAGTGTTGCCATCTATAAGGCATTGATGGCTCATGCCTATAATCCTAGCTACTTAGGAGACTGAGATCTGAGCATTGTGGGATGTGATCAAGTACTAAATAAAGAGGAAGAAAGGTAGAAAAAAATACACGAAGAGAACCATTATCAAAATGTTCACACATTTGATAGAAAATCTAAACTCACATATCCAAGAATTTGAACCTGAATCAAGCACTGAAAAAAAAGAAGAAAAAGAAAACTACACCAAGACCCCAGATAGACAAGTTGTTCAAAACCAGTAATAAATTTAATTTTTTAATTGAAAGAAAAGATATTTGGTACAGAAGAATGGAGGATGATAGCAGATTTCTTGTCAGAAACAACACCAATAATAAGACGTTTGGGTAACAGTCTCCTTGATGTTTCTTTCCTTCTTTCCTTTCTTCCTTCCTTCCTTCCTTTCTTTCTTTCTTCTCCATAACCATCCTTTCTAGCTTGGATTTTTTGGAGGGTTGGTCCAATTTCTGCTCTTTTGTTTCTCCTTTTTATTATTGTTATCATTAAGTAGTTGTACAAAAGAGTTGTCATCCAACCTAATAGTTTATGAATATGATGTTTCTCATTTTATGTCACCCTTTTCATTCTTCTTTCATTTCTCTCAACCCTACTTTTCCCTTCAATTTTCTTAATTTTTGTAAGATATGCATTGAACTTTATGGTTGAATTTTCCACTCTTTCCTCTTTTCATTTGTCTACCTTCTTCCCCTTAACCACTCGCCTCATCTCCTGAGTACCTGTTTTCTGGTATTCATCTTGTTGGACTGTAAGCCTTTCTAGGAATTACAATTTGTAAATTCTCGTCTTAATGATGGAATCGTCTTAATGATGGGATCCTCTCCTTAAAAGTCTATTTTAAGTTGGAAGTATCCTCTGTTGTGTTCCCATTTAGTATACTTAACAAACAAAAGAATGCAGCACACTGCAAGGTCTTGGTGATTCCCTTGTGATCCTGCACTTGGCTGGGGCTTGTGGATCCCTGTCATTGCTCATCACCACACTAGAGTTCTCCATGGATCATTAGGAACAGGAAAACATTATCATTCAAGGAATGGTTTCTACTGAATCTATATCACCTTTTCACCATTGTAAAGCTGAAAAAAATGAAAGTAGAATCATGAAACAAGAACCGCTTGTACCGGAAAAAAAAAGTATTAAATCTAAAATTCTACACCTAATAAAGCAATAATTCAAAAAACAAAGTATTTTTCAGAAGTGCAAAAAAATCCAAAGGAGTTCATCAGAAGCAGAATTACATTAAAAAATATAAAAGGAAGTCCTTCAAGAAAAAGTAGAAAGATACCAGATGGAATGTTTCAGAAAAATACAACGTATGAAAGCCAGCTGCTAATATTAGAAGGTGTTAGGAGGCCGCGGCAAGAGGTAGAGAAATCCAAGCTTGCACTTTAATTCTAAGAGTAAATCTAAGAATGTAATTTATTAAGGATGTGTGAAAAGAAGTGTGTTAGGTAGCAGTAAAGACAGGAGGATTCTTTTACCCCAGGGCAGGAAAAGGGAGCTTATGAACTAAGCTAGACAAAGATGATCTCTTGCTAACTGGAATGTACCTGGACTTTCTCAAAAAATATTTTTAACTATTAATATATCAAACATCAGGTAAGAAATAATCACTGCATCAGTGACCAGAATGAAATATCAGCTAACAACTTTAATGGTCTTATTTACATATCCTGTAGGGTCTGGAAGGCATTCCAGGGTCATCTGTTAGATGCAGAAGCAGTTCTGACCATAATAGCTATAGTCATGTTAAGCTGAATCCCTTCATGGAAATAAGAAACAACACACAGGAGTGAAGAGGGTCAAAATGAGAATTACATGGGTAAATATATGAGGAATCTTTCTTACTACTTGTCACTACTCAAAAGATAAGTAACTGATTAAATAAAAATAAATTTTTGGAAATAAAAATAATTTTTGGAAAGCAATAGTAGCAAAACCACAAGCTTTTAGGAGAAATTGGATTGTATAATAGCAAAGAGTTAGAATTTCTTAAGATGTACATTATTGATATTTGGCTGAATGGTTCTTTGTTCTGTGGGACTGTCCTACAGTTTGTTTACACTGTTTAGAACCATTCTTGACTTCTATCTTCAACCGGCACCAATAATATCACCTAAGTTGTGGAAAGCAAAACTTATTTACATCTGTTAAATGTAAAATATATAATATGTATATCACATAATATATATGTCAAAAAAGAAGCAAACCTTTTGGAATTGTCTTAAGGAACATTGGTTCATAATACTTCAGCATTTACTGGAGATTCTAGCATGTACAATAAGGTAAGAAAAAAAGAAAGTATCTACATTATATCTTTATTGTCAAGAAAGAAATGTAAACTGGTCTTTATTTGCAGTGATGTGATTATTCCTGTGGAAAATTTCTTGGAAACTAAATAAAAAATTGTAGCAGAAGTAATAAGCAAGTTTAGCCGAGATGCAGAACATAGGTCAAAATGTAAAATTGTATCCATATATGCCAGTAGCCTACAAAAGTATAAATAAGAAACAATATCAGTGGCTTATACTTAATATCCTTGTTATTCAAGAAGCAGAAATAAAAGGGTTTCATAATCAGAGGCCAGCACAGGTAAATAGTTGTCCAGATCCCATCTCAACCTAGAATTGAATATTAGTGCATGATTGACATCCCAGTTGTGTTTGCAAGTGTAAATAGAAGGATCATCTGGGTCAGGAGTTTGCCCTAATGGTAGAGTGTTTGTCTAGCATGCATGAAGACCCAGGTTCAATTCCTCAGTGTCACATACATAGAAAAAAGCCAGAAGTGGTTCTGTGGCTCAAGTGGTAAAGTTCTAGTCTTGAGAAAGCCCAAGGACAGTGCTCAAGCCCTGAGTTCAAGGCCCCAAACTGGCAAAAAAAAAAAAAAAAGAAGAAGAAGAAGGAACATGATCCAAACTGGTACAGATCCTTTCTCAAAACTAATCACAGAAAAAAGGGGGAGGAGGAGGCTGAAAACATGATTTCCTGAGAGAATACTTACCCAGCCAGAGCAAAGTCCTGGCTTCAAATCCTAATACTGCAGAAAAATGACTTACACAGTATTAAAAAATATAATGGGTTTGGAACAAAGAAGATAAAATACGCAACAAAACCTGCAAAACATAGCTGAGAAAAATGAAAACCTAAATAGCAGAGCCACACTGGCTGCTCTTAAGATATTATGACAGTTAATTTTATGTCAGCTTGCTTGACTGGACCAAGGAATTTAGTCAAACACATACATCAGAGAAAGAACAAAGTACTGATGTGAAGATTCCATTTATACATCATCTATAAGGACAAAAAGCAGCTGTGGCTACTTGGCTACGAAGGGTTGGGTAGCAATGAAAGCAAAAGGGAGGAGCTACAAAGACATAGGAAAAAACCTGTGGCATGCTCAGCTTTCTTGCTCGGGAACAGAGCTAGAGTCACAGCGCCACTTGACATTTTGCTGATTAATGGGAGATGGAGAGTTGCAGACTTCTTTGCCAAGTCTGGTTCTAAACCGTGGTCCTCCAGGTCCAGGCCTCCTCAGTAGCACTGATGATACTTGTGAGCCATTAAAGCTTGATTAGCACTATCATACACTTTAAGCATATCATGAGAAAAGACTGTTCTCGAATTTCCTGTCTGTTTCTTTCCTCTTATTTTAGATTGTCCTTTTTGAAGACCAGGGTAACATCTGCCCTGCCATTCATGTTTCCCTAATCCCTACAGCTCCTAGTCTTTACCTCAGTGGGTACCAATGAGTACCGCTCACTACCTGCTATCTGCTCTGATGCCAGGAATGTACCATGAGATGTGAGATGGAAAATATTGAAGGGATCCTCAGACATGGATTATTCTAGAAGTGTGATGGTGCTAGATGACAAGCAAACTGTTAGCTTTCTGTTGGAAAGTAGCACGAGGATTAACACTGGCCCAGAATTACAGTCCTAAAATTGTCATGGAAAACAACAGTTTGATAGTGCACTGTTACCAGGCTGTGATAGAGACGAACAAAGCTTGGATAAACTTAGTATGGCAATGGCGATGCTGGCTTCTGTTGGGAACTGGCCTATGGAAGCATCCTAAGAATCTGGGCTGACTCCTCTATCTATTTAAACTCTGCTCTGAGAGGAATGTGAGAGGAATGAGGGGGACTCTGCAGCCAAGAGTCCTCCCAGTTTTCAGCCAGTGACATCCCCAAACTCATTGCCTAATGCCTGGTATCATTGCCTACTGTGATAACTTGGCTCTGGCAGTAAAATTTAACCTTCCATATCCATTCATTCATTCAATAAATACCCGGTGAGTGCATACAAGGACAAATCACTTTTGTAGGACACTGGGGTTTTCAGAATGACTTAGAAAAGCTCTACTCTCGTATGAAGGCCCAGCTCTGATTGCCCTGTGGTGTATACTTGGCATTGACAACCTATGGCAGAGGACCCTGAAGGGTCTAGAGGATGTGGGCAAATTCTCAGAGATCCAAAAGATGAAGAGGAGTCACCAGGGGAAATCAGGAGAAGGAGCTTCAGGTTCTGGAAGAGAAGAAGGGAACGCGAACTGAAAAACTCCACCTAGGGTGGCTGAGGCAGAGAGAGTACGAGGTGAGTGAAAGCAAAGAGAAAGGGTGTCGGAGAATAGGAAAGCTACTGAACATTTTTGTATTTTCCCATTGCTTTTGTGCTATGAACATCCCAGGGGATGAAGAATATATCAAATTAACACAAAACAACCTAGTCACCGCATGATCTCACCAGCAAGTAATAGTCCAAAAACTTTGCTTGAAGGGAAAGATTTTCCTTTTATCTTGGAAGCTAAATTTAGCCTATAAACCTATAAGTAAACATTTTAGGCGTTATAAAAGTAATTCCAAATGTATTAATAAGAATATGGTAGATTCTAGGAAGAACTCAAATAGTGTGATTCTTGAGAAAGGAAAAGTCAAAGTCCGACAAAATAAACACCAGGAAACAGATACATGTAAGGTGGGAAGTAAGGTTCAGAGAAAAAGGGTAGACAAATGAAAAGAAGAAGTGGGAAAGAATGCATTCAAGTCAATAGATAGATGGATGGACAGACAGAGAGATACTTGTATATATATATATAATACATATACACATACATATAGGCCACTAAATGTGACCCACTTGCCTCATATCTCCTTGGGTAATAAATAATGGCTGTCTCTTCCTCTTCTCTTTCTCTCTCTTTTTCTCTTTCCTTTTCTCTTCTTCCCATGTGCCCTTTTAGGACACAAACCATGCTTCAAAGAAGTACCCAGAACCTAGCCATTTATTCTTGGTTGGGGGAGGGCAAGCCTGTGTCATTCAAGAGAGAAATGAATCACAACTTCTCTAGCTACTTAGAAAATCTGTCTCCCCACCCCTTCTAAGAGAAAAGCTTCTAGTGAAGTGCTCCTTGGGTGGCTCAGAAAGGAACAAAATGTCTGTTTTCTCCTTGATTCCAAAAATAATTCTCAGTGTTCATTCCATTCAAACATCAGGCAAATAAAACTGCTACATCACTGTGCACCGTCCAGATGTTTAAGGCAGCCTGAGACCCACATAAGAGACATCTCCAACTGGAAATATAGCTCGGCTTTGGAACTGAGCTCCAAGCCTGACCACCTTAGTGATCAAGGCTAGCATCTTTCAGGTCTTTTCTATTTCCTGTCTTCAGTGGTAATGAAGATTGACATAGAGATCAAAGCTGAAAAGAAGCAAAAATGAAAGTCTGAGCAAAAAGCAATGGGTAGGTATAAATTCCTGAGAGTGAAACCAGGTTTTTAGATCCCAGTCCCAAAATCTAGGCATCTCAAGTTAGATCCAAATACATGCTCCCATGTTCCAACTATAGAGACCTTGTGAAGACCAGATAAAGGAGATTGATTACACAGCACCCACAGAAAAGCAGCATTTTAGTACATCTTCAGGAGTATAGACATTGGCCTTATGTTAAATAGAGAGGATTGGGAGCAGGGTAAGAAAGGCATGTAGTCAAAGTCCCAGATTTAGTCGTGATCTAGCTCACCATTAGCTCAATTTTTGTTTATGAATGAGTTCAGGACATGTCATTATTGCTTCCACTTGAGGGGAGGAGAAGTTTTACCTTTTGTAACAAGATAAGAGATGTCCTTGCCTTCTGAGGCTCTTTACCTTCTGTCACAAGATGTTGGCCAGTGAAAATGGTCTTTGTTGGAGCCATAAAGTGATGGCAAAGTGACTGCAGCAGAGAATAGATCAGATCAAGAGTCACAGATGCAAAGTGGAGACTTGGGTCTGGGTGTCCTGGTTTTAGTTAATTCAAAAGGCTCAACAAAACCATGTTTTAGAATGCCTCGTACTAAAGTAGGGGAGAAGAAATCAACATGCTATCACAGAAAGAGAGCTAGTAAGGGGCTGAGTGGAGGGTTTTAAGTGTACCTTTGGCATCTGTCACTTGGATAAGAGTTGGCATGATACACACACACACACATACACACACACACACACACACACACACACACACACACACACATCTGGACCTCAGATTCTTCTACTATGGCAAATGACTATATGGCTTGAACTTTAAAATAACTCTGATAATATTCAACTGTTCTTCTTTCTGAGCTAGAGAGGAAGACAAGAGAGGGACAGAAAGAAAGAAGACTGAGAGAGATGTGGGTGCTTCAGATTATGCATTGAGAAAAACAAGTTTGACAAAAAGCTAAGAAAAAAACACATCTGGAAAAGTGAGGCCAGAAAGCACCCCAATAAAGGAAAATCGTTTGGACTCAGAGATTGTTTTTTGTTGAGTTCACATAGAGCCAATGTAAGTCCAATGCTACTATAAACAAAAAGAGAAGATGGACATTCTTGCTTCCCATCTCCTCTGGGTCCCAGAACTCCCATCTCTTTGGCATTAGCCAGCTATGGAGGAAATATCTTTCCAAATCTTATGGCTTATGGAGAAGTCAAGCTTTCTTCTACAAATGTGAAGTACTATTATTTGAGTGAGGCCTAAGCCAGGCCCAAGACTTCTTGAGCCAGTGACTAGAAAGAGCCTGCACTGCGCGTGATTTTTTTCAAATGACAAAGCAGAGTGGAATGGAGGACTGGAGTGGGGAGAAGGAGATCAAGAATGAATACAAATAATCTCTAGAGGTAATGGTGGACTGCCTGTGGGACAATTGTGACTCAAAATTCAGAGAGCAGAAGGAGATACAAATTGCCAGTGGTGTCCAGGTCTACCAACAGCCATGGGCCAGCTTCTCAGTGACTCCTACCATCCCCAGGCCTGGTAGGGATGAGTGATCAAGACTTGCTCCTGGCAGGATATATGAGATTAACTAGTGGGATGTTCTTGGCAAGCCGAAACTAGAAATGTACAATGCTTTATCTCCCACAGGGAGGTTTTAAGAAAAGAAAAACTGAGAAATGTCTACATGAAATAGAACCCCCACCATTGGTCAAGGAAAGTGGCCTCTGTCTGGAGCTGCAT
Source organism: Megascapheus bottae (assembly GCF_031878675.1). Lineage (NCBI taxonomy): Eukaryota > Metazoa > Chordata > Mammalia > Rodentia > Geomyidae > Megascapheus > Megascapheus bottae. Next base: position 23,580,235 of record NC_143529.1, read on the forward strand.
CAAAGGCGCAGCTCTGTCTGCTCCCTGTGATCTCTGTTGAGCCAGCTCTGGAGATGCAGGACTTGGTAGGAGTTGAAAAGTGAAGGAACACTCCACTACTCCTAATCTCCTAGGACTGTCAGAAAGAAGAGCTGGGCCAGCTGGGGAAGCCACTGTGGCCCTCCCCAGCTGTTCCTCACAGAAGTTTCACCATTCTGATAAGAGGCAAGTACTTCAATGGACTAAGGCCAGGAAGAAGATTGCACAAAAGTCCAAGAAATTAACCTGCTATCTGCAACTAAGAGGGCTTTGCGGGGTCTTAGGACTCTTTTCTCCCCAAATGTATTTCCTCAGAAAATGAGAAAATGAAGAGCATTCTCCAGATAATGAAGAGTGTTCTCAACCATCTTTTCTAGTGACCATGAATAGCCAAGATAATTCCATCCTGTGGGGAGGAAAAGCAATCTTTTGAGCAAGGGAATTCTATTTGAAATTAGCTTAACTATCCATTACCATCTAATTGCTCACCATCCAGTGAATACAGCTAGCCAGGAGGCAAGAAGGAACACAAGTTGAACCCCTACAGGCAGATTAAGATTTATTTCACCCACAGTACCATGTCTTAACAGTCTATAAGAACAGACAACCTGTTCTGAATTTTCTAGAGGATGTTGAAACTTCATGCTGGACATTTTGTTTTTCCTTTTCTGTCACATCCATGGGGACACTTGAACATAACATGCCTGAAGCAAGGGCTAAAAGAGCTCATCCAGAAACTCTGTCATTTAAAAAAGGCATCCCTTTGCAAGGAGTGTTGTAAAGGACAAATTTTACTCATTGACCCTTCATTGCCTTAGAGGAACCTTTGCGAAGTGCACAAGTATCACTGAAGTGCAGGACTGAACTTAGAGTAGTTGCTACAGATAGATGACTGTGTTATTCTGTGCCACAGATCACTTCCCCAGAGTCTGAGCAGGATTGTATGGAGGGAGGGAGGCATTCTCAAGATCAACTCCAATTGGAGGAAAGGTAGCAAGGTTGGGTAGGTGAAGAAACTGAAGCATAGGCTAGTAACAGCGAAAGGCCTCTATCCATGTTGCAGGTAGAATGCTTATTCTGGGTTGTCTAGAACTTGAAACTGACCATGGACATGGGCCCTGGTGAGTTCTGCTGATTTCATGTGCCTCATCATCCATTCTGAATACCGCTTCACATACCAGAGGTAGTAAAGTCACCCTGATACAGTCTCTCATTCTCCACCTCTTTCTAGTTCCTCAAAGCCATCAGTCCACAGATTGCCTGATGACCATCTTTCTATGGGACAGCTACACACAACCTACTTGATTGTGGGTTGTGAGGACAACCCACAGCCTGAACACATTATACAAATACCCCATTGTGATGAGCTCTCAATCACTGTGTGACTCCTACGAGCTGCTTACTGTGAACTTTCATGGGAGAACTCCCCACAGGAGTGTTTTGACTAATACTCTGGACCCATGAAAAGCATTGACTGATAGATCCTTCCCTCTTCTTCCCAAAATGCCGGCTGGAGTGTGTGCCAGAGGATTTCCACCTTCCCTTTGGCCATTTGAGACATGCTGCTCTCTTCTCTTTGGGACTTGTAGACAGTAAACTGCTTCTATTATTTTATGCTTACTTGTGTTCCCTCTATATGTCTCAACTGGCCAACACAACCAAACCTCAGCTTCCTCTTGGTCACAATTCTTCTACAGAGTATCCATCTTGGTAGGAATAAACTGGACACTGGTCAGACACGCGTTACAAAGGTATCTGTCAGTATAGATAAATTTCCTATGATAGGGGCACTTGAGTATAGGGTACTATAACATCTACCAAGAATAAGAAGTATCCCATGAGGAACAAGATGTAAACATATACAACTGGGGCTAGGAGCATTGCCTAGAGGTAAAGTGCTTGCCTAGCAGGCACAAAGCCCACATACACAGAAAAAACTGGAAGTGGTGCTGTGGTAGAGCACTACCCCAGGACAGTGTTCAGGCTCTACATTCAAGCCCCAGGACTCACAAAACAAAATTCTTTTTAAGTATACAACCATTCCTTGGGAATCCCATCAGGGAGGTGCTAAGAATTCTTAGTTACTCTCCAGAGAGATAGCTCTATCACCAATTAAAATAAAATACAGCATGGATCATACTCCCTTCCCAAGGACAATCCATGTTGTATTTGGGATAAGGAACTTAAGTTCCTTTCATTGGTCAGTCAATAACAGCAGTGGGTAGCATCAGTTCGGTTGTTCTAGATGGTATCATGTTGAATCCACTAACTGTGCTAATGATCTCAGGTTTCAACAAGCATGCTCTGTATAGATATCTTCCATTCACCCTTCCAGATTCATTCTCTAGCTTTCTCCACCCTGCTTTCTACGCTGGGAGGATGACCTGCAAAAATTACATCAACAGGCTCCCATGCCCTCCAACTCCCACTTGGGTTTGGCCAATGGAGTTCTGGCAGAAGATCAGAGAAAGGGAGGATGAAGTCAGGGTGCGTGCGTGCGTGTGTGTGTGTGTGTGTGTGTGTGTGTGTGTGTGTGTGTGTGTGTGTGTGTGTGCTGCGCGCACGCGCGTGCACACGTTCCTCTAGTTCTCTCTCTGTGAGGTCACCTTGGGTTAGATCCTCCTGCAGCAGAAGGTCAATGGTGCCTATCCAAAGTGTTTTCCCTAGACCACTGGTACTTTTCTTCCAGTTTCTTCAGACTCTTTTCTGTCCTTACCTTTTGAGCCCAGATGTTCGAAGTAGACCTTCGTCACTCCACATTATAAATGCTGGGACATTGCTGGGTTTAAGATAAAAGTGACCTGCTCTACCTTTGTAAGGAGTCCTTTAATAAACTCTCTTTGAATTATCCCAATTGGAGTTCACTTCTTCCAATTGCCTTCATTTGTCTTCTTTCATTCATTCATTCATTCATTCATTTATTTTTGTGGGGAGGGGAATTCTGGGCCTTGAGCTCAGGGTCTGAGCCACTGTCCTTGGACTTTCTCAAGGATAGAGCTCTACCATTTGAGCCTCAGCACCACTTCTGGTTTTATTCTATGTATGTGGTACCAAGGAATTGAACCCAGGTCTTCGTGCATGCTAGGCAAGCACTCTACCACTAGCCCAAACTCCTGGCCCATTTGTTTTCTTTTAAGACTCAGATGAACATTTTTAGACATACTTTTACATCTTGCTTGCTAGCCCCCTGTGCAAATCAAATATTCTTCTCCCTACATTAAAGGAAACAGTCTCAGGAATGTGATTGAACTGAAGCTGGATAGACCAGGGAAAATGAGGTATAGTCAGCTTACAATGAATACAAGAGGTATTCTTGTAATAAGGGAACAAAAGTCGTTTTAGGGGAAAATGAGACATGGTAAATGGCTGTCAGGGATTCAAGGACCCAAGCTTAAGGTTTTCCCATCCACTTCCTTTACTATTAAAGGAACAAAATCATTTTGAGGGAAATAAAGCTGAGTGGACCAGGAAAAATGAGGTACAGTCAGCTTACAACAAATACAAGAGATAATCCCTCATGTACTTCCCTTAAGATTAAGGAAACAAAAGTCATTTCAGGGGAAATGAAGCAGGACAACTTAAGGAAACTGAAGCCTTGTGGAGGCAACTCCAAAAATATGGTATTTAGAAGTGCTATCTTTGCTTCAAGAGAGACAACTGAATGCATTTCTTCCTGAGGGATGCCAGTCTTACCCAACCTAACAGCTAAATGACAGAACATTTGCCTTCCTAAGAAAACTTAAGCTACCTTCTCAAAATACAGATTAAAGCAAACACAAATCACCTACCTTTGCATAACATTGAAGCCAGACCCCCTGCCTTTATCCTATAAATACCCCAGCAGTCCAAGGAGCTGGGTGTTTCTAGGTTTATCTCTCTCTGAGAAAACCCACACTCTAAGTGTCCCTGCTCTTTGGTTTGTCTATTTATCTGATTACCTATTTGTTTACTTACTCAATAAAGCTATCAAATTTTCTTACCATACTTACTTGTCCAGAAATTCTTATTCTGCAATCAAAGGCAAGGACCCTAAGTGAAAGTTCCAATATTGTAGGGGAAGCTTCACTAAACCTCATCTCGGTCTGGTGACACAACCACATTCCCAGTTAGCAAAATAGCGACTGACTTCTTCCAAACAATATCTTAGAATTTCCCTCAGACTAGTTTCTTTCTCCATCACATCTCTAGGAGGAACCAGGAAGACAGAATTGTAAAATCTCAGGCCACAAGTTCATGGAGCTGGGGCTATACAAAACTGTTGTCTTTCATTTCCAGCTTGGAATTGGGGTTAGAGACAAATGAGAGATAGTTAACATTCTGATCTTTGCCCTCTGCAGTCTTCTGGAAGATCCTAACTTTCTTTCCTGAATTTGGTTCAGAGATTTGGCTAGAAAATTAAGCTATTTAAAAAATCCAGCTCTCTCCAACCACTTGCTTGACCCTGCAAATCACATGACTTGGCTCTTTATTCAGTTCATCTGCAATAAAGTAAGATGGGCTAGCAACATGCATCCTGAACCCCCTTCCAGTCGATGTTTCTATGAGCTCCTTGTTCCCTCTGCATCTCTTATCCTAAAAGCTGGCAATGGCCATGTAGATAAATCCTCACACAAGGATTGTTGGTCTGGTCCCTGGGAAAAAAGAGGAAAGGAGCTCAGATGCAATTGCACACAAAGACATGCTTGTCAGCTCTGAAGGGCCCTTCTAAGGGTCTGGCATGGCCCTGGTTTTAATCAGGGTAGCAGCAAAGTCCAAATGAGAAAGTGAAAACATCAGCCCAGCTTGCATTGCTCCCCGAGCTCTGTGAATGGCAGATATCAAGGATCTTACTCCCAACCAGGGTGGGGTCTCTGTTTTGCTGATCAAAAGCAGATGGTTCCTCCTTGTACAAGATATCAGTTGTCCTAGTTCACCTCCATTGCCCTATGCTAGTGAATCATCCAACCCAGGGACCAGCTAAGAACTCGTCCCACCCTCATGTTATCACTACTAAAGACCTTTCACTTAAAGAAGAAAAATGACCAAAACTGCTTTTTCCATTCACTGCTCTTTTTCACAGACATTGGAAGCAAGAACTGTGAGGCCCTGACTCAATCATCAGCTCAGCTACTAAATGGGTCATTTGCTTTCTTCTGTAGACCTTATTTTCATATTTCTTCAAGTGGGTGACTGGACAGTGTTACCCTTCTAACTTTGTGTGAACATTTAAGGATGAGTAGGTTGGGAGTAGAGTGATATGGGAAAATGGCACCTAAATGTGGCTTCCAGAAAACAGGATCTGAAGAGAGTTAAAGGTTCAGAGTTTACTGGGAAACACAATTCCAAAGTAGCAAGGGCTTTTCAGCAGGGAAGAATGAGAAGTACAGGTGTTGTTTTAGCCAGGGGATCATAGCTTTATAGCATACAAACTCAGTAGTCACTCAATCATACTAGATATCTTTGCACATGAAAATAAATAGATGCTTAGAGATAAGAAGCAGCCAGAGATTTATCTGCAGATACTGTCACAATGGTCAATGTTCTCACACTGGAGAGATATCTTTCTTGCTCTTCTAGGTAGCAGAAGACCAGAAGCTTGAAAAGGAGGCCAGATCCTATAACCAGAAATGTGGTACATCTAGCATGAGTGAAGTTAGAGGAGCCAGCAAGTTATTTGATCTACCTCCTACAGCAGTGTGTTCAATTACCTGGAGTCTGTCCCACTGGCAGAGGAAAGGAGCTCTTTGGAAGACAGGGAACCTTGGAAAGACTGAGAAGGCATAGAAATCACATGTCACACAGAGGGTACAACTGGTGAAAAATGGAAAAGTATCCCACAGGATAACCTAAATACCTTTATTCAATAAATATTTTTCAAGAAATTGAGTACAGAGGCAAGACAACTTTCCCTGCTCTCTAGAAAACATCCCCCTTTACTGGTGACACAGAATAAGAAAACAAGGGGCTGGGAGTGAAGCCTAGTAGTAGAGCACTTGCCTAGCATGGATGAAACCCTGGGTTCGATTCCTCGGTATCACATACACAGAAAAAGCCAGAACTGTCCGCTGTGGCTCAAGTGGAAGAGTCCTAGCCTTGAGCTGAAGAGCTCAGGGACAGTGCCCAGGCCCAGAGTTCAAGCCTCAGGACTGACCAAAGAAAAAAAGAAGAAGAAGCAAAGTAAAGAAAACAAGCAATCACAGCAAAGTAATAGATCATTATGCATGATTACACTTTTCTCTTTCATTTAATTATAGGAAAATGAAACCCAGACTTTACCAAATTCACGCAGAGGATCTGTGGCAGAACAAGACTTAGAAAACCAGGACATTATTTTCTAAATCAGTGCTTAATTTGCTGCTCCTCTTGATAGGCATAGAAGTGTTTTTTGAGTTTACTATGTTCTCAAAGAAGAGTAGCCTCATAGCTGTCCCAAGCTACATTGCTTCACTCTGTACAAGTTTTTCCTGCACATCAGAATGACAAGTCTTTGATGGGGACAAGGAGGGAGGCGGGAGGGATTGTTAGGGAACTCTTTGTGAAGACAACCTATTTGCAAAGGAAGCCAAGAAGGATCAGTTTAATTGAAGTTAAAGATATTTTAAGGAAGGTAAGAGCCTAGCTAGGGGTTCAGCCAAGGGATTTCATTCTCCCTTTGAAAATGAGAAGAGTTGAACAGGATCTGCATGGATAAGCTGATAAAAAGCCCTTTGAAGTGGACCAGGATCTTTTTATAGCCTCAGAATGACTTAGCCTGGGGTAAGGGAAGAGAGTTGCTCCCCTTTACAAATATGGAGGGTGGGGAGCTGGCCCCTCCCATTAGATTTCTTCTGGCTTGGCAAAGAAGAGAGACTGGCCTGATGTCCTTGTCTATCTGAGAGAAGATAGATCTGGCAGTCCTTCACACAGAAAGTGCAGACAAAGGACCCAGGGGAAAGCCATAAAATGCTGCTAAGCAGACATTAGAAAGAAAGGCCAGAATGTAGAATCACAACCCCTCACATCAGCCCCAGTTCATACGCCAAGCCCATGAGATGGCTAATAGATTAATCATTTAAAAGAATCAACAAGAGCTCTCTCTCAGATTTGCTGTTGTGACATAATAGCAATAAAACTCACCTTACAAATTTACTATGTGTCACATGCTAGAAAGATAGCATATAACAGATTTTACCCACTCTTCCTAACAATCTTAGGTGGGTGCTATTTCTATATCCATACTGTATTTTGCAAAACTGAGATTTATTGATGTATGAGAAAGTTTAAGCAATTTGCCCAAACTTAGTATACTACAGGCCAGAACGTAGAGTTTTTGCTTAGACAGGTGAGTACTATGGTGATCTGAGATTACCTGTGGTTACAACCTCATGAAGTGTAGCTGGTGACTGTCATTAGTCCTCAGTTCTAAACAACTGACCAGTGAGTTCTAATCTCCCACTCACACAACAGTCCAACACCTCCTTTCAGGCATGGGAACATTTGACCAAAAATTGAAGACCTAGCTTTCTGCAGACTCCTGGGTCCTGTATTTCCTTACATTAAAAGAAAAAAAGGAAACATAAATAGAAGGAAGCACAATGAATAGAAATGCCCCAAGCAGGAGATGCCTCGATGGAAAGACAAATGACATCATCCACTACTACTCTTCTGGGAATGGAGACACACATTACAGTAGAATCTAATGCAGCCACACATTTAAGTACTTTTTCAAGATTATAGGCTTTCTAGCCCGAAACCTGGTCCATGTTCCTATAAATTCAACAAAGCCTTAATGTCTAAAACTAGGCAATAGAACAGAAATGTAGTCAGGATACTAGTTTAGGGTTAATTCCCTCCAAACTCACCCATAAGGCCTGTAGAGATCCCTGGGTGCTCTGAAACCCAGGTTTTCATCTATAAAATGAGAACTCTGGACTTCACTGATTTCCAAAGTGTTTTCTATTATTCTCACTCTAATTCTTAAAGGGTAGATCTAGTCTTACACACCTTGTGGAAGCTGCAATGGGAAACAAATTGGTTAAAAAAAAAAAGAGGAAAATAAGGACCCTGAAATGGGCTCAGAGAAGGGGAAATCAATAAGGTCTCATATTATTCAAGGGGCTGTGTCACCAGAGAGCCATGTATCCTTCCCAGCATCCTTGAGACTTCAGAAAGACAAATGAAACCCTGAAATTTACAATCAGAAAACCTTTCTAAGTCTCCTATAGATAGATCTTTGGCTCTATGAATATTTCTTCTTGTGTGTTACATAAATCTGAGGCCAGAACATACTAGGCCCCCTAGGTTCTGTGTGTAGTCCTTTCCCTCTACTCCCTTCTCCACAATAGAAGCCCTAACACACTGTACTTTGTATGTATAAAATGATTGTATGGTAATCAAAAAATAGAAAAAATTGATGTCTGAGGAGGTGGAGATGCTAAAAGTTTGATCATTGTATACTGTGTGCATATATTCAGTTATCACAATACTTCATAAATATGTATAAAATGATAATAAATAAGAGAAGGAAAGAAAAACATTCAAAGAAAAAGCTCTGGTGATGGAATTTTTAGTACATATTAGAGTTGAAAGATATCTTAAAAATCATTATTTTAAGTTCTAGCCATAGAAGATGTGCTAATTGGCCTGGATCAAGCTACAAAATAAATTGCTATCATCATTTATTTTATTCTCTGAAGGAGACAACCCCAGGTTACTATTTCAAAGAAGAATGAGTCACTGGAGAGGTTTGAAAGTACCTGCTAATTATTTCTTTAAAGAAAAACCCTACCTCTGCGAGAACGGAGTAATAGGTACCAGTAATACTGCCCATTAAGATGAAAGGCCAAGCCACCTGGGCCACTCAGGAGGAAGGGAATAACAAGAGCACCTCTTGTGTTGCCAACAGACTCCCTCACAGAGGCATTTCCCCAGAAGCTCTCTTGCTAACCCTGAGACCTTGGGAGAGAAGTAGCTGGCTACTAGCCTCACACACCACACCACAATCCAAGAGATCAGCGGAAGTCAGGCTTTCTGAAAGGTCTATGGGCTTTTTAGCTATGGTTACAGCATGAGGAAAGTTGCTGAGTTCCTAGGTTGCCAACCTGGGAGCGTGCCATCCACCTTCCTAATGACTTTCAAATACATGTAAGTTAGAATAGCATCCTGTGAAGAATCCCAGTGGCTAAAACAGAAAATCAGTAATACCGTAGGCTTAGGGTTTCTTTTTTCTTGTTTTCCAGTACTCAGTGTCCTACCCATCTATGCAAGTAATGAGGTTAATTTGCTAAACAGAAATCTTTGTAGCCAGTGCATCGTGGAGTTCAGTAATCACCAAGTAAAGCTGTATCATAGTAGGCACCATAAAATTGTTGAATGAACTGCCAAAGCCATGTTGAATCCATGATTCCTAGAATTGTTAGTAGAGGAAATAGAATTCAGTGTTATAAGAGCTTAGGTTAATATTATGGGCTGAACTGTTTCTTTTTTGTGCATAAAATTTGTACATTGGAATCCTAGTGCTGAATACCTCAGACTGTGACAACATTTGGAAATAAAGTCCTCAAAAAGGTAAGTTAATATGAGATCTTTAGGGAGGGCCTTCATCCAATCTAAGTAGCATTCTTATCAGAAGAGAAAATTGAAACAGAGAAGCAGAAGAGACAGACATTCAAAGAGGAAAAACCACACAAATACACAAGAAGGCAAACATTAGCTGGCCAGAACACTCAGAAGAAACTAATCCTGCCAGCACCTTAAGTATGGACTTCTAGCTTCCAGAACCAGGAGAGAAAAGCTGTGGGTCCAAATCTACAACTCCTATTCTATTGTGTATTTATGTGAAACTTCAAATAATCAGGAGGTATGTAGACATGTTGATTGACATATGGCCTTATATGTTTTTCCAAAGAGTTGTTCACCAAAATTAAGAAGGTGGGAGGGGAAGCAGAGAAGGAAGAGGAAGAAGAAAGAGAAGAGAAGAGAACAGAAGAGGAGAAAGAAGGAAAACTGAGACAGGATGGAAAGTTTCGGAAGGGAAAGAAAGGGGAGGAGGAAGGTCAAGGGGAGGGGAGGGAAGAGACTTTTCTCCTTTTTGTTTCAAAGAAGAATAACCTGTCTTTGTAAGTTCAGAATGAGTTTAAAAACTTCCTTGCACATTTCAAAGTGAAGAAAGAAATTAAAAGGCAGGAAGAGATAGAGAAGCAAAAGAAAGAAGAATGGATAGAAGAGATGAAAGAAGAATGTTGAGGAGAACAAGGAAACCAAGGAGGAAGAGGATGGGGAAAAGAGAAGCTTCAAATGCTTAGGTTCACCCAAATAACTTGTGTTTTCAGAGATCTAGGTAAACTAAAATACTTCCAGACTATCTATCTATTCAAGAGGAGAAGGACCTGAGAGCTCATACCAGGAGGAAGAAGACAGTGATTCAGTGACACAGAGTTAATTGTGGGATTTCTCGTAACTATAAGAATGAGAGAATGACAAGTTCCAGAAACGCGTAAAGCAACACTCCCATCTCATCTAGATATCAGATAGGGTTTGTACACGGTGGCCCAGGAGCCAGAATTTGGTATGGATGCTCTGGGAACTGATATCAGGACTTTCAACTCAACATGATACCTGAAAATGCTGAATTTAAATCAACATAGACCTGTCTTTCGGGTCTCTTCAAAATAATTCTATTAAAAACTGAAGATGTCACCTTTCCCATATCTCCTATAACAGATTAAAAAATACAACCTAAGAAAAGGGAAAGAATACACAACAAAATGACTTTTCATACATCCTGGGAGTCAGGGCTTAGACACAGCTTTTGTTGGACACAGAAGAATCTTGTCATAAGAAGAAATTCAGCAAAATAACAAAAGCAATTCCATTCTATATCCCAAGTTTCATGGAGCAATCTGCACTCTGTGGGCCAGTACCTGACTCCAGAACCCCTCTATTCCAAACTTGGTCTCTCTTCCTTTAGGTTCAGCCTCCTCTCATTAGCCAGCCAGCCATTTTCTTCTGGGACCTGTTTCCTACAAACATTTTGCTTTCTGGAGGAAAAGGCACTGCCAGATAGATAGGGAGGCAATTTGTGGTGCTCAGTGCCAGAGATGAGTACTACCAAGGTAGGTAGATGGTTGTCGTGGGGAGTTTACTTTCACAGGTCACAGCCTCCCTCTCTTAACGATACTTGGCTGTTCATCTCATTGGAAATTGAACTTGGACTCTTTAACCACTGTTATTCTCATGATGATTCCACTCTCCTGATCCCTCAGTTTAAAGGCTGCTCTTTCTGCTTTATCTGCCAGCTTAAGGGTTTAAGTGGGCACTTGACTGACCCTTGAAAGTAGTCTAAGAAAAGTCTGAACCAGAAAGGGAGCTCTTTTTCTCCTATCCTTCTTTTCTTTCCATATGTAAGAACAAAGGTTACTAACAAATCCCCCGAAGCTCCCAGAGCCTCCACTGGGAACTAACACTCCCAGTTTTGTGCTGAGAAACCCAAGGTTCAAGATCTTTATGCTGCCTGGGGTCCTCTTACATTCATTTTCTATCATCTTAGCCTGGTCTTGTTAGATCCAAAGAAGTCAAGTACCATGCAGGGTCACAAGGCCTTTGTTGTCTTTCTGATGATTATCTGGATATGTAGCCCCTTCATACAGCAATGCAGTACCTTGCCTGGGAAAGCTGAAGAACCTGAGCCCAAACTAACCACACAGCACTTCGATCCTCTGTCGTCTTCAGAGTCTCTGTTTTCAGGACTGCAGATTGCTGCATGAACACAGCCATCAGCGGGCCCCGGATGGTGATGGTGAAGGAGTAGCCAAAGCCAACAGGGGGAATGTTTAGCTTCACACAGGAAAAGTCTTGGTTCACCAGGGATCAGGATGAAACATTCCAAGGCAGCTCTGGGGCAGGGTTAAATGCCCCATGAAGGCTATGAGCAGTGGAGAAAAGACACTAAGAAAATAGAAGGGCCCCATTCATGGCTGGCCCCCAAATCTAGCCCAGCAAGAGCTGGAGACACATGGATGGAGGAAGTGTTTCCCCTTAGAAAACCTCACAAGATGGCAAGTCACACTGGTCTCTTCCTATAAAGATGGGGAAAAGGGGCTGGGAGTTTGGCCCAATGGTAGACTGCTTGCCTAGCATGAACAAAGACCCGGATTTGATTCTTTGGGTACCACATACATAGAAAAAAGCCGGAAGTGGTGCTGTGAATCAAGTGGTAGAGCTCTAGTCTTGAGAAAGCCCAAGGACATTGCTCAGGCCCTGAACCCAAGCCCAGGACTGGCAAAAAAAAAGTTTATAAAGATGCGGGGGGGGGGGGAAGCAGGATGGGGTGAGGTATAAGTGATGACCTATGACATAAATTTCAAGAATCTTAGAAGTTACCCTGACTTCCATAGCTAGTAAAGGCCCAAGTAGCAATGGAAAGTAGACCTCTTGTAGCTCACATGTTCTATTATGGGCACCCCACAAACACCACCACCACTGACAACAGCTACAAATCCTTCAACTTCCTCCTACTTGCAAAACCAGCTGGAGAATCCTGGACTAGAAGGCAGGAGAAGAGATGTGATATTCAAGCTGAGATTCTTACGAGTAAATAGACTCTTCGAAGTACGAGAAAGGTCAAGGAAAGAGACATTTTTATGAGGATAGAAGAGACAGGATAGGGCCGGGAGTTTGGCCTAGTGGTAGAGTGCTTGCCTAGCATGCATGAAGACCCGGGTTCAATTCCTCGGTACCACATACATAGCAAAAAGCCAGCAGTGGTGCTGTGGCTCAAGTGGTAGAGCCCTAGCCTTGAGAAAGTCCAAGGACAGTGCTCAGGCCCTGAGCCCAAGCCCAGGACTGGCAAAAAAGAAAAAAAGACAGGATAGATATGAAGAGCTTTTCATCTTATCAGAAGCGATGAATAGCCAATACAAAATGTGGTGTTCTGGGTCAGAAGTGAAGTTCCAGGCCTTCCTGGAAGGAGGAAGCAAGTCTGACATCATGGTGACCACAACCCTGCAACTGACCACAACCCTGCAACTGGACCTGGAACCCAAGTCCTGGTCCTACCGGTGTGACCACCTTACTGTAACACCGAGAGAATGCCCCTTGGCTCAGAGCCTCAGCATTTCCAACCAGACCACAGAGACAAGAATTCCTTGGCTATGATGGGGTCAGGAGAAGGGAAAAATGAAGAGAGGAGGGGGGAGGGTTCTAGTATAAGAGTCAATGCACATCCCATGACACTAGGAAAGTAAAGGGAAGGATTGGATTGGCAGGGATTGGGGAGAATGAAGAAGTGACTGATATGGACCAAGATGGATCATACTTGTAAACTGACTTGTTGTATGGTAACCCCTTTGTAACATCATAGAAAGACAGTAAAAATATAATTTAAAAAATAGTGTAAGCTATAGAAGTATAAAATGTTACCAGCTTCAAAATCGTTTTTAAAAAGAAAAAGGGAAAGAAGAATTAGTTGGCCCAGCTCATCTTAGAGGAGATGATCAAAGGTAGAATGGAGGATACTTTGTGGGTCTGGGAGTGCAGAAATTATGACATGTGGATCGGAGTCAGAGATGAAGGAGACATCAGAGTGGAGATACAAGTTGAAGCCATGGAAAGTGAGTAGTGGAGCGAGAAGAGCAAGTCCTGGAGACACCTACAGCTCTGAGGCAAGCAGGGAAGAAACAGAGATGTAAGAAGAAAGGGTTAGGAGCAAGAGAAATAGTAAAAGCTACAGGGAGGAAATGTGACCCTGTAGTTGTTTACATCAAGCAGCTATCTTAAGAAGTTAGGTGTTGTGCTTTTTAGTTTCTATGCATCCCTGAATTAAAACAGAAGGTCAGACAGAACATAGAAATAGCCATTAGAAGTCAGAATGCATTGGAGTTGTTTTTTTAAATTGTTGGTATAATGTATAGAGGGGTTATAGTTACATGCCAGGGAGTAGGTGCATGACTTCCCACTTCTCATGTTTTTATCCCTATTTCCCTTCCCCTACCCCTCCTAATCATCTTGTTTCCCCCCCTTCCCTTTCCTATTTCAAATAAACAAATAAATGAATATACAATATACCAGGGAACAAAGTCAGATAGAGTAACAATATGAGATTAACCAAAGGTCAAAAAAAGAGAAGAGAAGTAACATAGTACATTAAGAACAACAATCACCTAAGACTCTCCCAGCAGAGGTTTACAGTAGATGCACTGGACTTCTTAAATCATTTTCTAGTTCTTTGACATTGCGGCAAGCCTATAGGGAAGGATACAACTTGCCTATTCCTCCTGGTGATTTGCCATGGAATCCTGGACATCTTCCACAGCTTCTTGGTGCTATCAACATTCATCTAACTCCTCAGCAGCTTGAACTCAGCGGGTGTGGACCGCAGGTCAAGTGAGTCCTGGGCAACTGATGCCAGTCAGCCAGACTCAGGCTCTCCTGCTCCCAACCCTAGGCTTCTTTGAAATGAGACAAGGATTTACAGTTGCTAACACACACACACACACACACACACACACACACACGCACACACGCACACACGCACACACGCACACTTACACTTGCCACTTGAAAACCTTTCAGGGCTGGGAGTTTGGCCTAGTGGTAGAGTGCTCACCTAGCATGCACAAAGACCAGAGTTTGATTCCGCAATACCACATACATAGAAAAATGCTGGAAGTGATGCTGTAGCTCAAGTGGTAGAGCTCTAGCCTTGAGAAAGTCCAAAGACAGTGCTCAGGCCCTGAGCTTAAGCCCGGGATTGGCAAAAAAAAAAAGAAAAAGAAAAGAAAACCTTTCAGTCTAATAATACCTAGAACCAATTCACTCTAGCAGCTAATTTATGGGAAGCCCTCTATGGGAATCATGAGGCTGGGCCCTGGAGAGAGTTAAAGGAAGATAGGGACTCAAAGATGATGAAATATAAAGACTGGGACCCTGTCATTCATTCATCTGGCTGGAATAATAGACTCATCCATGCTGAGTAGCCAGACTGCTGTCATTTTACACACACACACACACACACACACACACACACACCAAATAAATAGATAAATTAATTAAAAATAAAGAAATAAATCTTTACAGACCAGGTACCATCTTAAATGACCTGGCAACTGGGAAGTTCGATGCTTAGAGGAAGAGTTCAAAAGAGGATTACAAGCTGAACAGAGCTTTAGCAACAGGAAAGAGACATTCTGTCCAAGGAAGAACTTGATGGTTTAAGGTTGGCAACAGTCAGAGCTCAGTGCAAGCCAGGACATCCTTTTGAGCAAAGGACTGGTAGACTTGGTTTTTCTGATCATTAGCTTTCTGGCCAGTATCTGCAGGAGAGGAAGGAAGGGGGGAAGAAATGACAGGAGAGGCCAGCACTTTGACCTAATTGATCTTGGTTTATAAAATACTTTTATAATAATTTCTTAAGGGTATCAAAGTCTCACTTGGCTTTTTCTCTTGAAGCTGGTGTTCTCTTGAAGCTTGAGTCACTTCTGACTTTTTGCTGGTTAATAGGAGGTAAGAGTCTCTCAGTCTTGTCTGCCTCAGCTGGCTTTGAACTGACATCCTCAGATCTCAGCCTCCTGAGTTGCTATGATTTCAGGTGTGAGCCACCAGTATTCAGCTTCTTAAGTTTTTGCAATTCTTTAACACTATTTTTCAAAGAAAGGTTAAAATCAAATAATATATGTCTTTTCCAAAATCTTTAAGCCATATGGATGAACTAAGCTGTCTTCTGATATTCAAGTCCTCTCCCAAGTATCCTACAATAGTTATTTGGTTTCTCAAAGGTAAAAACGCACAATTCATTCAAGACTTTCCTCTCATTCTTTCACGTCTGTCACATAACTGTCCATTGTCTGCATTTTATAGTTTTTTTCTCCATCTACTCAAAGGCACAGAGTAGCACATAAAACAAATGCCATGCTCCAATTCATAAAGGCAGAAACAAAGTCCCTTAATTGGACCATAAAGGCAAGACTCTTTGGAGGGGACCTGAGATTGTACAGATGGTTTCTGAACCTCTGTATGATTTTCCTTACGGATGTAAACACTCACCACCAGAGAAAAGTTTCACAGAACCTAGTAACTGTACCTCTGCTGGGTGACTCAGCCATGAGATAGGGTCTAGCCAGAGCATTTAATTACACAGGCCAGGTCAAGCTCTGGAATGAAAGCCCTACTCACTGCCAGGCAGCCTACTTCCCTCCCAACTGTAAAGAAGAGAGCCTCAGGCGCTAGACAGAGAACCCTCGATGGCACCTCCTTCTACTGTCCGCCATCCAAGCCTTGCTTGCTGTATAGACAGGGAAACGTAATAAAGGCTTCTAGGAGAGGTTTTATGATGGGCTGGGAGGATGAGACTGGGTTATCCAACTGGCAACCTGCTCTGAGAAACAAGCAGATTCCTTTCATGTGGCAACTCTGACATGCTTAGATCATGCCGATGGAAGAGGCTGAATTCTGGCATTTTGCAACTCAGCACTGACTTTTGTGGGAGAGACATCCAGGCAGCTCAAAGCTAGAGCTTCTAAGCCAAATCTAAAGGTGTATTCAGTTAGGTATTGGGAGCAAGGTTTGAGAGAAGTCCTTAGGCCAACCTGTGGGTGATAAACCCTGCTTCTCACCATGCTGAGAAAACGAACAGCCCCCAGATGGCAGAATCCTGCATCTGCCATGAAATTTTAGGTTCATTGTTTTTCTTTTCTTTTAGGAAAAGTGCTTTCTAAAATCCATGGCTGCCAACCTCGGTGGGAATTTGCTTTAAAATACAGATGTGTGATTCACACTCCAAGATCATAATTTTTAAATCACCAGCCAGGACTAAAAATAGATTCATTGTAATAGTTGAAGAAATTTTCATCATCTTTTCCCTGCTAAGAATAATATATAGGTGCCTAGAATACTCTTAGCCCCAGTTTTGCCCCTTCACTTTTTAAAAACTTGAAGCTAACCGTCTTGGGTTTATATTGTTTACAAATAGAACTGCCACTCACCTGTTGAGCAATGAGTGACTTTAGAAATAAGAAATGAATGGTCATTAATGTGGCACATTCATCCCTTAAATAAATCCTAATTGTTCCACGTGGTGTGGCAGACATAGAAAGAAAGCAGGAACAGGCAAGCACTGGTGGCTCACGCCTGTGATCCTATCTATTCAGGAAGCTGAAATCTGAGGATCATGGTTCAAAGCCAGCCCAGGCATGAAAGTCAGTGAAACTCTTATCTCCAACTAACCACGAGAAAACCAGAAGTGGCACTGTGGCTCAAGGGGCAGAGCACTAGCCTTGAGCTAAAGAGCTCAGGGACAGTGCCCAGGACCACAGTTCAAGCTCCACGACCACAAAAAAAAAAAAAAAAAGATGATTAGGAAGGAGTGGGGTGAGGAAAATGGAGACAAAAACATGAGAAGGGGAATCATTGTGTGAGAAGTAATGCACCTACTATTTGTTGAATGTAACTGTAACCCCTCTATACATTACAATTTAAAAAAAAAATAAAAGAACTCAGGGACAATGCCCAGGCCCAGAGTTCAAGTCCCATGACAGACAAAAAAAAAATACAGTTATAACAAGAAAATTTTCTCAGAAAAAAAAACAAAAACAAAAAACAGAAACATGGGACATCCTGTTCTTAATAGGGGAAGGCTGAACTCTAAAACAGTGAAATTCAAGATCCATTGGAAACCAAACCATTTCAAGTGGCTAAAGTACAGGTTATAATGCTTAGGAGAATCTAACTAATGAAAATCATGTGAGAAATTTCGACTTCACCTGAGGTCAATGGACAGGATGGCCATTAGTGCAGCACATGAGCATTTAAAGGTTAGAGTGACATTTTGTTTTGAGATTCCAATATTTCCCAGGGTAGTAGGGAGGTAGAGATCTCCATAGTTTAGTAAAAATTAATGATGACCTGACTTAAAATGATACAAAGTGTCTAGACCTAGGAGGTTAAAGTCTAGGCTTAACACCCTAGGGTGTGGAAGCCAGGGGAAAACTGTAATTATTGTGAGATTTGTTCCTTTATCTTATAGAATAATAATCCCAATACTTTGAGCTTCAAAGAAGATGTGTTCTTCTGAACCAAGCTTCTTGGTGATGAAGGTAGTCTAAAACTTGAGTCTTTCAAGTTCTCAAAGACTTGTCACTCCATCCGGCTTTATTCTGACTCATTTTTCTGCAACCAGTCAGTTAAGAATTTATCTAACTTGTTTCCTTTCTGTTCTCAGTTCAGCTCATGAGTAGGTATTTATAAAGAACCAAAAGAGCTATTTCAAATCTTTAGACAAAGCATTCGATATGCCCCAATTATACAGCGTAGGATAACCCTGCATGTTAAAATCCAAGAATGAAATGCTTCCAATGGTAGGAAAAGAACAGTAAGAACTCACTGAGGATTAAGTTCAAGACATTATGAAAAGTTTGAAATGTAGAGAAAACAGAAGCTGAAAAGAGGTGGTGGTTCAGGGAGGATCGAGGAAGGAGAATTATGAGCCAAATGGTAGACAAGGGTATGGAGACCAGAAATTCAATCTTCAGAGTAAGGTATGGAGGTTGATTGGCATGCTGGTAGGACCCTTCAGAGCTGGGTTTACTTAGCATCAGGACTGTATGCTAGCAAAGCAAAACTCAAGCTGACACAGTGACAGAGTGTCCAGAAAACTGTCTCTACTTACAGGGAGGGAGCACAAAATGAATAACAGCCATGTTCAAGACAGGAATTCAAAAAGTCCAAGGTAGGTAAGAGTAAAAGGCACAATATTCTAAATGTTGGCTTGTAAGATGAGGTTAAATTCACTTCTGCTTCAGGTGAGGGCTGATTATAAAGCCTGAATAGGTTTCAATGAACTAAAGATTTTTTTTTATTCCTCTAAAATTCATAGATCAAGACCTATATGGATCAACACCTGAGACGATGGTGTTCAGATATGGCACCTTTGAGACATGATTGGGTCATGGGGCAAGGCCTTTATTATTGAGGTCTGTATCCTTATGAGTCTCAGAGGGCAAGCTAATTCCTTCTACCAAGCAAGGACACACTGAAAACGTTTCAATGATGATAGAAAACAGACTCTCACCAGACACTAAATTTGCTGATGCCTTGCACTTGAAACCTGTGAGAAATCAATTGTTGCTGTGTATAAGCTAGTTGCTTTATGGTATTTTGTTGGAGCAGCTTGAATGAACTCTGACAGGCTGACCAATCTTGTGGGTGGAGCCAAGTAGTCCCAGACATGGGAAGAGAAAGAAGCAAAGACAAACCCAGGCCAAACCTAACATCCCCTTCCTGAAAGAAATGATGGTTTTATGACTTGTAGACACTAGTCTGACAACCTTACCAAACAAAACACACTATATAACCACAAGCACCAGAAAACCATAATTTTTTAACTGCCACTGAACTGCAAGCACATCTGAGATCCTCAATTAAAATACATTGACCAAATGAACATCCATTTGCTTGGCTATCCTTTTGATAAGTGGGCATTTAATTTTTCTTAGTTATTTCCACATTCTAGGCTGACAAGGAAAATTCCTTAAGAAGTCATCTGAAATACAGAGTAATCAAAAGGTTATATATTTTATGATTCTGTTTATATAACATGTTCTAAAACTAAAATTGTAGAGATACAGAAGCAACTAGTAGTTTCCAGTGCTTAGCTGAGAACAGAGACTGTGAATAGACTGGATGAAAATCCACTGTGGTTACAGAAGCTATGTCTGGGTGGAGTTATATGAGTCATATATAGGATAAAATGTCATCGACGTCCATGGAAAGATGTGAGATAAATGCACATGAAACTGGTTAGTTCTGCAAAAGAGCTGCAGTCCTGGTGACTACATTAGCTCTATGTCAGTCTTTGGTTTGAGTACTGGGTACTGGTTACCTGAGAAAGGGGCATGCAAAGCATCTCACCACAATTTTTACAAGTGTTTTCAAGTTAAAGATGGAGAGTAGAAAACTAAACAACGCAACTCTATCCACAATCAATGGCAACGTGTAGACTTCACTAGAAAAAATGAACTAAATACGGAAAATGTATTCATGAAATAACTGAATGGATAGTGAATGATAACATGTATTTGATTCGATTTTTACAGAATAACACTGAGAGTCTTTTATAGGAACCCTTATCACTTTTAGCTACATGTGAAATCTTTAGGGCTGAAACTATTTAATTTATGGAATAAATTAAAGTAGCATGGAGAGAGGGAGGTGACAAGACCGGAAAACTGAGAATGACCATGAATTGTTTCTTATTGAAAGGAGGTAAATATAGCCTGTGTGGAAATTTTGAATTTTTCATTATTAATATTTTAAAAGAATAAGAACCATAAAGAATTCTTACTAGTTGCCTTTCTCCTACCACAGAGGCATGCAGCTAACGCAAAATTTAATAGGCAGGTTTGTAGGCATCCCTCATTAGGATATCACATTTGGAAAACTGAGTGACTTTTCCCCCATGGACAATAAAGGAAATAGTCGCAAGGACTAATGCACAACACAAAGTGGTCAGTCTTGATCATGGTATTTTTAGAGGAAGAAATCTCTAGGTAACTTGCTGTGGCCCTCCTTTCTTCATTTCAGTGAATTTGGGACTTGATTTTCCCTAACACATCTACTTCCATCAGTTTCTGATCATTTTTACTCTCTGTCATATAATCTTCTAAATCACTTTTTTGAAAGAAAAAAAAAGAAACTAGAAGTATAAGCTTGTTCCAAGAAGCTTACTTCTTTCCTTTCTGGAACTTTTCCATGTCCATCTTTCTAGAGGGATCCTGAATGACTGGCACATGATCTTTTTTTATAAACATGTGTTAAGGACCCCTGCATTGCCATTTTCTTCTTGATTTCACTATGATCCTATTGGTTCCAAGCTCCAGATGAAGCATCTGGAATTGGGAAGTTTCTACTGGATACTGAAAAGCTTGTACTGGTAAATTGAAATTGAAATCATTTTTAATTTTGGCTTCTAAAGTCAAAGCATGGGGGCCATTAGAGAATAAACTGAGTCATAACTCATCTTCTTCATCTGACCTAAAATTCAATTTAAGGGCCTTTGTCAGTCAGCTTTCTATTGCCGTGTGATGAAAAGCCAGAGAAGACAACTTAAGTGAGAAAAGATACCAAGTTTGACTCACAGTTTCCGAAGTCTCAGTCCATGATTGTGTGCATCTGTTGTGTCTGGACTTGTGGGTATTGAGGTAGAACAGCATAGGAGGAAGCATGTGATGGAACAGTGCTCTATTTCCTGGAAGACAGGAGGCAGAGAAGATGGATCCTGGGATAAAAATACACAATTCAAAGGGTTCTGCTCACTGATATATTTCCTCCAACTAGTCCTCTCCTCCTTCTAGCCCATTCAGCTTTGGATTCATCCGTGGTTCCATCCACTGATGATGTCAGCTCCCCCGTGGTCCGGTCACCATTCAACAGTGCCTCTAGATGGTGGAATTATGTCTCCATAATGCTTTCTATCACTTGACATACTCTCTAGTGGCTGATTTCTTCATTGTCTCTCTTTTCTGAGTACAGTGGAAGTCCCATGATTGTTTTATTGCTAAAGCCTAGTAGTACCGGGAATTTGCTAAGTATCTCCTGAAATAAGTATACTGTATAAACACTATTCAACTCCCTCAGGGCTGGAAGCAGTAAGCTCTGAAGGTAGCCTTCCCTCTTTACTGTTCATTGCCCTCCTTAGCCATTCATTTCAATGTGCTTGAAAATGCGCTCTAAGGTACTAGATTCAGTATAAAGGGAGAACAACGTGGAAAGAGAAAATAATCATTAGAAGTAACTCCCACCAGGATCTGGGAAATCTTTTCAGAAGTCTTCAAAATTGGAACTAAGATATAGGAGTCGTGGGCAGGCATCTACAGCAGGAATGGATGCCTCAGATGAAGCTGTGCTTGAAAGAAAAGGAGGAAGGAAGGGTAAGTCTCTAAAACATAGAGCCATGTGGTATGGCTTCTGAAACAGGTACAATGGGGCCTGGTGCCTTCTTCTCTTAAATGTCTAGGGAACTTCTAACGAGAGAGAGAGAGAGAGAGAGAGAGAGAGAGAGAGAGAGAGAGAGAGAGAGAGAGAGAGAGAGAGAGAGAGAGAGAGTAAATGAGTATCTCAAAATAAGGTTCAGTTGGCCCTAAGGAATATATAAGCATGTGTATTCTGTGCTCACCCCTAGCTAACTGCGGAACAACTCCAGAGTTATAGAATCAGGCCCTGGGAGCCACCCAGAGGATCTGGTCAGACTGCACCAGGACTGTTCCCTGCACAATCCCATCCAGCTGTGCAGAGCCCCAGCTGCTGTCAGCCTTTATTAGCATCAGCCACTCCTTTAGAAATGTGGCTTTAATTTCATTGTGTCTTTAATTTTATTTCCCCAATAACTAATGATCCTGAGCATGTTTTCATATGTTCCTGTCCCATTCGTGTATTTTCTTTAATAACGTGTTTGTCCACATCCTTTGAACGTGTTTTATCTTATTCGTGGCTTTTGAAAATTCTTTATGTATTATGCAGTCAAGTCCCTTACCAGGAACTGTCTTCCAACCTGTGGGTTTGGTGACTCATTTTCTCAACAGTATCTCTTGAAGAGTTGTCCTTAACATTTTATAAAGTCTCATTTACCAGTTTGTCCATTTATAAATCATGCTTTGGTACTGTGTCTAAGAAATCTTCCCACATTCCCAAATCACAACACTGTTTGCTTTTCCTTCTGTGTGGTAGGAACTGTTTTGATTATCAGACTTAATTCCATGAGGGTCAAAGAACATAGCTTGCAGAGTTTCAACTCTTTTCAGCCTGCTAAGGTTTGTTTTATTACCCACAGTATGGCCTGTCATGCGAATGAACCCTGCTTACTTGGGAGGAATGTAAATTCCATTGAGACTGAGTGAGTCTCCTTTAATAAAGTAGCACTTACATCCATTTGGTTGCCAGTTGCTGCACAGGTCTTTCATATCCTTGGCTCATGTTGTTCCATCACACAGTGAGAAAGGACTTTCAGAATCCGACTATAATTATGGACCTCTTTCTCTTTCTATTTGTATCTGCTTTTCCTTGCTGTATTTTGGAGGTCTCTTACTAGGGGTATAACATTGAGGATACATGCTTTCTTGGTGAATTGATGTAATATGCAATGCTTTTTTACAATGATTTTTTTACTATAATGTCTACTTTGTTTTATATTAATATAGCCACTACAGCTTTCGTTTCCTTTGGTTAGCTCTTACTGTGAGTCATCTTCCAT
This sequence comes from Megascapheus bottae, assembly GCF_031878675.1. Lineage (NCBI taxonomy): Eukaryota > Metazoa > Chordata > Mammalia > Rodentia > Geomyidae > Megascapheus > Megascapheus bottae. Next base: position 23,603,450 of record NC_143529.1, read on the forward strand.
TCATTTAACTTTCTTAAGTTCCCCTTCTATGAGGGGGACTTGCTTAATCTTAGGGAGATGCTCCGAGAACTGAGTCTTCACACAGTTTCATCATGTGCAGACCTCATAGAGGATATTTACACAAACCTGGATGGCATATCCTGCTATCCCCCAAGCTACATGACAGAAACCATGGGAGACAAGGAGAAAATAAAATGATAAAAATCAAAAGATGCTGTAACTAACAAATACTGTAGCAGGCTGATGCCACCATAACAGTGCAACTTTTTTTTGTTGTTTGGTTTGGTTTGTTTTTTTGGTTGGTTGGTTGGTTGGTTGGTTATGGGGCTTGAACTCTGGGCCTGGGCTCTGTCCTTGAGCTCTTCAGCTCAAGGCTACTGCTCTACCACTTAAGACACAGCGCCACTTGTGGTTTTCTGGTGAAGATAAGAGTCTCTCAGAAACTTTTCTGCCTGAGTTGGCTTTGAACCACAATCCTCAGATCTCAGCCTCTGAGTAGTTAGGAATACAAGCATGAGCCACCAACATCTGGCTATAAACCTTTTTATTATTACTATCAAGTATCATGTTCTCTACACAGTTTTTTATGCCATACCTCTACCAGCGACAGTACGGCAGGTTTGTATTTTATTAGCATCACCACGAACACGTGATTACGGATAGCTGTAGGATGGGCCATGATGTGACTGGGCACCAGGAATGTTTCAGTCCATTATAGTCTTAAGGGACCACCCACCCAAATATCATTTCGCAACATATAATTATGTAGCATTTGAAGCAAGCTTTTTTATAACATAATTATTGATATGCTTGGATTTAGGCTTGACATTTTTATTCTTTGTTTCGATTTTTTTCTTCTATTTTCCCTCTGCCTTCTTTGGGGTTATGTGGATTTTTTTTCACATTCTATTTTACTGTAAATACTGTTTTTGGAGGTTTTTTGTGTTTTTTTTTTTTTTTGCTTTTTTTGTTGTTGGTTGTGGTACTTGAACTCTGGGCCTCAGCGTTGTCCCTGAGCTCTTCAGCTCAAGGTTACTACCCTACCCTTGAGCCACAGCACCACTTCCAGTTTTCTGGTGGTTAATTTGAGGTAAGAGTCTCAAGGACATTCATGCCCAGGCTGAACCTTGATCCTCAGATCTCAGTCTCCTGAGTAGCTAGAATTCCAGGCGTGAGCCACTATGCCCAGCTGAAGTCTATGACACTTTTTTTCTTTTTTTGCCAGTCCTGGGACATGAACTCACTGTCCTTGGACACATTTTGCTCAAGGCTAGAGCTCTGTCACTTGAGCCACAGTGACACTTCTAGTTTTTTCTGTGTATGTGGTACTGAGAAATCAAACTCAGTTCTTAGCGCATGATAGACAAGCACTCTACCATAGGCCATGCTCCTGACCACTACTATATTTTTCACTATATGTCTTTGTATAAGATTTCTTTTAAGAGTAGGCACAGTGGCTCACGTCTGTAATCGTAGCTACTCAGGAGGCTGAGATCCAAGGATCACAGTTCAAAGCCAGCCTGAGACTCTTATCACCAATTAATCACCAGAAAACTGGAAGTGGCACTGTGGCTCAAGAGTGGTAGCCTTGAGCTAAAGATCTCAGGGACAATGCTGAGACCCAGAGTTCAAGTCCCACAACTGACAAAAAAAAAAAGATTTCTTTTAAGATTGTTATGTATAGTAGTATATCTTTATATGTACCATACACATATATTTAATTTTTACTTTATTTCAGTATTTTGCCCACTTAAGTGGAATATAAAAATCTTCCATCATATTGGTTTCTTTGTCTTCAAACTTATACTGCAGTTACAGTCACATTCTAGCTACAAACATTGAAAAGCCCATCAGACAATGGTTTCTGTTTTAATCATTAAGCATATCATAAAGAATTTAAAAGGAGAACATTCTATTAAATTTCACAAATATACTTTCTTTTCTGTTCTGTTCCTTCACTCCTGGACTCCCAGTTTTCCACTTGATACCATTTTCCCTGTATCTGAAGACTTTCTATTTCATAAGTATTTTAGAGCAGGTTTTCTAGTAACAAACCTTATTTTATTTCTTTATCTGTTAATGTTTTCTATTAATCCTCAATCCAAAAGAGTGCTTTTATTGCCTATGGAATTCTACATATATAGTTCTTTCCTTTAAGGACTTAAAAATGTGTTAGGTTTTTGTTTCCTCCCAATTTTTTCTCTCTCTGTAGATTCAGTTGAGTAATCTGAGAATTCTAGGGTTTTTAGAAGCCTCGATTCATATAGGTCACTTCTCTTCATCTGCTTTTATGATGTTTTAGTATTTTGGTTAGGATATTGTTTGTATTTTGATTATTTGGAGGGTTCCTGGATTGAGGATCACTGGGTTTCTTAAATCTGTAGGTTTCAGTTTTTCACCAAATTGGAAGTGTTTGGCTCACACTTATTATACCAGCTACTCAGGAGATGGAGATCAAGAACAGCCAGGCAAAAAGTTAGTGAGACCTTCATCTCAACAAAACAAGTCAGTTATTGTAGTACTTGTCTGTTATCACAGTTACATGTGAATCATCAAGAAGAGAATTGTAATCCAAGGCCAGCCCAGTCCAAAAGCAAGATTCTATCAGAAAAATAACCTAAAGCCATAAGAATTGTGTCAGAGGAGGCCTGGCTCATGTGGCAGAGCCCTGAGTTCAAACCTTAATATCACCAAAATAAAAAATGAACAAAACTTCAAAAGTTCTCAGACAATTTGATTTTTATCCTCATACCTTTCCTACAACAACCCACAGCTCCCTAAAGTCTGATCACGCTTAAAAAAAAAAAATTTAAGGCCTGAGCTATTACGTTAATCATAGTTTATCATTACTACCATTCCAATACATGCCATACAGTCTGAGCCCAGAAACGTTTGCTGTGTAGGAAGTGAATGGCTATTGTTACAAGCGGCACAGAAAAGATCCACATAGCACTTTCTACATTAATAGAAAAAAGTACTAGCTACTAGTACAAAAAGGATCACTGAGAAGTAATTGGGTGACAAGGGTAGGTGAGTACTGAACAGTATTGCTAGTGGTGTATACCAAGGAAGTCCTTAAGGCTTTCTAGAATCTTGATGGTTTTAGATGCATACAGACGTGAAAATTCAATCATTATTGCTCCTGTATCTGAGTACCTTGTTTTTTCAGTTGTACTTTCTGCCAACATTCCTCTATGGTAGTGTTTTTATCATTTGCCTAAGTGCTGATTCCTGGAATAAGTCTGATCACGTTTATCAAACTATGTTTTCTGTGCCTCTCAGATTGGTTTTCTTATGACATTTTCATTCAACTGCCCAGCCTACCCCAAGAGGTTTTGATCTTGTCAAAGGAAAGGGTATAAGCAAATTTCACTTTTCCTCATTTTCCTCTTCTTACTTTCTGTTGCTGTTACTATTTGTTGAGAATTCTTTTACATTCTTTTCTTCATCTTCTTATTCATTTTAAGTGTCCCACTTTGTGTATTTGTGCATATGCATGTTTGTGCTAGTCCTAGGGCTTAAACTCAGGACCTGGGGGCTCTCTTTCAGCTTTTTCTGCTCAAGGTTAGCACTCTGCCACTTGAACCATAGCTCCACTTCTGGCTTTTTGGGTAGTTTATTGGAGACAGAGTCTGTGGATTCTCTTGCCCAGCCCTGCTTCAAACTATGGTAATGAGATCTCAGCCTCCTGAGTAGCTAGGACTAGAGGCATGAACCACTGAAGCCTAGATAATTAAAGTACATTTTCATAAAAGATACTTTAAATTTTTCATCAGTGATATCTAGACTAACACTATTGACTGTAATTTTCTAAGTTGATATTTTCCCTTAAAGGTACTTGAGTCCAAATTTTAAAGAGGACAGAATTTTAAAGAGGCAGAACATAGCTACTTTGAGGCGAGGCATGGATTGCAATACAGTCTTTTTTGGCCTTTCCAAAGATGTTATTCATTTCATTTCATCTCACTTCCTCCCCTCTTAATAGTTTGCCCTGAGGAAAAAGAGATAATACCAATAAGCTTTGCATAGTATGAGCCTACTTCCCTTGAACTAGAAAGAAATATTGTTCGCCATAAAGAATATCCTCTGACAATGAGTCCAAGAGAAATCATGGAGTCTTCCATGAGATCACATTCAGATGTAAATACTGCAACTGTGTAGTTTCATGTTTCTTGAAGGTAGAGTGCAGGTAGAAGAATGGAAATGACAACCTTCTCCCTTCCCTTAATAAATAAATAAATAAGCGCTTTTTCAGGCTAAGAACTGCATTTAATGTTGCTCTCAATTAAATACCTGTCTCTGTTCGGGGAGACTGGTTGCAGTCAGCTCTGCCTGTCTGTAGGTGCAAACATCTGGAAGGCAGGTGTTTGATTTTTGTGGGTGCCAGAGGACACACAGCTGAGCTGTCCAGCTGAGGGGGTAGAGGAGGAAATGCCTTATATTGACATAGCACCTTCCCACTCTCCCCAGGCTCCCTTCAACAGGGAAGTGATGGGGGCAGGAGGTGACTGCAGGGCCACCAGCTGTGGAGCAGCTGCGCCAGGGAGCATTCAAGAGTAGGGCAGGAAGTGAAGCACAGAAGGGCAGACAGCCTCCGGGAGAGGTTGGAGGGAAGTGGAGGAAGGAGCTAAATCTTCCTGCCTGCCTGCTGCTCTAGGGAGGTCCTGGTTAAACTCAGAGAGCGAGAACTCTGCTTCTATTTCTCCTTGGGGAGGAGAAAGAAAGAAGGGGAAAGAACATTATCTTTAATTAAAACCAGAGTCCTACAGGCAATACTTGTCTGCTTGTCTTTTTCAGGCTCCTACCTGAAGCTGGCTAGTTTCACTTACTCACCTGTGTCAGAAGTGACCTAGGTCTGCATTTCCTTTAGAGACATTTAAACCCCACTCCAAGTCCTTCAACTACTAGAAGGCAAGAAAGAAAAATCAAGTTTCTATTGTCATAGGAAGCTACATCCCCAGAATTGTGCCAGCATTAACAAGGAGTCGTGGATCAACCAAATCAACTTAGTATTTGCTGGGAAGTCCTTTGTGTCTGAATATATAGACCTTTTTGGTCCAATGATTACTGCTCATGCTCAATATCTGCAGACCTCTGAAACTCCAGTCTTCAGTTAAGTACCATCCTCTACCAGGGACCAGTAGGAGACTTCAAGGTCAGCCCTGAGGATATTTTCCTTTGCCTTGGTCTAAGCATCTGTTTCTCTTTTCCCTTCTAGTCTGGGATATCAAGAAAGTATTCTGATAAGTTGACACTTTAAACAAAAGACAACTATTGGCGTTTAATGCAGCTTCTATCCATCCCGACCTTGATCCTGTCCTGGAGCAAGATAACAAATGAATACCATCTAAAACTCATTAGGAAGAAGCACCTGTCATTTTGACTCCATGAATGAGAAAAGTCAGATAACTCAGGTGGGATTGGATTCTGAAGAGAGAAAGAGTATCAGGCATAATAACAGAAGTGGCAGGATGGCAGAAAAGCACACAAGAAATCAAGGCAACAGAGAAAAGCAGCAAATAGTTCTAAGCCTATTTCCAACTTCCCAGAAAAAGCAAGAGAGGCTAAAGACAATCACAAGGTGAAACAAGAAATCCTGGTGACAGACTTCCAGTTATAGCTGCAAGTTAAAGCCACGCCTCCCACAGGCCTTAGACTTGGTGAAAGAACTTACAAGGATGGTGACTCTTCTAGTGTGAAAGGCTATACTCATTAAGCATAATATTTGGTTGTTTCCTTTATCTGGGAACGTGATAGACTCCATGTTGTCCTTGCTTGTTTGGTAAGATTTATTTCAGGGGGAAGGGTGATGGAGTGTGGTGGGGTGGCAATACTAGGGTTTAAAGTCAGTTTCACATTTTAAATGCTCTGTGGCTTAAGCCATGTCTTCAGGGATAGGGTGTCACATTTTTCCCAGGCTAGTCTGGACTTTGATCCTCCTATTTAAATTTCCCACCATAACTAAGTTATCAAGCATATACCACCAAATCCAAATGCTTTTTTTTTCCGTTGAGAGATATCTCATGATCTTTTTGCCCAGGCAACCCTCAGACTGCAATTCACCAATCTCTAGCTTCAAAGTGCTAGGATTACAAGTGTTAAGGCATCATCTTTAGAAAGAACCTATTGTTGAAGCCGAGATATTCCAAGAGCCAGAAATAAGGAACCATTATACCTTAGGGAGTCTTGGAACAGCTTGTCTGGATGAGGGACAGCCACAAGAGGGGGTCCTGTTACGAAAAAGTAAACCAACATGTCTAAAATCTAACAATTTCACAATAGTTGGTGACGCAGATGAAATTTCAAGCAATGAATTTTTTAAAATAGTGATAAAAATAATTAGAGGAGACATATATGTATATATATATATACCTAATGAATTCAAGGAATATACAAATAAATAGCTGAAATAATCAGAGAATTCAATTAAACAGTTGAATGAAATAAAGGAAACAATGCAGGATCTGAAGGACGAATATAAACATAATCTAGAAATACTAAAGGAAAGTCAAATTGAAATCCTGAAAATGAAAAACTTAGTAACTCAAGTATAAAACAATTGAAAGTTTTACTAATACCATGGAACAATTTGAAAATAGATTAGCAAGGACTGGACACAAGATTTATACATACATATATATATATATATATATATATATATATATATAGAGAGAGAGAGAGAGAGAGAGAGAGAGAGAGAGAGAGAGAGAGAGAGGAGAGTGTGTGTGAGGGGGGGAAATATGAACATGGCAGGGGAAGAGCTCAGTCCCACATCAAAAGACCAAGACTATGTGTCATGGACATAGAAGGAGAAGAGATATAGAAAATATGTTTAACAAACTAATAGCAAAAAAACCACCATTTTCAAGATAAAGTCATCCAGGTATAAATAATTTTAAAACATCAGACAGGATTTTAAAAAGTAAGAATCCAAGAATCATTACAGTTGAAACACCAAATTTATGAAGAAAGATCACTGTAAGCAGCAAGAAAAAATCAAGTTGTATATAAAAGAAAACCTATCAAAATAACAACAGATTTTTAATAGAAATGTTTTAAAAGATGACAAGACATGATATATCCCAAACCCTGAGAAAAAACAACTGACAGCATAATGTATCCATCAAAGTTTTTCTTCATAAATGGAGAAGTTAAACCTTCCATGATAAAACACAAAAGAAATTCATGACCACTTAAACAAAGTGGCATTTAAAGTAATCCTATCCACAGAAGAAGAACATAATTGCAACCAGGAAAACACAAGAAAAAATAAATCTCACAGAGTTGATACATTAACAAATGAAAATTATAAACAAAACAAATATTACAAAACAGCAAAATGACAGGAAATGCTATACACCTATCTATATTAACACAATTCTCCGATCAAAAGACATGTAGTAAAAATTGAATGTTGGTAAATCATATCTGTAATCCTAACTACTCTGGAGGTTGATATTAGAGGCTCAATGCCACCAAGGCAGAAAAATGTGACACTCCTACTAAGCAGCAAAATAAATGGAAGTGGAGCAATGGCTCAAGGGGTAGCGTGCTAGCCTTGAACAAAACGCTAAGGTGAAACCAAAGGCTGAGTTCAAGGCCCCAGTACTGGCACATATAAGAAAGAAAGAAGGAAAGGGTCTGGGAGTGTTGCTTAGTAGTAAAGTACTTGCCTAGCATCTATGAAGCCCTGGATTTGATTCCTCAATACCACATAAACCAAAAATGCTGGAAGTGGCACTGTGGGCCAAGTGATAGAGTGCTAGCTTTGAGCAAAAAGAAGCTCAGGGACAGTGCCTAGGCCTTGAGGTCAAGCCCCAGGAATGGCAGGAAGGAAGGAAGGAAGGAAGGAAGGAAGGAAGGAAGGAAGGAAGGAAGGAAGGAAGGAAGGAAGGAAGGAAGGAAGGAAGGAAGGAAGGAAGGAGAAAGAAAAAGAGAAGAGAGAGAGAGAGAGAGGAGGAAGAAAGAGAGAAGGAGGGAGAGACACTGCTAAAAGATTGGATGTCAAGGAGAGAAGTTAAATTGTTTTCTCCAGCTACTTCTGATTCTCCTTTGAGAATCTAGCATCTTTCATGAGGCACCATCCTCGGGATTTTAAGATCTCCTTTGAGCCTTCTAGTCTCTCTTCTAGGGCTCCAGCATCTCCTCCAAATCTTTTCCAAGGTTTTATCTACCACTGGTCATGTAGACCTGGTTTCAGATGCCCACAAGCTCTCCCTCTTTCCTTTTATTCTTCAATCCTTTAATAATCAGGCTGCCTCCTATGGATAACTTCAAAGCTGCTTTCCCAAACCTGTTTGGAATTCCATCAATTCCAAACAATTTAGCAATTCTATCACCCATTAACCAGTTTCCCTTACTGCGTTCTCTTTGCTTCTGTTTCCCAGGAAGCAAATTTGATGAAAGAGAAAGATCTAGTCCCACAAGTATCTGAACATGGTCTCTGAACCTCTGTTGCTATGCCTCTGTTTTTACCCTCCTGGTGTTTGCACTGGGTCTGGGAAGCTCTGACAAGGTGAACATCTCTTCCACATAAAGTGGTACTGTTTACTTTTGGACTTTCTCTTCCTGGTTCTCTTTCTGCTGCAACTGTGCACAGCATATCACAGACTTCTTTCATTTCACTAGCCCTCCCCAGGGTATGTCCATGTTTGGTCCCTTCTTCACCTGATCTCATTTCTAGCTATGGTCCGTTCCAAGATGCATCTCTCAGAACTGAACTGAACATACTGCTTCTGAAATTGTGCCTCTCCCTCATTACAGATCCAAGAGATTAAATCCCAAAAAGTTAAGCAAGACTTCCTGTGAATTACATATACAAGAACACAAACAGATGTCATCTTGCTTCATCCCCAAGCTAGGATGAAAATGGAGCTACGGAGTTCCTCAAGGTCCCATCTAATCTTCTCATCTCATCCCTCTGCTATAGATGGTTTGACAGAGAAGCAGGAGAGGTTCTCTGGGTTTGAAGCAGGGTGGCCATACTGGGAACCCAAGAAAAGTCTATTTACAGGCTAATTCCTTGCACAAGTGGAGATCTGGACAGATCTTTGGACGCTCAGGATGTGAAACTCTGGGAGATGCCAGATTGTTATCACTGTCAGAGACAATTTCCTCCCCGCCTCTGCCCCTCTGCTGGCCTGCAGGGTCCATCTGTCTATAGAAATAGCAAGGTCTTGCTGGGTATTTTTAGATGGAGCTTTTGTTTAGGCAGGAGCCACTTCCCATCAGAGCTGTCAGCACTGTCCAGCTTCTCCTCTTCATTATTTGTGGTAAGATCTCTAATAATCTATAAACCACAAGGCTGGCCTGAAAATTGCTCCGAATGTGGTGGGGGCTGACCTTCCGCCTTCCCATCTCCTCCTGTGAGGGTGGGCTTTCCTGTTTTGATTTGCTTTGAGTTCTTTTCTCCCTTTCTTCCTTCCTTCCTATCTTCCTTCCTTCCTATCTTTCTTTCTTTTCTTTCTCTCTCTCTTTCTTTCTTTCTTTCTTTTGTGGCTCCTTTTCTTCTTCTGTCACTATTTTGAAAAGAATTATGTACTACTTTTCCCACCCTCATTGAAAATTAAGCTTTATTGGAGGACTTCCTGGAGAATGGGAAAGTGCTTGGCTTGCTGTGACAGCTAAGTCTGGGGAGAAGAGGAAATCAAATGAAGTATAAGGGGAAATAAACAATATTTCTGGGTTAACGCCACTGGGTCAATAATAGGTTACAAGTGACCATCAAATCTAATCTTCATTTCACAGATGAGGGAACTAAGGCATTGCAAAGAGAAAAGACAGCAGGACTCCAAAAGCAATTCCAGGGCACCAAGCACCAAAACCAAGTTAGTCAATAAAGCTATTACTAACACTGGTTCCCCATCACTGGGGACACAGGATAAGGTTGTAGGTACATGGGAAGGGATGGTATGAGCCTGAAATGGAAGGTCCCAGGGAAAAAGGAAACAAAGGAAACTGTAAGTGTGTTCTGGCAACAAGGACAAATGTGAGCTGCTGCTTTGAGAAGAGCCCTTTGGAAGAGAGTTGATAGGGACTAGAAGAAAAGTAATTACCCATCATAATGCAGAACTCAGATTTGTCTTGTATGAAATTTCTTTCCCTTTATTTTACTCTACTTGTATATGCACATATGCATATATGTATTTATGTAATATATACTGATATGTATATATACTATTTAAACCTAAGTAGATTAAATATGTATGTATATATTTGTAGATTTATATACATAATTTTAAACCAAACTAGACTATACATATATGAATAGATTTGCAAAGAGAGAATTCCAATGCCATTTCACATTTCATAACAGGAATAATTGAGGATGCTTGAACTAAATTTTCTTTAAGAATAAGATTGTTTTTACATTTTTATTAAATTAATTGTACAAAGAAGCTTTATTGTGATAGTTACAACACATATGCAATGCATTTTGATCAGATACTCCATCTTTCCTCCTCCTTTAAATAAAACATTTTTAGTAGGCTTTATTGCAATTGTACTATTTGCATATATACATAAAATATACTTCTCTAATATTCTCAGGGGTTTTTTTAATGGTGCTCTAAGTGAAACCTCAGTGAATGCTGAACTTTTTGTTCATGAAATACCTTGCTTTGGGAATTGGTTTTGAGGGGTTTTGTGGTAAACTTAGTGTATGCTTACCTCCAAACTATTTGTGTGAAGTTCAGGTGATTTAAGTCATGAAAGAATTGACATCATTCAAATGGTACAAATGGAATTCATGGAAAAAACAGTAGTGATGGAGGAGAATAAGCTTCCCCCTCCAGCTTCACTCCTAATAGCAGAACATCGGGGAAGTTAGTTCAGCTCTTGATCCTCAGTTTCCTCACTTAGGAAGTACAGAATATGCTCAATAACTTTTCAAGTTCTTCGAGGATTTGTATGTTTGTGTCTGTCTGTGTTTGTGTGTGTGTCTATGTCTGTTTCTGTGTGTTAGAGCTCCATCTATGAGAGAAAAAGTAGAGGGAAGCCCAACTTGAGCCATGCCTCCAGCTCCAGCTCTCATGTGATTACTTGGGAATTGTAAATAGCGTAGATTTTTCTGCTCAGGCTGGCAGATCTCAGCCTAATATCTCAGCCCCATGGCACAAATGCTTGGCTAAGCTCTTGGGTTTTTTGAAAATTGCCCTTGTCTTAGTCAAGTTTCAACAGCAAGTTGGATTGGATTCCCTATCTCTCAATGGGTCATTTAAACTTTTTATTGTTTTCTAATACACATTTTAGTGATAATTTTACTGGAAATGAGTGCATAGGCTTAGAGAGCCCGAGTTTAAAATTGCCTGCACTACATATTCTGTTCAGGGACCTGGGGAATTTACTGAACTTCACTGTACCCCAATCTCCTCATCATAAGATACAGATCATAATAATTCCTATCCTAGGGAATAGTCATGAGAATTTGATGAGTCAATACATCTAGAGTCCTTAGAACCTGGCATCTAGTAAATAATATGTATTTAAAACATGGTCTACTGCCATCTAAAGTTACATCATCCACTACTCCACCAAACTTGAGGACAGGATGACCTCGGGGGTGGGCTCTAGTCCATAAACAGGAAATGGAAGGGAAACATCAGAGAGTGGGTGTGGACAGAGGGATGGGACTATTTGCCTGTCTTGCCCCTGGAAAACTTTGAGAGTTTGGCAACTGCTTGTCTTGCCCCTAGAAAACTTTGAGGGTTAGGAAACTGGGGGAATAAGCTCTCAGAGTTCTTCCTCACCAGACCTAGCATACATCCTTGTGTCCTCAGAGTTAGCAGCCCTGCAGGGCCATGCTAGATGCTCAGTGCCAGAGCTGTCTATGAACTCAAGGAGAAGTGAATGAGAACTTATAATTGAAAAACATGGGCTCCAGATCTGACTTGAGAACTATTGGTCATGTGACCACCAACTTGCACTCTCAAATTCATGTTTATATACCAGTCAGGAGGATAAGAAGAATGACTTTTGAAGTTTCTACCACCTGACACAGTACAGCATTGGAGACCATTGCTTTCAGCCTCCTGAGGAAGTAGGATTATAAGATGGCACCTGGCAGCTCACCAATGAGTCAGTACTTGCTGACCAGGAAGTTTCTTTGCATTTGTTGATTTGTTTCTTCCATGCTTGTGGATAGAGTGGCTCGCTAGATTTCTTCCAGGTTTGTTTGCTGCTTGTGCAGATGACCTTTATTGTGATTGGCTGCTTAAGGATATAAATAGGGTAGGATTTCCGGGGAAGAGAGGAAAAAGGCAGAGAGAAAGAGAAAGGCAGAGAAAGAAGAAAGGAGAGAGAAATAAAAGGCTCTGCTTGCAGCTATTTGAGTCTGTGATCATTCCCATTCTACCTCCGAAGTGACGCATCGTTGCAGCAGGCAGCCACAGTACAGATCCAGGACAGGACAGAGTTCTGAGCAAGTTTATCCCTTTCTCTAAAAGAACACAGGAGCTTTACTGAATACATAGAGGAAAACTGAACACTAGAGAACACGCATAGGAACTCCAGATCTGGGGCCAGTGTTTGGCCTAGTGGTAGAGTGCTTACGTAGCATGCACGAAGACCCAGGTTCGATTCCTCAGTACCACATACATAGAAAAAAGCCAGAAGTGGTGCTGTGGCTAAAATGGTAGAGCATTAGCCTTTAGGAAAGCCCAGGGGCAGTGCTCAGGCCTTGAGTTCAAGCCCCAAGATGGGAGAAAAAAAAAAACCCTCCAGATCTGTTCCTAGAGGCCTTGCTCCAGCTCCCGATCCTTGACCTGTGACTGGACATGAGAGCTAATCACTTGGGCATTTTCCAGTTTGCACAGTCTCCTTCGCCCTGGTATGCCATGCCATTACGTGGAGAAACATTACCTAGACTGATAGTTCCTATTCAGCTTCATCTCACAGAGCAGTGGCCATTAGAATGTAGGTTTGGGAGCTGCTTTGGACCTATCAATTCAGAACTTTCAAGAGCAGGACCTTTGAATCTGTATTTTAACAACCTCTCCTAGGTAACACTTGACCCTCTGTCCTTTTAAGGAATCTCAGTGCCTCTAAATAATAAGATCCATGGCCAGGAACAGAAGTGTGGCTTAGTGCTTGCTTGGCATGCACAAACATTCCTAAGTACCACAAACACAGAAAAGGCTGGAAGTGGTGCTGTGGCTCAGCCTTGAGAAAATCCAAGGACAGTGCTCCGGCCCTAAGTTCAAGCCCCAGGACTGGCAAAAAAAAAAAAAAAAGCAAAAACAAAAAAACAGGTCCATGGCCTTCTTCCTCTTACTAGGCAGAAAGTGGTGGCTGGGCCATATGTAACCCAAACTGAGGGCCCTGACACATGCTGGAGATCAAGCAAAAACAAACACATTCAAGACCTGTTCCTCTCCAGGCAGGAGGTACACAGATAAGGGATAAGGGATGGGGAGACAGATCCTTAGATAAGCAATCAAAATACAACTCCTTGTTAGGATATAGTGAGAGGAAGGTAGATGTGAGGGACTGGAAGGAAAACATGTAATAAGGAACATGAGGAGGAGGGTCACAGCTTTGGGAGCTTTACAGACATGGATTGGAATCCCCATTCCCATCAGAAAACCTATGGACCTTTCTTTAGTTTCCTAGTTTGGAAAGTGTATTAAACATTCAAATACCCATGAAAAGCAACGAAGCCACCTCACCTGGAACGTGGCCCAATACACACTAGGATCTTGGAGCTGCCAGCGCCTAGCTTCTAACCCTGGGGCTTTTCTGATGAAACTGTCTCCCAGAGTTTGCCACAGAGACAAAATTATCTCTTATCGGGAGCTATTGTTAACTGTGGTTGTCAGGGAGAATAACATATCCATCTAGCCCATGGGAGAAAAGAAGACTTTGTTTGATATCTCACTGCTGTGCTGAAAATAAGATTGTACGCTCTGGGGACCCTTGGGGGCTACTTTACCATCCAGTTCTGGATCCTAGGCATCAGTGGGAAACAGAATGTCTTCCTCTCCCCGTGGTCCCGTGGTCCTTCAAGTTGCTTCCCGCTCCCTGAGCAGTGGGCTTCCACACAGTCTGGGATAGAGGCCAGCGTCTCTTCTCTTGGGATGAACATGTCAGCCCAAGATGCCAGGACAAAGGGCGTGTTTGTTTGTTCTTTGGCAGCTGAGTCTGCACGATTACAAAATGGCTTCCCATGCATGGCTTCCAGCAGGCTGTCCCCCAAAGTCAAGAGCATGCCAACACCAACACCAATGACCATGTACACGACATGTACATGACTCCCTCACCTTCTCACCTTCTGCTCTTTGCGGGAAGATCACCTTCATCATGAGAGCTTCTCCCACTGCCTTATTAATCCTCAGTCTCTTCATATCCCACCTTCCTACCCTGCCTGCATTGCTCTAGTCCACAGAAATGTTCTTTTCCTTATCTGCACCAGCTAAGAAGATGCCCCCTACAGGCCTCCAGCTCCAAGAAGTATGGTCAGTCAAGGACCACAGGTCCTGTGCTCTGAAATCTATCACTGCATCACACCAGCCTCATACCTTCCACCAGCCGCCATTAACCAATAACCTGGTACATCAAAAAGACACAGGATTCTTGACATCCCGCCTGGTCTTCAGGACTGACTGCCTGAAGGCTCTGCCAAACCCAGGAGCTCCAAGCCAGTCTTCTCTCCTCCCTTCACTCAGGATCACATTTTCATGGTGGACTGGCAGCTCCCAGGCCTCCCTGTTATCCCTTATCTAGTCCAGTCCAAAAATGAATTTCTCCAAAGTCCCAATTTGGTTTCCTTCTAGACTAATACCCTACAACTGCTATCTTCTGATTTATTTATATCCTTCACCTATTATATATTTATTTTTACTTTTTGTCTCCACCCAAAAGGTGGAATATTTTTAAACTCTTTCATTTATTGATATATTTCTAATTCCTAAAGTGTAACATGTAACGGATATTTATGAAATACATCATGCTCATTGTACAGATGGGAAAATGTTGTTTGGAGAAGTTATATGACTTTCTTAAGTAGCAATGCGTGGGTTAGTATCCAGCTTTCCTACTCCAAAACTCCCATCTTTGTTCTCTTCCCTCATTACCATCTATTTATCTCTTTTCTGTTCTCCATATTCTCTATCTGTACTCAAGAGCCTCTTTGTCCTTTTTCCTCTTGACATAGTTTACCACTAGTGTACAGTTGGAGTGTGTATGTATGTGAGTGTGTCCCCTGCTACAATATGGCTGAGGTGGAAGGATGCACTCATTTTGCTCAGAGTTTTACTCCTGAGAGGATCAAGACCTGCTCCCCCATGGCTTTGACCTTGACTCATTCTTCTCTCTGAGTATCAAGAGCACTCACTTAACTATCAAGTCTTTCCTGGGAATTTCAGATCCATGATCTTGACAGCAAGAAAGACAAAATAAGCTGGTGTGTGGAAATATGCTTGTGGTTAGAAACAAAGGCCATAAGGAAGGATGAGCCAAGGCAAGCAGCCTAAAAACCCCAGCACGCCAACTCTACATTGAACCTCAGAGGCTGCTGCCAGTTTGAATATCATAAAAAGAGTCTGGAGAATGGAGAAAGATTTCTATCCAGCCTGTGGAATTCGGGAAGTAACAAAAAATTTCTAGACAGTGGATGTGGGGAATGGAATGGGTGTCTGGGACAAGTAGAGAGCTGCCTTTCTGGAATATAGGGTGTTTCTGTGTGTTTGAGGGACTTACACAAGATCAAAAGAGGATGCAGGAGACTCCAGTCAGGAGCCTGTGAGAAAGCATACAGTGGGATAGTGTTGCCTGGAAGAAGAGGCCATACTTCCGGGGCACCACCCAGCTCCAAGAATGAGAGCGTGGTGTCCTAGATATCCTTTTCCAATCATATAAGGTGGTGCAATGCACTGTGTAGACAAAGATTTCACTTGAGTGTCCAGCCCTATGTCTATACAAGGCCAAAGTACATGTTCTAAGGGGTCCATGACCACCTTAGAAATCATAGCATATCTAGGGGCTACAAGACAACCTTCACTCTCTATAAAATCATCCTGGACCTCCTGCCTGCTCCCAGACCTAGAAACCATAGAGGAACACTGAGAGTGACTTGGTGAGTGTCATGGAAGGTGGACAAAGGACCACTTGCTCCTAAGGCCACTGCATAAATAGATATATTTGCACAGCTGTGCCTGTTACAAAGGAGGCCTCACTACCCTTGTCTGTGCGTTGTTGTTGTTGTTGTTGTTGTTGTTGTTGTTGTTTCTGGTCCTGGAGCTTGAATTCAGGGGTCCAGGCACTGCCCTTGAGTTATTTTGCTCAAGTCTAGCCTTCTACCACTTGAGCCACCACTTCATTTTCAATGTTTTGGTGGTTCATTGAAGAAAAGTGTCACAGTCTCATCTTTGGCTTTGAACTACAATTCTCAGATCTCAGCTTCCTGCTTACAGGAATGAGACTAACACCCAGCTAGGAAACTCTTTATCACAGTATTATGAGCTTTAATTTCCGGGGAGGAATAGGGTGAGAATAAAATGCTATTGGGTTTGTGAAAGTTTTTAGAAAAATGGAAAAGTACTTTGGTGAAAACCGTAGTCAGTTTTAGTGTCAGGAAAGCTGTTGTCCAGATTGACATGAGGGGAAGTTGGGCCCGGTTGCTCAAGCCTGCGTTTAAATTCCTATGTATAGAGGGCAAGTCTTTTAATCTCTCTGAGCATTTTGGTTCTCAAAATCTCAGTTTCTTCACCTATACAAGGTAATAAGGAGCAGAAACGTGAGGGTGCCCCCTGCAACTCAGTCATTTTAGGATTTATTCACATAGCACAGATAACAGCAAGGGTTTGTCCCTGCTAGAAGGAGCAAGATCTCTCGGTAGGCTTGAAGGACAGCCCAGGCTCTTCCAACAGCTCCCTATGGGACTCTCTGGCCCTGATATCTGTCCTTTAGCCAACAAGGTCATGAGGCTCATAGCTCTCCAAGTTCACTGCCAGCCCCATCAGTCCAGCATTCGATGGCACCAGGTGTTACTGGGATGGTATTCAGGAACATAAGTTTTGGGATGACATAAAATGATATAAGGTTAAGCACTTCTTACTTATATCTCCCTCTCCAGACTGCCTTAAGTCTGGAGGCTTTAGAGTTTCTGTGAATACTTTGAATTTCACCTAGTTTGGGCTCGATATAGTCAAGGGGAAAAAGCGCCAGTAAAGAGCTAGAGATGTTGTACGTCTTCTCCCTTCTCTGGTGGCCTTCTGAAGCCATAGGAGACAGCTGATGTGATTCTTGAGCTCATTTTAAATTACAGCAAAATATTCATGAGACCAGCCAATGCCCTGTCTGCATCTTCTCCACTACTCCTGATCTGCAGCAGGACAGATACAAGAAAACCGAGCACCAACTTGATCACACACAGCAACACTTCCCTGAGATCCCTGGGGAGAAAGTCAAAGCCTCTTGCTCTTCATGTCTCCTTCAAGAGCAAAAATAAATGTCTTTGTGGATTTAGGAGCTGGGGGTGGAGTGTAAATGACACAAAGAAGTAGGTGGAGGAAAGAAATGGACAGCTCAGCATCCTGGAGGTTAATCCTCAGTTGTGATGGAGATCTGAAAGGAATTCCAAGCGGGTGCACTTGCTCTGCCTGGCCTGATGCCCAGAATCCCTAAGTTTCAACCATGGCATCCAATCTAGAGCAGGATCACAGAGAAAGAACAGCCCTGGGGCCTAAGAAACCTTGAGACCTGGGGATGGTTCATTCAGCTCCACTCATGGACTTGCATGAGTTTGTGGAGCTGATTCTTAGGCTGGCTCTCCTCCATAGCGTCCCTGTCTGTGGTTCCTTCTTCCCTGCTTGAGCATGTCCATGCACGAGGGACCCCTGTCTCACAAAATACCCTACTTCAAGGTGGGAAGCTCTAGATTCTAAATATCCTTCGAAAGGTCGAATCCAAATTGCCTCCAAGGAACCTGAGAAGTACCCTCCAGCGGTTTCTAGAATAAAACGTCTGTATGACCATGACTTTCTTGAGTAGTGTCACCTGGAATGGTTTGTAATCAGGGGTGCCCTGCTCACAATCCATTAATAGCCCTATAAAGGAAAAGTCCAAAGAGAAATGGCAATCAGGAGAGTGCTCTCGTGTCCGCAGATCTGATACTCCCACGCTATAAATGAAAAAGAAGCACCAGGATACATTCATTTAACCAAAAAAATGGGGCCCAACCCCTAGCCCTGTGGTCTTCCTGAGGTTCCATTTCTAACTTGTTTCGTTTTTCACTTTACTCAGAGGGAGTCAAGCAAATGGGTTCACAGAAAAAAACACAGTGATTAAAACTTGGAGGATCTAGCCTCAGGTGTCCTATGTTTGCCAAAATTGTGACAAATGACCAAAATAATGGAATGCCTTTCTTAATAGTTATTGCTTCCCTCTTGTACCTTGACTCACCTTACATGACTATCTGTGGGTTTTGACCCATTGTGGTAGCTAGATCCTCTTACCTTCTAACTGAGAAGAGATAGGGATCTGTGAGCTCCCTCTTGAAAGTAAGAGTGAGTCCAAATCCATTATCTCACCTAGAAGAGGCCTTAGGGACCCGAGGTGGCCTCATATCTCTGTGGAAATGTCCCTAAAGATCCAGAGAGCAAAACTGAGAGCTGGGGACATCCCCAGTTCTCCTTGTTATAAAGCAAGGACAAGGTGGTTATGCTACCACAAAGGTTCAGAAGGAGGACAGACTCTATAGGTATGTCAGAGACCAGCTGGGGTACATTGTCCCCCTATGTGGGCCAACATATGCCATGGTAAAGTAAACAGCAGGGGTTGACAAACTGAGAGCTCATAGTGACCCAAGTGCCACACACTGTCATTATGATGCTGTTAGGACATGCTTCACCTGATGGTGGCTTCATTTTGCACATCCTGACTCATGCTGTGTTTTTTCCCACCTTCCTGAACTGTGGGTATAAAAAAAAATCAAACTGCAGTGGATATTCCCATCTAAACAGCCTAAATTGAAACCAACATGGATATTTCCACCCCTGCCCCATTCTCTAAGTCTTTCTTTGCTCAAGGCTTCTTTGGAGAGACCCTCACTTCTTTTGCAGCCCCTCCCTTAGAAGAGAAATCATCACTCTGGCTCCATCTGAGCATGCGTGCCAGTCCTTCTGGTTACACTATTCTGAAAGCCATTGCTTCACCAATAGCCTGCCTCAGCAGTCACCTCCACCATTTGTAAAGACATTTGGGGGGACCACACACTCAGGGTGTGCCTGATTCCACTGTTCTCCTAACCCCCTGACTCATAACAGGCACTGACCCAAGACAGACCAAAGAGACTCAAGAAGAGTTGTTAGGTGATACAAAAATCTTAGAATCTTGGAATCTTAGTTCTTCAATATGGCAACATAGGAGGTAATACTTAGAGGTTTTTGGAGGTTAGGGTCCAAGTACTCATGAATGAATTAACTCCTTCCTCATACGAGTGAGTTCTCTCTTTTGTAGTTTTAGTTCCCTCGAAAGGGGGTTACTATGAATCAAGGTTACCTCTCACGTTCTGTCCCTTCACACATGCCCATTTGCCCTCTAGCTTTTGTACCACAAGTTGAAGAAGCAACAAAGCCCTCACCAGAAGACAATGTCACACTGTTGGACTTTCCAGCCTCCAGAGCTGGGAGCTAAAACAAACAAACAAACAAAACCAAAACTTCTTTTCTTTATAAATTACTCAGTGCCTGGTATTCATTATAGCAACAGCAACAGAAAATGTACCGAGATACGAGGTATGAGGTCGATATTAAGAACATCAAGATAAGAAGGAAAAGAAAAGGATACAGGCAAAATTTCTCTGACTTTTTGGTTTCATTAAAATAAAATAAAAATACATTTTCTCCCAGTAGAACTCTAGTGTTCGTTACAATATGGTTTTTTCCCCCTAATTCTTGGAAAAGAGGTCACCCACAGAGGGAATCCCTGACAACACTCCATTAGGCTGAGTGTCCAGGCAGCCAGAGGCCCCAGGGGTGTTCAGTTGAGAAGCAAAATGATGATGAATCCTGTCCATATTGTTTATAATTTAACAACTGGTTTATTATAGGATGTTCTTGGTTACTCCTGGGAAACTATTTAAACAAATAATCTGTAGTTAACTGATCTAATAGAACAAGTGTTGTCAGGTTCTTGGAAAAGAATCACTATCTAAAGCTATTCATGGATTCTTAGACGTGAACGGTACCTTTGATAATCTTTTAGTAAGATGCCTTTATTATATAAGTGTATAAACCAGGGCCTACAGAAATTAAGAACTTGATCATGATCAAAACTTGTCTTTTCTATATAGACCCTCAGTGTTAAAGGGTAGACGTTATTTCCACCATGTTGGTCTTTCCCTGGTGCAGTGGAAGGGCCTGTTTTTAAGAAAGTTTCTAACACTCAGCAGTGCAGGACCTTGAAAGGGGGCTTTGCCTTTCCAAAGTAAGTCCAGTTATAGGGCCTCTTGTGAAGGCAAATGGTTTCATGCAGTCATTTCCTACAAAAACACATAAAATGCTATAGCTTATGTCTTAGATATTGAGCAAAAACAACTTTGCCCCTTGCCACCACTTCAGGAAGAACCCAAAGGCAACCATTAACCAACTGAGGGTAAGAAATGCCAACAAGCTCAGAGAACCTGAAATCTCAGCAAACACACAACTAGTACTGACAGCTCTCTATGTATGCAGTGTGATCAACTCTCTCTCAACTGACCTTTTTCTTCTTCCTAGGAGGCCTCGATTTTGTTCAAGGGTCTACCCTCCCCTACTTACCTAATGTATCTTCAGATATATCTTCTAAGTATTCTAACTTGGTAATTTCATCTTCTTTTTTGCTACTATGTCTAAATAGTTGTACAAAGGGGTTTCAATTCAACATAATAATCTAAGAGTAAACTGCATCAAATTCTTTAGAAGACCAAAGCAGTGGTGGCTCAGTTTTAGTCCAATCAGTATATAATACTTCCTTAACAAAATTCTTTGTCTAGAAGTAGGCATTCACCCTCATTTAGCCAATCAAGTAGAATGGAGAGACTTTCATTGAAGGTTAGGGAAATTTTTTTATTCTACAATTTCACTGTCAATTTGCCCCTCCCAATATTGCTGTGCTGGGGATTAAGTTCCTGACACACATTTTTCGGGAGACATATGAAAAACATAGCGCCTGGGGCAAGACATAATGGCATTCAGATGCTTTATCTGAAAAACAAAGAGAGTGGAATAATCATTGAAGTCATTTCCAACCCCATTGTCTTGCTTCTAACATATCCTAGAAAGGAATTTATGAGATTTTTCAGAATTGAAGGTGTGAGCCAAGTAATTTCTCTTTGTCTTCAGTGCTTCAGATGTTCTGTACCCTTTCTTGATTTCAAACTCTATCCAAAATATAAAGGAGTGAGTTAATGTGGAGAAGGAATAGCTTGTGTCACATACTTGGACAGTATGTGGGTTTTTTTCCCTCCATTTTTTCTACCCCTGATTTTCCTCCATTCTCAGCAATTTTGGAGGATCCCTTTCCATATCTCTCTCCAATTGGGACAAGCAATGCAATCCCTCAGAAATGATCCCATCTTACAAAGAGCCAGCCTCTGGTACCCTTTGAGCTTATCTTTCACAAATCTTCCAGGTCTGGTTCAGGGAGAAACTATGTGGTTACAAAGTCAGGATCAGTAAAAGATGGTTGGAATTGGGTTTGGATTTCTGATACAGGCATGAGGAGGCTAGGACTCTGATTTTTTTTAAAAAGGCATCATGCAAGATGTTTTCTCATTCTTGTAGTAATCATTTGTTGAGTCCTGCCATGAGCTAAACTGTGCATCCTCAGGCTGGAGATACCTGGGTGACCCCTGTGGAGGCTATAATGAAGACACAGGCAGACTAATAACAATGGAATTGCTGGCTGTGGTGGATGGTATGTGAACAGAGCTGTAAGAGCTACCAGAGAGATAAAAGCAGCAGTGTGATGCTCCAGGCCTGGGCACCATTGCAAAGTAGAACTATTTAGAAAGCAGCACCCTTTGACATGATTTCCAGATCAAGCTTTGCCTTGATTCCTCTATGGTCCTCCCTGCTCGTACAGGACTCATGGCCTACGAGATCCTGATGTAGGGTCAGCCCAGAACGATAATCACCTCTATTCCTGTGTTCAATCATTCCATTGATCAACAAGTATTTATCTAAATGCCTACTGTGCACTAGCTAGGTTTGACAACTATTTATTTATTTGTAGCCTCATCAAACCGCAAGTTTCATGACAAGACTGCCCCAGGTCTAACTTGCTCATCCTTATTCCTAAAACCCCAGTATATGTAGATTCTCAGAAAATATTGGTTAAGTAAATGAACAAAATGATTTAGTAGCTATGGAGACTTACAGTAACATAGTAAAATTGTGGTTGTAGGCAAGACTCAAGTGATTTCCTTCTACTTTCCCTAACCATGCAAGAAGCAAACTAAACTCTAGGTACAAGATAGACATGAATAAGAAAAATGGGCTAGAGTACTCTTAATTGAGAAGTTGGTTGGGAAACAAAGAAAACTAAGATATATAATGACAGTGCATATTTAATCCTCTTCTTCTTCCTTGCTTCTTCTTCTTGCTTCATGTCTAGTCTAGTCCAGGGCCATTTTTACCAATCTTTATATCAAGTTTGGTAATGAATGTACAGAAAGATCTGGAGGAATAATCTCACTAAGAGTATGAGCAGTTCAGTTAACCTTTAGTGAAGATCCAGCTAAGGAAGTCGCCAGGAAATCAAGGAGAAATAAGGCATCATTCCAAGGCTCAAACAAATTACACAAAATTACAAAGTTGAATGCTAAAAGTCTAAGAAACTAGTAGAGAACTGTGGGGGCAATTAGAGGAGAGAAACTTGGGGAAATGCAGGCTACTTTCATGAAGCACAATAGCACTGAAATATAGCAGGGTTTCGTACAAGCAAAGACAATGGACAAAACCTTCTAAGTCAAGGAAATGCTGTGAACAACCTGGAGAAATGGTCGGGAAGGTTTTCCTGCCACCTGAAGCTCAGAAAACACATATAAAAGACCCAGGCAAGATGGTGGCAGCGATAATACTAATAGCAGCTAATGTTTTTTCATGTCTTACAGCAGGTTGTCATCCTCATGACTCAGTGAACGGCTGATGTTACTGCTCCCATTTTATAGATGGGAGAAAGTAAAACATGGAGAAATTAAACAACTTATTGAAACTTGCCACTCTTATTAGTGGTGAATTGATACTATCTGAACCACCATGGCATAACTGCAGTGTCTACAAGTAAAAGGCCTTGTTTCAGAATAAAGAGCTGAAACTTAATTCTATATACCTGGAGATGGGGCCTGATGAAGAATGTATTGACATTAATCTAACAACTAGAATGGCTTGAAGTAAGGCCTTTGATAGTACTGACTGAGGGCTGGCTGTTTACTGCCTGTGTTGTTCAGAGTTTCTGTTGCTGTGAAAAAAATTCCTGAGGGAAACCACTGAAAGGAAAAAAGGTTATTTGGTTTGTGGTTTCAGAGGTTTCATTCCATGGTTGCTTTGGATCTAAGGTATAGTAGAGCATGATATTGCAGAAAAAGGTGAGAGAGAGAAAGAAAAAGGAGGAGGGAAAGAAGGAAGAGGAGGAGAGAGAGGAGGGG
This sequence comes from Megascapheus bottae, assembly GCF_031878675.1. Taxonomy (NCBI): domain Eukaryota; kingdom Metazoa; phylum Chordata; class Mammalia; order Rodentia; family Geomyidae; genus Megascapheus; species Megascapheus bottae. Next base: position 23,627,073 of record NC_143529.1, read on the forward strand.
AAGAAGGATAAGGAGGGGAGGAAGAAGTGGGGGAAAGAGAGAATGAGGCAGGGAAGGAGAAAGGAAGAAGGGGGAGGAAAATGAAGGAGGCAAGGAGGAAAAGAGGGAGGGAGGAGAATGTCCTCAATGAGACCATACCTCCTAAAGTTTCCACCATCTTCATATAGTACTACTAGCTGTCAACCAAGGTTTCAATACATGAACCTGTGAGAAATGTTTCAAATTCAAATCGTAACACTGTCTAATGCCTGTCTTTTCCATAAAACTCTTTAAACCTTTAAAGCTCGGAGATCTTAGAGATGAAGGAGACTGAAATGACCAAGTCAAGATACCTTTGTATTAATCAATTTTAGTTGCTATAATGAAATACTAAAGGCCGGGCCCTTTATGAACAAATAAGATTTAACTCATAGTCCAAGAACAATGGTGGTAGCCTTGGTATGGGTCTGGAGAAGGCCTCATCTGTATGACATCACAATAAAAGGGTATGAAAGGTAGTGAGATCTCTTGGTGAGACAAGAAGCCAGGGTTAGGGAAGGAGTCAATCCTGTTCTTCTCCCTAGAACTAACTCAGCGTCCTGTAAGAGCTACTTTAATCCTTTCTGAGAACAGCACTTCCAAATGACCTCTCGCTAGGTTCTACTTCTTAAAGGTCTTAGTATGTCTTAACATCAATACCCTATCATCCCATGGGATAATTACCATGTACATGTATGTTATTAAAAGTTCTCATGACTCCCGTGACAAAGAAACATTTCACTTTTGCCCAGAATATTCCAAGTGCATTAAATGGGGAACCTGTACTTAGGTAGCATCTATTAACAACCTCAGGCATAGAAGTCGGCAGAAAACTTGGGAAATGATGCCTTAAGAAATTCTCCCTCTGACTTTCTTCTTTGTTGTTTGGATAATTCCTGGAAAGAATAATAATAGCTCCCATTCATTGAACTCTAGGGTTTTTCCAAGTGCTTTTATAAATATCATCTCATCTTATAATATTTGAAGTTTCATTCCAACATAGCTTTCAAATTCTTTCTTTCCTTCTTTGAAGTGCAATCCCCAGTGATTACAGTTGGTTAGGTATATCTCAGAAAGCTAATACCCATGTCTATCTTTCTTTTTTTCAGATTAGAAGGGTGAAATTTTCTACTACTAAAAGAAAGAAATTCTTTTCTCCTAGCAGATTTTATCAATTTCTAGGAATTACTTAAAATGTACTTTGTGAATGTCAAAGACTAACATTTCTCTACTCCCTTAAGAGATTTACCTCCCAGACATTGATTTTAACACAAGCTACTTTCTGTTAAGCATTAGTTTACAAGGAATGTAATTCATTTAAAGTAAAAAAATATTTTAAAAGGTAATGAGAGGAGGTTTTTTAAAATAGAACATTTTAATGGATAAAAGATTTCCTAAAATATTTGTATTCATAAGCAAAGCAAACTTGGTGGTCAATGCTTTATTCCGAAGTATGACTCTGCATTGTTGAATGTCGGGCTGTAGGGGAAATATTTAGGAGAGGAAAGATGTTATTACATCCATCTCCCGGAGAACCCCACATAAGCAATGGGGACCTCTGTGAGTCAGGCCTCTTCTAATCATTCCTGCCCCTCTAGCTCCTAAATTTTAGAAATCAGAGACATCAAAATTGGTGAGAATTTTGGTTCCATCACTCATTCAGTAGGCAGTATTTCAGTCTTTATCATTAGTTATGAAATGATACTTCCCTATCAAGTTGTGAGGTTAAAACTGGAGCAGATACAAGGCTTCTAGCACCCCATTACCAAGGAAGTGAGCAGAGCATAAGGATATAGACATACATTTTCTTTTGAAAAACAGTAGTCAGGAGAGGCAAGTGGAAGCCATACATTATGCCTGGTGATTTCTATTCACCCTGGAAAAGCAGAGACGTCTTGTCTTCTATCCCTATGAAACACAAGACAAATATACCAGAAGACTTCTGAAACACCACCTACTCTCATTTCTCCAACAGTGAATCCATTCAGTCCATAATAACAGCTGCTGTGGGTACCCCAATAGGGTACCTGACCCTTAGAAAGAGAGGCTCAGGGAGTTCTTATGACTTCTTTACAGCAGTCACCCCCATGCCTGAGAGAAAGTGGGTGCCCAGAGACAGGACGGTAGGACTGGGATGGGCAAATTGCCAGAGAACAAGTAGATTCTCAGTTAAAATGCCAGGTTCAGTAGTTTTGAATTAAAATCATCCTGACCTCCAAGGCCAAAGGTTACCATCTGGAAATAGAAAACCACCACCAATAAATTGTAGGCTGCAATACCCCTGAATTTCAACAGAAGCTGACAACATGAGCTCGGATTTCTTTCCTCCCATTAGTCACACCCGAGATCCTCTCCTTAAGAAAGCGAAGCCTTGGTGTAGCACTGGAATGGGAGGAAGGATTGCTATGGTAAAGGAGAGGAGTGGAGGGACTCGCCTCTAACACACCTCCATGAGTATCAAACCTACAAGAGTGGCAAATCCCACCATGTCCTGTGCTTCCCTACTGGCCTCTTGGAGGCTAAAGTTATGTGGGACACCATGTGTCTACCATGAACCCTGTCACCTCTCAACTCTCCTTTCCCAGGGTGGAAAGGGGAAGTCTTTTCCCCTCTGTGTGCACCCCTGGGGATCTTCCTCTGGCAACCTAAGATATCAGCTCACCTTTGTCTGCCTGTTAGCCTTTGCACTGTCCCTAAGTCTGGTCACCCCAGACCTGAGCAGAAAGCTGAGGGCCTGGTGTTGCAGACAATGGATCTGCTAGGCAGAAAGCATTCCAGACTCCCACATTCAGTAAGGGGAGGGGGGGGGACAGGGGACAGTCATTAATGCAGGCGGTTTATGTTTTCCCAAGCCAGCATTCCTTACAAACAGCTGTGTTTATACAAAACTAGAGGAGAAAGAAAGAGGGAGACAAGAGAAAGGACAGTGGCCTAAGAATGACATCACTCTGTTGTGTCTGTTTTCACTCCCTGCCATAGGAGAAGCGAGGAGAAGGGTAGGGATGTTTAGCAAGCTGATAACTGTGAAGAGAATGTATATGTGAAAGTTTATTAGATATGTAATTCTCTTGCTCCCCTGCCTCCCTCCCTCCCCCCCCCCACACTACCCAGAGAATCCTAATAGATTTTGCAGAGCCTGTTTTACTGGTCACAGCACCCTTAGAGGAAGGTTAGATTCTGAGCTCCTTTCCTCTTTCTAATCTCTTTAACAAACCCCCCTAACAGAAGAAAAGCCTAACAGGAGGCAGAGTCATTAAAATGAATTAAAATGCATCCAAGGAGAGATTAACCCCAAAGCCATTCCCCTATCAGACAAAGGCCCCTTTCATGGAGACTCCAGCCTGGGAACCCTGTAAATACAGATTAGGGAACAAATTCTCAGGATTTAAGAGTGGAGACAGGCCAGCACTTAACCTTCCAGGCAAGATCTCAAGAACTCAACTTGTGCACAAACTGCCCTTGGCTTCTGAAGGCTGAGCCTATGGGGAAAGAGACCCCAGAGGGGCCAGAGACACCCTACCACCACTACTTCATGAGCCAGGTGTGTCCCTAACACAATCCAGATGCACAGAGCCCTGACGTCTGCTGAAACTTTGCCAGAGAACACAACGTGCTTGTTTCCTAGTCTCCTGCATCAAGGTGTAAGGGAGGAAGTCCTCCAGCCCATTAGTCTGAGCACAGTCCTTCAGAACTTCCTGTGTGACTTTCTTATGGGTCACCTGCTTTGTGTCATGCAATATAGAAACAGCCAGAGCAGGAGTCCTTTGTGTCTCCTAAGGCTCTTATGTCTGCTTGAGAATGATGGGTACGTTAATCATGAGTCTAACTCACTCTATCATAGACACAAAGACACAGAAAGAGTAACAAAAGATGGCATTGCCAGCTCTCCCTGTGGAAGACTGGGGATGACATAATAGAAAATGTGGCATAGAGTCTGTGAAGACTTCATGTTCACCAGGTGAACTTGGGCTGGGGTAAAGGGGAGGAGAACATTCCAGGCAGACGGTGGAGCATGACCAAAGGCATCCGAGCGTGAAAGAGCACGTTGTCTTGATTGCCCTCCAAGGGCTCTTCCTGACAGGAACAGAACATCCACAGGGGCTGTCACAAGAGAAGGAATGAATGGACAGGGGTTGGATTGCCACAGGCCTGTGTGCTGAGTGGAGGAATGGAGGAACTGTATTCTTTGGGTCACAGTGCTGTTGAAGGATTTTTTTTTTGCCAGTCCTGGGCTTGAGCTCAGGGCTTGAGCACTGTCCTTGGACTTTCTCAAGGCTAGAGCTGTACCACTTGAGCCTCAGCACCACTTCTGGCTTTTTTCTATGTATGTGGCACCGAGGAATCGAACCGGGGTCTTCGTGCATGCTAGGCAAGCACTTTAACCACTAGACCAAACTCCCGGCCCCTGTTGAAGGATTTTTAAGCAAGGGATATTTCAGGAGTTACCTAAGGCTACCAGCAAAGAAACCAGTCAAAAAACTGAAAGAATAGTGGATAAGGACTGAAAGTGAGGGGGCAAGGCAGCACAGGGATAGAAAGAAAAGAGATAGATAGACAGACAGACAGACAGACAGACAGACAGATAGATAGATTAGAGACATTCTAATATGAGAAAAGTAGAGGCAATCTGCTTTATACAGACATGAGGGATGAGGAAATGAAGAATCTAAAATCATGTAGGCTTGGGAGATGGAAAGATACAGTAGTATCAGTCCCCTAAACAGGGATTTGGGGTAAGGAGGCTCTTGGAGAGAAGGACTTGCAGCCTTTAGAGTACCTCTGCAGTCCCAGGCCACCCCTCCAACTCCAGCCACAACTCCCACTGCCAGTGTTATGTGCTGCACATGTTACTACGAGCAGTTGCCATCTGGCTATACCTTGAGCCTGAACATTGTCCCTGTGGCCTCTTGCACCAAGGCTTCTCTGGCTGAAGTGGCTTGCATTCTTAAGGGTCCACTGGGCTTCCTGTGCACAGTCCAAAAGTACAGGGGAGTTAACATCCAGCAGGAGATGGGGCCTGGTGGATACATGAGAACAAAAGGTCTCAAAGTTATCATCTATGGTAAATTCGGTTATGTATCTTTGCTCTAGATTCTCCTCTCTCATTCCTTTCATTCTCATTTTTTTTCTTGCTCCTCCTTGGGATAAAGTTCACTATTAAGCTATTCACACAGGATGGTAATTTTATGTGTTCAGTTACTCCTGGTGTTTTGTGAGGGTGCTTTCAATAGAATTGACGTTTCATTTGGTGGACTTTGAGAAAAGCAGATTGGCCACCGTAATGTAGGGGAGGCCTCATTTAACCAAAGGCTTGAATATAACAAAAGATTGCCCTTCATCAGGCAAGGCTAAGTCTTTAGTAGAGTAGAAATGTAACATCAACACCTCTTTACTCTGCTCTACAGGGTTGGGATTTCCAGTATCCACAATCATATGAGTCAATTACTTAATCTCTCCATCTATTTACACACATGTAACACATGCAGTTATAGTTCTCTGGGGTACTCTGATTAGTACAAGGCAGAGTCTAGGTCTCATACTCTGCTTTTAGAGAACTCAGCCTAAGGGAAGGAAATGATGTTGGGTTTGACATGATGATGAGAATGGAGGTAAAGATGGCTATTGAGGGGCTAAATGAAAGGATCTTCAGGATGTGGAAACAAGAGGTTTGTATTATGTGATTGTTGTTCTTACTATACTATGTTATTTCTCTTCTCTTTTGTTGCCCTTTGGTTAATCTCATACTGTTACAGTATCTGACCTTGTTACCTGGTATATTATATACATATTTATTTGTTTATTTGAAATAGGAAAGGGAAGGGGGGAAACAAGATGATGAGGAGGGGGAGGGGAAGGAAATGGGGACAAAAACAATGAAAGGGGGTGTCAATGTGTGAGAAGTGATGGACCCTCTGTCTGGCAAATGTAACTGTAATCCCTGTATACATTACAATAAAAAAAGAAAGAAAGGTAATCATAAAAAAAGATGGCTATCAATGGGATTATCCACAAGAGGTATTTGAACTTAGGATCCACCCACATGTCAAGGGTAAGTGAAGCCAGGAGAACCAATAAAGGGAAAAGAAATATAACAGACTTTCTACTGGCTCACAAAGATAGCTATGTAGATTGTCCTTGTTAACACAAGTGGACTATCGCTTAATACAAACTTAGTTAGATGTTTTGAGAGGAGAGATAAAAGATGGAGAAATAATCTCATTCAAATAACATTCTAAAGATATAACTGTAACCATAAAGTACATATATATATATATATATATATGCCTCACTTGGGTCATAGTCTTGATATATTGAAAAGCAATGGCACTCTTTCCCCCATGTGCTATCTACTCTCAGACTGTTGACAGCAGGCTTGACTTACTTCCTGAGAAGCTTCTGGTAATTCTCATCTCACCCTCTCAGACTCCCAACCCAATATACATACCACCACCACCCATGTCCAATGCTGGACATGGGATATATCCACTTCAGACCCCTTCATTTTGCCTGCTCTTTCCTCCTCTTCACTTTTACTTGCACAGAAAGATTCAAAAAAAATTATAGGTGTCAGACCTCCTTTCAGAGAGAAAACAAAGGTGACAAATATTACAATGAATATTTAATAGATGTTGTCCCTAGCTTATCCTTTGGAAACTCTGTGTTGTTACATCAGTGATTGAGGAAGAACCTTCTCTCATTTTGTCTTGTTTCATTTCCATCTTTTAATCATTTGTTATTTGTTTCAATCCCTGTGTACATTCTGCAGCCTTCAATGGTTTCACTGTACTTTCTGCCATACAAAACACTGAGGATCTGTATTCTGGGGCTAAGTACCTCATTGGTAATATTGAGAGTAAAGGAAGCCATTCCTTGTAGGATTGGGGTTCACTCATACAGCCCTGGATTATACTCAGATGCAGCCGGGAACCTGCTGGCCCCTGGTCTCTGTCTGGAAGGACTCAACCTGTTATCCTACTGCATTGCAATTCCTTGCTTATTTCCTTCACAGAACTTATTTACAAATAGTCACAGTTCTACCTTTGCTCATCAGCCATTGTCTGTTCTGGGAGAGTGCCTACCGTACCATTGCACCTTCGACTGGCAGCACAATGGGAAACATGAAATGAATGCTATGGGATATGGATTCATGAAACAACTGCGCCAAATATGTGACACATTAAATCTTAGGACAAAATTAACAACACACATCTTTCATTTCTTCTCTCACTTGAGGACTGAGAAAGTTGAAAATGGGCTGGAAAAACAATCCCAATTATAAGGACCACAAAGGCCTGGAACAAGTTGAAACAGAAGGAAAAGTGAACAAAAAGCCAGGAAGTCTGAGCCCAAAACCTGTTTTTTGTTGTTTTTTAGTTAGTTTTTTTGTTGTTGTTGTTTTAATTGATACATGACCTTCACAAGCATCTTATTTCCTCAGGTCCTCAAGTATACCTGAAAGTACACCTGACTAGTCTTCTTCAGGGTTGGAGAATGGAACAGTAGGACTTTTCAGCAGTAGAACTTCATAATTTATACAGCACATTAAAGGCAGGATTTTATTAGCATAAAACATTTAAGTTCAAATGTATAATATTCACCTGTTATTTACCTAAATGATGAGACCCATGTGACTTTTTTAATACAAAAATATCACACCAATAGTTACAGAAAAAAACATGACAGTTTATGCTAAACTTAATTATACAGTCTCAAATTTCAGATTCACTTAGATGGTTGGTTTATGAATATAAGGCTGGGGGTATGGCTTACATGGTACAGCAACTGCATAGAAAGAATAAAATCCAAGTTCAAACCCCAATACCAACAAAAAAAATTTTTTTAAGATATAATATAGTATTGTTTGGCCATAAAGAAGAAATGGAAGAAAACAGAGACCTTTTTACTAAGCAAAGGAAGTCACGTTCAGAAGGACAAAGGTTGTGTGCTTTCTCTCACCTAAAACATCAACATATATGGAGCTGAGTATTAGTGCTTCATGCCTGGAATCAGGACAATAATGTAGTCTTAGGAGGCTGGGAATGAGGATCATAGTTCAAAGCCAACCCTGGATATAGAGTCAAGAAAACTTTTAGCTCCAATTAACCACCAGAAAAGTCAGAAATGGAGCTGTGGCTCAAGTGTTAGAGTGCTAGCCTTGAGAAAAAAAAAGTTCAGGGAAAGCAGCAAGGCCCTGAGTTCAAGTCTTAAAATCAGCATAAAGGAAAAAAAAGGACAAACATCTCTATAAACATACAGACTCATATTTATGTGTGTATTATATATACACATACATACATGCATGTTTATCCATATGTACATGTGTATGCATATGTACACAAAATATATTCTGACTCATATACATGATACATGTAGAATCATATTTACAACTGTGGCAACGTGTGAGAAGATTAGGAGGAGTTGCCAGTGGCTCATGTATGTAATCCTAGCCACTCAGGAATCTGAGATCTGAGGATCCCAGTTCAAAGCCAGCCTGGACAAGAAAGTCTGTGAGACTCAAATCTCCAGTTAACCCCCCAAAAAACAGAAGTGGTGCTGTGGATCAAAGTGGTAGAATGTTAGCCTTGAACAAAAAGCTCAAGGGCAGCACCCAGGCCCTGAGTTCAAGCCCCAGGACCAAAAGGGGGTTGTGGGAGTGGGAGAGAAAGTTTAATTTTTCTGTTGTTTTAGTATAGCCTGAGAATCATTTATAAAAATTTTAGAATGAAATAAATATTTATAGAGATTGGAACTCCTTCAAGAGGGCCTAGGCTTTCATGAGATATATTTTAGAATTATTTACTAGATGCTTTTAAATAACATTACTTGTTCCAACATTTTATTATTGTTGAGTATTTTTTCTAAATACTAAAAGGGAGTTGTACTGTTGTCTATACAGAGGAAATAAACCTTTTCTGCCTTTGAAATAAAACAGTATAACAGAAATACCAATTGACACATGGTATTTTTAGCATCATCACTTCTTTAGAGAACTTATTTCTCTGAGATACAATGACACTCTTGGTAAAAATGGCCCATATAGGGGACGGGAGCATAGCCTAGTGGTAGAGTGCTTGCCTAGCATGCATGAAGCCCTGGGTTTGATTCCTCAATACCACATACACAGGAAAAAAAAAAAAGCTGGAAGTGGTACTATGGCTCAAGTGGTAAAGTACTAGCCTTGAAAAAAAACCAAGGACAGGGCCCTGAGTTCAAGCCCCAGGACCAGCTTTTCAAAAAAGAAAATGGTCCATACAGTCTGGCAAGAAATGACAGATCCTTCAAAGCAAAGTCAAAATTAAGACAATGTTTACGTGTCCTGCTCAAACCAATGCATCAGTAAATAGTATTTTGATAAATCTTGAAATTATTAAGCAGAGCGAAAACACAGGAAAGCCGTTTTCTTTTTCTATGGCATTCCCCATGCCCAGGGGTTAAGGGGGAGTCCCAATGAACCCCATAATGGAGGTCACTACAAGGTGCTCACACTAGGCACAGAAACGCAACCAAGATGAAAGGAGAAAAAAGCTCATCCATAACTAGAGGTAAGACAGATCAGGACAATGATTTTCTCTAGGAGCCATTCCTAGAGATGGCTTGCCCATCTCTGAGGAGATGGGACGAGAACAATGAAGAAACCTTCACAGAGGTCCAGGTGCTCCCATCCTAAGTTTATGCTCATGTACACAACGCTCACCTCTGAAGACAGCACTGCGCATGCCATCCAACTGCAGAGAACTTAAGACCTTCAACGAGTCTCCTATCATTACCTGCTAATCCTGGGAGACTTAAAGGGAGGCAATGTCCCATGGAATGAGGAAGGGACTCTGACTAAATGTAGGCATTCCTGATGGCTCTATTTAGCATTTCCACTGCCTAGGCATGCTGCCTGTGACCTAAGTGAGTTATGTACTAACCGTGACCCCACCAGCAGCTTATGATATGAAAATGGTCGCTTACAATGAACTCAGGGTCTAAGTTACTTCAATTCTGAAACCTCATGATACTGGCCTCCAGTTCCCTCTGTCTCCATGGCCCCATGACCCTAAAGCCCCAGGGTAAGTGTTTTTCATCTCAAGATGATCCTACAGATTGGGGACTTAGAAAACCTTCCATGTCCATGCCCAAGTTGTGTGGCAGAAGAGCAGGGATTCTTTGCCTTTTTGATTTTGCCTTTTGTTTTTCTTTAGGAAAAAACATTTGTGAAGCTTGAGAGAAACAATGTTTTGTAAGCCACTATAAAGATGTAATTCTAGATGGCCTCCCAGCTGGACCAGGCCTGCCAAGTGTCAGGCTGGAGACCACAAAGAAAAGGACCGGTTCCACACAGAGGACACTCAGGTCTCTGGGAGTAGATGATCCGAGGTTGAACCAAAATAAACTTGCCATCATCTGAATACTAACACAGGCAAAACCAGCTCCCAGGACAGAAGGCTTCTCATCTTATTGGCCAGACTGGAAATGGCTCCCAGATGGAGAAAGAGCATACCGTGGCTCCTGGCCAGCCACCATTGTGAGGGTGTGGCCCCACCAAAATGTCAAACCAATGTGGGATGGGTGGCAGGTTGGCTTTCTCACTGGCCAATCTCGTCCATCCTTGCCATCATGCTTATATCCCAGGACAACTTACTGTGTTGCTTTTCCAGATTTTATCCTTATCTGGGGGGGGGGGGGATATATTGTATTCTTTTTTTGGTTTGTTTGAGGTAGTTGTACCAAGAAGGTTAAGCCAACAAGTCAGATTATGAGTATAATGCCTCTTGATTCATGTCACCCTTTCCATCATTCTCCCCCAACTTTCCCAGTCTCCTTCTCTTTCTTTTTTTCAAGACAGTCTTTATGCTAGGCTTATTCTATTTTTCTCTCAGGACTGGCTCCTGGACCTCATTTCCTTGCTCAGAGGAACACCTCAGATGCTACCATTGACATTATTCTGTTTCTAAAAATGTCATCCGTCTCAGCATCCCTACAGAGCAGGAACTGAGCTTTGCCATGGCCTCCCACAGGCACCAGACAGCATGAGTCTCAGCTACTCCACTACTGAGGTCAGCATGCTAGACTCATGGGGCTCTGCTTTTCTGGCTACCGATAAGCTCTGAATAGTGAGAAGCAGAAGATGGGAAGAATCCATCACCCCTATTCTTCCAATGAACTGTCCCAAGATTGTCCAAGACCGTTTCTTATATTCTCTCCAAAAATATACTATGTTATCAAAGAAGGCACTATGTATATTCTTATAGATCTGTAGCAAGTTTAATAATAATACCACTTTGTGTTTCCTCCTATTTTTCCTTTTTATCTTGTTGACCCCTCACTCTTTTTTTTTTTTTTTTTTGCCAGTCCTGGGCTTGAGCTCAGGGCCTGAGCACTGTCCTTGGACTTTCTCAAGGCTAGAGCTCTACCACTGGAGCCTCAGCACCACTTCTGGCTTTTTTCTATGTATGTGGTACTGAGGAATCGAACCCGGGTCTTCATGCATGCTAGGCAAGCACTTTAACCACTAGGCCAAACTCCCGGCCCCTTTTTGACCCCTCACTCTTGTTGTCCTAACATTTCCTTTCAATAAAAGTAGATTAAGTGAAATAAGTCAGGCTTAGAGAGAGACAAAAGACCCATATTTTCTCTCACATGTGGATCTGAATTATAAATATATATGTAAGTTAGGCCAGGTGCTTGTGGCTCATGCTCGTAGTCCTAGTTGCTCTGGAGGCTGAGATCTGAGGGTTGCCTTTCAAAGCTAGCCCAGCCTAGTCTGTGAGTCTTATCTCCAATTAACCACCAGAAGACCAGAAATGGTGCTGTGACCCAAAGTAGTAAAGCACTAAAGAGCTTAAGTACAGTGCTTATGCTCTGAGTTCAAGCCCCATGACCAACAAAGTCTACTTTCTTCCTCCTTGTTTAGGCCATCCATAGATCCACTGAATTCATGGTTCTTCCATTTTCCTCTTACATGATGTGGCAGCTACTCCCTCCATGCTGGATAATAACCAGCATCACCCTAATGACAAATGTCCCAATAGAAAAAGAAGGTTGGCTCAGCTTCCGGGCCCAGGCGTTCCCACACATGCCCTCACCTCTGCCCACCTTCACTGAAGGTTCAAATCATTCTTTTCACCTTCCCACCCCCCAGTTCTCCCTGGATTCACTTTTCAGCTCTAGGATTAATAAAGTGCAACCAGAAATTTTGCTTCTGCTAGCCCTGAAGGCTAAAGCTGCCATTACGACATAAAATCTCAGGAGTGAAGGCCTCAGTAAGCAAAGCAGGATCATGACTCCCGTCTCTCTGGTAATAAGCGGAAATGAGCTGCTGGGGGAAGCCAGTGCCCCACATAAATCCATGTGTTTTCCAACCTGCCTGTGGGAACAGCCACAGTAGCCTGCTGTGAGAAGACCTTCAGGTGGGGCTGGCATGGGGGATGGAGGATGCAGCTGGGCATAGCAGAAAGAGAGGTATCTTTCCTTTTATTTTACAGAAGTCCAGAAAAGGAAATTCACTTGCCCAAAACTATAGTGTAAGTTAATGGTTGAGACTGGTTTGTGTTCCCAGAGAAAAATCCCAGGAAACTCCTCTGAAAAGGCATTTTGGATCAAGCTTGTCTTTGGATCTCCTCACTAAAGTCTGAGGAGTTGATGATATCAACAATAAGGTAAAAAGCACAGTGTGCTTATTTGATTTTTTTAAATTCTCTCCCTTTTTCTCCCTCTCTAAAGGCAGTGGGTAGGTGGTTGGCACTGACATGGAAAACAAATAAATTGTGTGAGCATCATTTTGAGAAAACTTGGGAAGCAATCTCTATTTTGGATTTGTCCATAACAGCCAGATAACTAAACCTGATTTAACAGTTCAATTCCAACAGTTGTTGGAATGTAGAGCAAAGAGAGGAGGAAAAGTGGAGTTCATTCTTCCCTCATCTACCTAAGCAGATTGTGCCTCTATTTAATACTCACGAGCCAATTGATTCTCTTGGAAAACAAGTCAGAACTCTGAGGTAGGCACTGAAACCTTTCCTAACTCTAAAGAGAGAAGGATGTCCGTTCTGTTTCATTATTTTTTTTTTGTTGATTGTGGGGCTTTAACTCATGGCCTTTGTGCCACCCCTGAGCCTCTTTGTGTTCAAGTCTAAGACTCTACCACTTAAGCCATAGTGCCATTTCCAGGGCATCTATTTTATAATCTTTATGATTTTATTTAAATCCTCACTAAGCAAGGTTCTACTAAGCAATGTGGAAGTCATCCACACTGTGCGTGGAACCCTGTCCCAGCTGATGGGAGACTTCTACAGAGTCCAAGGGAGTGCCTCAAATCCCAGCGATCTAGAAAGCTGTCCTGTCTCCTGAGGCCTTTCCTGGTCCAGTTATATAGACAGAGTCTGTGTTCTCAGAACAAGCCTAGCACGAAGGGAGCACCTCAGCCAGAGAAAGTCGTAGCTCAAAGTAAGGGAAGGGTCTTGGAGAGCCATAGACCACATGAGTACTCATCTCCGTGCTTCCTATGGGACTGGTAATCAGATGATCTCATTGTCTCAGGCTCTTGGACTCTTTGCTTTCTGCCAATCTAGTGTGCTCACCTCATAGTTCCTAGCCTATGCTACAGGTGCCATGTTGAGGAAGTACTCCTATTCACTTTCTCACATGGCCCATGCACCAGGCCAGGGAGAACAAGGTGGTTGCCATCAGACCTAACATACACCTCTGTCATTCAAGGACTTCATGGTCTATGATTTGATGCCAAACAAGACAAAGGAAAACAACATCTCCCAAGACATTTTACATACAAAAATGGATGCGCACTATTTATCAAACCAGTTCCCCTCTGAAAGTGTGAAAGTAGATAGACAGACACACAGACAGACCAATAGATATTCTTTAGGATCAAGAATATGAGGTTCTGTAAAGCTAGTGAACAAATCCCTGTAATGAAGTGCCACTAAGAATGTTGGGCCACTTGGCCTTAGATACCTTAAAGCCAAGAAAAATCCAGGAAGAACCAGCCTTCCCTAATCTACTCCCAATTCCCTGGGCGAGCTTGATTAGCATCGTTGTCCAAACCCATGGCAACTTTTGAGAAGGGAAATCCTGAGCTTTTCAGGGGTCCACTAGCCAACCATCATCTCTCAATTAAGATCTAGTAATTCTGAGCATTATCTGTTGTATAGGGAAAGGAAGTTGACCAGAGCAGGAGGAAAAATGGGACCTTTTCCTCACCCATGAGACTTGAGGTTTGGATCATCCCATCCCATCCTCAGCCAGGAAATAAGAAATGGATTTGGAAGGCTGAGGGTGTAACTCCATGGTAGTGTTGATACCTGGCTACGTTCTGGGCTTAATATCCAACACTACAGAAAGAGAGACAGAAACACAGACAGAGTCTTAGAGAAAGAAAAAAAGAAAGAAAGTAGGAAAGAACGACAGAGAGACAGAGAGGTAGAGAAAAAAAGAAAGGGGGCTGGGAGTTTGGCCTAGTGGTAGAGTGCATGCCTAGCATGCACAAAGACCAGGGTTTGATTCCTCTGTACCATATACAAAGAAAAAAGCCAGAACTGGTGCTGAGGCTCAAGTGGTAGAGCTCTAGCCTTGAGAAAACCCAAGGACAATGCTTAGGCCCTGAGCCTAATCCCAGGACTGGCAGAAGAACAAAAAAGGCAGGAAGGAAGGAACGAAGGAAGGAAGGAAGGAAGGAAGGAATGAAGGAAGGAAGGAAAAAGGAGGGAGGGAGGAAAGGGAATAGAAGAGAAAGGAAGGGGAGGAGAAGGGAGGGGAGGGAGAAAGATGGATTTAAGGAAGGAGGGAGGGAGGGAAGAGTCAAGGAGGAAAAGGAACAGAGAAAGGGATGGAGGGAGGGAGGGAAAGGAAAGGCATACAGAACTTGGATGTGGGACTGTGATTCCCCTTATTCAGAGGCACAGTGGTGACTGGGGGAGAGAAAGTCCCAAACTGCAAAAGCTTCTCAGCATCCTTCCTGGCAACTGTGTAGGACATACTGTGAATTGTTCTTAGATAATGTCATGAAGGACACAGCACTTATACCTTTGAGCAAATGGTGATGTACTGCACCCCACCTCAGGTACAACTCATCAGACCCAGGAGGCTGCATGAGGACAGACAATATCCCTTGTAGGCCTGGAGTCCTCCCTCTCTTTGCCCTTGCTCTCCTCTCCCCATCTGCTGATTCCAATAGAGAAGAATGTAGATTCAGTAGATTCAGGCTTATGCCTTAAAGCAAAAATCATAAACTACAGTATCTGAGGGTTAGAGACAACCCAGGAATAGATTTATTACTAAGAATCCTAGTCAAAGCCCTATCTTAAAAGACCCCCAGGGGGCCTAGTGGTAAAGTACTTGCTTAGGATGCATGAAGACCCAGATTTGATTCCTCAGTACCACATACATAGAAAAAGCCAGAAGTGGTGCTGTGGATCAAGTGGTAGGGCTCTAGCCTTGGAAAGACCCAAGGATACTGCTCAGGCCCTGAGTTCAAGCCCCAGGACTGGCAAAAAAAATAAAGACACCCCCCCCATGAAAGTTATTTCATTGTTCTGAAATGTCCAAGAAATGGATGACTTGAACCCATTATCCTTTGAGAGAACCCTTGAAAGGTCAAAACCCCAGCTACTCGCTGTCATACTCACTTTTCCATACATTCCAGGACATTCCTTGGTCACCACTATTGCCTGCCTTTAATAAAACCAATTTCAAACTCTAGGCACATTGTTGGAGGCCCTTGGTGATCTGTACCCTTCTCTATAATACTAAACTCAGGTCCCTCTGCACCTTTCTAGTCACACTTGTATTTGTCTAATCAGTGGTCTCCACGGATCCTCTCTACACTTGGACTCATACTATTGTGTGTCCCTCCTTCTACACCACTACCATTATGCCTCTGTGTACTTCTCTTTGCTGAGAGACCAGTTTACCAGTCAACTATTCCATAAAACATTTTGCTCTGTCAGAATTAACAGGTCCTACCTTTGTATTACAACTGGAGGAAATAAGACCATAGCAAGTCAGAGCAAAGGCTCATATATAAATATGTTCATAGACATCTACTGAGCTACTGGAGTATGCCAAGCCCCTAGCGGTTTGCTAAAAGACAATTCACTGCAGAAAATTGAGTGTAACATGGTGGGACTATCCAGCTGCCTATAGTCTAGAATATAATATGAAGATTGCTCTTGTGGGCACAAAAATACCAGGCTGGTATAGAGAGGACACTGGGCTAGATGGAGCATGTGCCAATAAACAAGCTAATCAGACCCAAGTGCTATAAGGAACTTTCAGCAACCACAGAAAAGTCTGGGAATTCTATGAGTGGAAAGAAGCAGCCTTTTTACAGATTGCTCAGAATCAGACTCTGCTGCCCCAGAAAAGATTCAGGGTACTCACAGCACTATTGACAAAGCCTTCTCAGATGAAATCAGATGGGTCTGTCTCTCTGTCTCTCTCTCTGCCCCTCTCTCTCTCTCTCTCTCTGTCTCTGTCTCTGCCTCTCTGCCTCCCTCCCTCCCTCCCTCTCTCCCTCTCTCCCTCTCTCCCTCTCTCCCTCTCTCTCCCTCTCTCCCTCTCTCTCCCTCTCTCCCTCTCTCCCTCTCTCCCTCTCTCCCTCTCTCCCTCTCTCCCTCTCTCCCTCTCTCTCCCTCTCTCCCTCTCTCTCTCTCTTCTGCCCTTCTCATCTACTCTTAAGGATCCTTGTGATTATATTGGGCTCACTTCACCTCACCAATACTATTTTATTTCTTTCTTTCTTAATTTGCCAGTCCTTCATGGGATTTGAACTCGGGGCCTGGGCACTGTCCCTGAGCTTCTTTGTGCTCAAGGCTAACTCTCTAGCACTTCAGCCACAGTACCACCTTCAGCTTTTCCTGAGTATATTTTTGAAGATAAAGGTCTCACAGACTTTCCTGCCAGGGTTGGTTTCTAACCACAATCTTCAAATCTCAGCCTCTCAAGTAACTAAGATTACAGATATGCACCACCACTTGCTGATTAGCAAATTTAATTCCTCCTCTCCTGTAAATCAACACATTCACAAGTTCCAGAGTATGTTCATTGTTTTTCTCATGCCTGTCTCATGCCTGTTTGACAGAAACAACTGAAAGGAGAAAATATTTATTTTGGTTCTTGGTTTCAAAGATTTCATTCTATCATAGTAGGAAGGGTAGAAATGAAGAACACACATCATGGCAGACAGGAAACAGAGAAAACGAGTACAGAAAGGGAACAGTCACACCTATTTCCTCCAGAGATATCTTACCCCTGAACGTTTCCAGGATCTCCCCAAATAATGTCATCAGCCAGAGTCCAAGCATTCAGCTTGTATGCTGGGATGAGAAAACATTTCATATTCAAGTCTTAACACAAGAAGTAGTTTGAGTATCTTTGTAGTCCATTACTCCCATCCAGTATATCGCAGCCTGAGGGCTCTACACTATATAAATTATGGACAACTCAGATTGAGACCTTGGTGGATTACTTCCTTGCCTGCAGCCTTTTCTGGAATCAGACCTAGGGTTGTTTGGTTTTTTGTTGTTTTTTTTTGTCCATCAGACAATAGGATGCATCTACCAATTTACACTTTCCACCCTCATCCTGACCTCTGAAGGCAGGCTTCCCTGAGAAATAGGGTAGCATGGGCAGAAGGACCTTGGGGAACTGAGAACTTCAGACACTATAGGTAAAAGATGGTCCATCTGAAGGTCATCTTCGCCTCTCAGAGCTCCTTACATTCAGATTAAGGCTCATTTACAGACAGGGTCTGTACTGGATTCATTTCTAGATTCCCTTCCTGATCCTTCTCTTCCCATAGGGATGGGCTTACTTTAGACCACTACAAGAGTCAGTGCCAAAATTCCCCGGAGACTTTTGTCCCTTGTGGGATAATTCTAAAGCATGAAGTATTTCACCCAGGTGATATCCATGGAACTGATTGAGCCCGGTTGCCTCAGGCATAATCTTGGTCACGCCTGAAACAGATGACTAACTTGATTAGGTGATTGATGCCTGGTGATTGATGATTAGGTAGGAAGGTGTTGGGTGCTTGACACCTTATCTGAGTCATTCCCCTTCCCATTTCATTGGTGCTTCCTGGTGATCCTTCCAGATAAGCTACTTGTGCCTAAACTCTCATCTCAGAGTCTGCTCCTGGAACAGCCACACTGAGACAAGCCCTGTAGACTGGTTTATGTGTCTAACCAGCAGGGTTATGCCACGATGGCCACATGTGTTACATACTTTCAAACTCTAGGGGGACCAGTCTCATAGCCCATGATGCAAACAATGTCTCTAGCAGAGAGAACACATGGCAGGCCCTAAGAACAGCTGGTATCTCCGGCCCTCTGTCAGTTCATTCTAGGATGAAACTCTCCTTTCTCCACTCCCACCATATGGAAAGAAAAAGCACATTATAGCTGAAAAATCTTCCCTGAAAGCTGGAGCAGGTTTAATCCCCTCCCTTCCTCCCCCTCCTCCTCTTCCTCATCCTACCCCTGCCCTACCCTTTTCCAGATGTTCCTATTTAGTCATAGTGAGAGCTGAGCAGTGGATGAACAGCGTGACTTTGCCTGAACACCCTTCACAATCGATTGCACTGTGGCAGCTGGGCATGCTCCCAGATGGGGAGAGCTCTGTGCAGACAGCGATTACGTGTGGGAAACCAGAGAGCCTTAGGGATCAGACACAGCGATGGCTGGCGCCTCCACCATTGTCTCTCAGCTTCAATTAGCAGCCCTGGAAATTGGAAGAGCTCTCTGAGTTTTGACATGTCTCCCACAGACACCAGTTTAGCCTCACCTGGGGAAACAGCCCGTCTAAGGGATGGGAGGCAGCTCTAGCAGTGGACATCTGGACACTTCTAATAAGGCCAGCCCAGGATGGGAGCTCAGCTAATTGCTCAAATCAGCCGTGATGTCTGGCTTCCAGCTGCCATGTCTGGCAGCACCATTTGGATGTCTTGAGTTTACTGTAAGACTGGGACTGAGAGACCCTCAGGAATGGAGAATGTCAGCTAAGGTTCATGCTGAAGCAATTAAAGGGACATTTGTTGCAGGTGAAGAATGGTGAGATAGTAAAATAAAAATATCACAGCTTGCTGTCATCTTACCAGGAAACCCTTAGTCCTCAGCCAAGACAGACCATTCCAGGAATACTAAGCAAGTGGCGCATAACTGCAGAAGTACAGGAAAGCTAGCAAACATCCTGGGACCTGTGCTAGCAGCCTAGGTTTTCAAGATGCAAATTAACTAGATAATTAGCCTCGTTTCTGAACAAATACAGGGCTCTACTTACCACTCCATATGCAGACCCTATTTACCTTGAAGCTAAGGAAATGTAAGCTTCAGAACTCATTTAATCTAGGCCAGTTTCAAGACCCAGGTGAAAAAGTTCTAGCAATGTCTCAGGTGGTAGATTTTATTTTGCAGAAAGATTTTAAAGAAAAGTTATTTTTACTTCCATCCATTAAGGTTGCCATACCTTTTCTTTCCATTCAAAGTTTCCTTTAATATCCTACGGTCAGGTAATAAGGGTTTGTGAGGACTTTTGCAAAAAGAGAATACACTTAGTTTTGCATTGGTGGGTTATATTTAGATGGCTCAGTTCTTCTGTTTATAGTTTTCGTTGTCCCATTATAGAAAGGACTTCCAGAAATAGCCTTCCTACCCACTGGAATGACTCATCCAGTGTCATAACATAAAGGTAACAGGCCACAGGGCCTACTCTGACATAAATACATCTTATCATACCAGATCCATATTTCCCGTATGGAAAAAACAGGGCTTGAAATACAAAAATTAGACTACTGCATGGAAAGTGATTCATTCACAGAAACCTATATGCAGAAGATCCCATTCTCATCAATACTTAGAAGTGTTAACAGTTCTGTGTAATACTATCTGACGAATGTAACTGTAACCTCTCTATACATTATCCTGACAATAAAAATAATTAATGTCCATGAAATCAAAACAAAATTACTGTGGTAGCAACAAGGCAACTATAATGCAAAACTGTATGATAGTTTCACAAATGGAAGTTCCTTTTAAAGAGAGACACACCAAATAAGAATAATGAATAGAATCTTAGGTTGCTTTATAGTTCAATCTTAAAAGAGAAGAAAGCTATATAAACATATGGAAAAAATATTTTAATTTACAAACTAAACTAGTTTACAATTAATAAATTTGGGGGCCAGGAATTCGGCCCAGTGGTCTAGAGTGTTTGCCTCGCATGCATGAAGAGCTGGGTTCGATTCCTTGGTACCACATACATGAAAAAGGCAGAAGCAGTGCGGTGGCTCAAGTGGTAGGGCGGTAGCGCTGAGAAAGCCTGAAGGCAATGCTCGGGCCCTAAGTTCAAGGCTCAGGACTGGCCAAAAAAATTTTAAAAAATGGTAATCTCCCACAAAAAAATTAAACATAAGAGATCTAGAAGTATTGCTTCAGATGGTAGAGCACCTGAGTAGCTAGCACAAGGTCCAACTCAATTCCCAAGGCCACATATATACACACATACATATAATTTAAAACATAACTGTGACGTATAGGGTCCACCAACTCTACTTCCAGGTATATTCAAAAGATTTGGTGGTAAGATCTCAAAGAAATAATTCATAAATTCATATACTTATTTTTATAGCAGTATTATTTACTACATCCAAGAAGTAGAACACCATAAAACCACTGGCCTATCCGAGTTCATTACTATACTAGTCACAATAGCCCAATTGTGGAAACAGCCCTGGTGCCCTACAATAGATGAGCTGTGCAAAAAAAAATGTGCTGCTTATACTCAATGGAACTTTTCTCATTCATCTAAATAATCTTATATAATTTGCTGGGAAGTAGATAGACCTAGAACAAATCATGTGAAGTGAGGTAAGAACAGCTCAGAAAGAAAATGGCTCATGTTTCCTCTCATTTGTATAAACTAGATCTAAAATATATTGGGGCATAAAGCATTACACAGGACACTGGGTACTCACACACAAACAGTGAGAAGTGAGGATGCTCTTATGGTAGGAACCCAAGGGCAAAACGCCTCCAAACACTCTCATGGAAACAAGGGGGTGGGAGGTTGTTGTTGGTGGTGGTAATGGTATTTGTTTTGATTTTTGCTTTTGATTTGTTTTGTTTATTCTTTTTTCTGTCTTTTGATGGGGGAAGGTAAAAGGGAAGCACAGAATTGGAGGGAGGAAGGGTAAAAAAGATACTATGTAGAAAGTAAACAATGCAACTTGTAGGCACAGGAGGAAGAAGGAGGGGGCCTAGGAGAAAGCCAAGGAAAAGATGACATAAAAAAGAATCATCCAGAAAGAATGACATTGCCCAATTTGTAAGGAAATGGAAAGACTTAGAAAAAATAATATTAAGTGAAGTAAGCCAGACCCAAAGGAACATAGGCTCCATGGTTTCCCTCATTTGTAACAATTAGTACACATCTAGGGTTCTCCTAACAGAGGATCCTAATAGCTCAAAAGCTATATACATATGGCCATATAGGATGAGGCGAAGTGAAATGAACTCCAGGATATGGAAACAAGAGGTTTACATTTGTGATTGTTGTTCTTAATGTACTATGTGAAGCTATTTCTTTTCTCTTCTTTTCCCCTTATGGTTTATCTCATGTTGTTGGTATATCGGTATGTGGTACCTGGTATATTGTATATATGTTCATTTGAAAAAGGGAAGATAAGGAAAAAACAAGATGAGTGGGAGGGGGTGTGGGAGGGAAAGTGAGAGAAAAACATGGAAAGGGGCAACAATGTTCAAGAAGTAATGTACCCGCTACCTAATGAATGTAACTGTAACCCCTCTGTACATCACACCAACAATAAAATAAAAGATAAAAAAGAATCATCCTCATTACCTAGATTATGAAACAGTAATCCCTCTGTATATTTTAACAATAACAATAAAACAATATTTTAAAAAGTAGACCAAACCACATGCCCATCAACATATGAATAATACATTAAATGTAGCATCAAATAGAATATTATTTATAATTAAAAAGGACAGAATCTTGACATGAATAAACATGTATAAACTGTATTATGCTAAGCATAAAGCACACCCAGATGAAACCACTGATACTGTATGGTACCATGTATATGAGACACCTAGAGCAAGCAAAGTCACAGGGACCTAAAGTAGAATGGAAAGTAACAGGGCCTGGGAGAGAGGCAAGTAAGAGTTCTCAGTGTTATAAAAAGAGACTTTTGCAGTTTGATTTGTACAATAATGTGAATACTATTCATCTAGTTAAGATAGTAAATTTTCTGTTATATATATTTTATCTTTTAAACTTTAAAGGAGAAACACTAGAAACGCCTTAACTTATGAGAAAAATAATTATAACATTTTAAAATTTAGTGTTTGATTGTTATCTAATCTATTGTATATATGCTTATTTGGTTATTTGAAATAGGATAGGGAAGGGGGGAAAACAAGATGAGGGGCGGGTGTGGGGGGAGGGAAATGGGGACCAAGACGTGAGAAATGATATCAATGTTTGTGAAATAATGTACCTTCTATCTGGTGAATATAATGTAACTCCTCTAATAATTACAATAAAATAGATGAAAAAAACTAACAATACAAAAATTTAGGGTTTGATCATATAATTTGATCATGACATTGACAATAAGAAATTATGAGCTTTGAAGAAAACGTCCTAAGGGATCAATAATTTTAAAAACTAAATTTCTAGCAACAAAGAGGAAAAATGAATTGTCTTTTTCTCACTGTAAAAATGTCACTGAATTATCAACATATAAAAAGACTAGTAAAAGAATATATTACCAAACATATAGAAAAGGCATTATAGAAGTGATCCATTAATGAAGTAAAAAAAAAAATCTATCTTGATTTTCGGGGTTATAGTTACATTTGTCAGGTAATAGGTGCATTACTTCTTGCACATGGATACCCCTCCTTATGTTTTATCACTGTTTCCTTCCCCCCTACCCTCTCCCAATCATCTTGTTTTCCCCCCTTCCCTTCCCTATTTCAAATAAATAAATGTATATACAATATACCAGGTCTATCTTAAATTTTTATGTTTTGTGATATTGTTTTATAAGCATATTTGAATTTGTCAGTTTTGCTGTGATTTCTTTTCTCACTCTAATTTCAGTACTCACTTTTGTATGAAATGTTGAATTATATTTTCTTAAAGAGAGTGTTCAATTGCACGAACATAAGACCAGGGCTTTTATTTGTCCTCCTTCAACTCAGAGTATTCTTGGAGACATATGAACTTCGGTTTGTATCTACTGCTAATAAAGAATTACACCAAGGAAGTGGTGCTATGGCTCAAAGTGGTAGAGCACTAGCCTTGAACAAAGGAGTTCAGGATGATACCCAGGCCCTGAGTTCAAGCCTCATGACCAACAATAACAAACAACAAAAAGATCTACATGGAATAAAGGAAGGGCACAACTGAGACAGTTTGCCTCTATAGCCTCTGCTTTTCTACTTTTAAGTCTGAGATATACAGGAAATCATAAAGAAATCTCCAACACCCCAGAGTCACAAATGAATAAACCAATTCTTATTGAAGTATTTACTTTATCTCTATATTTTTCTCAGGTGTTTTGTCTCATTGTGCTACCTATATTTTGTAGTGGGAGTTGTCCTGAATTGCATAGGGCCACAGGCCAAAAACTTAATATGAGGAACAAGTGAAGGAAGCCTGGTAAACTTAGATCCATTGAGCAAGCAGACATCCATGTGGGATCTTTTGGACAGAAGGACATGTGAGGGTTCTTGGAGGCCTAGTGATCTGATATTGACGAAAGCAATTGCAGCCAAACTACTCTCCATTCAATTATCTTCTGACCTGCAATAGATTATATATCCAGTAGATTTCAGCATGATCCATGCCAATGGTTCCCCAGGAAATAACAGGGAACAGTACACTGAAACTCATTCATTCAAGAGACGATCGCACCGAAGCTGACTCAAGAACAGATCCTAAAAACACGAGGGAAGGGGATGAGTGAGAATGCTGAAAGGGGATGCACTGTGTTCCTGAACTGCTTTGTTAAACAGCAACTCCTTTGTACAACCACTTAAAGATCATTTTTAAAACATATAAGATGATGATAAGCTAAATGAACCCCAGAGTATGGAAACAAGAGTTTTGCCTTTATGTTTGCTGTTCTTAACCTACTGTGCAAAGTTATTTCCTTTCGCGTGTTCCCTCTCTCTCTCTCTCTCTCTCTCTCTCTCTCTCTCTCTCTCTCTCTCTCTCTCTCTCTCTCTCTCTCTCTCTCTGTCTCTCTCTCTCTCTGTCTCTCTCTCTCTCACCTTATGGTTTATCTCATGTTGTTACTGTATCTTACTTAGGTACCTGGTATATTGTATATACATTTATCTGTTTATTTGAAATAGGGAAGGAAAAGGGGAAAATCAAAAATCAAGATGACTGGGAGGACGTGGGAGGGAAACTGGGAGAAAAAACATTGGAAGGGGTATCAGTGTTCAAGAAGTCATGTCCCCACTACCAGATGAATATAACTGTAAACCTCTATACCTCACCCCAACAATAAAATACAATCTTAAATTCTCAGTATTTCAGAAGTTGTTGCATATTGAGATAGGAGGGCTGAGAGAAAAATGGTGCCAGGAATAGGAAAGTTGAGTTCCTTTTTCACAAAAGTAGAAATTGAGAAACTTGTAACACATTCAGAGAGAGATTCCAAGTAGAGTTTTGGTTACACAAGTCTGGAGCTCAGAGAAGAAGCCTAGTGTCCAGTGATAAGTATGAGGGCATGTAAGTCCATGAGAATAGATTGTATCATCTAGAGAAAGGATCTAAAGACCAAAAGGGTAAAGAGGGAAAGAATATGAAGTTGATAGGACTCGAGCATTTCATATATGAATGAAGAAGCTGGAAAAAACAGAAGATAATGTGCTGCTGGGTGCAGTAGCTCACACCTGTAACCCTAGCTACTCAGGAGGCTAAGATCTGAAGATCAAGGTTCAAAGCCAGCCTGAGCACAAAAAAGGACCTGAGACTCCTATCTCTAAATAAACTCTAGAAAACGGGAAGCGGGGCTTAGCTCAAGGGTAGGGCTGTAGCCTTGAGTTGAAGAGCTCAGGGACAGTGCCCAGGCACCCACAAAAAAAAAAAAAAAAAAAAAAGATAATGAGGTGAACGTAACCTACGAAGAAAGTGACTAAAAAAAGACTGTGTGGTTCACTAGGCTAAATTTTGCTGATACAAATCTTAGTTTCTGCCTCTGTGTTAACGGGCACCCTATGTGAATAAAGGTATTTACTCTGCAGTGTCCAGGGTCAAAAGGACTTATCTATACATTAACAAGCTAGAAAGGAAGGGCTTTCCCTTTCTAACTGGACAGAAATCACAGAAGAAAGGAAAGGTAAACACTAATGCAGTGATCCTCCCCTAGACAAGTGAGCAGTAAAATTGTAGCAAAGTCAGGACTCTAGGGTGGATTTTATTATGAATTCAGGACCCACGCACTCTAAGGTGGCTTTTACTATCTATTTGAAGAACCAGGAAACTTTTATCAGTGAATCCAATATCCATCCTAACCTGTTCTCAGACGGAGAAAATTCATGTTACTGTTGACCAGAGATGTGAGCACAAATTCCAAGTTATAGAAACTTCTTCATTATCTATCCATGGAATCCAACACCAATCACATCCGTGGAATTCTGTTAACTTCCCCATTCTCTTTGGAAAGAGGGCGATTGGCCCCATATCGTGTTTCACAGTGGAGTACTGACCCAGTACTTCTACCAGTGAATTCACACGAAGTTGGAGATCCAATTGTGTCTTCCCAACTCCATATTCAGTAATTTCATGCTGGTAACTTGAAATGAGCCATAGTGAGTGTATTTACACCATGTAAATTGGCCAAGACTGAGAGCTGGATGTTGACAACTTCTAACCCACCACAGGGGGCTCCTGCAAGCTGCAACATGCTAAGCCTTAAAAAGGAAAGAAAGCTTTTGCTTTGCAAAAACACAAATTACCTTGCATGTAAATTCCCAGTGTACATCAGAGAAGTACTCAGAGAAGTCTTCCTATAAAGAAATCTACTTTGCTTTTTATATGACAAAGAGATTTTCAAACTTTGATGGCAATGAAATCTTCCTGTGTTTGCAAAACCTTTATCACTATCATGTACAGTCTGTGCTATTTTGGACTTTGCTTTTTCAAATCGAAGTGTTAGTATTGAAATATAGATGGAAATGGGCCCTAACAGCTACGCTGCTCATTCCCATGGCTATTTTGAGAGGTGTGTGGATGATGGATGCTTGCAGCCATTCTTGTGACTGCTAAAAGACACTCATTATTTATGACTTGAGTTCTGGGTGGTGATTGTTGTCATTAATAATGATGGTTTAGCCTGAAGGCTAGGGAGGTGGCAGGTCTGGAGTCTCTCTCACTTAGCCTGACATTCCTATGATACAGGAGTTGGGACTGTAAAGCTCAAAGCACTTAGGCCAGCACTGGGAATGCTCAATTTCAAATTCTTTCCTCATTCAAGGGCAGACACTTGGGGGCCTAGGGCAGAAATCTCACTCTAACTGTGGAAAGCACTGCCGACTAATAGCTTGAATGGAGAAGTTTCTGGGGACCCAGCAAAACAGAACAACTGTGTTCATTAAGAACTCCAGGAAGTAGCCATGGGGTCTTGTCCACAGACAACTTGGCAGGACACAAAGTATTTTACCAAAAGGAATCTCACAGCTGGAAGGAGCAGGTGCCGCTAGAGCAGAGCATGTGCACAACTGGAGAGAGATTAGGGCAGGAAGGAAATTGGATTTTCCCAAGTTCCAGAGGGGAGGAGTGCAGTAGGATGAGGATGGGGGTGGGGGGTGAAGAGGGAAAGTAAAAAAAAAGGTGGAAGTTGATTCAGGGCTTGAAATCGGTATCTGTAACCTGCAAAGGGCTGTCGCTCTGCATTTTAACAATTTAACAGGCAAAAAGCCTTGGCATTAACTGAAGCCATTCTTATACACAGAGGGAAATTACCAGTGCCCAACAGTGCAAACTAAACCAAAGAAAAAGTTTTCACAACCTTCTTTCTCTTAGAAGCAATATCTGTTGCCAAGAGAAATGTTTCACTGCTATTTACCCCTCTGCACTCTCCTCCTTCCACTCTGGACCCTGGGTCAGATTCCAGCACTGGCCCTGCTACCCTGCAGCTCTCAAATGATGGTCAGAGAGTGGCAAGTTCTCCACGGGGCAAACAAGGGCACTGCCAGAAATTTGCAAGCATCATAGCCTTTCTCTAGAGATGGAGAGAGTGGGAGGTAGCCACTACATTTTCAGAAGACAATGAAGTCTGGCCCTGATCTCATTACATTCAATCTGGGGCAATGTTTCCTTGCTCACTAGCTCTAACCCTGGCCATTTATAAATAGCATTTTTTTTTTGCCAGTCCTGGGCTTGAGCTCAGGGCCTGAGCACTGTCCTTGGACTTTTTCAAGGCTAGAGCTCTACCACTTGAGCCTCAGCACCACTTCTGCTTTTTTCTATGTATATGGTACTGAGGAATCGAACCCGGGTCTTCATGCATGCTAGGCAAGCACTTTAACCACTAGGCCAAACTCCCGGCCATAAATAGCATTTTTACTTGTCCAAATACGGTTCCTAAAAAATAAGTTCAACTAACTATGATAGGATGATATAATCTTAAAAATCAATACAAGGTCATGAAATCTGAGATGAAGACCTGAGCTTTCCCAGAAAGGTAAGGTGCCTCATCCATTTGCTTGAGGCCACAACACTCCCTAAAATCTGAGTGACCCAAGCTGTTAATTTTCTCCTGGACATCAATCCCTTCAGATAGAACAACATAGAATATTCTAAGAAAAGATTAGGTCATTGTATTCAAACATGATAGAAACTGCACTATAAAAAAAAACCTATTATTCCTGTTCAGTCTTTAAGCAGTATTTGGAATTTTTAATTCTCATATGTATTCTTGTATTTAATCCTCAAAATAACCCTGTAAGTCAGGTGATAGTATTATCTTCATTTTCCGGCAAAAGAAACTGAGGTGCAAAGAGCTTGAAGAAAGTAGAGCCCAGGTCACACAGCCAGTAAGCAAATCTGTGTGACTCTAAATCTCTTGCTCCCATTCCTACCCCTTGCCATAATCCTGTAGAAGGAGGGAGCCCAGGAATGCACTCTTCAGGGTTCACAATCCAGAGACCTGTACAGGCAACAGCTTAAAGATGTAGATGTTCCTCCTCTTTCCATTATCCTTAATGTTAACTCTTTGTGCTTATAGACTCTATTTTAACCAGTTCCCTTGTTTCTACATATAGAATGGACTCTCCTCCATACTAAAATCTAACCCAGAAGCCAGACTGCTGAAATTACTTACTAAGATAAATAGAAATGTACAAAAAGTACAGCCTCAATGCCCAGCCTCTTTCTAATCCTTTCTTCCCTTTCTCATGATCATGCCCAAAAGTACAGCCACCACCATTCCTGGAGTTGAAGGAGGACAGCAATGTTAGAGAAGTATACTCAGAGAATATTTTTTGAACTGATTATTCTCTAGTCAAGTCTGCCATATCTATCATATCATTCATCTTCCTTTCACAGGCTTTTAGGCCCAACTACTCTCCTTCTTTTTGTCTGACCCCTTTTTAGTGAGAGCCAGAAATGAGTTCAACACACCAAATAGAGATAAAGACACGTTCAAGGTCCTGCAAAAGATCACAGTTAGCCTTTTCTCCTGTGCTCATCTTTATATTGCCTCAGTCTTGCTGAATTGCTGTTGTGTCTTTTCACTCTCTCATCCAAGAACCTCCTTCAATGATTGCTGACTGGTTCTAAGATCAACTCCATATGTCATAATGCCAAATCATTTGGATACTATTCACACAGCAAATGCATGAATGTAATACAGATGGATGGATGGATGGATCTCATATCAAAATTCTGGAAGCTTGGAAGTACAAAATCAAAAGGCTAGTAGGTCGGATTTTCTCTGAGGCTTGTTCTGTAGCTTGCAAAAAGTATCTATTGCTATTTCTTTCCACCAACATTTTCCCTGAACATCTTTCTCCCTGTGTCTCTGTATGTCTAAATATCTTCTTCATAGAAAGACATGAAATAGATTAGGGGAAACCCAGCCACCTAACCTCATTTAGCCTTAGCTATCTCTTTAAAGGTCTAATCCTCCAATACAAACTCCTTCTGAGCTACTAGGAGATAGGACTTGACCATATGAATGGGTTGAAGATGCAGTTCAGCCTATAGAACTTGGCTAGGAGGAAATTCAGGCTGCAAATGGAACTGGTCAGCTGATCTTGCTCAAGGTAGAAAACTTTCAAGGTACTGTCAATGGAACCATAAAAGTTCTTATAAGTAAAATAAGGAATCAGCTTTGAAGTGATTCTGTATGAAAAAGACTTAAGCCACCATTGCTGTATTTCAGATGGAAGGGGCCATGAGCCAAGGAATGTAGACAGCTGGAAAAGCCCAGAAGATTTCCACTACAGCTTCAAAAAAGAATGCAACACCTTTGCTTTAGCCAGCTGACATAATTTCAAACTCTGGCCTCCAGAACTGTAAGATAATAAATTTGTGTTATTTTAAGCTACTATGTTTGTGCAATTTCTTATAATAGCCATAGAAAACTAATATGTCAGGAATACGAAAAATTAAGATAAATTACTGGCAAAAGGCACGTTACTCAGTAAAAGATAGTTGAGTAATTAGCTAGTCATCTGGTTAATAAAATTGCATTTTCTATGCTGTGTCATTCATTACAATGAAGTCCAGATGGATTAGAAAACCTCAACAATGTACATATTAAAGTACTGAAAGCAAATATGAGAGAATGTGTTTATGACTTTGGAATAGGGAAGGAAAAAGATTTTCAAAAATTAATAATGCTTACAATACTAAAATAGAAAACATTTGCATTCAAAAAACATCATAAGCTAAATCAAAAGACATACAAAACCTGGTAGAAACATATTTGCAACATACATTTTTAATGTTTTTGCTTTTTCTTCTTAATAATGACTATGAATTTATTTTACTAATTTTTTTAAAAAGAAATGATGGAAAGAATCTTCTCTATTATTCTCTTCTCTTCTCAAAAATGGATTAAAATAGCAAACCTCTGTAAATCCAAAAATCACCATTAGCGCCCAGGCTGTTTTATTAACATATAGACCAAATCTGATGATGTGCATGTGTTGGGAATATAGATGAATGTACAAACTTGGGAGTCATGTATTGAAACTGCAGGATCAGAAAATGGAAAGACTTTGGATCTCTGAATTATTGCCTAGGAGGGAGTCACCCTGTGATAAAAAAACATCCATATTAAGCTTTATACAAGCTAGAAAAAAAATCTTCTATTGTATCTGAGCCCATCTCTACTTTCACACTTACTTATTTGTTTCAGTAGCTAGTATTACCTTAACTAGCTTAAAAGCCAAACTAGTTGGGGAGGGGGGCTGGCAGATTTCTTGGTCTAACACTTCTTCAACAACCTAGTTGCACCACTTACTAAGCTAATAAGCTCAGCTACAAACACATCCTCCTGTTCTTGGCTTTTATGAGTCCCAGAGCTGACCTCTGAAAACACGTTTCTACTTTGCCTACTGGTTCCTCATTAAGCTCTGACACTAGGAAGCACTAGAGGGAGACTGTAAAACTAGAAGGAAGAAGGTACTTACTTCTTCCTGTCTACTTCCGGTCTACTTCCTGTTCCTATTCTCTTCTTTCTGTTTCTAGTAGGGTCACCAAGTCACCAAGTCACCCCACCACTGTCACCTCTAAGATCTGAGTTTTTGATCCTCCTCTGGAATTTTGAGGTTATAATACGAACATAATACTAACATCTTGATTTTTTTCTTCTTTTCATCTCTAAGGGAGGAAACTGCTTCCTGTAGCTGCTATCTGAGCTGTGTTGGTGTTCTCTCCCTTTTCATAGTTAGTCCCTAGTTAACAAGTCATATGACTAAAGTACCCATATTAGAAAATATACTAGTTAATGTGTCTCATGGATGGGCTTGCCTAGGATGTCCTAATCTTCCAAGTGGTACAAAAATGCAAGATCAGTCAGAGGCCACCTTTGTCTTCCTCCACCAAACACCCCTGCTTTCTTTACCTTTCACTCACACCAGCACAAGAAGCAAACCACAAAATCTGTCTTGCCTCCTTCTGGCATTCAAAAGACATCACCTAAGGGCTACTATCCAGACATGGAAGAACCCAGCAGAGCATGCCCTGTCCCTGTGCCCAAAATAACATCACTTAGAGAGCAACATGCTGAAGCATGACCTCAAATCTAAGGCAGGGCATGGAGACCATAAGAACAACTTGCTTCTGCTGCTCCTTGAGAAAAGAGGGAACTACTCTGAGAAGCTCCTAAAAGGCCAGGTTTTATTTTTTATGTATCTGTCCCAAGGCACAGGACTCTGAGGACACAGATGTGAATTTGTTTCTACACAGAATAAAAATATATATTTTAGAAAATATGTATTTGCATCCTTTCATTTCGGCTTATACATATAGAGATTAAGTCAGCCTATGTGCTAGATTAGAATGCACTGGATTGTGATAAAGATGCCTCTTCTGTGAAGCCCACCCTATTCCCCCCGTATGAGCTGCCTCTTATCCCCTATCCTGTGCCTCTACTGTCCTTGGTGTTCCCATTTCAGCCCTCCCTATATACAGATGCAATGTTTCTGTTTACTTGTCTGCCTTCTAGTATAGTATTCTTACTTAAAGTGAAAAGGCACTGAGACTTTTATTACTTCTTCTCCAGGCTTGGTACATAGTGAGTATTCAAGGGAATAGACCCCAGCCTAAGGGGATAACTTTCCCACCAAAAGGAATTACAGCTCTAGGTATATGAATCCTAAGAGACAGTTGAATAAATAGCATGGTATCTTAGCATTGCACAGGATTGTCACAGTTCCATCCCTCCAATAAAACTCCAAAGAAGCCGGGTACTGGTGGCTCACACCTGTAATCCTAGATGCTCAGGAGGTTGAAATCTGAGGTTCAAAGCCAGCCTGGCCATGAAAATCTGTTAGATCCTTATCTCCAGTTAACCACCAGAAAACTGGAAGTAGTGCTGTGGATCAAAGTGGTTGAACTGAAGAGTTCAGGGACAGTGCCCAGGATGAGTGTTCAAGCCTTGAATCCCTGATTTAAATACTTCCTGAAATCAGAAGCTCGTTGCCATGACAAAACACAATCATCTTATTGTTAGAATGCTTATAATTGTTCAAATATTCTTTCTAATCATCCTAAATCTTTCTTCTAATACATTTCTTCAGAACCTGCAGGGGACCAACTGTAGCCTTTGGAGAAGACATCACTAAAACACTTCCCATTCATGGCAGAGATTCTGGCCCATTTAAGTACTGGGCCTTCTAACAGTTGTGTACTTCCTGGGAATTCATTCTTTTGTCTCTGGCTACAATTCTGAAAACTATCACAGTCTATTCTGGAATCCAGTCCCCTTCTCTATTTGGGGGTCCTTTGCTAAAACATTCTAATTCTCAGTTCTAATATAAATTCTTTTTTTCTTTAATCCCTATGTCTTGTTTCAGTGAAAAAAAAAAGAAAGAAAGAAAGAAACTTTTGGCCCCTGTCCACTCCACAAAGAGGAAGCAGTTCCTTTCTTTGCCTCCTCCCCCAACCCATGGCCTCAGCAACCCAGCTTTCTCTTTTATGAGCTGATTCATAAGTTCCCAGGGGACAATGCTCTTCCTTAAACCCAGCTACCACCACGTGTGGGCGAGTCTGCAGTATCCTAGTGACCAATAGGACCAGGAAGTCATGGTTCAATGCTCCGTGGCAACATGACCCAGGACACATCCTGAGTTCCTTGTGCCCAGAATAGCACCAGTGGGACAGCCACGTGCAGAAACACCACCTCCACTAGAGAATGGAAGGACGTGAGAAGCAGCAGGTTCCTCCTGGCAGACTATTGCCAACTCCACGCTGGCCAGCCCTGAGCAGGACTGGCCCCCATGCCGTGAGCTTAATTACTTTGCAAGAGGACAGTTTGTAGCTGGACTTCCTCTTTGTTCTCTGAGAAAGCTGGGAGTGGGCAAGGAAACAAAGCAAATTTCTACAGAACATGCAGAGGAGAAGCCATGCTGTGAATCTGGGTCTGGGCCCATGTATGGAGGGGATTAGGTACAACAGGGCACAGAAAACATAGGGATAGGGGTAAAGGGAGCCCCCAAGTGGGCTCCTATTAGACCAAGTCAAAACTGAACTGATTTACAGAAGACAAAAGTGCTTTAAGAGCTTCTGTCCCTTCGGATTCTGGAGTGCCGTCATTCACTCCCTTGAGCTATGGCTTTAAATATCACTATTAGAAGGTTTTTTTTTCTAGGTGGCCTATGTGGTACTTCATGACTATCAGGACATCCTTTAATGTGACACAACAGGGTTGATGGCCACTCACTCTTTGGACTCCCCTTCCTCACCTATCTGAGAAAACATTCCTTTGACAAACTAAGTCTGATGTAAGGTTGAAAGGCTATCAGAATCAGCTAAGAAAGGGGCTGTCGTGTGACTGGGATTCCATGCTGAGAAACCTGAACTACATGCAGGATGCTCCTACAAAACGGTGCAGACTCGCCTGGCTACAGCAGCCAAGAGAGGTTGGGAAAGAGACAGGTAGAGAGTCCAGGAGTGAGCAAAGGAAAGAAAAGCAGCTAAGCACAAGAAGGGACTCCAAGGTATGCCTGCAATCTTGGGATGAAGGACATTTTCATAGTAAATCTAATCCTTGTCTTGACCTTCTCACAGCCTGTGAGCCACACCATATGTTGTTGATGGTTACATAAAATTACTCTCTTCCTTTAGGAGTCTCAAAAGGAAATGTTCTTACCTATGGGTTACCTATATGTCAAGGTGACTCCAAATTAATTCTTGGCCTTCTTCTTCCCACTTTTTCCCCAGAATTTTTAATAAAGGAGAAAGAAACGACACCCAATGTCAAACTTGAACTACAAAGGAGAAATACCTTACAAAAATACTTTAATGTTGTCCTCTCAGCCACACTCAACAACAAGTGTAATTTTATCTCCAAAGGATGACAAACATCTGTCAGATGAGAAAACAGAAGCTAGGGAAATAAAACAGGTTGCCCTGGACCACAAAGCGGGCAATGGTTATTGTACCTTAGACCTAACAGACAACAAAGACAGGGTCACCATAAGCTCTGAGTCCCTTCTCCCAATTGTAACTCACTCCCCTGTCTCCATGTTCCTTTAGCTTCCTGCTTCCTCCAGTCAGAGGATCTAACGTAGTCCTAAACATAAAGAGGAGATTACCTCATACAGCCAACTTAGAAAGGCTAAGATAGCCCTTAGCTCTGGAGTCACATGTATGCTTGAGACCATAAAAAAAGATGTCAGAAGATGAAGAGGATGAGTAGAAATTTTAACCATCTTCCACAAGCCTCAAGGATGCCCTAATTACATGTGCTAAATCTTCTCTGGAGGTCCTTCATAATGCTCATGACCTAACCTCCATAATTATGAGTGATAATACAATTTTCAAATGTGCTACATTCCAAATCTCTGTTTCCCACCTCCCTGCACAACTGTGAATGCTAGAGATGTGTGACTCCATGAGACTCTGTGATAACAACAACCTAAGCTACACTATACACTCATAAACTGTCAGGGCTTCACAAAACCTCGGAGTTCATCCTGCCAGACCATCTTACTTCTACCCTGGGGATGAATAAGACAAAGGACAAAAGTCTCTTCCACATTAGAGCCTGAAAGAAGGTGAACTCAATCTCAGAGGTCACAGTTCTACTCTGAGTACCAGGAGTCAATAGAAGTGACCACCACAAGGAAACCATGACAAGAGCCAGGCACTCGTGTCTCTAGGAAAAAGTCTCTAACCTCCCCCTCCCCAGTGCTGTCAGGCTTCTTCCCACTGCAGTGTGGGCTCTCACTAGATCTTCAGCATTCCCTAGCTTACTCTTCTCCCTTGTTCCTAGAAGGAATACTGAAAGGAGACACTGTGTTGGTGTGAAGAGCACTCAATGACATCACAGTAAGTTCCTGGATAGAGCTGAGTCTCCTAGAGTGAGCTAGGTAAGGCCACTAACTCTGTACAGACCTTTAGGAAAACAAGCAACAATGGAGAGAGCTCCTTGAACACAGGGAGTCTGTTTCTCCATCTCCAGCCAGAGCTTTGTCACCCTACTTCATGGCCCCTACTGCTTTTCCAAGACTGAAGAGTCCTTTGACAGACTTGTGTTTTTTAATGCTTGCTTATGCTCTCAAAAAGGAAAGGAATTAGCAGCTTAGACCAAAAAAAGCTCCTGTCACCCATGTGGGAAGAGCCAAGACCATTTCACCAGTCCCCTATCATTCCAAGGATACAAGAGCCCCTCCAAGTTGGTTTGCAGCTCCCTGGCTTCCACGCCAGGTTGTAAAACAGCTGGCCAATCCTCAGTTGCTTTCAATATGCTTGCTTGAATATCATCTTACTGTGGAGGGGTTATCTGGCACAAGATCTTGCTTCATAGCTCAGAAAAATACCCCGACAGCCACAGAAAGGTAAATACTACAGACACTAAATTCACGCCAGCTAAGCCCACAGCACCACATCCCTTTGCCTGGCAGGGCGGGAATATTCTCAAATGTAAACATTTCCCCTCTCCCTTCTGTTTTCTCTCTATTTTCTTTCTTACAGATTAGGAGATTTCATTTTCATTGTTCCATAGATGGAAAGAGAGTGCTTTTGAGCCAAGGCCAAAGCACTGTGTGTTCCTTATGGTTTGGAAACCATGCAAAACACTCTATCCGCTCTTCCCGCAAACCATCCCACATTCTATCCCAACCCTATGGAGTTCTGTTGGACTCCTGCTGCAGAAACTGTAAGCTTTGGTTTCCCCATCTACCTGGCCATCTGGAGGCAGAGGAAGTCAGTGGAATTATCACCTCCCCAGTGAGCATCACTGGAAACACAAGGCAAGATGGAGAGCTAGGATCCACCTGACAGCCTGCTAGGCTCCC
Organism: Megascapheus bottae; assembly: GCF_031878675.1. NCBI lineage: Eukaryota > Metazoa > Chordata > Mammalia > Rodentia > Geomyidae > Megascapheus > Megascapheus bottae. Next base: position 23,663,099 of record NC_143529.1, read on the forward strand.
CATTGATTTGATGACCCCCTGACACAGAGTCAGGGTCCTCGATTACCAGGTGGAAACTGAGGATCACTGCACGTATTGTGAAACCTCCCCAGACTCTGCTGGATCTACTGAGCTTCTGGAAGAAGCACAGATAAAAGTTGAGCTCCTATCAAGGAAGTGAATGCAGTCTTTCCCAACAATTTCTCCATGTTTTGTTTTGTTTTGTTTGTTTGTTTGTTTTCTCATCCTACCCCAGATTTCTATCCTGGAAACTATGTCTTCCATGGCCTTCTAGAACCCATCTCAATCCTGCCAATGGGACATTCCTGGAGAGGAATGGAGATTTGTGCTGCGTGTGTGACCATAGCCATGTACATGCAAAACACCAGATCTACCTCAGATAGCCCATCCTCTACCAGCCCGGGGAATGCCATCTCCTCCACTTTCCTCTAGAGTCCTAGGGACTTCTGTAAGAGCCTCTTGATCTGATTTTTTGCTTGAACTCTCTGAGATGAATGCAGTTTCCTGCCAGGCCTCCGTCTTGGTATACCTGGTATTTTCTGTGCAAGTGTAGAGGCAAAATGGCAGGGAGGGAACCCCACAGAAATTATGCTGTGATGAAAAGAAAATACAAAATATATCTAGACCTGCTCTTCCATTCAACATAGCTACCTAGACGAGGAGAACAAGATCCTTGAACCAGCAGCATCAACATCACCTGGGATTTATTCAAAATGTCCTAGTCCATACTCACAAAATCAGAAACACTGGAAGTAGTTCCAGGTATCTTTGCTCTTCAACTTTGGATACTGTGAGTTTCACCAAAACACATTTATTTTTTTAAATTTATTGTAAAGGTGATATATAGAGAGGTGATAGTTTCATAAGTCAGGTGATAAGTATTAGGTACACCTGGAAGAAATGAGTTCTTCCCTTGGCTCTCTCTCCCTTCCCCCTAGAAATCCCCACCTAGCACCTAAATCCCTGGCAACTGGCATGCCTGGGGACAGTGGGAGGTCCCCCAGTCTGAGGTCCCCATCCTCTGAGATCACATCCGCTTTGGCTGTGGCTGCACCCCTCCCCCTATATAATCTCTCGCTTCCCACCATAAGCTCTCTTGCTCTCCCAACTCCATCTTGGGCGGCAGGAGTCTGCTTTTTCCTCACACAGTAAACCTTCTTCTCCTGGAGTTTCCTTTTGGCAGACCTTACAATAAGTACATTTCCTTTTGAACAGTATCATCCCCACCCTCATTATCTCCCAGATTTTCCCCTCCTAGCCTTCTGCCTGCCCCACCAAGTTGTATACTTCATTTCCAACATAGTGTCTAGTGGGTTTCACTGCCAAATTGTTTCATCTTTTGTCCCACTATTTCTGTACTTCCACTTCCCCTCCCCAAATCAGATAAATTTATATGCAAGACAAAGGGTACAGTAACCAAAAACAGTGGCAGAAGGGAATAAACTAAAGAAAAAAGGAAAGAAGAAGGAAAAGTAACTGCAAATAATACAAAAAGAGAAAACCCTCTTGCCTCCATGTCTTGGAGTTCATTTCTATAAGCTTCATTTTATATGATCGATTTCTGTTTCTGTTTCGCTGGCCTAAATGGAGGCAGAAAAGGGCCCAGAGCAAGCAAATTTTCCAAAAATAAAAAATCACAGAAATTGAGTTCCTCCTCCCACCCGCCCCGCACTCCCACTTCCTTTGGCCATCCCAAGCAAATCTTGCATTTATAATTCACATTTATAATCTCAGATGATGGCTTAGTCTAAAAAGGTCACCGTGAAGCTGGGAAGTAGCTCAGTGTTATGTCACTTGCATAGCATGCACAAGTCCCACACCAAGAGGACAGATAGTTTTTGATGCAGCCAGAGGCTGCTGCACACCATGCCAGCTATGGCCTCAGATTCTTTGTGCATAAACACATAATATTAGCCTAGAGTCTTTGTCTTCAAACATAGGAATCAACAGCACCTTTTCTGCAGATACTGCTTGACTGCTGTCTTCTACCTGTTTCAGATGGACTGAAATACCAGGATTTTTTATTAGTTTGTTTTTTTGTGTGTTTTTTTTTCAGGGGAGAGCGCACACGCGGTCCCCCACTACCACAAATTATGCAGTCGAGTTTCTCCAATGTGGAGTAATCGCAGAGGTCAGCGGGTCCCAAGTGCAATGGACGTGCCTTGCCCTGAGATAACCACCTGCATGATCGTGGTGTTTCCCCTGTCAGGTAAGTATTGTTAGTTTGTTTTTATGGTTAGAAAATTTTCTCTGTTCTCTCTGTTCACATGAGGTCCATTCTCACCCTTCTCAAATCAGCTGCTTGAGAACCAGTTTACACTTGTCATGGAAACCTATGGACTCCAGGGGAATTCAGACTTCAGTATAAATCTAACTACCATTATAGCAGCTGCCTGCCCACAACCAGCAACTTCACAGAGCACCTGTTTCCTCCATTTGTAAGATAAGGGGAATACGATCTTTCTTGCAGGCTTAGGTAAAAACTAATGGACATGACCTATGCACTGTGTCTTACTTGAATGAGTGTCAATAAAAAAAGAAATTTTCCCTTTCCACTCCTCTGTGAGAACCTTGATGCTGTGTTTTCTGTGATTAAATGGTATAAATAAGGAAGAATCCAGCTCAGACATCTGTGCTGCTTCTGGGACTGTTGTTATTATCTGGGTATTTTTGTATGATTTACTTAACATATATATATATATATATATATCTCAGTTTTCTCAGCTATAGAATGAGGATGGCATGGTTTCCCTTCATTGAGGGACTGTCATGTTTAATCCTAACTCGTCCAGTTAGCACGTCATAGGTGTCAGCTGCTACCCATTACTAACAAATATTTATCACTAACATGAATATGAATCAACTCTTCACTCTTAATTCATTGTTAATAATGTTATTTCTATATATTCTAATTTTAAAAATCAGACATAGAGCCAGTTTCTGGCTCTGTTACAGGCTGGTAGTTGCTGACAATTACCAGCTTATGCCTGTAATCCTGAGGATCTGAGAACGAAGGACTGAGGTTCAAAGCCAGCCCAGGCAGGAAAGTCCATGAGACTTATTTCCAATTAACCACCAAATAAACAGAAGTAGAGAGGTGAGGCTCTGGTTCAAGTGGTTAGAGCACCAGCCTTAAGTGAATAAAACCTGATGGGCAGTGCTCAAACCCCGAGTTCAAGCTCCAGTCACACACAGAGACACACACACACACACACACACACACACACACACACACGTGCACAATCAGACACAAAATCTACTAAGTATGGTCAGCAAGCAGTGACAGTGAGAACAGAATTTTCGAGACTGAGACCACATCAATGTATCTCTCTATTTTACTCATCTCATTGTATTTGACAAAGATTTAATATGCCTTAGGTGAGAGGTTAGAAGATAATGGCAAGACGAGTGGCAAGGAAGGACTAGAGAATAGGGATAAGGATGTAGGACTCATGCTAGTGAAGTGAGCCATACACAGAAAGATGATTAAACCCACATGCCAGCAAAAAAGTTAATGTCCTGGAAATAGAGTAGAAAGATGGCTTTCACAGGCTAAGGGGAAACAAGGCAAATGAAGCATGCCAAGAAAAGGGACACGTGGTGGTTACACTGTATAGAGTTTCAGTGAGATAGGTGAAATAAGTTTGAGTGATCTACTATACAAGGTGATCATAACTAATATATTAATCTATGTAATGAAATACCTGAGCTGATTGCATACCAAGAAAAGAGATTTATTTAGCTCTGGTTTTTGGAGGTCCAAACAGTATGTCACCACAACCCTACTATATCATTTCACAGTGGATAGCACCATAGTGGCAGAGGAGAAGCAGGAGAGATAACGAGGTGAGACAGGAAGTCAGAGAGGGGAGATGCCATTATTGACCTCCAAATATACTTCACATAGAAATCTTACCACAGTGGAGATGAAGACTCCAGCACATGAGCCTCTGTTGAATAAACCACAAGCCATGTTACAGCACTTGATGACAATGTATTGTAAATTTCAAAGTTGTCAAAGAAATCATATTTTTTTCAGTCATGGAACTTGTACTCTGGATCTGAGCACTGTTCCTGACTTCTTCAGCTCAAGGCTAGCATTCTACTACTGGAGCCACAGCACCACTTCCAGTTCTCTGGTAGTTAATTGGAGATGAGTCTCACGGACTTTGATGCCCTGGCTGGCTTTGAACCGAGATCCTCAGATCTCAGCCTCCTGAGTAGCTAATAACACATGTGTGAGCCACCAGCACCCAGCTAAAGAAACAGATTTTTAAATTCTCAACACATACACACACACACACACACACACACACACACACACCACAGGAAAAGTTAACTTAATAAAATGATAAATATGTTAGCTTATTTACTCTTTGTACAATGTATCATAAGTCAAAACATCCCATTATACCCATAATTTATGCAATCATTTTCCAATAAATATAATTGGATAAATTCACTAACTAAAAAAATCTGGAAGTTAAAAGAGCCTGTATTCCACTGGTGGTAAGAAGAATGACAAAGTCAAGTTGAGTATAAGAGCTTGGATTTTTTTGAAATATCCTTGTACCAAGTAAGTCTACCTAGTGAGTTTCACTACTGCCTGGAGAAGCACCTCCATCTGGTTTCCATCCCTGGCCCTCTGCAGAGTCTTTGTCATCATCACCCACTCTGTACACGTCTTTCCTTGCCTTTCTTTCTTCCTTTTCCACGGTCTTCAGAACCTAATTCCATTTCTACTTTCTCTGAGATACTTTCCAGTGGGTCTGCCCCTGTCCTGAGAAGCAGAGGTCCTGTGCAGACCTCTTTGACTTGTGGTCAACTCTACGCTCCTTAGCTCAAATATGTCTTCATCACTAGTCAGTGTGATCTGGTTTTACACAGATAAGTCTTCTTTCGCAGGCCAATTGCAGGCTTCTTTCTGAGGGCAAGGACCACATCACCCTTTGATTCTGTGTCTGAAGGAAATATAAAAGGTTCACACAAAAGGTGGGGAGAAACTGGATCTTTACCCTGGGTCTTTCCACTAACATCTCTGGTTCCCTGAGCTACCATTTGTATCCGTGTTCTCAGATCCCTGGCACAAGTAAAAACTGAAAAGGGAAATGTAACATTACATTATTTTTCTACTTTATGTATAATTTATTTAGGCATATTTCAATTTAGGTATCTTAAGACAAGATACTAACTCTACTGGCCACCAGTGGCTCATACCTATAATCCTAGATACTTGAGAAACTAAAATTGGGAGGACCACAGTTCAAGCCAGACAGGACAGAAAAGCCTGCAGTACTTCATCGCCACACAAGAATCTGGGCATGTACTTGTCATCCTATCTAGAGTGAGGAATAGACAGAACCCTACATAAAAAAATACAATAAGGGCTGGAGGTATGGCTCAGAGGTAGCGTACCTGCTTAGCAAGTATGAGAACCTGGGTTCAAACCCCATTACCTTAAAAAATCTTAATTGCCTATTCTCAATATAGCTCCATCACCCTCAATTTTCTTTCTGTCCCCAGCAGAACAGCACTTGACAGGAGCTGCTCTTCAATGACTTCCCTTTTATTCCTTAATCACATTTTAACAGAAAAGTGTTAGAAGAATTAAATTAGAATATGGGTCACAATTAACAAAAACATATTGATCAGCATTAGTATGACCCTAATGTATAAATTTAACACATCTAATTTTAAATAGAGTGACAAGAGATAAGATAAGTTGATAACAGGTACAATACAAAACAATAATAAATGACTAAGAAAGCTAATACAACTGTAACGTCAATAAATGTCTGATATTCAAGACATATGAGATGATATTTCCATGTTACCAAAGATCAGACCAGAAGGAGAGCACTTAGGATTTTAATTGGAAGGCATGGAACATAAACAGAGGAAGACAATGACAGAAAAGTAAATGTAAACCAAAACACAAAAATAATACTACAACATATTAGAAATAGTTAGCCTGAGGAAGAAGCCTCATGAAGACAAGATGCCTGCTTTCATATATTTAAGATTTTCTGGGGGAAAGAAACCATTTATTCTGTTGCTCCCAAATAAGGAAAAACAGAGTTCAGTCTGAGAAGAAAGTTTCTTTATAGTGCTCTTAAGTATATAGTGAGCTACTTGTACTTTGTGAGGCGATAGGGTTCTCACTGCTGCATACATCAAGGAAACATAGTAATTTCAGAAGTCTGACTCTTTCTTCAACACTACCTTCTGAATCTATTCAAGACTTTGAAGCTAATCAGGAATTTGGAACTAATCAGGAACTTGACCAGTCCTGCATCAAGAAACACGAGGAAGAAATAGATATCATAGGTAGTACAGAGTTGAGTACACAAATGAAGCCTCTGCACTGAGAATAGGGCCTAGCACCAGCCTGACTCTGCTACTATCTGAGTCACTAGTACTTGATAGAAAAAAAAATCTCAGAAAGCCATATAATGAGTGACTGTTGTCCTTAATGTACTATGTATCTCTCATCTCTTTTGCCATCCCTTGGTTATCTCATATTGTTACAATATTTCACCTTGTTATCTGATATATTTTATATGTGCTTAATTGGTTATTTGAAATTAGATAGGGAAGGGGGAAATCAAGATAAGCAGGGGGAGGGTGGGAGGGAAATGGGGACCATGTCGTGAGAAAGGGTATCAATGTTTGTGAAGTTATGTACCTTCTATCTGGTGAATATAATGTAACCTTTCTATTAATCACAATAAAAAAATATTTAAAAAAAATCTCAGTAGCCGGCCTGGTAGCTCATGCTACCAGATCTCAGGAGGCTGAGATCTGAGGATTGAGGTTCAAAGACAGCTTGGGCACAAAAGAACCTGAGCTCTTATCTCCAATTAAGCTCTAGACAATGCGAAGTGGGGCTTGGCTCAAGGGTAGGGTGGTAGCCTTGAGCTGAAGAGTTCAGGGACAGCGCCCAGGCCGAGTTCACGCCCCATGACACCCCCCCCCAAAAAAAAGAAAAGAAGAAGAAAAATATATCAGTGGCTCTCTCCAAGGCCTCAGTGAAGCCACGTGACCTTGCTGGATAGTCAGTCCTGCCATGTTTTCAATGTAGTCTGCAGATACACGGAACTAAATCAAGTTTCGATCACAGTATTCTTTAGGAATATCCCTCAGAAAAGGTTCAACTTCCCTTCCTGCTCTGAAAATAGAGGCACATGTGTGATTTTTGTTTCCAACCCAGGCATTCTCAGAACTCTCAGGTTAAGATCCTAGACTGGGTGGTTTCTAAGGACCCTGCCAGCTCCAATTCTATGACCATAATTGCATGGCTATGCCCCAAAGAGCTCATATCCAGGTGTACTTGGGTAGGAAGCTTTAGGAGAGGAAGTTACAAGATAATCACAGGTTGATTTTACCCAGAAAGAAGGCATTAAAAGCATGCCAAAAAAGAAAAGCTCTCTGCCATTAACCAAAGCTTTTGGCCTTCTGGAATATTCCAATGTTCCTCTTTACCACACTGTCTCTGCCTTACAGCGTCTTCCCATCACCAACATTTCAGGCTGGCATCAATGTCCCTTTTGTTCATCACATGTTCACCTTGACACTCCCATACATGAACATAATGATAAGAGAATACTTCCTTCTTGTTCAAATGGCTTTCCATAGATTTGACCCCTCTTGTTCTAGGGATTGCTCCTAACACCTCCTTTGGACCCTGCCAATTCAGGCTCCCTGTCATTGTGTCATTGTAGAAAAGAGGATGACCTCTGGAAGAGCCACCCAATTGACATCTCTCTCATTCTGAGAAATCAAAGACAGGAAAATATCTATTAAAATCAGTGAAATCCAACAAGGGGGTAGGAACTGAGGGAGTGCTTAAATTGCAGTTCTGTCCACAAGTAGAGAAGGTGGAAAAATCCAGGGCTTCCTGCCAGAGCACCATCAGATCCTGGCCTCCCAGATGTCAGAAATCAGTGGAAGTGTGTGTGTGTGTGTGTGTGTGTGTGTGTGTGTGTTGTGTGTCTGTGTGTGTGTATGTGTGTGTGTATTTAATGAATCCTCATTACAAATAAAAATGGCTTTACATCAGTACAGGGGTTGGTTGAAATACAGTCTAACTTTGCTAAATAGAAAATGCATATAAATGCCTATAATGTCAAGCAAGGCCATTCCTCTGCCAAATTCAGACAGAGGGGAATTTGCACTGCCAGAGAAAATCTGTTCTTCATCAATGTTTCAATGCTCAAGGAAACCAGGACATTTTTCTGCAATTGAAGCAAATTGCCAGTTACCAATACCATGATTTAATTCCCTCCATTCTCCCCATCTTATTTGAAATAACTCCTGCATGTATTCAGTGGGACAAGAAGATTCAGTGTATAAAACAAGTATACTATCCATGTCATCCCTAGAACCCTGGCTACTCAATAGGCTGAGATGTGAGGATCCCCTTGTGACGAGACATGAGAATGAAGGAGCTTGCATGGGGCCTTCTTAAGTCTTAGATCTGGGGCAGGAGATCCACTTGCCCATGTATGAGGACAGAATTGTGTCTACCTCACTGGCCCAGCTACTGATTTATCTAAGCTCAGTGGCAGAGTAGCCATGGGGGAAAGAGAAATCATGGTCTGGTTATACAACTACTCTTGAGCAATTTTGATAAAATTTCAGCAACAGTACTTGCCATGTCTGGTAGAAGCAGTATCCAACATTCTTTGTTTGTTCTATATTCTGAAAACCAATGAGCCCAAAACTCTCTTTGAACTAGCAAAATTAATTTTGAACTCTTAGCCAAGTATATAATTTATGTCACATTTTATATAGCATTTATTTTATATAGTATTATTTTATACTGAATTTGTTTTATATGGTATTATTAATATATAATTTATACCATATTTATAATATATTACATAGTATATATTTTATAATGAAAGAACGAAGAAGGGAAGACTAAAATGCAATTTTTATTTATTTATTTATTTATTTATTTTTGCCAGTCCTGGGCTTGAGCTCAGAGCCTGAGCACTGTCCTTGGACTTTCTCAAGGCTAGAGCTCTACCACTTGAGCCTCTGCACCACTTCCGGCTTTTTTTTCTATATGTGGTACCGAGGAATCGAACCCGGGTCTTCATGCATGCTAGGCAAGCACTTTAACCACTAGGCCAAACTCCTGGCCCCTAAAATGCAATTTTTAACACAATGAGATAAAGATCATCAATAGTATAAACAATAAATATGCTTCTATTAAAACATGGAGAAGAGAAGGCATGTTAAAAAAACGGAGAATAGGGGCCGGGAGTTTGGCCTAGTGGTAGAGTGCTTGCCTAGCATGCACGAAGACCCAGGTTCGATTCCTTGGTATCACATACATAGAAAAAGACAGAAGTGGTGCTGAGGCCCAGGTGGTAGAGCTCTAGCCTTGAGAAAGTCCAAGGACAGTGCTTAGGCCCTGAGCTCAAGCCCAGGACTTGCAAAAAAGAAAAAAAAAATGGAGAATAGTAGACATGCAAACAGGCCTGGAGGGGAAAGAAAGGGATTCCCAGGGAATCTTAAAATTCATTTTGAGAAAGTGAACATGAAAAGTCCTGACATATTAGAATAACAAGAGTCAAACCGAATTTGTGTGATGAAGGGTGCCAATTGCTGTATATGACGCCCATTACCTACAGGCACTGGCAGATTATGAGTATGTATTAGGTAAATGAAAGAATGATTTTCATCTCTCTTTTTTTTTTACCAGTCCTGGGCTTGAGCTGAGGGCCTGAGCACTGTCCTTGGACTTTCTCAAGGCTAGAGCTCTACCACTTGAGCCTCAGCACCACTTCCGGCTTTTTTCTATGTATGTGGTACCGAGGAATCGAACCCGGGTCTTTATGCTTGCTAGGCAAGCACTTTAACCACTAGGCCAAACTCCTGGCCCTTTTCATCTCTTTTTAAAACCACAAAAAAAGTAAAAAACTGGAAGGAAGCTCAGCAATACTCAAGTTCAGGGACTGACAAACCAACACCACCCTAGCAGTGGACTGTGTTCTCACCAAAGCATTTATCTTTTAGCTGTGTTTCACTAAGCCCAAGGTCCAGGAAAACAAGACAAGAGTGAAATCAAAGTCACATTCCAGGATAGCACCATAGACCAAAGACCAGAGTGGATACTATGTCCATGAGGCAGTTTGAGAATCTGAGCATCTGGGTAACTGGATAGTTCATAATAGAAGCTGCCAGTTTGACCCTTGAGAGAGCAAATCCCACTACATCTATCTCTGGCCAGATCTGGCCAGAAAGATTCTAGGAAAATTGAGTTACAGAGAGAAGAACTAACCTTGTGGACCAATGTCGCAAGGCCAGTGAGTGACCAGGGTGGTTCTGGGTCACATTACTTCTTCGATATACTCCCTGGAGTTTCAACACCCCAGTTCCCCACCAACAACAACCCATTCCAAGGCAGACATTCAAATGACCCTTTCATATTCAGGTAACACAAGCTTCAAGGCTTTGAATCTAGAAATCTCAAAGGAATTTCACCACTGTTGACTCTATCTCCCATGAAATCCAAACACCTTGAGGTGAAGGATGGCCTATCTGTGGTCTCCATCTCCAATAGATTCTGAACGGAGAGGAGACAGCTTCTGCATGCCTCAGACTCTGCTTAGACACTTGGCTCAGGAACCAGCTTCAGGCTCAATTCATTTCTCAAAACAGAAGACCACTGCCTTCCGACCCCATATTGTCTCTCTGAACTCTTATTTACACCCTGATTAGAAATATTTTGCTCAAGACTGACTGCTTTATCTACTTAGGCTGAGAATGCCTCAAATGCAGAAATAATGTCTTACTCATCACTGGATTCCCAGCCCCAAGTCTGGCACATAGACAGGTGTTATTAGCTGGTGGTTACATTTTAATATACTTCTGAGAGCCAGGAAAACATAGCAAAGAGGTTAGGAGATTATGAAGGCTAGAAGCAGGCAATCCTGAGTTCAAATTCTGACTCACACACTTAATTGCTATGTGACCATGTAAAGGTTATTTAGTCTCTCTGAGGCATAACATCCTCATGTGAGAACTTTTGTCACAATTAAATGAGACAATGCTATTGAAGCACTTGGCCAAAGACCTGAAATTCAGTAAACACTCAATAAATGTCATGGAAGGACAAAATCAGACTGCCAGTATCATGGATTGATCTCTGGTAAACTGGTTTACTCACACAATACTATTTTATAGTGATCTTTAGGAACAGAAAGAGCCTAAGCAAAACATAACAGAGGTAACTCTATCATAGGATCTAAGTAACTAGAAAACCAACCCCCTTCTACGTCTTGGAAAAACTAACCTAGGCTATGCTCGGTCTCAAAAAGGAGGCCAGTGAAATTCTGTAGCTTCTCAGCCTTCTGCTGACTGACCTAGTCCCAAACCCTACACAGGCCTCAGGGAGAACCCTTGATACCAGGTAGGATGGAGTCAATGGTGAGATATATTAGATTAAGAAGACTGGATTGTCTCTGAGAGAGAAACATGTCAACACAAGCTGGACTCCAGAAGACTGTGAATGCTGAAAGAAGGGAAAAAGGCATTTGAAAGAGGGAGAGAAGCACAGTGCTGGTGGCTCATGCCAGCAATCCTAGCTTCTCAGGAGGCTGAGATCTAAGACTTGAGGTTCAAATCCTGGGCAGAAAAGTCTATGAGACTCTTATCATCAATAAAGCACTCAGAAAAAGCTGGAAATGGTGCTGTGGCTCAAGTGGTATAGTGCTAGCCTTGAGAAAAAGAAACTCAGGGACAATGCCCAGGTCCTAAGCTCAAGTCCCAGGATGAGAGGAAAAGGGAGAAGGAGGGAGAGGGACAGGGACAGGGACAGGGACAGGGACAGGGAGAGGGAGAGGGAGAGGGAGAGGGAGAGAGAGAGAGAGAGAGAGAGAGAGAGAGAGAGAGAGAGAGAGAGAGAGAGAGAGAGAGAGAGAGAGAGAGAGAGAGAGAGAGAGAGCGCGCAAAGATTAAGGTCTAGAACAAATAGCTCTACATGAGCCCAAGACTGACTGGAGGGCAGAGGCAGGGTTAACCCAGTAACAAGGTCACACTGGAGAACTGTAAGAGCTCTAAAACAGACCAAATCCATCTCAAACACAGCCTGGCTCCAGTGGTTCACACTATAATCCTAGCTATGCCGGAAGCTGAAATCTAGGATTGTGGTTTAAAGTCAGCGGAGGCAGAAAAATCACCATGCAACTCTTATCTCCAATTAACCACTCAAAAACTTGAAATGGCAAGTGAGAATTCTACCAATGAACCGTTCATGCAGTATTCAAGAAATAATGTGCTCACTGCTTTACAAATGTAATGTAACCCCTCTATACATCACCCTGATAATGAATACTTAAATACCATCATGAAATCCAATATTCTATACAACTAAAATACTAAAACTCTAAAAAAGAATGAGAAGGGAAACAGTGTAACAGCAATACACACAAAACAATATGCTGGAAATGAACTCTACAACTTGGGGAAGAGGTGGGGGAGGCAAATGGGAGGAAAACATGGGAAGGGTAACAATGTCCAACCAGAAATGCACCTAGGCCATGAGTTCAAGCCCCACAATAGACAAGGAAAAAAAAGACAAACACTAAAAAGAATTAGAAAATAACTGGTTAAAAGTCAAATCAATTGCAAAGCCAAAACAAATATAATTAAGTTTTTAAAAGAACATACTCTGTGAAATTAAATTAACATACATGAAAAGAATTTAACTGAATAAAGCATTTTCTGACATGCAATGTGTAAAATATATAGATAATATGTAGACTATATATGTTCTACAAATGAGGATCATTTGACTTCTTCCTTTTATATTTACACCAGTTTTATTTGTTTTCTTTATTTTATTACTTGGTTAAGAATTTAAGCATGTAGCTGGGTGCTGGTAGTTCACGCCTATAATCCTAGCTACTCAGGAGGCTGATATCTGAGGATCATGGTTCAAAGCCAGCGTTGGCATGAAAGTCCATAAGACTCCAATTAACCACCAGAAAACCAGAAGTGGTGCTGTGGTTCAAAGAATAGAGTGCTACTTGCAATAAAGACTCCCTTGCTTTTGCAAAAAAAAAAAAAAAAGAATAGAGTGCTAGCCTTGAGCTAAAGAAGTTCAGGGACAGCGCCGGGGCCCAGAGTTCAAGCCCCACAACTGACAAAAACTAATGTTGAAAGTGAAGAAAATGGACGCCATTGTCTGATTCTTGATTTTAGAGGAGATCCCCAGTTAGTACACTATCGGCTGTAAGTTTAGTACAGATAGTGTTTATTAAGTTTTGTTCCATCTCTTCCTAGTTTCTTCCAGGTTTTTATCAGAAGGATACTGTATTTTGTCAAAAGTTTCTTTTTTTCTGCATCTACATGAGGTGATCATATGGTTTTTTTGGTTTGTGTATGCTGAACCATCCTTGCATTCCCAAAGTAAAATGAACTTGCTCCTGATTTATACACTTGATAATGTTTTTTGGTTGTTTGGGTTTTTTGGGGTTTTTTTTATTTTTTTACCAATCCTGGACTTGAGCTCAGGGCCTGACCACTGTCCTTGGACTTTCTCAAGGCTAGAGCTCTACCACTTCAGCCTCTGCACCACTTCCAGCTTTTTTCCTATGTATGCGGTACAGAGGAACTGAATCCTGGTCTTTGTGCATGCTAGGCAAGCACTCTACCACTAGGCCAAATTCCTGGCCCAACTTGATAATGTTTTTAAAGTCAGGTTGCAAATATTTAATTGAGAACTTCATCAACAATGGTCAACTGGGTCTACAGTTGTCTTTGTTGTGTTCTTTTCTTTTATTTATTTATTTTTTGCCATTCCTGGTTCATGAACTCTAGTCCTGGGCACAGTCCTTGAACTTCTTTTACCCAAGGTGAGTGATCTACCACTTGGGCCACAAAGCCCATTTCTTGTTTTTTGTAGTTTATTGGAGATAAGAGTCTCATAGACTTTCCTGCCCAGGCTGGCTTCAAAGCATGATCCTCAGATCTCAGCCTCCTGAGAAGCTAGAATTATAGGCATGAATTACTGATGCTCAGGTACTGTGTTCTTATCCAGTTTGGTTATCAATGCAACAGCTTCATAAAATCTTCTTTCCCTTTTTACTTTATGAAATAGTTTGATCAACATTGCTGCCAGGTGTTCTTTATAAAGAACTTATACTTAAGTGTATTTGTTGGATCCTAGGCTTTTCTTCATTGGGAAACAATTCTTCAAACTAAATGTGTGTTATAGATCAATTAAATTGTCAATACCCTTTTGATTCAGTCTTTGTAGGTCAAATGTGTTTTTTTAAGTATTCAATTACTTCACCATTATCCAATTTATTTGAATATATGTTTCAAGTATTTCCTAATGGTGTTCTGGACTTTAGGCTGTTATGAATGGGTTTGTAGTTCTGATGTTCCCACTCTATTGTAATATTCTTTCTCTTTCCTAGATCTATTAGTTTGGTCTTAATTCTCTTTCTTAGTTTGTCAGTCTTATTTATTTTTTTCAAAGAACTATTTGTTTCATTCATCCATTACATTGTTGTTTTAGTCACCATTTCATTCATTTACACCCTGATCTTTATTATTTCTTATTATTTATGAATTTTTTAGTTGGGGTAGTTCATATTTTCCTAAGACCTTAAAGTACATTGTTTGGTTATTTATTTGAAATCTGATTTTTTAACTATGAGTACTCATTCATGTAGGCCTTTGCTATAGCTGAGGAAGCTGTTAAGTTGTGTTTTCATTTTCATTTGATTCTAGGAAACTTTCTTAACTTCATCCCGGATCCCTTCAATGGCCCATTGACTATTCAAAAGCATGTTGTTTAATCTCTATGTGCTTCTATTGTTCCTGTAATTTCTCTTGCTATTATTTTTATTCTATTATTATGTGGTAAAATGCAAGAAGTTGGGGCCGGGAGTTTGGCCTAGTGGTAGAGTGCTTGCCTAGCATGCACAAAGACCCGGGTTCGATTCCTCGGTACCACATACACAGAAAAAAGCTGGAAGTGGTGCTGAGGCTCAAGTGGTAGAGCTCTAGTCTTGAGAAAGTCCAAGGACAGTGCTCAGGCCCTGAGCTCAAGCCCAGGACTGGCAAAAAAACCCAAAATTACGGAATCAACACCACCACCACCTGCTCTGTGGGAAATGAAAAGCCTCCAGTTCCTTTGCTCTGCCAGAGGCACCAGGCCCTTTGTAGTAGTGCATAGATTCTAGCTTTTTTTTCCCTCCTTTCTCTGTGTATTGGGCTCAGAGATTACACTGTGTCTACGTGAATACGGATAGTTAGCATTACCAACATGTATCTGTCTACTTTCTCTTCTTTAAAAAAAAAAAGAAAAAAAACTTTAAAAAATAGGGTTATAGAAGGTCAGCAAAGGGTGGGTTTGAGATGTTTGGGTAGGTTATGTGGGCATTTTGACAACACGGCTTCTCCTTTGGCATGTGTAATTGTGATGTTAACGGACATGCTTGCAGTTTCAGATGACACTTTTAAAATAAAATTCTCCTAATGATGACTTGAGCCCTGCCACTACGGGAGATCAGCAGACCCTGTAGGATCTGATTCGGAATTGACTTTCTCTATTGTAATTTTGTTCATTTATTTTTAAATTTTCTTTTGTTTTCACTGGAAAGATGATGCTCAGTTTTAAACGTTAAAAGTGTACAAGTTGCTTACAATAAAACTAAATGTGTACAAAAAAAATTTGTTGGTTAAGATGATCTACCAATAGATGAGTAGGGGACTGAAATCACTCTCTATACTTTCCTGTCCCTTTATATTCAATAGTTCTATCTTCTTAATGGCTTATCCCCTTTACTAATATGTGATAACCTTTACTACCACTTCTAATTTTGACCTATAGTCTACATCGTCAGATATGAGTATACCCACCCCTGATTGATTTCTGCTTCCAATTTCTTGGTATATCATTTTTCAATATACACAAGTTCAATATGTGAATGTTTATTAAGGTAGGATTCTTGCTGACAACACACAGTTGAGTTTTGCTTTTCAGTCTAATCAACCTATCTGTCTTTTCATCTGAAAAATAAGACCACATGGATTTGGAATCAGTATTGGAAAGTTTTTGCTGATTCGTTTAATTTTGTTATTGTAGTTCCTGGCTTATTCAAATGTTAAGCTCTTTTCTTTCTTCAGCTTGCCAGTTTGGTGAGTTAAACATGTTAGATTCTGTATACTTTTCAGTTGTTCATTCATTCCTGGCATAAAATTTATTCTTTCCTGAGGTCTTGTGTATGACCATCTTTCTTTCTCAACAGTATATAAGATTTCTTTTAAGTTCTTATGTAATGTTGGATTGGTGATCATGATTCTTTTTTATATGATCATGATTCTTTACTTTATGCTTATCTTGAAAAGTTTTTATTCTCCATCAATTTTTAGAAGGCAACTTTGTTCAATGTAGTAATCTGTGCTTTCCTGGCTTTTAGATTTTCCAATGAGAGATCTATAATATTTCTGATGAGTTTGTCTTGGTAAGTAAATCAGTGCTTTTCCCCTGATGCATTTTATATTTTTATTAGTTCTGTAGTCAGCATTTTAAATATAATGTTATGTGAGGAGATTCTTTACTAGCTATTTAGTACCCTTGTACTTGAATGTCCATATCTTTCCTATATTGAGGTATGTTTCCTATATTATAATAATTTTATAGAATAAATTTTACGTGAACTTATATCGCAGCTTTTTCTATCCCATCAGTCCTTAATTTTGACCTCTTGACCTTGTCCCAGAACTTGGAAATTGTGATTATACTTGTTTTTTCCTTGATCGCTTCTGAGTGCAATCGATCCTGTGTACACAAGCATGAAGTCATCTGTCCCAGCACCTCACACTCAGCACTCCTCACCTCTTTCCAGAGTTCAGTCTGCAGTGGTGTTTACTCCCAGCTTTCCTCTGTGGCACTTCTCATAGCTCACTTCCTATTCAAGTAGATCTGTGCCCATGAATCTAAGTCCAAGTCCCAACCAATTTCCTGGATCCACAGTGTTTCTCTCTAGCCAGAGAAGGAAGGAGAGAGACCTTGGGGTTTGTAGCTATAAAAGGTCTTCTGCTTTCTCTGGCTCTAAGGCTTAACTGAAAACAAGTCCTACCCTAATCTGATTCATCTTCCACTGTATCAGTGAGAAAGGTAGGAATGGGCACAATATACCTTTTCTGGTCCTGTCTTAACTTTTATTCTTGTAGTGTGCCTGCTGGTACCCTTTGGACCTTCCTAAGATTTTTCATTTCTCTTTTGTTTGTAGCCCTCCTGGTCATGGAACAGGAAGAAGAAGTCTCTCCTTCCCTAACATCTTGCTAAGTGCTTTATGTTAGAATATGTTGTTTCTCTTATAAATGTAAACTTAAATCATTCTGGATGTCTCTTACCTGTAACTATTTCTTATATTTATCATTGCCCTTCCTTGCTTTCTACATCATGAACTTCTCCCTGATGCTACACATCTGATGTTTTGTTTCAGATTTATGGAGAAGCAGAAAGGTGCTGGGTGAGTCTATTCCATCAGCAATCCTTCATCTCTTCTGCCTCTCTTAATCCCAAATTCAGCCCCATATTCTGTAGGTCCTTGGGAGATATTGAGAAATAAATAAGCAAATAAACTGTCATGTCCCTATCATATGATGCTAGTTGAAAGAGATTTTTTTGGGTGAGAAAACTTAGTTGTGAGCCCTAGATCTTGCTAATATTGGACACATTTTTTAATAAAATGGACTATCTATAAAATGAGATCACACTTACTGAGTCACAGGATTATTGTTAAAACAATGACAGCAAATTACCTTATGCAATCCGCAAATTTTTAAAATTACAATGTAACTTACAAAAGACGCAAATCTTAAATATGTCCCCAATAATATTAAAAAATAATATTTATACGCTTAATACATTTACTACCCAATTCAAAATATAGAATATTCCCATTGCCTGCAGAAAGTTCCTAGATTCATCTAAAATCATAGCTGCAAAGGCTTTGATACTTTTTCCATTAAGAAATGAGGGTCTTTGTCTCTTATCCCTGAAGCTAAGCAGGATTGTGACTTAATTGACCAATGGAACTCAGCAGGAGTGACACTAAGTTTAGATCAGTGAAGGTAATAGTTTCTGCCTTATTCTCTGGAAGGTTTTCTCTTGTGCCCTGAGCATCAAGTAAGTCTTACAATGCTAGGCTACCATGTTAGAAAGACCACAAGTTGGCACTCCATCCAAGAATTCCAGCAGAGTCTACCAAGATGTTAGACCTCAGAAAAGATTCCTCAGGAATCGCCACCAGGCCACATGGATTTTTTTTGTAACACACATATTACATTTATATTCTCTCCTTAAAATTCATCTATGTTGTTCAGTAATTTTCTCGTTGTGTATTATTACCATGTTATAACTTGTCTGATCTCTCATTGAAAGTAATTTGAGTTGTTTTCAGCACTTACTAAGTCTTTCCTAGACATATTTTTTTATTTATCTTGGGTATATACCTGAAAATGAGTTTGTGAAGTTATGGGTTAAGGACAAGTTGATTTTTATTAGACAACGACTATTTTCCGAACAGGTCACAGCATTTAGTTCCCTAACTAGCAGCATAACAGAGTTCCAGATGCTCCACACTCTGATCAACATTTCATATTGTCATTTGTTTTTATTTTAGCCATTTTAATGTGTGTACAATATTATCTCTGTTTAATTTGAATTTCTCTGATGACTAGGATATCTTTGTGAACTTTCTATTCAATATTCTATACGTGTTTAAAACCAGTCTGTCTTGTGATAAGTGAGTTGTAAGAGTTACTTGTAAATGTTAGATAATAGTCCTTTAATAAACTCTTCCTCCCATAGTTGCCTTTTCATTTCCAATACATCTAAATTCATTCTTAGTTTATCAAATTTTTTATAGTTAGTAAGTCTGTGGCAAAATTAAGAAGTCTTTGCTTATCCTGAGATTAACAAAGAAATCTCTAATGTTTTTCATTAGAAGTTGTATTGTTCTAATTTCCACACTTAACCCTTCAACTTATTTCAAATTAGTTTGTATACATAGCATGAGGCTAAGAGACCAAGCATTTCTGTTTTATATCCCCTATGCATATATCCAGTTGGTCTAGAACCACACATTGAAAAGATCTTCCCTTCCCCATTGGAGTACACTGGAGCCTCTGTTGAAAATCAAGTAACTCTGTGTGTGTGTGTGTGTGTGTGTGTGTGTGTGTGTGTGTGTGTGTGTGTGTGTGTTGTAACTTTCCAAAGCTTGGTCTCACTACCCAAATACCTGAGATTTCATCATTCGAGATAATTTTCTTCATAATTTTCACAGTTTTATTATTTTAAAACCCAAAATATCTACCTACTCACAATAAAACAAAATAAGCCCTATTCTCGTTATACTTTTGAGTCCTGGAGTACATTGAGAAGCACATAGCAGGAATGTCATTGGGCTACAGTACAGAATACCTGGGAGAAAAATCATTCTGATCCAGCAAGTATTCTCTTGAGAGTTTTCTCCTTGACAGGCACTATTCTTTGGCTTAACTGGGAGATGAGAAAGGGAAGAAAATAAGACATGTTTCCTTTCTTTATAGAAGGAATTCTCAAGTGGCAGGGAGGGGGCAGGTTTAATTACTTGAGAACAACTTCACTGACCCTGGCACCATCCCCCACAAAGAACTCTGAAATCCAGCATAGAACATATTTCCCATCTGGCAGTTAAAGGATATTAGACCGTCTAGTCTGCTCAGATGGCTTTGATCAATCAACATGAGCTTTAAATTTTTTCATTGTTAAAGATGTATTAAGATGGCCTTACTACTGAGATAAT
The DNA here is from genome assembly GCF_031878675.1 of Megascapheus bottae. Classification (NCBI taxonomy): domain Eukaryota; kingdom Metazoa; phylum Chordata; class Mammalia; order Rodentia; family Geomyidae; genus Megascapheus; species Megascapheus bottae. The sequence continues at coordinate 23,682,922 of NC_143529.1, forward strand.
TTCCATAAAGTGCTTCAGGCTAAGCTATTATCTAGTGAGAGCATACTATATTATCTGTGATGATGGTGACAATAAATTACAAATGATGATGATGACTGAGAAGGAGAAGTCGAGGAAGAATGGTGATGGTGTTCATAGTGGTGGTTGTGATGTGACATTGACAGATTCTTGCAGAGCAGTTTTGAGAATAAAATATTATAGAGTCATCAAATATCAACTGAAAGTCAGTGGCTAATAGACTTATCCAGAGGTCTCATTAAAAATTCTGATTTCCCAAGGAAAAAAGGTGAAAAAAATGCAGCAGCAGACTACACTGGAAACTGATGAAAGCGAACTATACAACTTGTGGGTGGAGATGGGAGGAAAGGAATGGGAGAGAATGAAGATACAGATAACACTGGAAGAAAGGAAATGTACTTACTACCTGCTGCATGTAAATGTAGCCCCTCTGTATGTCACCTCTACAATAACAAGAAAGTAAATTAATTTAAAAACAAATTGTGATTTCCAGGCCACAATCCAAGATTTTGTGAGACTGGAAAACTTATATCTGAAACAAAAATCCCCAAGTATTCCATAAGCAGCCAAGTGTAGAGACCACTGATTTCTGGCACAATCTGAAGAGGAGCAGGATGAGAAAACGCCTAAAATTTTCTCATAACTTCTGTTATTATACAAACATAATGATTTAATCAGATAAAATTATTGTGCTTGCCAAATACTTTCCCAGAGAAACAACCAGACTAGAGCAAACACACAGAAGAGAGGGTATGAAAAGGAAAGGATGGTAAAGAGAGAGATGACCTAAGTGCCAAAGGCACACCTCAACAATTTCATAATTTTACCTGGAGCCCTGCTTCAGACCCAAATCAATTTATATCAAGTTGATGATAGATTAAACCAACACATCTGTTTGCCAATTCAAACTCTAGTATGAAAGAAACTGAGAGCCAAAAATTAATTGAGTGGAAGATAAGAAGAGCTGATAAAACATGCGAGATAGATTTTTTAAGGAACAGTAGCAAGCTTCAAATATTGACTGAGGCATGGTGATCTATCAGTCCTGAACTGAGGATCAGAGCATCTCCAAAGTTGAAAAAAAAAAATTCTACAGATGACCTGCCAAAGAAAACTGGCTTTAAGACTGTTAATGGAACAAAGCAGAAAGGAGTTAGAACCAGTTTTGTCTGCAAAAAAAATTTTTCCATAGATCCCACAGATTTTATTTCTGAAGTTAGGGCAGATGAACAGATGACTGGAGTACTAGAAAAGCACAAGGCAAAGGATCCTTCTGGGAAAAACACAAGGGGAGTGAAATTTCTCAGGACCAGTAGAAATCAAGAGCTAGAATAATCCTTCCCCAATGTCTCTACAGAGGATTCTCCAAATAGGATAATCTCGAAAGTACCAGAGTGGAGGATACTAACAACTGATATGAACTTGCGTTAGCCTCTTCTACTCCTGGCCTCATTTATATTAGTCATGAAATCCTGGCCATGACCCTTTAAGTTCCCTTTGTGAATACTGGGTTCCTTTTTCTAGTATGCGATGTTTCAGGGATTAATACTTGGCCTGTCCATCTACTTGTGCCTCTCATAATGTGTACAGGAGTAGGACTGCCAGTGGGCTCTGTGGCATAGAGCTGAGGAGGAAGGAAGACAGTGGGATTTCCATAATTCTGCCACTCAGCAGCAAGGGTCTTGGAAGCATTGGTAAGGATCTTGCTAGCTTTTGCTACTCCTGAGCACGGTCATCATCTCATCTCTGGGGCTGGGGAAATGTAGAAACTTGTTTACCAAGGTTCTTTCTACTCTACAAAGAGGAAATTGAGAACTAAGGAAAACTCTACTTATCATGTCCAAAAGGCCAGTAGTAAAGCATATGCTTCATCCTATAATCTGAAAATGTTCAGGCAGAATCTGCAATGAGAGATCCAGAGTCAAAGAAAACTATAATATTGTCGAGATGATTGCTAGTCTCATTTTGAGGGGATTTACAGAAAGGAGGACAGTTATCTTTAAGATACAATCACAGAATTGATCATCTTGGTCTCTTATACATAAAGAGATACACAGTTGGCATCTTCTCATGATAACAGCAAAATCCAAGGAGATTTCCCAGAGAAGACTGAGGAAGATGATGACTATGTCATGTTTCTGTGAGCATTTTTTTTCTAACTCACTTTGGCCTCACGAGGCTTCCCAGGTAATTTCACCATCTCTACTGCCATTCTGGCTTTCCTCAGTTGAAATCCTGTCAGGACTGAGGCCTCTTGAATTTCTCCTTCCTATGAGAGCCTAACATCATCTTGGAAGGCTGGTGCTGAAGCTCCAATGAAACACAATGATACAAGCATTTTAACTAAAGTACAGTAAAGGCAGAAGAGACCAGTGGTGCAACCCTTTTGAGCACTCGTCTTCCAGTTTAACAGTGAATACCAGGAAGCTGTGGGGGTGTCGGGAAGGCAGTGGTGTCAAGGGGATAGGTGTAGATGAGTGGAGAGAGGAAGAGTGGGAGAATACAGTCTTCACCTTCAAATGTGTATTATGTGAAAATTAAGGGCTGGATGAGGTTGGGATAGATGGGAGAGAATTATGAAGGAGGACTGATCAAGATGCATTATACTCTTAAATTGCATGTTGAGTTGAAAATACTTCCTTTGTTTTTGTTGTTGTTTTAGTTATTGTTTTTTTAAGGAATACAGCAATAGTGGCCATGATTGGGATATATAAATGCTCGATTGAACCAGCATTTCAGAAGAAATACATTTTAGACACACACAACCATCACTGAAAGCATTCCTGTGTTTGCTCTGGATTAAATCTGCTGCCATATGTTGATCAGAATACTGGGAAGGGTAGATCCCATTATTAGCTTCAAGGCCCCCTACTGGCAGACCGTCAGTTTGATTTGCCTAAAGAATATTTAGGTGAATTTATTATCTTACCTATCCCTATTCTCCAAATATACACATTCAAATATTTGTAGAATGGACTTTCACATTTAAGATTATAACCAATTTATTGGTTATCAGCACAACAAAATTCCAGAAGACATGGCCTAGTAGAATTTAACCTGCCTAAAACAGATATGAAGACAACCAAATGAAGACTCAATCTCTGGTAAACTGCGAAGTCATACAGAATTCCACCAGATATACTGTCCATAACCTGCAAAATGTCTACAGGTACAATCTTATAAACCTTTCCTATTCTAGTATTTTGAAAGATAAGTTTATTATCCAAATGGCTTTTAATACTTAACAACTAGGTCTGATATGTCCTTCTATTCTCAAAACCTCAAATCCTCTGATGTGGGGTAATGAGTCCCAAAGTTCTCTTATCCACCCTAGGAGGAATTGCTCTACAAAACAAGCTCCTAATTAAGTATGCTTATCCAGGAAGGGCAGATCCACTTTACCACCATTGAGAACCACTGTTACCTGAAACCTGGGCAAAAAAAAAAACAACGCAACCAATCAGTTCATCTCCCCCCACAGGCAGCCTCCTGTTCATTCACTCATAACCAAATACATACATGAGCATCTAAATTTCTACAGGTTCATTCAAGACCTTCTATCTACATGGATCACGGTTTAAAGGGTTATAGGGTGTGGGGGGGGTGAACATAAAGGTGGAAATTTTGTCATCCTTAACTTTCTGGAAATGCCAAGATCTGTTTTGTCCTCATCTTAAGTAAATGAATCGTATGCTGTAAATATGCCAGTTCTTTGAAAAAGGAGGCATCAAGGTACATTCCATTCCCAGATCAAATTAAACAATTTACCCCAAAGCAATCTACTTTCACTCAAACCAGGGGCTCATCTTGTATTAAGCAACAAGTTCACTCTTTTCCAAATATGCATCCTTGTTATTATATTTATTTCCCCTAATGGTTTTGTTCGTTCCTTCTTCTAAGGGGTTATCAGACTGATCTTTTATTTCTCCTGTTTCCTTTTATTTTTTTCTCCCCCAGTCTACTTCTTTTCTGACCCATGAAGAAGAAAGGTATTTTCAAATGCCAGAGACACTAGAAAGTATGAGGAGAGCTGTCTTGATTGAGATGGTATGGCAAGGTCAAGGACAAATATTGTCACCAAAGTAGGACCCACATGTGGCTAGAACTTTGTAGACAGGTTTGCCTCATCTGCCTTCCCTCTGGGTTTTCTATTTCTCACCTACCACAAGAGTATGGAAAGACTTCCCCAAACCCTTGGAAAAGCAGTTTCTTTGAAAGCTGAGCACTTTTAGAAAAGCTTTAGGGTACTAACTAGAGACACGACAGCCCTGGATCATGTTTGAGCAGCAGCATCCTATCATCTTGGTAGTTGCAAAATATACTTTCAAGCACCTGTCTGGCATACCTATTACACAGGTAAGTCAATTTTTCAATGCCGAAAATGTACCTGACAAATTATGTGTGTACAATTTGATTGTCTGGAACCTAATTCCTTTCTGCTAAACTACAAACAACCTGAAGACTCTATACATACAAAGCTGATCCTGAAAACTAAGTAAGTGCACAATTAAGCTAGTTTTACAAATAAATGAAACAATGGTTGAAGACCTAAAGGCCCAGAGGATTTTGGAAGAGAGCAAAGGAAGAAGGGAAGGGAGGGAACAAAAATGGGGAGAGGTAGGAAGAGGGCTAATGGAAAAAGAAAGAGAGGAAAAATAAGAAGCAGTAGCATAATATACAGAATTGAGTCTTGAGAATTATATATAGTTCTCTGAGCTAGAAGACAAATAATGAGATGAAAAAGTAAAATTACACCTTCACAGAAAGGAAAAAAATGTATGTGCATAAGCAGGTTTCTGGGGTGATGGTTTCTGGTGTGGTAAAGTCAAGGAAAAGAGGCCACAGCCCAGATTTTGCTAGGTCGGCTGTATCTATTCATCAGACTCACTAATGCCTACAGTCTCAACTCCATTTGCCTGAGTAAACAAAACTGAAAAGATTTTTAGAGCTTATGCCCTTGTTTTCTTAGTCTTTCTGAGCGCTGTCAGCCAAAAGTATTGGTCACACCCTTTTCTTTCACCACCCTCCAGGGACTTGATCTGTTTATCAAGCAAACAACTTGTGTGTGGCAAAGACTGCTGGGAGCTTGGGGTGGGGGGAGCCATCCTGGAGCCTTATCATCTACTCAAGGGGCTGTCAAAACCAGTGTTCTGAAGGAATCTATTTCTTGTCTTTGAGAGTATCTCCTCCCCAGTGGAAGACACCCCTTTTAGGTTTCTTTTGTTGGCCTTTTCAAATCCACCATCCATTTTGCCTACTTAATTCCATAACTAGATCCTGCCAAGTGTGTGTATATGTTGATGACAGTTCCATCTATCTGCTTGTATTAATTCTGCTCCATACCAGGTTTACAGGCATTTCAGTCAAACTTCCAGAAACTCATCCTTTTATATAAGTTTGTACATACATGCACATTCACACATACCACACACAAACACACAAAACAACACCTAGCAAGAGCCTATCCGCACAGGTTCTGAAGGCCTGCACCCTCACATTGAACACTGCCCACAGCTTAATCTAAAAAACTACTATTAAGATTTGAGAAACTAGAAGATGGTAGTGAGGAGAAAGATCACCTTGTATAGACTAAAAGAAAAGTCTTATTTTAATTAAATACCTGTCTACTTTCCAGTTGCCTAAAATGATTCCAATAACATTTCAATAACATGAGCATGCTTTCTATGCATTCTATTAAATGGATACTAGATAGATAGGTAGACAGATAAATAGATAGGAGGGAAGGAAGGAAGGAAGGAAGGGAGGAAGGAAGGAAGGAAGGAAGGAAGGAAGGAAGGAAGGAAGGAAGGAAGGAAACACAGATCTTATATCTGTGCTTAACATTTGATGTCATTATAAACATCTGAGGTTACAGATATTAGGTCAGTGCTATCTGTTTTACATCAAAAATCTTCTAGAGTGAGGACCTTGACTCAGAGAAACAGCTACAGAGATTTCCAACTCCGATTGTACATCAACTGAATCACGAAATATTAATTTCTAGTCCCACTCATGAATTTGTGAACCAAGATCTCAGGTTCTGGGGGTGAGGATGGGTTTTAAGGTCTTTGCTTTTAACTTCATCTTGAGACAGTCAGCAGTTAGCTCAGCACTATTACAGGTACTAGAATCAGGACTCACAAGCTAGCCAGTACAGGTGGGGTTGTAAGATCTTGTAAGATCTTCTAGAATCTAAAAGATTCTACATCCAGAATCTAAATGTAACAATGTTAATTTCAAAAGGTACAGCTTTTTAAAAACATCTGCCCACTTTCCAGTCTGTCTGAGACCAGTGCTCCCCACAGTACCTGGGAATGTTAAGAAGGGAAATCTGCCCAAGAAGTAGAAGAGATTCTCAGAGAAGTTACTTCCTGAGTTGCCACTCTCAAAATATATTCGCTGTAGATTTCAGCCTTCCATTCTCAAAAAACACTCAAGATCTCTCCAGAGACCTGATCAAAGAGGTTTCAAAATCATTAAACTTGATATTTACCCAGGTTTTGTACCTATACGCTGACCCCAAACAGACATTGTTCATGTGATAAGCAGTAAACAGCCTTGAACCCATCATAAATCATTTCCTTTCCTTGGTTCTTTATAGCCAAATGCAACAAAATCATGGGAAATAAAAACCACTCCTCTTCTTAACCCCCGTGCCACACCACTTGTAGATATTAAACACCCCGACATAATGGGATCTGAAAATCCAAATTCTCACTTCATTCTCTTCTACTCTGGCAAATTTTGTCCTCAGACTCAAAGCTTGCTGTTTCCTGCACTTTTCCCTGCCAGGTTGAACATATCGCCAACAATCACTAAGAGTTATCCTTTGTCAGTTAGAAGGAGCTCACTAGAGATGTTAAACTGGCCTCATGCTCTCTTCTTTTCTGAAGAAGCTTTCTGAAGAAAGCTTAAAGGGACATAAATGCTTACCTCTCTAGTTCTTTATGGGTATGGTTTCATCAGAATCTACAAGCTCACTGACTTCTCCCTCTCCCATAACGTGCAGCTATGCTGGTCTGCAGCTCTATGTATTATACTGGCATCTCTTTGCCAGCAATCTTTCCTCTACACCACCACCCCCACCCACCCATGGCCCCTCAGCCCTCAACCCCAGTAGTGAATCATACAACAAGTACAAAATAAATGGGCAGTTCTTGCCCCTGCCCCAGGTCTTCTGAGTCCTAATTTTTTCCAGCTTTCTCCTGACTACTCAAGATATTTGTACTTGGAATTCCTGTTTCACAGATGCATTGGGACAAATCCAGAGCTGGACATGGTTAAGTTCCTGTCTCTCCCCCCCCCCCACACCCAAGAAAGGATGGCTAAATTCTATGCTGAACTCGGTGCTGCTGTCATCCAGCACCTCCCATTCTGGAACTGATGTATCGCTCAGAGAGAAGGCTGAACAGGGTAAATATCCAGCCATCCCACCCCACAATATTCACCGATTCAGGAGCCAGCAGCACTAAGAGCTGTTATCACCCCTCCCTGTGACTTCCCTGCCAGTTCCCTGCCAGAGAGACTGAGGTGCCTCCCAAAGCAATCTGTACACATCTCCAGTTGAAATTTACAAGGAATCCTAAGGTTTTTTCCCCCAAAATTCCAAATCTATAACATCTACAGAACTCCTTTTATCCAATTATTGAGTAATTTTGTGGATGGAAAAGGACAGCAGAAAAGACCAGCCTACCCTCCACCCACCCACTAAGGTTTCCACGCTTGCTTTCTTCTTTGCAGCACTGGTGGGTGCACTGACCAGGCCTGCTTCATTCTCTGCCCAGGCTACTGCCCTTTCCCCTAGGTGACCCTTGTTTTGTCTTTCCTGGGTATTCTGGCACATAGGAAGCAAGGGATCATGTGTGACTTCAAACTCCAGATATCTGGTACACTTAAAAATGGAAATCACCAATGGAAGGACCGAGGTTAAGAACCCCTACATGGACCCGAATGACCTCCTGATGTCCATTTGCCACGGCTGCCTATAGGTGAATCTCACTCTGATCTCTTACAGATTTGGTATTTTCTGCCTTGTCCCTAGATCCTTAGCACACTCTTTCTAATCCCACTCTTAGATAAGTCCCTCTCGGATACCTATGGTAGCTCATCAGATCCCATAACTGACACAGGAATCCAAGTACATTTATGTGCCAACTCATCTTTTTCTTTTTCTTTCTAACACATCTTTTTCATTTCCCAAACCTGAACTTAGCATCATTTTCTGGACATTTCATGCACTATAAGCATCTTAATCTACCATCAAACTCCATCATACCCCCACTTTAGTAGGTACAGTTAATTACCTAACAAGAATATAACCACTGCCTCCCATGGTGCATCATCTCATAAAGTTTCTTTGAAACCAAGGTTTTTAAAGTTTTAATGAATGCCACCTGCAAATTTTATGCCTGGTATGAGGTAGGGAGTCATGGGGCCAAATGCATTTATCCATTTAGTGTTTTCAGGCACTCAGAAAATGGCCTGTGAATCTGAGGTCTATGAAGAGACAGTACCTATGGGGTTCCAATTGCTCTCACTGATACCCATGGGGTTCCAATTTCTTTTTGCACTAATATAATTTAAAGATCTCAAGTTAAGAAAATGAAACCAAGAGCCGGGAGCGTGGCCCAGTAGTAGAGTGCTTTCTTAGCACACATGAAGACCCGGTTTAATTCCTCAGTACCACATACGTAGAAAAAAGCCAGAAGTGGTGCTGTGAATCAGGTGGTAAAGCTCTAGACTTGAAAGATCCCAAGGACAGTGCCCAGGCCCTGAGTTCAAGCTCCAGGACTGGCCAAAAAAAAAAAGACTAAAGAAAGAAAATGAAACCAGTCACCACCATTTCATACATTCTAAAGGTTGAGGCATTTTCTGCTCCTCAGAGTGTCACTGGGACAAAAGGACAAATAAAATTTCCTTTCTCAATCTAGTGATTGGTGTCATGTGGATATCACTGCTCTGATTCCACTGTGTTGACAAATACTGGAATTGTACACAGCAAACCCCACTGTGGTGCCCTCTGAGGCACAGCCCACAGATATCATGCTGGAATTTGCTGCATTGAATGTCTTGTGAAAGGAGAGACCACCTGCTTAGAATTCTACTCGCTTGGCCAGTGACTTTCTACAAGTAGAGTGATGCTTTGAGAAGCCAGATTCAGCTGCTGTACACCTTCCTGCTCAGAACTTTGATGCCTACATGCCAGCAGCTCTTTCCAGTTCAAAAGAGGGAGTGGAAAAAGGATACAGAGAGAGGGAGTGAGCAGAAGTGATAGGGATGGAAAAACAGAGAGGTTTATCCCAAGGCACTAAGACCCTGGGCTCTATTTCCACCACCCAATCACCCTTAAACCGAATCTGATGTGCCATTTCCAAATATGTGTTACAACTATGTTGATTTAAATCCCAATATTAGAATCTAATGCTCTTAAGCCAAAATCTGAAAGTCCCTCCCAAGCTGGAATTCTATATATTGTACTTGTATGGGGCTTGGTGACTGGTATGGACCTCTGACTTCTGATCCCTGACCAGGAGTGACTTTTGTCATTCTTGTTTGGATTCTAAGTCTTGCCTATCTAGCATTTGACAGGATCATGCTCTGACCTAGGACCTCAGGTTGACCACACACATCTAGGCATCCAGATTCAAAGCTGCCCCAGTCTAGAGATCCAGAACTGCCTACATTTGATGAAGATCAAAGCTGCATCATACCTGTTCTGTATTCTAACCAAACTGTTTTTAGCTATTTTAGGACCCAATGACAAATAAGCAACTGGAAAAATAAATCTCTTTTTTGTGTGCATTATAAATCACCAACTTAAAACTGAGAAGTCACAGCTCCAAGTATCTTGGGCTCTTTAACAAAAAACACACAAATGTCACAATGTGACATTGTATAGTGGGGTAGAGGAGAAATATACACAAATATTGGAGGTTGGCACTTATTCCCAGTTTCTAGGGCATTTGAAATTCCACTCAGGGAAAAAGACAGGAGGGGCCATCAGAAGGTGGGAACTTGAAAATCAGGAACCCTCTCTCTCTCTCTGAAAAGGTGGATATTGAATTCTCCCTAAAATAATTTGGCCTCTTTCTAAAGATGAAAGGTAGAATCTTCCCTTGGGACCACACCCATTCTATTCCAAGGTCAAGTTTGCCCCTATGCACATAGGTCTGGGCAGTGTTCAGCATCTGCTCCTGATTCAACTCCACCCCTCCCTGCCCCAAAATAATGCCCAAAATATACTGCCTGTGAGGAACTGAGGCTAACAGAAGGAATGCTGGAGTCAAGGACTGTTTACATGTCCTTCTGAACAACCTGTTCCCTCCCTCCATTCCCCTCTTCTGTTTGCCCTCAGAGACAGTCCACATTCCAAGCTTAGGCAATGCATTCTTGCTGTTTTGACACATACCACCAGAATGGGCCAGGCAGACTCTTGAGGGAGCCAAGGTACCACCCAATGCTTGGCTTTGGTCAATGGCAGCAAGCCAGGCCCTGGCGTCATAACAGCTAAGGTCCCTTGATAAGCAGCATCAACTCAACTCCTAAAATTGACTGTGGCATTGCTGATGGAGTTGAGAGTTACACCAGGCATCCCTCCAAAGCACAGACTGATCAGCTGTTAATTAGGCAGACCCAGTGATTAACACCCCTGTCACAGTTAAGGCATCAGCTAGATCCAAATCTGAAGTGGGTTTCGGGGAAAAGAAGCTTATTGGTTACATAAACCATAGCATAATGGGAACTTCTGGTGCGCAAAGGTCTCTAGGGCAGCTTCAGGGTTCAGGATCATCACTAGAAAGTCACCGATCAATCTGGATGGCTTTTTTTGTGTGGTGCAAAGGACTGAACAAAGGCTTTGGGGTAGGGCAAGAATTCTACATCTATCTCAGCCCATAATCCCAGGTGAAGTTTGAAGCAACATCTGGCATCAGTGCTTTGCACAAAATAGGATTTATGTATTTCTTCCTTTGAAATATGTGTTTCACACTAAATTGTTTTAGGTATGTAGGTAACAAGGTGAGTATACCATATTTCTCCCTCTGAAGGTGAAGCTAAGAGTTATTTCTTTTGATGAAGCAGAGCTGAAACATCCCAAAGTCAGAACTACCACGACTATTAGTATTAACTGCAATGAACACTGACGGGTTATGTTGAGGATGCTAGTGTACTTATTGTTTTGTAATTGTGATTACTTATTGTAATGTTATTATTATTAACTTATGCTAAATGCCAGGAGGCATTCTAAATACTCTACAGTCCCTATCCCTAACCATAAAAACCCCAAGAGATAAATACTTCTATTTGCATACTAACTTTATAGAGGAACAGACTGAAGCTTAGGTGTATGGGGCCTGGCCTTCGGGAATGCAAGGATTTCCAACTAACTACTTTCCTGGTTCAAGCCCATGCTTGATGTAGTCTTTCACCAGACTTTCCTCCCTATCAGTGACTACCTGCCAGTGATAGACACATACAACTCCTAAGAAGTGAGGCCAGTTAGTCATTCAACCAATATCTATTTTGAATTCCTAAGTAATGAGAATGCATATGAGGTAGCATGCACAGATTCTACCTTCAGCTGTTCTTTAACATAGAAGAATAGATAAGAATTTAACAGAAATGAGATCTAAAACACACAGCAGGTGCACTGTGGGATACAGATACCAGTATGGTGTCCATTTTAACACTGGTCCTTCAGTGTCCTCACCTGGGACTCCTACAACTGGGCCTCTAAGCTCTAGGCTCCCATCTAAATTTAACCCACCTTTATCTATGTCATTCACCTGATGACCTAAACAGCACTAAAAATTTCCCTGTGTACAGCTCAGTAGAGCTATAGATGTAGAGGGTAAAAAGAAGGAGAGACAATAAATAGATATAGGGCCAAAGAATGACTGCTTGCAACTGAAAAAGAATCTTCAGAAAAAGGAAAATAGGAAAGAACTTAACCTGGATGAGCACAAAATCAGCAATAAAGAATTGAAAAGAGGGGTCTGGAAGTTTGGCCTAGTAGTAGAGTGCCTGCCTAGCATGCACAAAGACCTGGGTTCAATTCCTTGGTGCCATACATAGAAAAGGCTGGCAGTGGTGCTGTGGCTCAAATGGTAGAGCTCTAGCCTTGAGAAAGTCCAGGGACATTGCTCAAGCCCTGAGTTCCAACCCCAGGACTGCCAAAAATTAATAATAATTGAAAGAGAAACATGGCACAGTATCTCATGCAGCATAGGAAACTCCATGCTTGAGACTGCCCAACACCAAATATAGAGAGCTCAACACATGACGTATGGATGCGTCATCTCTCCTGAGCTTTCCTACGCTAAGTTGCCTTTGGGTGTCTCTACTCCAATGGCAAGTCTGTACTCCGAGACAATGTACATGAGGGTTGATCTTCTCATATTACCAGGAGGCAAAAGGCACTCATGTCATGGTCAACTTCCCTTCTGTTTCTCAGCAAGCTCTGGGCTTGTGAAATGCAGAGAAGAACACAGCCCCGCAAACAGCTGGAGGTGAGGACATCTGGAGATTGAAGAAGACAAATTCCTATGGCTATCAGGTTGCTGGCTTTTCTAGGAGGAAGGAAAGAAAAATCTATCTCCCTGGGAGGTCCAAGCCCCAGCCCTGAAGTCCTGTTCTTGTGACTTTGTGCGTGACAATCTCCTGGAAACAAAGAACACTAGCTCCACGTTGACAGATTGTTTGGAAGGCACAGTAGCTGGCGTAGTCACAAACATTTGTCTCCCTGGCCTCACTGCAAAGGCACTACCACAAGCACTGAGCTCCGGCACTTTGCTTGTGGCCATTTTCATTGTCCTCTTTTTCTTTATCATTCATGATGACATGAGCTATCGTGAGTCCTTCCATCGATCTACTGGCCTCTTTCTCATGGAACTATCCTCTGCTGATGATAGAAGGCAGACAGACAAAACGGCCTGATGAAGAATCTGGACACGATGGAGGCTTTCTATTCTACCTCATCATGTCACTGACAAGATGGGCCTGCTGACTCCCCATGGCACCCACCTGTGGTTTGACGATCAAACCTCTGCAGCCGAAAGAATGAAGGACAGTCAAGCCAAGTCTTTGCCCACAGTGTTGGAATCTGGGCCTCCTGGTTCATGGGAATAACCCTGTGTGACAGAGTTGAGTTCAAACCAGGACAGGGAAGTCTTCCCATTGGTGAGAATGTTGTGGTAATGGAGGCTTCAGAAATTGCTCTTGGAAAGTCTCAGGAGTCGTTTTGGCTGGTATGATAAAAATTAGAAAATGACACTGAAAGGTAGCCAAGCTAAAATCCCTTTTCATTCTACCACCAAAGTTCAGCTCCCTAAACACAAGATGGTGATTGGCCCAAGAACAAATGTTTTATTGTGGTGATCATCTTAGAAAAGATACTGATACTCTTCTCACCAATGGCCTGGAAAGACTCCGGAACTAGAGCACAACCCAGGCCTTCCATGGAATGTACATGGACATTAGCACATTGAGAAAGTACGTTCTGGGTTTTGTCATCTCTACCCACCAAAAGTACAAGTAGCATCTCAGCCAACAGTGCAATGGAGAAAGACGATGTAAATGCCTCAGTGTTACTGTGAGGAAGTTAACCAATGGGGTACAAAAGCCATTGTTATGATGGATACGCTCTTAACATTCTCAGACATCTCCAAACAGAAGCTGATTGTTGTGGTGGATGGTTGGGGCAGGTGCACAGGAGGCTGTGACAAATGATGGGCAGACCTTGCAACTAGCACAGGAAGTAGCTGAAAATGCAAGCCACCCTCCTGAATGACAATGTGACAGCTCTACATCTGTGGTCCCAGGTTAGAGGAAGGTCACCTGATCTTCGACCACTTAAAAGGGATGGCTTATGGGGTGGTATGAACAAGGGAATATGTCAATCAGGATGTATTCTACTCAGAAACTGACGTGTTGAATTGAGACCCCTTTGTACAACTATTTAAAAACCACTGCTTATCCAATCTTTAATCTGAATTGACCTTTTGTGCTCTACATTATTGTCAGACCCTCTATGCCTGTTGAAACTATTACCATCATGTTCATCAACTTGATTGGACACATATACAAATCCCTCATTCCCTTGGCTTAAGAAGACAATGAAAATGACATATGACCCAGAAGACCTACCATGAGGATAGACTGATATGCACTAATTTTATGCAAGCACTAGGAATTTTTATTGTTTATAATCATCATTTATACATGAGAAAGGTTTAGATGTAGCATGCTAACTTCTTATGAAATAGGAAAAAGACAACATGAATAACTGAGGAGACAGCAAGGAAAACATGGGCAAGGCACCAGAAGAAAAAAAAATCTATAATTATCAGGCTACACAGTACCCTCATTGGTATTTTGATGTAGAAATAGCATATCTGATTACTAGGAAAACCCAAGAAATACCCAAGAAATATTATCATCCAACAAGATCTTTAAAGAAACAAATTCAATCTTAGTGGAGCATGCTTTATAGCTTTTTGTGAGCATTGGTACTCTCACCTAGCTTGAAAGAATCATAGCTTTAGGCTGTCAGAAAGAATGACATCGCCCCATTTGTTAGGAAATGGAAAGACTTAGAAAAAATCATATTAAGTGAACTAAGCCAGACTCAAAGGAACATAGGCTCAATGGTTTCCCTCATTTGTCATAATCAGTAGAAACCTTGGGCTCTACTAGCAGAGATTTGCAATAGAGCAAAACCTAAATACATAAGGCCATATAGTATGACTCTAAATGAAAGGACCTCTAGGATATAGAAACAAAAGCCATATAATGAGTGATTGTTGTCCTTAATGTACTGTATTATCTCTCATCTCTTTTGCTGTCCCTTGGTTATCTCATATTTTTACAGTATCTCACTTGTTATCTGATATATTGAATATATTTGTATTTGGTTATTTGAAATTGGATAGAGAAGGGGGAAAACAAGATGAGGGGTGGGGGTGGGGGTGGGGGGGAAGGAATGGGGACTAAGACATGAGAAAGGATATCAATGTATGTGAATTAATGTACCTTCTATCTGGCGAACATAATGTAACCCTTCTATTAATTACAATAAAAAATATAAAAAAACTTTTAAAAAAGAATCATAGCTCTAAATTTCACAGTGCTCTTGGCCCAGGAGTGCCATTCTTATTTGGATATATGATAGTGTGAGATCCTAGGGCTGGGAGTTTGGCCTAGTGGTAGAGTGCTTGCCTAGTGTGTACAAAGACCCAGGTTCAATTCCTTGGTACCACATACATAGAAAAGCTAGGAGTGGTGCTGTGGCTCAAATGGTAGAGCTCTAGCCTTGAGAGAGCCTATGGACAGTGCTCAGGCCCTGAGTTCAAGGCCCAGGACTGGCAAAATAAAAAAGATAGTGTGAGAATTTATCATCAGACTTTACCATGGAAACTTGTTGAGATAAGGTATCACTACTGACATCTTTTTTGTTTTTTCCAAGTTCTCCAACTTCACATGGATACTGATCTGCATTCTCTGGCCACTGGCTGTGAGATCTGTTGGCCCATAATGACATCATGTAAAGCCATACAAGAAAAAAATATATGGGGTTGACTTGGACCAGAACACGCTGTACTCATCAACTACTTTGCTGAATGGCAACTCCTTTGTACAACTACTTTAAAGTATGTAAAATCCACTGAACTGATAAAGTTAAAATCTGATAGTTGAAGAAAGGGTATCAATGTATGTGAAGTAATGCACCTTCCATCTGGCGAATGTCATGTAACCCTTCTATTAATTACAATAAAAAATATATGGAAAAAATCTGATAGTTGCTAGATAACTGTTATGTCTTTGCCCATGTTATTTTAAGACATAGTTTTCAGGATGTTGATAATTTTAGGTACACAAATTTCTATGACAGTATTGTGTAGTCCAGGACTTCTGGGTCTTCCCTGCTCCTTAACCTAAGAAGTATTTCCTCCCTACCCCAGGATTTCTACAAATCCCTGAGGAAATAGAATCACTTCGCTCAAAAATTCAGCTCCAGATTTACAGGAGGTGGAAATAGGAGCGAGCTTATAGAACTGTTTTCATTTCTTAAGAACAGATTACTAGAAGGAAGGGAATGAGAGAGAATGTGGGAACAGGTGATACCTGATGGATGCAAAGGTTACCCTGGTATATATATCACCTCTAAAACAACAATAAAGCAATTTAAAAATCAAAAACAAAAACAGATTACTTCGCTGGCCAGATCACCCCTCACTCTAACCGTTTACTGTCCTCCAGTCTACCCTTCTATTGTCACTTCTTTCCTCTTCCCCTTTTTCCTAATCACCCTTCACCAACCCCTAGAGTGCCAATTGGGCTTTCTCTCGCTCCTTCTCAAACGCTGAGTTCCAAGTCCTCCTTCATATATCCTAACATGAGTTGCAAGTGGTTAGAAATCATAAGATTTATCTCTGGTAAAACATTTGCCAAGCACTTTTCAGCCCTGGTTCTAAACCAAATGTATTTTATACTTTCAATTTAGGCTTATTCTTTGTGTTAGCCTTGCATCTCTGTTGACAAGCTAAGAGACTTTATTTTAAATTAAAGAATATTTTACACAACAAAGAATTGAAGTGTTATGGGAATGGTCCAGGGCTCAAACTAGCTCATGTGATTTCAAACTAGAGCTCGAATTAGCTCATGTCCCTTCTCAATTCTAATTTTCCATGATTCTCTATTCTGGGCCATGATAACCAAATGGTTGCAGAAAGCAAGATTCGTAGGATGAGTACATTGGGACTAGACCAAACCATCTGAGCTAGATTTATCTCAATAAGAAAGACAACACTGAAAGAAAAATTCAATTTCATTTTCCTTTGAATGAATGACAAAACTTGATTAGAAAGCAATCATGGGATTTGTCTAGGCTACCTTTTGCCCCTTATTACTTGTAAAAATTACAAGATTGGACTCCAAGAGTCTTTATATATTTTTCCTTTGAACAAAATTTATTGAGGGCATTTTATGTTTGGGATACTAGAAATATGAAGACAAGTAAGATAGAGCCTCAAAAGAATTCAAGGCTAATAGGAGAAATAAGGAAACAATGTAACTTAGGTTCAAGTCTTCTTCCCTAGTTATGTAGCCACAGTCTCTGCCTCTCCCATTCAGTTTAGGAATGGTACATAGACCCTTTTCCAGAACTGTCATCTCCACACTACCCCCTACCAGTCAACTGATGACTTCAATAGCTTATACTAAGCCTTTCAGGAGAACCAACCCCCGGGACCTTTTTTATCTAATAGATGGCCCATCGCTTTCTTTTTTTATTTATTTGTTTGGTTTGGTTTTGCTGTTCTTTGCTTATTTGTTTTCTTTTCCTCCATTCCCCTCTCTTGGAAACAACATAAATTCCTTTCCTTATCTCATGTAAAAAAGACATCATTTGTTTCTGAGAATCCCTTTGGGTATCCCTTCACCCACCTTGACTCAAATTACTTCTTCCAAATAAATACAGTGCCTTCCTCAGAAAGAGTCCTGGAGTGGGAATGGAGAAAGACTCCATCTTTATTCAGAAAACAAGCTCTACTAAGATTGGGGTGGGTCTTGTTAGGCACAAGATAGAAGACGCAGCCTGGGTGGCAGAGAATAAAGGAAATTCTAGAGGATGAAATATAGTTCTAATCCTCAGTGAGACCATTCCAGAAATGTAGGGA
Organism: Megascapheus bottae; assembly: GCF_031878675.1. NCBI lineage: Eukaryota > Metazoa > Chordata > Mammalia > Rodentia > Geomyidae > Megascapheus > Megascapheus bottae. The sequence goes on from NC_143529.1 coordinate 23,700,612, forward strand.
GTTGGCCCATGGACTTCAGTGTTTGGGTTATATTTCAACCTTGATTGAGCACCAGAACTACATTCCGTGCCAACTTCTTTTGAGATTTAAGCAGAGCTGGGTACATTATACTTCTCTTTCTATTTTATTGGGTCTTCCCCCCATTTGTCTAGGATGTTTCTTCCATTAAAACTGGAACAGTTCCTCCCTTTGGAGCTCCTCACAGAATCCAGCCAGCTTCTAAAAGATGCTAAATCCACTTTGAAACCAAAAGTATAGAAATAATTTATTCAAAAAAATGCCAGTAACCCCACAGAGAATTTCCATGGGCAATATCACTTCACTCCAGATTCCTTGATGACAAGGGGTTTTCATTCAATTGGGGGTATAATAATACCAGATTATCTCTTTAGATATTTCTGCTTGGGAGGGAAAACAGATCCACAGCACAAGGCAGGTTCCTCTTACAGAATAATGGGGGACTTTCTGCTTATTCTCTTCCACAAAAAAACATCTCTTCAACTCTTTTTGTCCCCTCCTTTTCTTATATACAGGGTCTGCATTTCAAATCAGGACCCCAGACATGGTATCCTTAGCAGATGATGAATTGTTGCTGGGGCACTCTAGGTCGAAGATTCCAGGAAGACACGATCATGGTTCTCAAAATAGCGAACAGCCTCTCACGTAGAAGTTGTCTTACATTTGCCCAGCATGGCGCCAAAGGAGAATGGGAACAACAGATAGAAGCCACCAGAAAACAAAAACATCTACATGCAGAAAAAATGTTTTAGACCAAAACCAGCATTGAGCTGCTGCAAACATCTAGAGACAGGTATTACCCCAGCTTTTTTCATCCTCTAAAATGACTTGTAGCTCTATTTATATGGGGTAAGACTGACCTGGGGGGAAAAAAGCACTTGAGCTATGTAGAAACTTGGGGTTCCTATGTAGAAATAAGGGGATAAATTTGGAGTTTAGGAGCAGAATCTGCTAGGAGAAGCACAATTTAAGAATCTTCCATGAAAATAGAAAAATATGGAATATTATTCATGTGTTAGAGGTTGCGGGAGAAAAGGTAGCAAGGTGGTGGCCCTGCTACTGTCCTAGGCAACTCGTGGCATTTGCCTCCTGTGGAAAAGGAAAGCTCCTGAGGAAACATTAAAACAACCATGATCTCTAATGACTCAAGCAATTCCTCAGGAAGAGTCATAAAGACTAAGCACTGAGGGAAGAAAATGATTATCCTGCCTAGAGGGAAAAAAAATACTATCAAATAGGTTAGAACAGAATGGAATACACAAGATGCTAGGGTAGAAATGCCCTAGTACAAGCTATAGACCAATTCACAGATAAAAGTTATAACCCCATCACTGAAACATTAGCATTGGTAGCCTAGAGGATAGTATAGTCTAACTTCCAGCACTTGTTGCATGAATTGAGACACCTATGAGAGACACTCCTTAGAGATATCCTTGGGTGGAGAGAATTCTCTCATTACCATCACCACCATGGCACCCAAAGTCCTGCAGCCACACAGATGCAGGCCATTCAGTGATTACATTTTCTGTCTGTATATTTCTAAATACCTTCTAAGGTAAGAGTCATTGGGGGTATAATTTATGTATTTATCCTTTTATATATATATATATAGTTTCATAAATTCTTACAAATTCATGTAGTTTAATATCACCCTTACAGTCAAAGTAATGGAGGCTTTCCCTCGTGCAAAAATATCCCTCTCCAAGGGTGTGTGTGTATGTGTGTGTGTGTGTGTGTGTGTGTGTGTGTGTGTGTTCTGTTTGTCACCTCTTCCAATGACATACAAATGGAACCATAACATGAATAGCCTTGGACATATGAACATTTGTTTCTTCCACATAGATAAAGCATTTGAATCCCATGATGTTAGCTACAACCATATTTTCCTTGTTTTCCTAGCAATATTCCATGGCACAGATAAATCAGTTTGTTTACCATCTGGTGAACATTTGGATTGCTTCCAGATTTTGATGACTCTGAAGTATTTGCATGCAGGTTTTAGTGTGGATATGTATTGTCATCAGGTAACTATCTAAAAACAGGATGGTGGCCAAACCGTATGATTAAGCATATGTTTAACTTTGAAGGAAGTTACCAACATCTTTTCTAAGTGGCTGGATTATTTTTCATCCCTACTATATATAACACAGGACTCGTTTGCACTCATGGAGCTCAGCCTGAAAGTACTGGATTGTATTTCCAATGACCCAACATTATAGAGGTGGTGCTCACAGCTGCTACAAATAGTGAGCTTCCAATCTCTGTGGAAATCCAAGGTAAAGTCACGCAACTATAAACCAGGAGTGTGATACAGAGCTAGACATCTTGGCCTTCCCAATCCCCTCCAGTGCTGATTTCTGCGATACTATAAGCATCAATCCTATCTAGCATTCCTGACCCTACCCTCCCTCCCACATTTCTTACCACCTGGCGCACTAGACAAATGTGTATCTCTGTATTTGACATCTTTATCAGTCTTACTGAGGTGTTGCCCTAGGCCTATGTTTTCATGCATTCAACTGGACCTCTTATCCTTAAAAAAAAAAAAGTAAATGAATGAACCATCTTCCCTGCTAACCTCCTCAGCGCTGTAACATATCATTCCTTTGTTCTCTTGTGGTAGTTTCCCTTTATGGAAGTAATAATACTTAGCCCTGAGAATCCTGCAGAGTAATCCAAGAATACTGATAATTATAGCAAGAAAGATAGCTTAAATTCTTTCTTCTTTGCCATGAGTTCTGGAGTCTGAGAGGACTGAGATTGGATTCTGACTCTGATACTGGCTGTGTGAAACTGAGAAAGTCACTCAACCTCTTCAAATCCCAAGCACCTTGCATAGAAATCAGTACAAAATACTAGGGAGGGGCAATATTTTGTTTTTTGCTCTCCCTGAATCTAGTTCCCATATGCATTACTTACTTAATGGTCCTCTCAGACTGTACTGTGAAGTAGCACTAGACTTTGGATAGAAACCAAGAACCAAGCAGGGGAGGGGATACCTCAGAGACCTGGGGAAAGTGACTCAGCATTAAGCATTTCTCGTGGTAAAACTGATCTCAAATTCTCTGTCTGGAGACACTTCCAATCCTGGCCCTGAACGCTGTGCTCAGAATATATTTGAGGCCAAGGTTGTATATTTTTCCCAGGGTTCTTATACTTCTCCAAATATATTGGACCCTAGATTTCCTCCAAATTCTCTGTAGATACTACGAATATCAGTGTTGGGCAGCAGGAAAAGTAAGTAGTCCTGAGGTGAATTTCTCTATAACATCTAAGTAGTAAATGGATATGACCAATCTGGCTTGTCCTGGATTTGCAAATAAACAAATCACCAAAACTTAATATCTATAATAACTAAGCAAATTTTATGCCTATAAATATGGGTGTTAAGGAGATTTCCCTAATGATGATAAAAGCCTCATCATCTCTGAAAATTGAGGAAGACAAAGGAACATGCTCTCATAGTGAGAAAGTTCATAAATTGTTCTTTAAATCAACCCTCCAGGTTTAGGAGACACATGAACCCATTTCCTCTTCCAGAAATGTAGCAGAGCTGGGACAGCAGATTCCAACCAAAAACTGTGCTGTAACAGAGCTAAGAGCTGAGTATGCAGTGGAGATTTCCCTTCTGCCCCTTGGTACTACCCTGCCCTAGATCTAGGGGTTTTTAGAGAGTGAGAGTCTGTACAAAACATCATGATAAGGATCACGCTTGACTTGAATTCCAGGATAAGCAGGCTCTTGACTTCATCCTTGGAGGGTAGACACAGAATAATGTGCAAGTTACCAATGAGCTCATTAACATTAGAGCATCTCACCAAGGGGAGGAGTCAATAAAGGCAGTGTTACTTTACATAATCATTGTTAACTTTGGGATATAGACATTATTTCTCTAGATTCCCCAAATGTTTTTTTCACCTTCCCCCACCTACCCTAAACTATGGAAATTCAGATGTTGGCCTTGAGCATAATATTTTGCCTCCACAAGCAATACCTCTCTGTGGGACAAACACAGGAGGACTGTTTTCAAAGCTATCCGTCTGGAAACCAATCCACTTCCTAAATAAATAAGTAAAAAGTGGAGATGGTAGCTCAACAACTTGTAGCTAAGCATGAAGACCCTTTCCTCCAAAAAGGCTCTCACATTACAAAACTTGATAGGAACCACTTGTGGGGGGCTTGAGCAGACAAGGTCTCAGGTCACTTTGTTCCTGCAAGGGGAATTTGGATGGGAGACAAAGCTGTCTCCAGATTGTAGCCTTAGATATCATAGGATTCGGCAAGCCAGCCCAACAGCTGGGCCCCCTTCTCCACGAGCAGCCACCTCTCTCTGCCCTGACTCCCCACGCTAGCTCCATCTCCACATCAAAAATCAAGCTGAGCTCTCTCCCTTTGGCTTACCTGTAGAGAACCCATGTGGAAAAGAATGCTTTGAGTAAAAGAAAAGGAAAGAAAAAAGACTGGAGAGCTCAGATGGACTTCAAAGAATGTCATCTCTCTATCAGGGTCCAGTTCACCATATCCACATCCTTTGAGATCTCCTGAGAGCCTCATGATTGAACAAAGACACCAGTCAATAGCAGAGTATAGGAAGGCATTTGAAATCAGGCTCACATAGGAGTCACAGACATGGGTGTGTCTCTGAGTGTGACCTTCTTGAGCAAACCCCAGAGTTGAAAGAAGCAAGTTAATGAAGGCATTGGTCCCTTCAAATCAAACATACCCCACATGCATGCCACCTCATCATTCTTGGACACATGATTCAACAAATTCTTTTTTGGTGCTTTAGAAACTTTGAATTGGGATTCTATCACCTGTAACCACAAAAGCTCCAGCTAGCTCTTAAGCCATTTCTGGAAGACACACACCTACATTGTTAATCTAAGGGCCTCTCCAACCCTCAGACACCATTTCATCTGTTCTCCATGTCACCATCCATGGATCTCTTTGATCAAGAGAGGGAAAAACAGATGAAGTGTCTAGTTCCAAAACAAAATGCACCACGAATTGTGGATGGAAATGGGGAAGAAGGAAGCCAAGGATGCGAATGAGTAGGGAATGTGATTGTAAACAGACTGGACGGAAGGAGAAGAGAGGATATAGGAACCACTGCCATGCCTTGTAGCATCCGTGAGAGATATGTTTCCCTGCCCAGTGACAGGACTGTTAAGTTCTTCCCTCTGAGAAAGTCTATTCACTTGACTTTTCCAAGTATAATTTTTCAGACTTGAGCTTCAGAGAGATATCATGTTCAAGTTTTGGAGGACGAAAGACAGAGCGTAAGTATAAGATCCAGCCTTATAAATAAGCACAACACACATTCCATTACATTTGTCTAGATAGATGAGACAACTGAGACTCAGCTTAATAGCAATTACTATTCCATGTCTCCTCCCTACCCCATCTGAGGAGAGAGTAGACTAAACAGAGGTCTGAGAAGCTAAAAGGGCTTAACAAACATGACAAGTATTTTTCAAGAAAGGAGAAGGCGATCTATTTCTTCGGTTGAATCACCTTTCCCTGTATAGCACATGGCCAAGATATCTACAAGCCCCTGTCTTGGGAGGTGTTTGGTAAAGGTGAACCCCTTCCCATCACAAGAAAAACACCTGGAAACTGTAAACATCATTTTCCTGGAGCTGATACCAACTGTGTGAGAACCACAATTTAAAAAGAAGTGTTTCATTTGGCTCATACAGGGTCAGTCCCCAGTCACTAGCTCTGCTGCTTCCAGACCATCCGAGAGTCATAGTGGGGAAGGGAGGGCAAAGTAACATTGCTTACCCTGTGGCAATGAGGAACGGGACTGAGAGGAACCGGGCACCAGTGACTCACACCCGTAATCCTGGTTCCTCAGGAGATCTGGGGAGCGTGGTTCAGAGACAGCCCAGGCAGGAAAGTCTGTGAGACTCTTATCTTCAATTAATCACACACACACACACACACACACACACACACACACACACACACACACAGCTGGAAGTGGGACTGTGGCTCAAGTGGTAGAGTGCTAGCCTTAAGCAAAAGAAGCTCAGAATTAGTGCCAAGGCCCTGAGTTTGGCCCCAAGACCAACACTATATAGAGAGAAAGAAAGAAAGAAAGAAAGAAAGAAAGAAAGAAAGAAAGAAAGAAAGAAAGAAAGAAAGAAAGAAAGAAAGAGAGAGAGAGAGAGAGAGAGAGAGAGAGAGAAGGAGAGAAGGAGAGAAGGAGAGAAGGAGAGAAAGAAAGAGAAGGAGAGGGAGGGGGAGAGAGAGAGAGAGAGAGAGAGAGAGAGAGAGAGAGAGAGAGAGAGAGAGAGAGAGAGAGAGAACGCGCTGGAGGTGGGAGAGGGCCCATTCTCCCAAACTGCCAAAGATTGACAAAGGGACCCAGGAAAAGCCTGGTAACTGGTGGTGGTGGTAATGTGTCTAACATTTAGAGCTGTCTATTGAAGAGATAGGAAGGTACTAGAAAGAAAATCCTTCTTTCCAAGATTCCAAACAGGGTTTAGTGGAATTTATCGCCCAAAGATACGAACTTTTAAGCATTGCGTGTGCACACACACGCATGCACAGGAGGTAAGCTGCAGGGCCAGGCTGCAAGCTGAGAGGTCAGGGTGGGAATTTGAATGATTAGGACAGGGGAGCTAGACTGCTTCTCACTTCCTGCATATAAGCAAAGCCGGAGCAACTGAAATCTCGAGTCATAAGGAGAACTCCCATGGTGGATTCACACACCACTGTGAGACCAGAAGAGCTGGAACTGACCGCACTCTCCCCCAAGAGCACGGAAACTCCAGACCAGTGCATCTTCCTGTTTTTAACAAGATAGCTCTGCCTGCTGGCTAACATGCCTAACCAAGCCCAAAACCAAAATGCCCCATCCTTGGCTTTGTGCCTTTACCCACCAAAACAAGTCTTTCTGGGCTGGCTAGAAGATTCCAGATCCTGGAACGGAAATCTCTTACTGCTCCAGGCTCTATAAGCTGACTCATTTCTCATGGACATATTAAACCCCCTTGAGGGGAAAGAGCTAAGCTACAGGTGCCCCGAATCCAATTCCAAAAGCCCTCCAGGAACAAGGCTCAGAGGGAGCCAGATATGTGGGAAGGGTGGCAGGGCAAGGCTGGGAAGGAGCCAGGGGACAGGAAATGAGCTTCTGCCCTTCAGTCCTTTTCCAGGAGTGATTCCTTCCAGCCAGATGGAATGGATGTGCACAGCTGCCTTCCTGATGGCGTTTCAATGTTTGTTTCCTCTGCAGAGCTGCAGCTGGAAGGGACAGTCATTCAAAAATGAAAACAGGACTAAGAATCTCCTTCTCTGCTTCCCTCCACCCCCATGAAGTTGAACTGCCATCAACAGAAACACTAGCAAATAATATCATTGGAAATAACACTAATAGCTCAGGATTCATGCTTTTGAAATAATCATTCGGCCGGCTTTGACATTTCCAGAATTCTGGGGAACAAGTCCACTTTAGAGAGAAAGATGGAGATGTTGAGATCCCAATGGAAATGTCATCCTGGTTTCTGAGGGGTTGTTTTTTATTATCGTTGTTGTTTGTTTGTTATGGGTTTTTTTGTTTTGGTTTCAATTTGGGGGGGGCACATTTAGGGGGGTCGACTGGTCCCAGAGCTTGAACTCTGGGCTTGAACGTTGTCCCTGTGCTTTTGTGCTCAAGATTATATACCACTTGAACTGGCTCTTTGTGTTTTACTGGAAATAAGAGTCTCGTGGACTTTAGGGCTCGATTCAAACTTTGATCCTCAGATTTCAGCCTCCTGAGTAGCTAGGATCACAGGCATGAGCCATTGATGCCAGGCTCAGCTTAGTATTTTTTGAAAGCTAAATGAATGGTCTTTCTGCATGGATGTGTGCCAGCACTAAAGCTTAAACTCAAAAGACTGAATCTCTTGTGCAGTGTTTTCTGCTCAAGGATGGTACTCTTATCATTCAAACCATACCCCCACTTCTGGCTTTTTGCTGGTCATTTGGAGATAAGAGTCTCTCAGATTTATCTGCCTGTGCTAGCTTCAGCATAACTAGGATAATAGGTATGAACTTCTGGTGCAAAAATCAATGTTCTTGATTCTATTCAGAATATTTATGCGTGATTTCCTTAGGAAAGAAGCCCCAATTTCAAGCCCTAGTACTGCCACTAAAGCAAAAATTCCCAAACAAACAAATAAAACACTTCAAATTATTTTTTTTAACCTGGGTCCCAAAAGGTCTTTAGTATCTTGGGTCAGACGTTATGCTGTCTTATCCATGGGAAGGTTCAGGGTCACAGATTATGTTAGCGAGGGCCCAGGACAGTTCTATCCTGAGTACCCACAGCATTTTTCTCTGATGATCTTCTTCCATGCACCATGCAAATGTGCCTCTTCTCAACCACATCCCTCTCTCAGCTATCAAGGAGTTTAGGGAAACATATATTAAAAAAAAAAAAAAAGCTGGAAATGGTGCTGTGGCTTCAGTTGTAGAGCTCTAACCTTGAGAAAGCCCAAGGACAGTGCTCAGGTCCTGAGTTCAAGGCTCAGAACTGGCAAAAAAAAAAGTTAATCAATGTTATATACTAACCTGATAGCTACAAATGTATGCTAAAGAAAGGACCAGGCAAATTCACACAGTTGTGGATATAAGACAGTGATCTTCTTACAGTATTGTTTAAAATACCAAAAGCTGGAAATGTGGTAAATATTTAACAATAATAATAATGATTTTGGAACAGTATACTGCATAATCATTTAAAAAAATAATCGAGATTAGCTATGGCTGATTCAACTGAGAAGAATGAGATTATAAAACATGTATGATTCCATTTTTGTGAGAGTAATGCATTAATAACTGTACAGAATAAATCTGAAATTTAGAAGTACCTTATAGGAGAAGAGATTTTTGAAAAGCTTTTTCATGTAATTGAATTTTGATCTTTTCTTACAACAACAATATCTTTTATGTCTCACATGCATAATCTCTCTTCACATCAAACTTTTCAGATAAATTTTTATTCATTGTCACATCCTACAGCTAGCCAGGACTTGAGCTTGTGTCCTGTGAAATCCAATCTCACAGCCTTCACACAGTGTCTACCCAGTATAAAGAGCAGAAATGTAAATTATTTCTGATAAAGTTAGAGCAAAAGCTCAATCATGGCCACCTTTCTTGCTGCTCTCCCAGTCAAGGAAATCTAATGAGGTGACAGTAGACTATGGGCCTTTGGAGTCTTGTTCAGGAGAATTCCACATTCTTCCTGCCATAGAGGGGAACAGATTTCAGGACTTCCAGAACTTCTCAAAAGTATTGAGCAGTCAAACCCTTTTAGATAAATTAAATCTAAATGAACAGCACCCAACCTTTCAGGCCTGGAGGACTGGGGCTAACTACTTGGAAATCCTCAAGCTCAGGCAGGGACACAGGGTGCTAATGTCAGACACTAGTCATGCTGGTCTCCCTTCCACAGCAGCTTCCCACCCGGAGGCTGGGAAGAGAGTCATAGCTACCAAATGTGACTGAGGTCAGGAAAGCTAGTGCCTGAATGTGGCCCATTGGCTCCAAGCCTCTTCCGCACTGGTGGAGCACTTGCTGACAGCCTGAGGGTGCTCACATCCAGGGCTTCCAGAGGCCCATCTGCCTGGACAGCAGGGCTGGAGGGAGGTGGTAGGGAGAGGAAGACACGGAGACTCAGATCATCTGGTGCTAAGTGTTTGTGGAGGCTGAGTAGAGTCTGGTATGCTGGTTTGAGGGCTGCTGTCTGAAACATCAAAGCAACACAAAGCAATACACAAGCCATTTAGAGATGTGCTCTGAGGTGGTGAGCCCTCATAAACAAAAGCTGGTAGAATGAGTGTCATCCCATACAGCACGCCCCATGCACTGCTGGAGTCTCTGCCTTCAGACAGAGTCTCTTGCGATCAACGTAGAACCTTCTCCTGATGGCATATCAGCTACTCCAGGTACTCTGCCTGATTGAACTCCTCTTTCTGTGTCAGTACTAGGATCCGAACTCGGGCCTTTGGCAATGTCCCTTAGCTTTTGCACTCAAGGCTGATATTCTACCACTTGAGCCACAATGCTACTTCTGCCTTTTTGCTGGTTAATTGAAGATAAGGGTCTCACAGACTTTCCTACCTAGGCTGGCTTTGAACCTCTATTCTGGGATCTTAGCCTTCTAAGTAATTAGCAGTATAGGCATGAGCTACCCATGTCCAACTTGAATTCATTTTAAAAGACCAGAAAATACTCCCTGTATGTCCACAAAGACAAAAGCCATCTAACCATGCTCCCATCTCTCAGGCCTTTCTCAGATCAGGCCACATGATAAGTCAGCCCACAGACCTGCTACGATGGGATCACATCAAATCCTTAGCTTCAGAGATCTTCTCAGATAGTTCCTTCATCCTGCACAGTCACACACGTCACCGCTGCCATCTCTGTACACCTAAGACACATGCTAGGACAGCCACTGGCTACAGCACCAGTGTCCCAAAGCCACAGATATGCAGGAACTCAATTACCCTGACTGAAGTCAAGCTCGGCACCCTCCCCTGCCCCACATTTGGTGGTGTCTCTCTTCCTCACCAACTTGCCTCCTTCCAGAAGATTCGGAGACCCTCTACTGTTCTAACACTACACAGGTCCTTACTAGACCTCTGTAGTACCTGCGAAGTTAGAGCTCATCACCCATTTTACAAAGAGGTAAATCCAAGTCCAGAAAACCTTCTTAATGTATCCAAGTTCACACTTCTGGAGCCAATGGGTGGAGATGCAAACTCAGATCTTTTGACACCCCCTGCTCTAGGGAGAACAGCCTGTGCTGCTGGAGTGTACTTTGGAGAAACAGAAGTTGTTCAGTGTGGTAAGAAAACCAAGAACAAGAGGAAAAGAAAGGAGCTAGAGGAGAAGAAAAGCAGAGATCGGCTAAGAAAGTAGCCTGATTTTCAAGGTAAACTGTGGAAGATTTAACATTGCAGTCCTTTAATTAGCTATGGCAGGTTTGAAGCAGAAAAGCAAAACTGTGGAACAAAAAGGAATAAGTTAAGTAGAAGGGGGAAAAAAAATCTCTACAACTTGTGTTTCACATTGTAAGCCCCAGCCTCCTGAAAAGATTTCTGTACTTTATAGCACTCAAACTGGGTAAAATGGCTTCTCCAACATCTCAGCTAATCAATGCCCATGTAACATGAAACCCAGGCAGATGTCACCGTGCCACTGGATGCTCCATTCCCATGGCTCACCCTGGGCTCGGTATCCCTCCAGCTGCCCCTCAGGACAGCAGCAGCCAGGGTTTGGTGGGCAGCTGGTGCCTGCAGGGCAAAGCTCCATGCTCCAGATGGACTCTCGGCCTTGACCCAGTGCATGGCTGTGGTGTCAGTGGAAAAACCCTGGCCCCCACACCCAGCCTTAAGAGCAGCTTCAATCCCACAGTACCACCAGGCCAACTCCACATTAGACCCAAAATCCCCTGCTGTGCCTGGCAAAGGGCAGGGCTCGGTCCTTGTACCCAGACTTGTACAGAGTTCCCAGGAGCTCAGAGTGCCCAAAGAAGACTAGAAGCCCTCCAGCAGGAACCCAGCAGCCTGAGTGACCTGGTGCAGCCTAGGGCTGGCTCTCTTCCCAGGAGTCTTGCATGTTGAACAGGACCCTATAACCTGGAGTCCAGAGACCCCAACCAGCCATAAGGCCTGAGTAACACTCTGACTTCTGTCAGATCTCAGATGCCTCCCATAGAAGGCCTAGCCATCTTCCTGATTGATGGGATGTGGGGGTGATAAGTACACGGACAAGACATCCTTTTCCTCATTTCTCACAAAGTCTGGATAGCAGAGCTCTTGAGCTTCTTCATGAGAATACTCTGTCTTTGGGGCTTTGGCTTCAGAGGCAGTACTGAAGCTGGAATCCAGGGCTTGGTCATTGTCCCTAAGCATTTTTACTCAAAACTGGTACTCTTGAACCACAGCTCCACATTTTGTTCTGTTTTGTTTTCTTGTGAATTGTTTTTAAAAAAAAAAGTCTCATAGGCAGGCACGATGGCTCACACCTGTAATCCTAGCTACTCAGGAGGCTGAGGTCTAAAGATCGAGGTTCAAAGCCAGACCAGGCACTAAAGACCATGAGACTCTTATCTCCAATTAACCATTAGAAAACCCAAAGTGGCACTGAGGCTCAAGGGGTAAGGTGGTAGCTTTGAGCTGAAGAGCTCAGGGACAGTGCCCAGGCCCAGAGTTCAAGCCCTATAGCCAGAAAAAAAAAAAAGTCCCATGATCCTTCTTGCCTGCTTTGGCTTCAATTCTCAGCCTCCTATCACAGGTGTCAGCTGCCAGTGCTCAGCTTATGTTCTGTGTTCTGACTTTTAAGATGGCCTGGACAAATTCTGGAGATAAAATAAAGAAAATAAACCAAATCCAGGAAAACAGACACTACCCAGAGCAGTTATGAATGGAGCGTGTTCTGTTGAGCTGTGTGATTGAAGACTAGTTAATCAACCTCTCTGGTCTCAATTTCCTCATCTGTAAATAGGGAATGGCAATCGTTTCACCTGGCTGAGAGTACATAGTGCCTAACACAGATCCTTAGTGAATGCCTTGCTCAGTCCTTCCCTCTCCTCCATCCTAAACACCCCAAAGACACTTTCTAGACGTCTGCTGGGAAGACACCTCCACCTTCTCAATATCATCTCTTAGGGTACCCTCATAATCTGAGCTGCTGTCCTAAGGACAATGGTGCACTCAAGGTGGTGCTGGTGGCCAGCGAGCCACATGGAGATCTGGCCGTATGTGGGTAAGTGCTGTACAGCCTCCCTGGGGAGGAAACCAAGCCACAGGGTGTTCTTTAGGAGAGAATGGAGAATTGGGGTCAGTAGACTGAGCCCTGCCTGGATTGTAGGTGCCCCACTTGTCTCTGTCCTAACTCAACTTTCCTTTTCAAATTTCAGTTGTCTTTTATAAAATAGCATGTCTCAGAGCAGATTTGGAAAGCAGATGAGAATGTGCCTTGAAAACCAGAACTCTGGACATATGTCTAAGCCCCAGGCTGCAGGTCAGGGAACAGAAAGGAGAGTTAAGAAGCTGTCTGAGCAGCCCCAAGGCTGGGGGGCAGGGAGGCAGGGACTTCTTTCAGCAAAAGGGGCCCAGAGTGCCAGGCTAATCCATGGCATTCAAGCCAGGCTTGGGTTGTGTCTAAGCAGCTTTAGCTTTTAAAAGATTAGGAGGTGATGGAGACGAAAGTTGATGAGACAGCAGAGTCCCACCACAGTACCACACTGCCCTCTGCAGGCCACTCCAGAGAAGACATGCAGGCTGGATAAATCAGACAGGAAACAGAAGGGTGGTTCAAGCCCTCTTCCAGGTGGATTGGGGGATTGGAACACAGAGCCTAGCCCACCCTCCCTATTCTGTCCTATCTTCACACAATACAGGCCTCCTTCTATGCCTGTCCCCACTCTCCTTTCTGCCACAACACTTTCCAGTCTCTTCCTCTGTGAGGAGCCCCCCCCCCCCCCGTACCTCTTTGTTGAAGCCAAGCCTTTGAACCAGAACTCTGATCTAGAGCGAAGAGTAGCCCAGGGTCCTGTACCCTAACTATTGCAGAATAACACCGCCTCTCCAAACTCAAAAACACTTGCTAGGACCTGGAGTAACATCCTGAGCAGAGGGGTCCATGCCTTGCCAGAGTTGAGGGATGAAGCAGGGCCTACCAAAAACCCCATGACTCCCAGGAGATTCAGACACCAACTCCATACTGGTCTGGGCCCTGGAGGGAGGGTCCTCACCAGCCCAGGCTCCCTGTCACAGGCTAGACTCAGACTACACTTGCCCTGTGTCCTTGTGCAGACCCAGGAGCCTACAGCCGGCCAGGCCATGTGACACAAGTGATTCACACACAGCCGATCCAACCCACTTCCCCCTTTCTTCCTCTCCCAGGCCATCACAAAAGGCATGGTCTCAGCACAGAGCCACATTGTTCCCAGGGTCAGGAGGCTGGAAGCTAAAGAGAATCAGGAAGACAGGGAAGGGTGGTTTTCCAGGCAGCCGCATGTACCTCACGCAGGCCAAGCCCACTTCCTGCCTGGCTCCAACTTCGGAGCTCAAGTTTATATCTCCCTCCCTGAAAGCAGACTTCGGTTTGAGTTCTTGGCTTGTTTTATTTTCCACTCTCTGCTTGTGTGCATCACTTTGGAAGAAAAAAGAACGAAAGAAACGCACGTGTTTCCTCCTCTCTCCTGCCACATATCTTATTCTTTGGAGAGTATAGATAAGTCAGGATTCTGGCGGAATGTTTTATCTTTTTTTTTTTATTTCCTACTTCTAGCCAGACACAGAGCCAGGCAGGTGAGTAGGAGTGGATACTTATGACCAAGGTCAGGACAGAAAGGGTAGGGTGATTTGAGATGGAAGAGAAAGAGCAGAGCCTGTGCTGGGAAGTGGGAGTGAGAGTGAGAGGAGGAGGCCAAGACTGGGCCAACCAAGAATTAGAAAAACTCCTCCCATTCTTCCAATTCTCCTGTGGTGAAAATCTTCAACTCTGGGTTGTTGAGAATAAATATTAACAAATAAGCACTTGGAACCAGGAGGCATTTTACAAGGTCCCACCGCCTTGCTCACGCAGGTCCAAGGCAGGCAACTCCATCTGTCCACTGCTGAGCAGTTCAACTCATTACAATGTTCTTCAAATCACAGCTCAAATCCCCCTATGCCAGCTTAGAAAAATGGCCGCCTTTGCCGGGTGCAGTGGTTCATGCCTATAATCATGCCTAGCTACTCAGGAAACTGAGATCTGAGGACTGTAGTTCAAAGCCAGCCCCAGCACTAAAGAATGTGAGACTCTTATCTTCAACTAACCACTAGAAAATGGGAAGTGGGGCTGTGGCTCAAGGGGTAGGGTAGTAGCCTTGAGCTGAACAGCTCAGGGACAGCACCCAGGCCCAGAGTTCAAGCCCCGTGTTCAAAAAAAAGGCCTCCTTGCCAGAGCATATGGCCTAGCAAGAGTGATCCAGACCCATCTTACAATTTGCTCAGTGAACAAATGTGATGTCATGCCATTACTGAGCTTAGGCTTCAAGGAACCACTCATGGTGTGTTCTCTCTCTCTCTCTCTCTCTCTCTCTCTCTCTCTCTCTCTCTCTCTCTCTCTCTCTCTCTCCCTGTCTTTTTCTCTCTCCCCTTCCCCTCTTCCCCCCATATCTCCCTCTGTCTCTATCCCTCTCTATCTTGCCCTCTCTCCTTCTCCCTCTCCTTTTCTCCCTCCCCACCCCCATCACCTGTCATCAGCTGACTACAGATGCTTGAAAAAGCCCTCTCTGTCCAGCAGCTACAGAAGCACCCAGCTGAGCCCTACCCAAATTGCTGGCTTTCCAAATTATAAAACCAAATAATGACTGATGTTGTAAGTCTGTCCTATGGCTGGGGGTATTATGTAGAGAAACTAAATTGATACACCCCATAATATCCTCCTGCAGCTCAACTGAAGGATCCTGATACCCCACTGTGAGGATGGCCATGAGAACATCGAAGTCATTCTCCTAGCTTCTAAACATCACCAGGGATGCTTGAGGAGATCAGGCAAACTGGCCCCTGTGTAGAGGAAAACCACACAATCAGAGAGACAGCCTTCCCCACTCGGTGCAGCAAGCCCAGGGGCAGAAGCAGATGCCTTGAGCTGGAATGGGCATTCTCCAGTGACATCTTGTCCACAGACCATCCTGGCAAAATCCAGTGTTCCAACATATTTTATTGAAAATTAAGCGAAATTGAAAAATTGAGGTGAAGAGGTGCTAAAGTAGCATGAAAATATTGCAATCCATTAGGCTCCTTGAAGCTACTTCTGACCCACATCTAAACTGCCAACAAGAAAAAATAATCTTCTGTACAAATGTGGTTGGCAGGCTTCAGATGGAGCTCTGGCCCTGGGCTGTGGCAGGGCTTAGGCTCGGGGGAATCGGAGGCTGCTGGCTTCAGCATCTGCCACGTGGAAGGAAAAACAAATGCACTGGATTTGGTCTTGGGGTCTTGATGGGGAAGGTCATCATCCCACAGCAGGAGATTGATAGAACCCGTGGCAACCTCCATTGGGGACCAGGCAGGGGACGGGGACAGTGGTGGTGGTGAGGGCAGTGGCTGCTAGCTGAGGAATCTCTGGCTAAGGGCTTTGCTGCAGTTTGCCAGTTTCCAATGAATCCTTGCAGCTCGGCTTCCTGTTTTCTCCTTTGCTCTCCCTGTGTATCACAGCATAATTATTCTGGGAGACATTCTCAAAAATGGACACGGCCTCCAATTTTCTTTCCCTAATAACAGTGCGGGAAAATAGGGGTGAGGGAGGCAGCAAAACAGGAAAAAGTCCAAACCTCAGAAAAGGATGAAAACACTTCCAAACTCAATTTTGAAAATGAGCAAATCTAAATCACCAAGACACCGTATACAATCCTCTCGACTCAACCCAGTTCCCCTACTGCTACAAGGGTTAGCCAAGAGCAAGAGCTTCATGGAAAGAAGTGAAATGAGTTCTGCCTTTACCAGACCAATAAGGTTTTGAAATTTCCCTCCCTGAGAAGCTGGAAGTCATCTGCAAGGAATAGTGACGAGGTCAAGTGGCCAGTAGCAGAGGCCTAGAATGAATGTCACTGGCCACTTGCCATTATTTCTCAACTTGTAAATGGCCTTGGCCCTAGCTCAAAGCAGCATCAAAAAGAAAGGATAATTTTCTTTCCAACTCTGTTCTGTTTCCTACTAAAGTTCATTAGGCCTTGTCCCCAAATTCATCTTAACTCAAAGTCATGAAAGAAGTCTGAAAGCAGGCAGGCCACTGGTGGCTCACACCTGTAATCCTAGCTACTCAGCAGTCTGAATCAACCTGGGCACAAACAAGCGTAAGACTTGTATCTCCAATTAACTACCAAAAAGCTGGAAGTGGATATGTGATTCCAGTGGTAGATTGCCGCCAGCCTTGAGTGAAAAAGCCTAAAGAGAGCTCAAGGTTCTTGAGTTCAAACCTCAGTACTGGCACAAAGAAAAAAATAAAAGCCAGGTGCCAGTGGCTCATGTCTGTAATCCTAGCTACTCAAGAGACTGAGATTCAAGGACTGTGGTTTGAAGCCAGCCCAGGCAATAAAGTTTGTGAGACTCTTATCTCTGATTAACCACCAAAAATGCTGTAAATAGAACTGTGGCTCAGGTAGTAGAGTGCTAATCTTCAGAAAAAGAAAAAAAGAAAGCTCAGGGACAGTGTCTGGGACTGGCTCTAAAAAAACAAACAAACAAACAAAGAGAAAAGAAAAACATTGAAGTCTACATCACACGTGTGTTAAAGCTCTTTGGCGTTCTCTTGCCCTGGGATTTTGGACTGAAAGATTGGATATGACTGTGTGTGAGTTTGGTTTGTTGTTGTTGTTTTATTGGTCCTGGGGCTTGAAGTCAAAGCCTAGGCACTGTCCCTGAACATTTTTGCTCAAAGATAGCATTCTTCCACTTTGGTGATTAATTGAAGGTAAAAGTCTCACAGACTTTCCTTCCTAGGCTGGCTTTGAAATGGGATCCTCAGATCTCAGCCTCCTGACTAGCTAGGATTACAGATGTGAGCCACATCTGGCTGGAGCTTGTATTTATCTGGGCTTTTTCCCCATGTGCAGGTATGTACAGATGTTTGCTTGTGTGAGAGTGTCCGCTAGAACAAGTCAATTATATCTGTATCACATGAAGTCAAGACAGATGCCTATGTGAGCGGGAAACAGACCAGCACATGCATGAAGCTGGGCATGCAAGATGTGCATACACACCTGCCTGGGCTGAGGTCTGCCTGGGTGTGCATGTGTCTCTCTCTGTGGGCAGAGCCCTCAGCTTGTCCTCATCCCTTCCTTTCTTTCCAAGAGCCCAAAACAGCCTTTGTCTGCCTCCCTTTGGGATGTGCCAGCTCCTGGCAGGGGTCTCCTCCCAGGAAACAACACTCCTCCCCTGCTCATTTGTGTCTCCTCAGTGGGCTGGGCTGACTGATGTGGAGGGACTCCAGGCTCTAACAGTAAATGGCAGCCCGCGATGGCAATAGATGACTTTCTTAATTGCCCGTGATGCTTGCGGACGCTGTACCAACACACAGTAGCTATTAGGCCGCTAGGCCTGAGCAGGGCTGCATTGTGCGCCTGTGTGAATTCAGTGTTTCTGGGACTTGAGAGGCCAGAGTGGGTTAGAGCCATGGTGAGGCTGTGATTATGGCCTGGCAGGCGCCTGCCCTTTGCTTCTTAAAACTCTGAGGCTGTTTCACCACACTCTAGAATTGCAGAGACCCTAGAATTTCCAAACCAGGGTACCCCTAGACGGAAAACCTCCTTCTCCCCAACACACACAAACACAGCCATATGCACATGCACACACAGCAGGCTGGCACACACATAATTCTTGGTCTTTCTGCCCTTTTTCTGGCATTGTCTTCTCCTCATTTCTTTCTCTGTGTCTCTTTATTCCTAATTAATAACTTCTCAAGTCTGTCTCTTCTCTCTTTCTCATACTCTTCCTCCTTCTCCCTCATCTCTCCTTCCCTTCCTCCCTTCCTCTCTCCTCCTACCCTCCCTTCCTCTCTTATCTTTTTAAAAAATTGTTACTATAAAGTTGATATACAGATCTCCCTACCTTCCTCTCCTCTGAATCAACTCCCAGCAACAACCCTAGATCCAATGTTCAGATTATCAGAGCACCGTCCACCCCTACCCCCACGGCCAGCTGCCTCCCTCTTTCCCAAGCTCTACTCCAGCCCCTAATCTCCCTTATGTCTCCATCCCAGTCTCCATTGTTCTAGAGTCCCAGTGGGGAGAAGAGTTATTTACCCTGCTGTATATGGCTTTGGGGAGGCTGGGATGGCTAGTGAGGAGCTTTGGGGCTATTCCCCTGTCTTGCTCAAAACCCCCACACAAATACCCAGGTCTCATAAAAGCTAGAATCCATTCCCTTCTTTCCTTCCTTGGTGACTTCAGCTTACATCCAAGGAAACTGAAGAGCTGAGCTACAATGAAAACTCAAGAGTGAAGGTGCCCAGCCTGAGACTCCTTCAAGGCCTCTGCTCCTCCCCTGGGGAGCAGACTGTAGGGATGCTCATTTCAATCTTCCAGAGATAGCACTGGAAGGACTTTGGAGCCGTCACAGCAGATGGTCAGAATTCCTCCTGAGAGTGGGGACGATTCAACTGTGCACATGCCTCCTAATTAAGTCTCATTCAAGTAATTCACCACAGCACCTTTGCTGGACTCGTTAAATGTTCATGAGTAGCGAATAAATGAATGAATGAATGAGTAAACAAATGAGTAAACAAATCTAGGTAGGTTCCCCTACGTAGAGATTCTCAGGAATGAAAGCAGTACTAAATCTGAGTATTTTCTTCTTGAAGGGAGGGGTGCCAAGAGGCAACACCCATTAAACTCTCCAACAGGAAACTGCAGCCCTCTGGGAAGCCTTCTCTCTTTACTGCACCCAACTTTTTTTGCCTTCAAAGTGAGCATGTGCTAACTACCTCAGCTGACTGCTGCACCATATACGTCTTGGAAACAGAAGATTCATGATGTGATGAGGTTAAAGGGCTGCAGACTCTGATAGCTTGCACCTGTAGGCACCAGGCCCTCTCTGGTCCTTCTTCCCAGCCAGGGCTCCAGGTATCCAACACATCTGGAGACAACTGGAAGAAAGAACTAGTAATACCAGTATGCCATGTCATTGCCCTGCCTGTTTTTCTGCCTTCTGATGTGAGCACACTGTCTGACTGATGGAGGAGAGAGAAGGGAAGGGAAGGGAAGGGAAGGGGAGGGGAGGGGAGGGGGGAGGGAGGGAAGGGAAGGGAAGGGAAGGGAAGGGAAGGGAAGGGAAGGGAAGGGAAGGGAAGGGAAGGGAAGCCTTTAAGCAGAAGGAAAATAAAGCCAGATGAAAATATAAATCTGAACAAGGAACGACAAACACCAGAAATAATAGATCATATCATATATAACACTAAGTCAAAATGAATCATAGGCATAAATTAAACACAGAAAATATATATGTGTAGAAAATATAAAAGAAAACTTGAGATCTCCTACCTCAGCCTCCTGAGCAATAGGATTACAAGAGCGCACAACCACAGCCAGCCTTGCAATGCCTTAAGATTGCTCGAACACAAGACCAGAAGTCCATGCGATAGGACAACAAGTCAGTTAAACAGAATTTGTTAACGTTTAAAAACAGTATCTGCTCCTTAACACTGGAATGAAAGAGGACATAGACTGAGGGGAAATATTTGCAAATAGAAACCTTGTATTCATATTTACAGGAAGAATTCTCAAAACATGATAGTAAGATCACAAGCCAATGAAGGAAACAGATAAGAGATTTGATTAAACACATTCCCATAGAAGATGAATGGATGGCAAATAAGCAGACGAAAAAACATTCAAGAGCATTCATCACTAGAAAGCTACAACCAAAAACACAAGGCCAGCCTGGTACCAGTGGCCACTCAAGAGCCTGAGATCTGGAGACTCACAGTTCAAAGCCAGCTTAGGAAGAAGAGTATATGAGATAATATCTCCAGTTAACCATGTGTCAAATCTTACCAAATTGTATACCTTAAATATGTACTATTTCTAGCAGTGTGGAGGTTTCTTAAAGAACTGAAAATAGACCTTTCCTATGATCCCGCCATATCACTCCTGGGCATCTATCCTGAGCATCATAACCCAGGATACAATAAGGACATCTGCTCAGCTATGTTCATCTCTGCTGCACTATTCACAATAGCCAGGCAATGGAAATAATTCAGATGTCCTCCTGCAGACTAATGGATACAGAAAATGTGGTATATATATAATGGAATTCTACATAGCCAACAGACAAGATAAAATAATGGCATTCGCAGGGAAGTGGATGAATCTAGAGCGAATCATGTTGAGTGAGGCAAGTCAAGACCAAAAGAACAAAAGGCGCATGGTATCCTTAATATGTGGCTATTAGAACCAAACAGTACAAGAGCAATGACTCAATATTTGTGTACCCAATGCTATGGACATGGTATTGGAAATATAAACACAAGTACATAAACATAAAAATTTATGACTCCATAGACATAATGTTTTATTACATAGATTAATATGTATCTATGACATACAAACCCTCAGCCTAATTTTAATTATGTTCTAAAATCTAAGTGCCAGTGATTGTATAGAGAGATTCCCTTTTTGAAAAGTTAAATACGTCATTTGAAATATGATGTAAAAATCAATGTTAATAAATTCTTTAATAAAAAATAAATGAATAGATTGGGCCGGGAGTTTGGCCTAGTGGTTAAAGTGCTTGCCTAGCATGCGCGAAGACCCAGGTTCGATTCCTTGGTACCACATACATACAAAAAAGCTGGAAGTGGTGCTGAGGCTCAAGTGGTAGAGCTCTAGCCTTGAGAAAGTCCAAGGACAGTGCTCAGGCCCTGAGCTCAAGCCCAGGACTGGCAAAAATAAATAAATAAATAAATAGATAGATAGATAGATAGATAGTACAAAAAATGTACCATTTCTAATATGCTAATAATTCTTCTATCACACTACTTTCTTTTTCAATGCCATTGTGAAAAAGAAAGTTTTCAATGCTATTGTAAAGGTCAGGTGCAGCAGCTTACAATTATTTAAGTAAGGTAATGAGTACATTTCTTATGGAACATTGTTACCTCCTCCCTTTCCTCTCACTTTCCCTTCCCCTCTAACTCTCTCCCCCCCCCCAAGTTGTAAACTTTATTCTTAACATTGTGTCTTGTATCACACTACTTTTCTGAGAGAATTATTGTATCCATTTATCTGTTCAGCAGTAAATGAGCATTCAGTAAATAGTTGCTGGAGGGCAAGTGTAATATGACCTGGTCAAAAGGCTGAGATCTAAAGATCACAGTTTGAAGCCTGCCTGGGCAGGAAAAGTCTGTGAGACTATTTAGTGTGGTGTCAGTCCTGACACTTGAACTCAGGACCTAAGCTTCTTTTTGCTCAAGGCTGGCACCCTACCACTTGTGTCACAGAACCATTTCCAGCCTTTTCTAAGTAGTTGATTGGAGAGAAGAGTCTCACAGACTTTCTTGCCTTAGCTGACTTCAAACCACAATTCTCAGATCTCAGCCTCCTGAGTAGTTATATATGAGCCACTGGCACCAGCTTATATGAGAATCTTATCTCCTAAACTATCCCTCCCCATACTGCAAAAAAGCCTGAAATAGAGATGAAGCCCAAAGAGTAGAGCCTTGAGCAAGACATGCTTAGAGACAGCACCTAAGTGCTGAGTTCAAACCCCAGGACTGGCACCAAATAAACAAATTCATTGGATTATTTTGGAAGAAAATCGTGTTAAAACATGACATATCCTTATCCTAGACATCCAAAGGGTGACAGCGGGCTATGGAATCCTGGTCTTGGGGCTCCCCTATTCTCTCCTCACAGAACTCTATAGACCTCCATTAGTTACCTAATTGTATCAGCAGTAGTGTCACTGGTGCTTTTAGGACATTTACTTAAAATCCATGTGGAAATGGCAATGGACGTGAATTTCCAGCAATGCCTTCATTTTGTATAATCTATATAAAAGTATGCCTTTTGCCAAACATTATAAGCAACTGAGACAAAAAGCCAGTCTTATCCTTTCCAATAGGATTATAAAATACTACTACAGATCTAATATGATACGCAAGTGGGCTGATGACTTGTACCTGTTCTGGATTTACTGAAGGAAGGAAGTTGTAATCTGTTTCTGTTATACTCTCTTGGCCCCCAGGCAGAAACCCTCACATGATCACTTCTGGCTCTGTATCCAGGACTACTCACTAATGCTCACTTTTACTTCAAGCACTTTCCACTCATCAACATGTGTTTCTTATCTCACAAAGATTTTCACAGCAGCCTAGTGGGAATAAGTCCTGGAGACACATCCCCTCCTTACAGATGAGAAAATCCAGGCACAGAGAAGTAGGGAGACCTGCCCAGTACTATAGAGCTGGTTCCCCAGACAAGAACACAGGTCCTCAGTCATCTGGTGCAGCCAGAGGCTGGTGGTCTTCCTGGCCATGTGGCTAAGCACCAGCTTCCCAGCAAAGCCAGTGGAAGCAAGTTCTGTCCACCCCTGATGACTTACAGAAGCCAGCACCTTCCTCAGCTCTCTGGAATCAGAATGAGCTATTGTGTGACAGCACCTCGAACCTTCTCAGCCACAAAGATGGTGGCCCCTGCCTTCATTCGCTCTTCTGGAAAGAGCTTGACTCTAATGGCTGATGAGACTAGAGTCTAGAAGCAAACATGGACATCTTTCATTCACTCAGCTCTGTTCCCCAAAGCCAATAGATAGGTCCCAAGACGGGTGGGGAGAGTGGCAGCCTTCTCCATTCTACCATGGGGCTCAGGGATGAGAGGTAAAGAGGAACAGTGCTAATTCTGGAGAAAAGAGGGAGCCTACAGGTTGGGCTCACAGCTTTGGAACCTCACACCCAGCTTGATGTCCCTCTATCACATGTCCTACAGAAAGGCCACAAGTCCACCAGGTCAGTTAAAATGCCAAAAGCCACACCAGGCACAGTGGCGCATACCTGTAATCCCAGCTACTCAAGAAGCCAAGATTAGGAGCACAACTCAAGACCAGCCTAGACAAGAGTTCATGAGACCCTCTTCTCAACAAATAGCTGGGCAGGGTGGTTTGAGCCTGTCATTGCAGCCATCTTGAGAAGCCTAAAATAGGAGGACCACTGTTTTGGCAAGACCCTAAGCTAAGAGCCAGCGGCTTACACCTGTAATCCTATCTACTCAAGTGGCTGAGATCTGAATATTGAGATTCAAAGCCAGCCAGGGCAAGATAGTCCGTGAGACTTTATCTCCAATTAACTACTTTTAAAAAGCTAGAAATAGATCTGTGGCTTAAGCACTAGACCATTATTAGCCTTGGATAAAAATGCTCAGGGACAGCAGCCAGTGCCCAGGATTGGCACCAAAAACTAAAATAACCAATTCAAGAAGGATGGCTCACTGGTTAGAGTACCAGCCTGGCAAGAGTAAGACGCTGAGTTCAAACCCCAGTACCACCAGAAAACAGTCAAAAGCCACCATTTGAGTATCGTCAGCCCACTGTCCCCAAAGAGCCTTAAAGTTAACCAGCCAGGAATCAACAGATAACTTCATAACTCAAGACAAGGAAGTACTTCAGAAAGCTGGTAGAATAGCCATGGCTTAAATCACAAAACTTTAGTGTCAGAAAAACCTGTTATGAGACACTCCCCTCCCCCCTCCCTCCTTCTCCTCCCCCTTCCCCATCTCTCCAGTTGTCCCCTCCCCAGCTGTCAGTTCCCTCTCAGTCTCCATTTTTTTCATTTTGAGAATGCAGATGATAAAATGCCTGCCTCATCAAATTTCCATGAGAGTTAAATGATTCATGCACATTGATAACTTTGTAAAGCATAAGGCAGGCAAATGCCCACTAAGTATAAACTGCCATTGTAATTCTGACCTGGGGAATGGAGCTGTTAGGACCCTTTCTCAGAAGGGGAGCAGATACAAAAGAGTACCCAGGGGACTCATGACAAGCAAGCCAAGCAAGCCAGGAAGAAGTGGGCAGATGCTATAAACAGAGAGAGGAGCCAACCAAATCCTCTACATCCATCTGTCTTCTGATTTTTACTCTCATTTGACAGGAAAAAAATGGACCCCATAGCAGATGGAGTTTCAGAACCAGTGTCTCTCCCTAGTTTCTCTCCTCTACCCCTTGTCAGGACTAGGTCCCCTCCCAGCTGGAGGTGTGCTGGGGACACAATGTGCCCTCCAACACCCAGCTTGCCTGCAGAGCTCAGCAAACAGCTGACCTGCTGAAGCTCACTCCTGGCTTTACACTCCAAGCCACCTGTGGCCACATTCCAGTGCCTGCATCTCGACACCCTGATGGATGAAAGCGAAAGAAGAGCCCCCGCCCCAACTTAGCAGCCCACCCCCCCACCTGAGAGAGAAGGCAAGGACATTTGATGTCTACCACCGTACACTTGCTTGTCTACACAGACAGCCCCCCTGGAGGAAAGTGCATGCAGAGAGAGAAATCATCCGAGTCCCACGTGACAGGAGGAAAAATGCCACTTGAGTCACAAGGTTGGCTGTGACCTATGTCCTAGAGGCAGAGGCACAGATGAAAGGCTCTGGGATCCCCAGAAGGGAGTTGAGCCTTCCAGTTGGCCCAAAGAGAGCAGGCATTTGACCCAGGTGGCATTTCTGTGCCCTGAACAAGCCAGATCAGTAGAGATTTAGCAACTGGCTGTCCCTGGGGAGACACAGGGACACAGGGTGACAGAAGCAGCTGGGAGCCCTTGCCATGAAGACCTTGAAGGGAGTCAGGTCCCTCGAGTCGGCTGTACCCATGGGCTCCCTCAAGCCTGGCTGGGTTTTCAGGCAGACAGAATCTCACCAAGGGCTCCAAAGCAATGACCCTGGAAGATATCTCTGCCCCCGTGTAAGTCCTTGGCAGGAGAAGAAGGGGGGGGACATCTCTTGGACTTTGGTCATTCAGCAAGCAAAAATGAAGCCCCATAGTCGCAGATCTGGCAGCAGAGCCACACAGAAAAAAGATCGGAAGCCCAAACTAAGGTACTTCCAGAAACCTCTGCCTGAAAAGAATTCCACAACTTTGAGGTCCTTTTCTTTCTGTAATTTATTTACACATTCTTTTATTTAATGAATGCTTAGTGAATTCTGACATTCTGCTACATTGTGGTCTCTGTGTTTTCAAAACTTACTGACTTTGCAGCAGAGGGTCTCACACTATAGGACCTTCACCCTCTGCCCCAGAAGAGGGGGTGCAATTGAAGGATGACCTAGGGGTCACCACACTTCTACCCCACACAGAATTAGAGTTGCACCTAGCCAGTGGTAAACCTCAGCTGGTTATTTCCACTCAGCTATAATCCCACCTGCCTGTATGACGTTCTGCAGGTCATGGCTGGGTCCTGCTCATCCCTACCCCCAAATGCCTGGCTTATTCTCTCTATGACAAAACCACAGACTGGGTGATTTATAATAAGCAAGACATCTAGTGCTCACGTTCTACAGGAAGGTCAAGGCACTGGTAGAGTTGATATGAATACCATCACTTTGGAGGCAAGGGTTTCCACATATGAATTTTAGGAGAACACAGCCTTCAGAACATTCTCATTTCACATGCTAAGAAATAGAAATGGAACAAGAGATTATTTCTACGAACATTCTTAGACCCACAAAAGAAAACTTCCTAGACAAAGTGAATATTAAAAATACTTAGCAGCTGTTAACACTGGTGGGTCACAGCTATAATCCTAGCTACTCAGGAGATCTAAAAGATAGAAGTAGAAAAGTCCCGGAGACTCCCATCTCTAAAATAACCTGGAAAAAAAAGCATGGCTGGAGGCATGGTTCGAGTATCAACTGAGCAAGTGAGCCAAGGAAGCAGAAAGCCCTGAATTCAAACCCTAGACAAATAAAGTAGGAGGGAGAGCAGAGGCAATGAATCAAATGGAACCCAGGAATTAATACCCACACCCAGCTTCCTGACCATGCCACCCAGGCAGTCACTCAAGGTTTTGTGTTTGCTCACAGGTAATGAGTTTATGTTCTTTCATCACCATCTTCAGATTCTCTTTTTATAGGAGGAGACAGCTAGGATTTGATCGCAGGGTCCAGTGTTTGCTAGACAGGCACTTGATCACTTGTGGCACGGCCCCAGTCTCTTTTTATTCTTCTAATTATTTTTTCCACTTCTGTTTTTTTATTAAAGAATTTATTAACATTGATTTTTACATCATATTTCAAATGACGTGTTTAACAAACAAGTATTCAAGAAGGGAATCTCTATAGACAATCACTGGCACTTAGTTTTTAGAACATAATCAAAAAGGTTTGTATATCATAGATACATATTAGCTTATGAAATAAAACATTATGTCTATAGAGTCATAGGTTTTTATGTCTATGTAGTTGTGTTTATATTTCCCGTACCATGTCCATAGCATTGGATATACAAATATTGAGTCCTCGCTCTTGCATCTTCTAATTTTTTTAAATTAGGGCTTGAGCTTTTTGTCCTACAACCTCAAACTTTGATCCTCCTGCTTATGCCTCCCACATATTTGAGAGAGAGGATCCTTGAGACAGGATCTCATCAACTTTCTGCCCAGGCTAGCCTTGATCTTCTATGCTCCTGAACTCTGTCCTCCAGTTTCTGGGATTACAGACATGAGTCACTGCATCTGGCCAATCTTAAAATTTTTATCCTATTCTTTTATTGTTGTCAATCATGAGGCTTGAACTCAAGGCCTGTTCACTGTCCTTGAGCTCTTGCTCAAGGCTAGTGCTCAATCACTATGAGCCACAGTTCCACTTTCCTGCCCAGGCTCGCTTTGAACCCCAATTCTCAAATCTTAGCCTCCTGAGTAGTTAAGATTACTGGATGAGCCACCCATGCCCAACATTTATTTCATTTTTGTTTTTATTTTTCAAAGATATCCAGGAGGAGATGGGCATGCTTATGCACACAAAATAAGTAGGAGAGTACCTGGCCAGAATTCCTTTGGCGTATTGAACTGGCATTTCTCATGAATACAGAATCATGATGAATTACAGGTACACAGCAGGGTAAGACTTAAAGCAAGTATAGAGTGCGTTGCATCAAAACTGGGGAAACATGAGCACTGGCAACTTAGAAGACTCAGCTTTCCATCCCCACAACATCTGGCTCTGAACCCAGGAACAGCAGGAAATGGCTTCTTAGAAACATAGTCAATCAAGAAATCTGATCAATACTATTCTTTCTTTTCTCTGTTGACTCTTAGTGTGGGCTAATCATTTATTTATACTGCAAATGACAACACAGAAGAAAAGGAGGGCTGGAGGCATGGCTCAGAGATACCTGCCTAGCAAGCGTAAAGCCCGGATTTCTAACATCAGTACTAGAAAGAAAGAAGAGGGGGGAAGGAATAAAAGGAAACAAGGGAATGATAAGACAATTGTTAGATCTTTTCCTTTGGCAGGGGAGAGGGCATGCGTGGTGTCAAAAAGTGAAGAATAGGTTTGATGCTGGTAGCTCCCATCTGAAGTCTTAGCTACTCAGGAGGATCTGGAAGATATGAAAGCAGGCTAGCAGTGAGTTTCTGGCATGTTCACTTTGCCCTAGGCAGAAAAGTTAGCAAGACTCCATCTTCAAAACAGCCAGCAAAAAGCCAGACTGGAGGAATGGCTCAAAGAAAGGGTAGGAAAATATAAAGAGTAAAGAATTGGATTCATATTGTGAGTTTCCATTATGTCATGTCTGAAACTGAATTTTGTAGTTTGGGGTGAAACAGTAATGAAAATTTGATTGTGTAATTTTGGTGGTTCTATAGTGAAATGTTCTGTTTATATCTAAAACTATATACTGTATATACTGTATACTATAAGGAAGAGTAAGCCAAGCATACTAGTACATGCTATAATCCCAGTACATGAGAAGTGGACTCAGGAGTTTCAGAGTAGCCCGGGGTCCATAGCAGGATCCTATCTCAGTAAAATCAAAAGAAGGAGAGCCAGGGAAGGTGCCTCTGAGATACAAGATGGGTGGGGTGATGGGAGGGCTGAGTTCTGGAATTGACACTAACAAATCCCAGGCTAATAATGACAACAAGGCTAGAAATAGGCCGGCTGCAAGTTCAAAGTAGAAAGACAGAAGTAAAACAAGTAGAGCAGGAAATAAAAACCAAGCAAGTTCAATAAGGTCACTGAAGTTAGGAGAAACCACAAGAAGAGATGACAAGGAACTCAATAGCTAACAAGTGAAGCCAGGTGCTGCTGGCTCATGCCTGTGGCCCTAGCTACTCAGGAGGCTGAGATCTGAGGATCACAGTTCAAAGCCATCCCATGCAGGAAACTCCACAAGACTCTTATCTCCTATTAACCACCAGAAAAATCAGAAGTAGCACTGTGGCCCATAGTGGTAGAGTGCTACTCTTGAGCAAAAGAAGCTCAGGCACAGTGCCCTGAGTACAGCCCCAGGACATAAGAAAGAGAGAGAGAGGGAGAGGGGAGAAGGAAGGGAAGGGAAGGGAAGGGAAGGGAAGGGAAGGGGGAGGGAAGGAGGGAGGGAGGGAGGGAGGGAGGGAGGAAGGAAGGAAGGAAGGAAGGAAGGAAGGAAGGAAGGAAGGAAGGAAGGAAGGAAAGAGCAATGGCTCAGCTGAAGGAAAAATCAGAATATATTCAGTTTCATCACAAAGCTTGGGGATAATACCAATTTTTGCTTTTTTATTGTAATTAATAGAAGGGTTACAGTTATATTTGCCAGATAGAAGGTACATTACTTCACAAACATTGATACCCCTTCTCATGCTTTTGTCCCCATTTCCCTCCCCAACCCTCTCCTCTCATCTTGTTTCCCCCCCTTCCCTTTCCTATTTCAAATAAACATATATACCAGATAACAAGGTAAGATGCTGTAACAATATGAGATAACCAAGGGACAACAAAAGAGATGAGAAATAACATAGTACATTAAGAACAACAATCACATGTTATTTGGCTCTTGTTTCCGTATCCTGGAGGTCCTTTCATTTAGCCTTATCCTATATGGCCTTATGTATCTAGGTTTTACACTACTGTAATCCTCTGCTAGGAGAACCCAAGATTTCTACTGATTATGACAGATGAGGGAAACCATTGAGCCTATGTTCCTTTGAGTCTGGCTTATTTCACTAAATATGATTTTTCCCGTCTTTTCATTTCCTTATAAATGGGGCAATGTCATTCTTTCTGATAGCAGTATAAAATTCCATTGTGTATAAATACCACATCTTGTTGATCCACTCATCAACTGAAGGACATCTAGGTTGGTTCCTTATCTTAGCTATGGTAAATAGTGCTGCAATGAACATCATTGTGCTAGTGGCTTTAGTATGCCCTTGTTTCGATAACACCAATTTTAAAGAATAACTTTAACCAACCACTATTGGCTCACACCTATAATCCTAGCTACTCAGGAGGCTAAGATCTAAGGATCACAGTTCAAACCAGCCTAAGCAAGAAAATCTATGAGGCCCTTATCTCCAATAAACTACCAAAAAATAAGAAGTGGAGCTGTGGCTCAAGTGATAGATGACTAACCTTGAGCAAAAAAAAGTTCAATGACACCACCCAGGCCCTGAGTTCAAGCCCCAGAGCATAAAATGAATGAATGAATGAACTTCACTCTGGTGTGGTACTGCATACCTACAATCCTGGGTTATTGGGATGAGAAGTAGGAGAGTCATGGTTCTAATTATGGCTCACACAAAAGCTCAAGACCCTACCTGAAAAATAACTAAAGCCAAAAGGACTGGACATGTGGCTGTAGTGGTAAAATGCCTGCCTGCCTGCCTGCCTGCCTGCCTATCTGCCTAACAAAGAAAGCAGTTTTATAGCAAAAACAAAAATGGTCCAGACAAATGTATCAGAGGAAAATTTCTTTATCCACTTTGACTCTAGCTTGAAGAAAAATACTGCTTTGTCAGAAAACTAAAAGCTATTCAAAACAATGACGAGATTCCTTGTCCCGTGAGTTTAATGGTCTAAATTGAAGTGATGCATTGCACTGTGGAGGCCAAGCTGAAAGCCTGTGTCATGAACTGTGCAATGTGCCTATGATTGTGTGTCAAGGCAAGAAGCAAGGAGGAAACATCTAGCCAGAATATTTTAAGAGCACTGTACATTTGGGATCAAGGTCTCGAACAGGGACAACCGAGAACTTCGGATTACTGAGACACAAAACAGGCGATCTTTCTCAAAACCAAGACATTATTTCAGAATTCATACATAGTAGTGATTAAAGTCCACGTGCCACTGAGAGAATTTAGGGAAAGGGGCGCCTTGCAAGCGATTTCTCAACATTCTAGAGAATTTCCAGGTATAACTCTCTAGGTCCTCATGCTTCAATGTGAAGTTGCAATCTACTTTGTTTCTGATTCCTTAAAAATAAATCTGACAAGTTGACAATGATTTTTGCCTTGTGCACATGTTTTCTTCCTGTGGTTTTAAAAGTTCTTTAACACTGAGGAATAAATACCTCTTTCTGTCACTTAAAATAAAAGACTGTTGACTCATGTCTATAATCTCAGGAGGCTGAGATCCAGATGATCTTGGTTCAGAGCCAACCTGGACAGAATAATCCATAAGACTCTATCTCTAAAATAATCAGCAGCAAAGCTGAGATAGAGTTGTGATTCAAGTGATAGAGTGCCAATTGAGAAAACAAACCAAGCTGGTTCAAACACCAGTACTGGCAGAATAAAGTTAGTGGTAGTAATTTAGTTTTTAATGTTTGAATATTCATTTCTTTGGAAATTTATTCAACAGCAATGTAAAGACACAATGAGAGGCCATGAGAGAGAGAAATCTTTATAAGCCAGCTGTGGGGCTCCTGCATAAGCACAGGTATCTATTTGTGTGGTAGAGATGGTCAGTTGTATCGGCAATATGGTGGATGAACTTAAACAAGACCCAGTGGAGTAAGGGTTAGGGGACCTGCAGGCATCAAGGTAACCAGAGCTAATATGCTGGGTGGCTCCTTCCTCACACATTGGTTCCCAGCTGGCAAATGTGGGCCTCACTTCCCAAATTCACATTCAGTGACATCGCATCATTGCTTAAAATTGGTCATGGGTGGAAGTACGTCTACCATAGGAATCAACAGACACACAAAGCTGGGACTTTATCCTCAAAGAGCTAATTGGTATTCAGCTTTCACCAGCACACAACTGTTTACAGTCCATCCACTCCCTGATGGTGCTACAATCACCATAAGGGCCGTCCCCAGTGCCATCATCACTCCTAAGGAAGACTTCACCATATTTGGTCTCTGGGGTCCTAGCATCCAGGAGAGTACGTTAGGAGCCTCAAGGAGTCCACTGGGTCCAGCTTAACTGGCATGCAGAATCCTGAAGGTGCGTCTAGCCCCCTGCTCCCAGGACAAGACAGGCCCACTGGGATGGGATTGGGGATAACTGGGCAGATTATGCACGCCCCCACCACGACCACAGGGTTGTCCTGTCTACGCAGGAAGGGTAACCTTTGCTTATAAATGCTCGGTCTCGTTCCAGAACATGCTTCCTGACCCATAATTACTTTCAGAGCATGCTGTTTCCACTTAGGGAAACCTGAGCTTCCTTCCAAATGGCACCGGACATGACCTGAATTACATGTTTGCCTTCTGTAATGGGCACACAAGTCAAGCTTGCTGCCTTCTCGTCACAATGGGCTGGGGTGCAGGAAGGGGCTGGCCCCCAGGGAGTTAGCTGAATGGGGAGAAGCCATACTGCCCCTGGCTCAACCACAGTTGGCCTCACTCAGGTTCTAATGCAAGGCAGAGGCCTACACTGTGCATCTCTCCCCAGGCCTGGACTTGCTCACCATACAGCTCTGCAGCCCGGGCCACTCAGAACTGATCAGGGCCATCCTCTGCTTAAATTTTTTTTGGCCAGTCCTGGGCTTGAGCTCAGGGCCTGAGCACTGTCCTTGGGCTTTCTCAAGGTTAGAGCTCTACTACGTGAGCCATAGCATCACTTCTGGCTTTTTTCTATGTATATGGTACCGAGGAATTGAACCGAGGTCTTCGTGAATGCTAGGCAAGCACTCTACCAACCAGGCCAAAATCCAGCCTTAAATATTTTTGCTCCATAAAAATACATTTGTCAGAGCTGGGCAAGGTGGCTCATGTCTGTAATTCTAACTACTCAGAGGATGAGATCTGAGGATGGTGATTCAAAGCCAGCCTGAGCACTAAAAAGTCAATGAGGCTCTTATTTCCAATTAACCACCAGAAAACTGGTAGTGGCATTGTGGCTCAAGGGGTAGGGCAGTAGCCTTGTGCTGAAGAGCTCAGGGATAGCGCCCAGACCCAGAGTTCAAGTCCCACAATGAACAAAGAAGTACTCACTCAGGACTAGGGGACACAAACCCAAGAGACTCTTATTTTCCATTAACCACCAAAAAGCAAGAAATGGAGTTGTGGCTCAAGTGATCGAGCACCAACCTTAAGAGAAAAAAACTAAGGGAGAATGCAAAACACTGAGTTCAAGACCCAGTACTGGCAGACACATGCACACACACACATACACACACACACACACACACACACACACACACACACACACACACAAGGTTCAAGTTGATTTACCATGCTCATATAATGAAGGAAGGATAAAGGGGAGTCCCAGGGGCATTTAATTCTATTTTGATTAATTTGTTTAAGCAATATTTGTCAGCGCAAGGGTGTTTTCAGTATCATTTTATATAGTAATGGCAAGCTCATCCTCAAAGCCCTTGAGAATCATTTCACCAGTCAGCTGTGTCTTCAAATAGAACCACACTCTCTGTGAGGCCCCTTTACCAAGATTCCTGTAGAAGCAATGACAATGGCATCCCTCTCCCATTGGTCCTCTTGCCTCCCCTCCCTCCCTGAGGGATGAGGGACAGTAGTTTTCAATGACCCACCGCTATCTCACCTCTCAAGCTTTCAGACCCTATATCCAATGGACTCTGAACACCAAGAACGCCCTCCTTCTGTTGCAGGCATACAAGGGCTAATCCACATTTTAGGTGAAGATAATGAAGAGCTGGGAGATGTGTTTCTTAGATGGTATAAGAACAAATGTGGCAAAATGGGGGAAGGAAAGAAAAGGGAAAGGGGGGGCACATGAATTCTCCTGACACTTCCACAGTGAGAAGAGAGAGAGAGAGAGAAAAACAAACAGGAGGTAAGTGTGTTCATTCTCTTAAGAATTTTGTATCAACACACCACAGACAGGAAGGCTCAAAATAACAGATTATCTCACAAGTCTTGAGACTAAAATTCTAAAAAGCCAACAAGCTTGGCTCCCAGAAGTATCTGTCTCAGACCTATCTCCTTGGCTTACAGGGGCCACCCCCCTAACAGTTTTCCTTCCATGTGTCTCTGTCTGCATTTCCCCTTTCTATAAGGAGACCATACTAGATTAGGGCCCCGTTCCTTATGTAAAGACCTTGATTTTGAGGTACTGGAATATACCAACTGGGGGAAGGAGAGAGAATTAAACAAGTAACTCCAAGGGATTTGACTCACAGAACCTAACATCCCTGGTCCTGCTCTTGTTTCGCAGAAAAGCAAACTGAGGCCAAGGTACAGCAGGCTTCCTGTCCCCTGGAACTTCAGAGAATCACTGGCAAGAGTCAGAAGCTGACCTAGCAAACCCAGACTCCAGCCTGGAAGGGTCACCACAGATTCCCGCAGAGCCAGAAAGCATAGGGTTTGGGACAAGATCCGACTCCATCCAGTACTATGTGGTTTGCTCTGAGAACATTTTATTTACTTTAAAATACAGATGTATAGAGATCGGTGTGCCCCCAACATATGTCAAAGAGCCTTAGGACAGATGATCCGCAAAACCCCAAATTGTCCCCATTAAGTTCCTAAGAACTTCTTTGCCAAGCTCCACTGGCCTCAAAACCCACTGCCTGGACAGCATCCAGCCAGTCACCCTGGTCACTCTGGAAAACCCTCTCATGACCCCAGTCCCCTCCCTGCCTCCGCCATGTCATCCCAACTCACTCCCTACGCTGTTCAAATTCAAAACTCATTCTGAACACCCTCTAGTCCCTGGAAGGAATCCCTAGGTCTTCCAGATTGCCTTTGCAACTATATGGTAGCTGTTGAAACAGCTCTCATCAGCCTCCAGGCTAAGCCAATAGACTCTTGCTAGCTGTTCTCGAAGGAAGGCTGGGGAAATTCTGTAACTATGCTCTCTGAGGTTTGGTTAAATCCCTGGATAATAAACCTAATTTCCTATAGATTCCCCATGTAGGTATAAAAGCACAAAACCACAGACAGGGAATTTTCAGAAGCAATAAATATATTAGTTGCTGCTATTGTCCCCAGTCCTTTGTGAAGAACTTTCAAGAAAAAGCAGAAGGCCTGGCACTGCTCATGGGTCATGGAGTTCTGGCTGGCGATAGTCTGGATGGTTTATGGTCAGAAAGAGACACAATAGCATAAGACTACCAGTGTGTCAATCATTTGTTGTCTCTCTGCAGAAGGCTACATTTCCCAGGCTCCCTTGCACACTGACTCTGCTACAGCTTTGTCCAATGAGCAGCAAGATGAAAGGCTGTGGGCAGAGGGAACACATTATTTCTGCCCCTTCTTGGTGCTTTGAGCACCTTTTCAGGCAGCACCAACCTCTACTTCGTGACTGTAGCTCCCACCACCCAGGCTAGCCAGGGTTTCAGGCATTGTCAAATGGCCTTGTCCTGGGGCCAACAATACTACCTCCTCCACTGTCCCTTCAGCCTCTGTCATTGATCTCTGTGTGGCTCTTCAGAGGTCCCAGTGCCATGTAAACTGGACTCTGTGTAACATGCCCGGAGTGATTTCTGTTTTCTTTCTGGACCCTGACTAATCCAGAAAATGCCAGAAATCCAATTCTAATGAGCCAGGAAAGTGGAGGGATTTATTGCAGAGGAAAATATGAGAAGGGCAGGGGTGCAGCTGGGACTCTGGAGCAATTGGATCCAGAATCCTCTGTCTTGCTCATCTCTGCCTCCCTCTGTGGATTGCTTCCTCTTGCCAGATGGGTTTCCTCCACTTTCCCTGGGAAGCAACCCCCAGCAGCTCTCAGACTCCTAGTTCAGTGCCAGGAGGAAACAATTGCTTTTCCTTCCATTCTTATCTAAGACACCAGGGGAAGGTTGGGCCTGGCCAACCTCCCAAACCAAAGGACAAGGAGACTGGTTGACAAATCCTACTGGAATCTCATGGCTGAGAGAGTGGCTAAGACTTGACACTGGTGGCTCATGCCTATAGCCCTAGCTACTCAAGAGGCTGAAATAGGGGGATTACAGTTTAAAGTTAGTCTGGATAGACAAGTACAAAAGACTGATAAACTCTAATTGATCAGCAAAAAGCAGGACGTGGAGTTGTAGGTCAAGTGGTAGAGCACCAGACTTGAGTAAAAAGCTAAATGAGAGCATAAGCTCAGTACTGGCATGAAAGACAGAGTCAGGAAGGAAGGAAGGAAGGAAGGGAAGGAGGGAGGGAGGGAGGGAGGGAGGGAGGGGAAGGGGGAGGGAGAGAGAAGGGGGAGGGAGACGAGGGGAAGGGAGGGGGAGGAGGGGAAGTCGGGAGCCAGGTAGGCAGGTAGTTCTTGGTGACAAGGCATTGGAGGATACAATCTCAAGGCAAGAACCAGGGAAAGGAAAAGGAAAACACCAAATACAAGCACAACTGAAGAAGCTATCTACAGCTTCACACAGAGGCTCGGCCTGCAGCTCTCACAGATTAGGCATCTTCACTCAGCCTAGGCCTAATCACTGTGCCTGAGAACATTCATGAGATAGAGGAGGGGAGAAGTGTGTCTGCTCCTGTCTCTCTCAGATCCTAACTATCCATACTGAGCTGGCCCCTCCCCAACATCACCGGGTATTGCATTACCTGGCAGCTTGGTGCAGCTCCCAGCAAAGGCAGGAAAGAATCAAGGTGTACTCTGGGAAGAGATGTGCAAGGTGTCTCTGTGTGTTCACTAGTAGACTGAGTAGACTGAGGGGGGAAAGGAAGCTTGATAAGGAGCCAGGCTGGGTCCATCACTGTTGAGTAATGGTGCACATTGCTGGAGCCCTCAAGCCATAAGGAGGAAGAGAAAGGCCATTCAGACATTAAGGAAATACAGCTGGGGGGTAGGCTCCAAGAAAGAAGGGATCCAATAGGACAGAGCCACAGGCTGAGAGATGGGAGCCCACCAAGCTGAATAACAATGCTGGGGTTGCAAGATGGCTTTGTTAGGCAAGGGTAAGTCCATGCCACACTCTATCTCGACCCCTGCCCACAGCTCTCTGCTTCCTTCCTTGCCTTGCGCTGAGCAGGCCCCTGCTCAGTGCTAGCAGCTACTTGAGGGAACTGTCACCTGTCTGTGCAACATCCACACCAGCACTCACCTCCTCGACCTGGACCAAGCCCCCTTCTCTCTCATGACCTCCTCCTCTGTCTTCACTCCATTCCGTCTCTTCTGGGCAGTGGCTTAGAAGAAGTCAGAAGTCAGGTGGGTACCAGTAGTTCACACCTGTAATTCTAGCTCTTCAGAATGCAGGGATCTGAGGATCACGTTTTGAAGCCAGCCTGGGCAGGAAAGTCCCTTGAGACTCTTATCTCCCATTAATCAACCAAAAGCTGGAAGTAAAGCTGTGCTTCAAGCCACCCTTGAGCAAAAAAAGCTCAAGGACAGCACCCAGGCCCTGAGCTCAAGCTCCACACATACAAAATCAGATTATACTTGCCGCTTCTCCAATACCCCTCACACTTCAAGCAAAATCTTTGCTGAGCCGTGCCTGCACTGACCTCTGAATTTCCCATCCCTGCCAACTCCTTCTCTTTCACTCACCCAGTCCCAGAAGCACTGCCATTTTGCTGTTCCTAGAGCCTCATCAGTGCCATCCTACCTGAGGGCCTTTTCTTTCTGAAGTCCTCTCTTTCTCCATGTCTTTGGGGCTCATACTCTGGCTTCTTTCAGGTCTGTACTTGAAGCCACTGCCTCATAGGGCCTCCCTGCTCACCGAAATTTAATATTCTCTCTCTGCCTCATGCTTTGTCCCTTACCCTATTTCATCCATCCTCAAATTGGCATCAAAATGTGAATGTGTATATGTGCCGTATGCATGTATGTGCATGTGTACAAGTGTGCATTCCCATATGCACACATGTGTGTTTATTTCTCCCTCTGCATTCACACATAAGCGTTATACCATAAGGAACTTCATTATCCTTCCCTTGGGAATCTAGGAGACTTCCTGGCACTAGCAGGCTCGCAGCACACATGTGTGCAATGAATACATTCATTTGGTGGGGAGCAGATTGATCCCAGGTGCTGGATAAGTATTGAAACAGATGTAAGAAACCCAAATCTTGAACTTGGCTCTTCATCCAGAGGGGTCTGGAAAGTCCCAGTGGCCATAAGCAACCAGGATCTGTCGCCGCACTTTCTCGAGCTGTTTGATGATGATGATGATGGGAGCTTTCGATCAAAGCCAGCCAGCAGAGAGGCCAGATCCCCACTGGTGAAGGACGCTTGAAGGTGAACATCTAGGTGAGCCTTGAGAGGTCTCTTGAGGACTGTGCTTCCCTGCTGCCTATTATCTAGTCTTCAAATATCTGAGGTGTCAGGTTAGAGAGGTGTATCCATGCCAGCTTCCTTGTGCAGGACAGGAAAGCATTCTCAGAGGACATGGTGAGTTGTGGGCCAACTCTGCTCCTATCTGGGACCCTCTCAAGAATCTGGATTGCTGAAAGAACTTGGGAGACACTTAGCTTTTTTGCCAGTTTTGGGGCTTGAGCTCAGGGCCTGAGCACTGTCCTTGGACATTCTCAAGGCTAGAGCTCTACCAGTTGAGCCACAGCACCATTTCTGGCCTTTTCTATGTATGTGATCCTGAGGAATTGAACCTGGGTCTTCATGCTTGCTAGGCAGGCACTCTACCACTAAGCCAAACTCCTGGCCCCACTTATCCTTTTAATTAGTTCACTCTGAGAAACTTCCGTAGCAAGACAGCTAAAGGGAAATCAGATTACCAGAAGAAGTTTCATTACATTTAAGTTTAAAGCAACAAAGTCTACTTTCAATAAGATCAAGGATTCTCCAAGTGTGTGAGAGCTCCATTGAGCTCTCATTTGGCTTTTCTGCTCAAGGCTAGTATTCTACCACTTGAGCCACACTTCTTCCAGATTTTTGCTGCTCACTTGGAGACAGGAGTTTCACAGATTGGTCTGCTTGATGTGGCTTTGAACTATAGACCTTAGATCTCAGCCTCTTGAGTAGCTAGGATTAAGGCTGTGGGAAAAGTGTGGAGCATCAAGTAAAGGATTCTCTGTGTTTTGTGTGCATATGGGGGATGATTGAAGAAGGCTTAAATTTTAATCTGACCATGGGAGTGTTGGAATGACAGACTGAGTTTTCTAACTTGAGTCATTCTGTTTTGGACTAAAATATAACAGTTCTTACCACTCAGCACTCTTGGAGTTTTTCTCAATTTACGTAGTAAGAAGAGTTAGTGTGAAACTCATTGAGTTACTCATATCCTTGAAGGACTTGCCTTAAGTGGATGTGTCACAAGAAATGTCCCAGTGGAGCTTTCAGAATGAAACTAGTGATGTTTATCTAACTACCATCAATAGCTGAGAGAAAGTGGCCTTATTGATTCCAGGAGTTTGCTGCTTCTCAAATTTGCTCTTTAGCTGTGTGCCAGTTGCTCACGTTTGTAGTCCTAACTACTCAGGGGGCTGAGATCTGAGGACTGTGGTTCAAAGCCAGCCTGGGATCAAAAGTCCATGAGACTCTTATCTCCAATTAACCACAGAAAAACTGGAAGTGGTGCTGTGGCTCAAGGGGTAGGGTGGTAGCCAGGAGCTAAAGAGCTCAAGGACAGAGCCCAAGTCCAGAGTTCAGGCCCCACAACTGACCAAATTTTTTTTAATTTTTTATAACTTTAGTTTAAAGTGGGTTTTTTTTGTGGGGATTGTTTTGTACCGGCCCTGAAGCTTGAACTCAGGCCCTGGGCACTGTCCTTGAGCTTTTATGCTTAATCCTGGAACTCTACCATGTGAGCCACAACTCCCAGCTATTTTGGTGGTTAGTTTGAGATAGACTCTATGGACTCTTATCTGCCTGGGGCCAGCTCCGAACTGTGATCTTCAGATCTCAGCCTTCTGAGAAGCTAGGATCACAGCCATGAGCCACCAGCACCTGACATGAGGCTTTAATGATGTGTTCTGTTGTCTTTCTGGCTTGTGAGATTCAATCCCATGTGACAATTCCACATCTTGCAGTAGCTCATTTAAGACACAAGCAAATCCCTTCTAAGCCAGTCAGCAAGTCTAAATCATAGGCAGGGAGGGTCCCTGTAGAGGCTGAGGGCCATGGTGCTTTCAAAGCCATGCAAAAGAAGGCCCTGCCCTGCTCATTGTCCAAATGGCTATTGCCACCCTGAACTTCCTCTGTTCTTCCAAAACGAATATTTCCTGGACCATGAGAAGATGCCAGCCAAGGGCTCCCCAGGATTGGCACATGCCACCCCAGAAGCTAGCACAGCCCCAGACTTCAATGGTGGCCAGAAGGGCCACTCTATGCATGCACCTGGAACCTCTGGGTTTGGGTAGAGGTGGAATAGGAGGAGCAAAGGGGACAGGGCCCCTTCTCCTGCTCTAGTGTGGCCCCAGGCCAGAACACTCACTGTCACTATTCCTCCATCTAACTCTAACTCTTAAATGCCTGTCTGTGTACTATACACCTCCAGTTCTGCTCCCACACAAGGCTTCATCAATGTCAGGCTGAGCTGGTAGGGAAGGCAAACCTCCATCAAGGCCCTGGGGCCCACTGCTGCGTGTGCAAATCCCCTGGCAAGGAAGAAGAATGCTGAGCAGTGCAGAAGGGAAAAGACAGAGCTTCTTGAGAAGCTGGGTGAGCAATCCTGGTCATAATAGTAAGAAGTCATCCCCAAAAGAGGAAGAAAAGGGCTGAAGCTTAAGAACTTGGGTGGAGAGGCAATGGAACCTGAGTATCAGTTTCCGACAAGGTTTATAAGAGCTTTGAGAGATGGGGAAGAGGGTGAAAGACAGGCAGTGATCTCCTGGATTCTTAAGCTGCGGAGATGGAAGAGGAAGACAGAGCTGCAGCTGAGGGAGGGGTGCTGCCAGGGCAGCGGGCCTGCACCACTAGACACAGAACCGAGTCTAGGGCCTCCGTTACTTTTAGACATTCTCCAAAATAGTTTTTTATTTCTCTGGTTCTCAAGATCCAAAGAAAACATTCATATAAAAAAAACAATGATGAATCAAGCCTGATTCGTACTTGCCTTTATACAGATGGAGTCACAAGGTGTCACTGGTTGTTTTTCTACAGAGGAGAGACTCACTAAGGCAAAGGGTCCTAGGCCTGTGGAAATAGTCCTATAGCCCCAGCAGTAAGAAGCCCTCTGGGAACTGCAGTCTATGGGGACAACACCGTCCAGCTTTGGGGACCTCCCCAGCACCAGAAACCTCCAACAAGTATGAGTAGCAGCAGATTGCATGTGGAGGTGCAGGTGACACCTTTAGTTCTGGCCAAAAACACAGAAAGCATCTGTAAATACTGGGGTGGCTGGCGAGTGCTCACCCTTCTCCCCCAACAGAGGGCTCCACATGTTGGGCACAATCACAGGCATTGAGATGCGACAAATCTAGATCTCAATCTTTGCTTAACATCTCTCCAAAAATGTGATTTGGGGCAAGAACCCCAAGTTTTCCCAGCTGGCAAATGTGGGCAATACCATCAGGAGAGGGTAGGACAGAGCATGTCCCATAAGAGTGACTCAATTAACAGTGGTGATGGAAAGTGGTATTTTTGGAAGTAGCCAAAAGTAACCCATTGGGTAAATGAGAGGCATCTTCAAGCCAAAGCAGCTCCCTCTTCCAGACTGTCTTTCATACCTACAAAGCTGCCATCTGAACTACTGTTGGTTAACATGGAGATGAGACTTCCAAGGGCAAAGTAAGGCAGCAAGCCTAGCAGGAAGCAGAAGAGAACAGAAACTAAGCTGAGCCTCACAGAGCCCTTCAGCTCAACAGCCAGAAGTCAGAAAGAGCTCTGGGCCAGATGCTCTCAAATAATCACCACAGCAAACTCAGCATTCAGGTTTAGAGAGGAAAGAGGAAGGCAAATTGGGCTACCAGCCAGGGAGAGTCCTCCACTGGGCCAGATTGGTGGGTCCACCTTCCTGTGTGCTTTAATGTCCCTCCAGAGTGACGTTTCTCTCCCTCCACATGCAGGCAGGATGTTAAGACACCCTAGGGACACCTGGGGACCATCTTGCTTTACAGAGCTCAAGGGAAGACCCCCCCCCCTCCCTACATGCTTCAGATCATTTTCAAATGTATTTCTAAAATTATCCCCCCAAACCAACCCCATATTGACCTCTGCCTTCCTGCTCTCTGACAACCTTCACCCCTGCCAACCCAGCCCTCATCTAACTACCACCTTAGAGTTCTTGTTGATGGAAGACCCTCTTAGAAGGAACTACTTCACAGGCCAGCTTGCAAACCAATTATTTTAATTACTTCAATTTTGTTTGGGCATTTTTATGTGTGTGTTTTCTAATCAGCTGGATCCAAGCCAATAACCTGAGTTTCTTTTTTTTTTTTAAGGACTTTATTGGACTGAAATCAAAATCAACAAAGTTTTTTGTCTTCAATTTCCCAAACCAAACAACATGTGCAGATCTAGACTCTAAGTGCCATACTCTCACCCCTGACGCAGAACACACGCAAAACAAACAAACAGGAGAGGAAGGGTGGACAGAGCAAAGCACCTTCCTTCCGGACCAGCTGCTAGATTTCTATCAGGCCAGGAAAGCCTGAGAATTCTATGGTCCAACCATGTGACTGATTATGGTTTAGGGGCCAGCAGAGTCAAACAGGCATCAACAGAAACCTTCTGATGGCTATGCACACGAGAAGAAAAACAGCACTTGGTTCAAATAATCTTGGAATCCTAAAATGGAGTCATCAATTCAGCAAGCTTCCGGGCTGTGTGTAAGGAACTGGAGAGATGATTTATTCAAAAGATCTTGTTTGAGAAATTAGCAAAAAGGTAGCGGAGAGATAAAGCAACTTGGCCCCAGGACCCATCCCAGCCACGACTAGAATCCAAGGGTCCCAACCTCGAGCCCTCAGATGTTGCCATGACATCACTTGCTTCCATCACCCCATCACCTCCCCAAATCTCCTCCATCACCTCCTCCCCCATCAGCCTTCTCCCCCTCCACAATAACTAAGTGAACTCAGCTGAAAATTTCCAAAGAATTTCACTTTGGGAACCAGCCCAGAGATGGAAACTTTTAGCCTGGGAAGGGAACTTAACAGGATTCAGAGCAAGTGAGAACAGAAGAGAGGAATTAGGAAAGAGAAGCACATCACAGCCTCCAAGCAGATGCCCCTCAGAGGCACAGCATTGGGCCAGCACAACCTGCAAGTGGGGGCCCGGAAGCACTGGAATGTGGTCCTACAGGGCCTCTTGTTAGCCCCAGAGGACCCATTCCAAGCAAGAAGCCATTGCCTACATGGGAAAAGATGGGGAGGCTGGAGGGAAATCTGTCGTTATTGAGGTAACCTCCATGAGCATCTCCAGAAGAACCCGTTCTCCATTTCCCCAATGGAAAACACGCTTCTGTAAGAGAGGCAGAGCCTGAAGGAACCCCTTAGGCTGCTGTCCCAGTTACACGTCCCAGTTACAGTGTTAAGGCCAGGCCTGGCACACAGATCCCACCTCCCTAGAGCCTAGCCCTCTATGGCATACAGTGGTGCCTAATTCCTAGTAGACAGATGGATAGTCATATATCAAGAAGTGCTAGGGGACCTGGAAGGCTGTATACAACAACCAGGTCAGCTCTAGTCAACTCACTTAGGAACAGCTAAACAGGTGAGCAGACTTTTATATTACCAAACCTCAGTATGGTAATATAGAATTTATTGTTTCATGTTGATTTAGTTTAAAAAAAATAGAATTACATAATTTAAGCTCCATAGGTTTTCCAAGCTAAAACCTTTCACAGACAACTGAGCATCCCAGAGGCATTGCCAACCACCATCTTTGTGATTCGAGCGAGGTGAGATGCCCAAAAGCTTGGGCATACTTAGTTCCTGCCCACAACAATTTATTCTTTTCAACAGGGGCTCCATTACTTGAGCTCAACATACTCAGTAAGTATGTCCACCATCTTTCCTTCATGGAGGCATGCACTACTTAACGGAGCATGCTCAGGAATGAAATGTTTTCCTTTATGAATATGTATAGGCTCCTGGAATAAACTCTCCATGTTCCTCCCTTGTTCTAAGAGAGTATGGCTTTGCAGATAACTTCACGTTCTCTTTATGTGTTGCAGGTCACTATTCTATCTCCAATATTTCATTTGATTCCATTGTTGTTGTTGTTGTTGTTTTAAATGGTGTCATTCTGTAACCCTGCCTGGTCTTGAACATTTTCAGTAGCCCAAACTGACCTATAACTTGGGGTCCTTCTTCCATCTCCCCAGTGCTGATACAACAGGTGTGAACAGTTCCACTGTCTTCTTTCTTGGCAGTATTTTGGGGCAAGCTTTGAGCTTGACAAGATGTCCACCTA
Organism: Megascapheus bottae; assembly: GCF_031878675.1. Lineage (NCBI taxonomy): Eukaryota > Metazoa > Chordata > Mammalia > Rodentia > Geomyidae > Megascapheus > Megascapheus bottae. Next base: position 23,744,751 of record NC_143529.1, read on the forward strand.
TTGACTTGGGTTATACTTCTCTAAGGCGTGGAGGCTGCTCCCGAGAAGGGCTGGGCCCCATGCATGCAGGGTCCCTCAGGGAGGCTGAAAGGAAGAATTTGCCCACATGGCTGAAAACAAAAGAGTAACCAGTCAGAAGATCCTAGAAAACTCAGCTCCTGAACCAAGCAGAGGGCAGGTTCTTCTCACTCCAGCCATACTTTAACCTGTACTGAGCCTTTCACTTCAGTCTGTACTTTGGGGAGCTCAATGGTACCCCATAGCTCATCTCCCCATACCCAGCCCCTCAGTGGCTGGGAAACCACTGTGTAAGCACCAAGCATAACACTGTGGCAGGGGTTTCCATACTACAGCCAGCAAACACACATGAAGAAACATGCTTGACATGTGAGGAAACTGAGTCATAAAAGTTTCATCACCCAGCCAAGCTTGCACAGCCAGAAGTTCTGGCTCCAAAGCATAGACTCCTTGTTAAGGAGAGGAGAGCTGGGTATGATAGGAGTTGGATGGATGACTTGGCTTCCTGCCAGTCAGGCCAGGAAGGCATCCCGGAAGAGGCAGGATCTCAGGGATCCTGAGAAAGTAGAGCCAGATGGTACCAAAGTGACCCAGGAAGGCCTCTCAGAGACAATAACCAGATAGGGATCACAGAGCATGGCTGAAGAGTAAGCCATAATAAAGACTACAGCCCAGCCTGTATAGAGCACTGTCCGTTAAAATGAAATGCAGTATCTGCAGACCCAAGGAGAAGAGGTTTACACTTCCACCACCAACCTGGCCATAAACCTGTGAAGGGGGCATGACACTTGCCATGAAGCAAGAAACCTCACAATCCGATCCCGTTTTCCCTTTCCCTAATTGTCCCAACTGCCTGGCCTGCCTTGCCACAGTCCAGCTACCCTGGACAGGCTGAGGTCTCTCCAGAACTTTACTTGCTCGGTCCCACCAGCCTCAACAGCACTCTCTTACTTACCCTTGAAAGCCCAATTCAAATATCACAATCTGCTTCAGATACACTTCTCAGCTGTTTCAAAAGAAAATTGATATTTCTATTATTTTTTTCTATTATTAATTATTTCTGCCTTTAATTTCTCTTCTCTGTGCTAGCACATGGACTTGGATTCACAGTTTTGCTTTTGATTAGCTTTTTTTTCCTTGCTTTTAGCTTTTTTCCTCTCTAGAGTCTGTACCATTCAAGCTACTCCCCCTATTTCCAGCCTTTGGGTAGTTAGTTGAAGATAAGAATCTTTCAGTTTTGTCTGCTCTGACTGGTTTTGAACCTCAGTCCTCAGCTCTCAGACTCCTGAGTGGCTAGGATGACAGATGTGAGCGACTTCTATTACTTCTTTTATGTTGGTGAAAAAACCATACACTGTGAAATTTCCCATGATCGTCACATTTAAGTGACACTTCATTGGCATAGGTACACTCACATTGCCAGGTAAGCATCATCACCATCATTTAGTTCCAGAACTTTCTTCCTCCTCCTCCTCCCAAATGGCAATGTTCTACCTATAAATACCTACCTCTGCTTCCTGTCCCTGCCTCCTCAGCTCCTGGGAATCCTACCCCAGCTCTGGGTTTGACTACTGTGAACTGCATACTTCCTGTGCGCGTGGAGTCACACATCTGCCCTGCTATGTCTGATTTACTTCATGTGGCGTAATTTCTTCAAGGCCCATCAGTGTTGCATCCTGTCCAGCCTCTGAAAGTCTGAATAATATTCCATTGTGGGGAAAACTGCATCTTGTTTATTAGTGGACATTTAAATGGCTCCCATCTTTTTGTTCTTGTGAACATGGCCTTGCAAGGTAACTGGTCGGGGGAGGAGCAGTAACTACGGTTTGCTAGGCAGGTGCTCTCCACTTGAACTATGCCTCCATCCCTTTTTGCTCAAGTTATTGTTGAGATGGGTAAGGTCTCTTTTTACCCAGGCCAGCCTCCTGTTTATGCCTCACACAGTAGCCTAGATAACAAGTGGATACCACCATGCCCCCTTTTTTTTATTGAGATAGGTTTTATAAACGTTTTGCCTGGGCCAGCCTCAAACCACAACCCTCCCCATCTCCCCTCCTGAATAGCTAGGATTATAGATATGAGCTACCAGTGCCCGAATAGAAGGGCAATTTTTAATGAGGAGAGGAGGAACTCTGGGTCAGACTTAGGAAAAAAACACCTCAGGTGATTCTCCTTGGTGGACAGTGAAGGGAAGGGTTTCTCTAGCCCACTCTCACCACTATCTTTTTGCTCTCTATGACAAATGGGCTAAAATGAGCACATGCAGATGGACAAGACATTTCATAATACTGCAGTCTTTCTCTTTCTCTCTTCTTTTGTGTGCTATGGTTTGAACTATTATATCTTGCCAGATAATCTCCCTACCATCTTATATGTAAGAACTCCCTAGTTATCAGGTCAAACAGACAGCCTTTGGCATGTCTACTGACATTCCATGCCTTCTTTAGAGGAGAAGAAAATAAAGAACAGGCCCTCCAGTTGTCAGCTCACACCATAAGCTGGCAGGAAGCAGAGTCAAGATTAGAACTTGAGGACTTTCAGCCTTCTAGAGAGCCTTGCAGAGCCCTCCATTGGAAAAAAGAATGACCCCTGTGTTCCCTGATCTCCACAAACTCCTCAGCAGACAACATGGGACCTGATGGGGAGAAGCCAAGACAATGTGGCAGATGCATCCATGACCCACCAGAGCTGAAGTTTAGGGGGAGTTTGAGCTGTGGAGGGAGGAGAAGCCCCAAAGGAGGCCACAGTGGCAGCTGCTCCCAGGAGACCCAGGGTGCCATCCCAAATCCAAAGGAACTCCTAGACAGGGTGCCTTCTTGGCAGCCTGGGTTTCTGTGGGGCAGTCGCCTCAGGAACCACAAAGCCAAAATGTAAAGGAATCTTATTTTCTAAGGAAAACACATACTTATACATTCTGAGTAATTTCTATGGAACAAGGGGGAAAAAAATAAACGCAACACCCCAAATGGATTTTTCACTTACAAATGGGTTCAAGTAAAGACAAGTTGGAAAAGAAAACAGGATCAAGGAAAAACTGTCCACTGGTTCCAAACCTCAGAAACACCCAGAGGGCTGATGGGGCAGGAGGCAAGGAAGGAAGGAAGGAAAGAAGGAAGGAAGGAAGGAAGGAAGGAAGGAAGGGAGGGAGGGAGGGAGGGAGGGAGGGAGGGAGGGAGGGAGGCAGGCAGGCAGGCAGGCAGGCAGGCAGGCAGGCAGGCAGGCAGGCAGGCAGGCAGGCATGGTGGATTGGGAGGCATTCAGAGCTGGAGACTTGCTAGTCCTTCTCAGAGCTCCTTGCACACTCTCCCGGGTCTGAGAAGTTGGGTCTCACACAGAGGAACAGGGTGAGAAATTATGGAACCTCTTTGTATGGGGTTCAAGGCCAAGTGCATTATGGGAATTAGCCTAGCAATGTCAGAAAGTCAGGATAGGGCAGACACTACAGTCCTGTGATTGTGGGCAGGAAGATCAAGGAGAGGGACCAGGAGAAGGTGGGGGCAAGGAAAACAATTAGGGAACAATTAGATCATGGTTCTATTCCACAGCACCCAGGGAAAAGAAACAGGGTGGATCAAAGCACTAAAATCCAGAACAAACCAGTTGTGCCTCTTAGGCCCGAGGAGTCTCTCCTGAATACAGAAGGAACTCTTTTGGATTTCCTAGATCCCTTCCTTCCAAATCCAAACTACACAGGGATTGTGTAGGAAGGACAGATTGATAGAAGAGGGGCAGAGTTGGGGACAAGGATAGGGGCTTGAGAGCCAAGAGAATTTGGAACCACTAAGAGCCAATTTGCCCTGCAAATCAGACCAGGGGACAACATCCTGACTGGCAAGGGTCCCAGGCTATTGAAAAGTCTCGCAGTGACAATGTTCAGAGTGGCTGGCTTGGATTTGCATTAGAAAAAGATTCATATCACACCATTTGTTTCCGAGTCTCCATAGCTTTGAGGGTCCCATGGTGCCCTGAAGAAGCCTAAAGAGTTTGAGAGTTCTCTCCCCGCCCATCACCAGCTGACTTCCTCTTCTTGCAGGGCCTGTAAGAGCTTTACACTGCCCACATCCTCGTCACTCTGCTCCTGAGACAGTCCTTAAAACACACATGCTCCTATCTGCCACGGCCCCTTTTGCTGAGATCTGAGGATCACAGTTCAAAGCCAGCTGGGCACTAAAAACGTGAGACTTATCTCTAACCTCTAGAAAACGGCTCAAGGGGTAGGGTGGTAGCCTTGAGCTGAAGAGCTCAGGGCCAGCGCCCAGGACCAGAATTCAAGCCCCATGGATGATCCAAAAAAAAAAAAATGTCCTCCCTCACTCCACTCTCTCTCACCTAGTCAAGCTCTAACCATCCTTCCAACCTCAACACAGTGCTATTTCCCAAGGAAATGCTCCCTGGCCTCTGGATGTCCTTGGGACCCACATTCCAGTCTGTGATTATTCAATTAAATCCCTCTACCTCCCACAGGCCATGGTGCACCAGCTCCTAACTCCAGTGCCTGGGACAGAGCCAGTTTCCAGCAAGTGTTGGTGCAATGAATATGAAATGTAGTTGCCACAGCAAGGGCTACAAGACAAGTCAAAGAAAACCAGCCATGCTCTGCAGCCAGCCTCCCCTCCCTCACCTGTCCTGACAGAGCTGGCTTATCATGCCCCTCCCTTTCTGGACCACCCCACACTGCCTCCAGGTACAGGGTAGATGGGTACTGGACCCCTTCTGGGAGTACTGTGGGAGCTAGGAGCTGGCTGGAGCTCTCTATACCTTTGAGAAAGTGATGGACAATTCTGTCCTGGATCTTTAGACAACCAGCCTGGCTTCCTCTGTGACTTCCTTTACCTGCCCATCCTCCATGCTGGTGATCCTTGATCATACAGAAAGGATGATCCCTGCCTAGAAACACTGCATCTTGCTTCCAAAAAGAGGCCAAAAATCCAAGGCTGACCCATAGGCAGAGCAGAGCTTGCTTCACACGATCACATCATGACCTTCCTCTTGCTCTCTTCAGTCTTTCTCATCTACACTGCCAATGTCTTCATGCTAGGTCTGTCTACCCCATGCCTGATGCTGATGGACCAGTGTCAGTCCCTGTCTGCTTCCTGTTGTTACCACCAATGGCCCCTCTGGAGTTCACCCATCCCCTAATCCAAGCAGGAAATCTAACAGGAAGTTCAGGATGAAGGAGCTGGAGGCCCTCCCTTCAGACCACAGCTGCTTTGGCCCTTGTAGTCCTGAGGCCTTGAAGCCCTTGTCCATCCAGAGGCTGCTTTCTCCTGATTGGGCCTATCCTGACCCCAATCTTGGAAAGCACCGAGATCCACTCTTAACAACTCAGAGGTCTTGCTTTGTTCTTGGCCCTGTCGCCAGAGAACAATATCCTGGATCTGACGAGCACTTTCTCCAGAGCCCCAGGAGGTAGGAAGGATCCATCAGGCATAACACTTAACTCCCAGCCTTGTTCCTCCACCCTCTCACCTGGACCTCCTCTCATTTCTCTTCTGGCCTAGATCACTCCAGTATAGTCTACCTCCTCTTCATCCTGCTCCCCAAGGTAAAGCCTTCTCCTCCAACCCCTCCATACACACATCTCTACTCCTTGCAAAGATGACCCAAAATATTCCCCCCCACACACAAAGTCTCCTTTGGCAAGCTTTTTTTTGTAAACAAAAACCATGTTTTATTGCATTAAACTTTTTTGTCGTGGTAATGTATAGAGGGATTACAGCTACATTCATCAGGTAGTAAGTGCATTAATTTTCACACATTGATACCTCTTCTTATATTTTGTCCCCATTTCCCTCCCCCTCCCAATAATCTTGTTTTTCCCCCTTCCTTTCCAATTTCAAATAAACATATACAATATACCAGGTAACAAAGTCAGATACAGTTAACAATATGAGATTAACCAAGGGGCAAGAAAGAGAAGAGAAATAACATAGTACATTAAGAACAACAATCACACAAGATAAAGCTCTTATTTCCTTTGGCAAGGTTTTATAGAACCCTAAGTAGATGTACAGGACTTATAGCTCTTGCCCTAGGATATCTTTGTTTCCTGTATCCATGAATTTTTTTCATTCCTTATACTGGCTGGCACTATTTCTTTTTCCAGGATTGAAATAATGAACCAGACAGACTGGAAGCACTGCCCTGGTTAGTTGCACTCTGGGGAGAGATGCCCAAGAGGGTGACAGAGTATACACCCAGAATGTCCTCAGCAGTCCTGACACCTCTCCACTTCCCAAGACGACAGCTTTCCTCTGCCACCATCTTGAGCCCCAGACCATGAAATTCCATTCTTGTCCCTTCAAGTTCAACTCTTATTCCAATATCAGCATTGCTTTCCCTCCCCATTCCCACAGCCTCCTCTTCCTCTTCCTAGGTCAGATTCACTAGTCATCACTTTTTCTACAAAGGTACAGCTCTCCCTCCCCTCTCTGGTAACCTACTCCCTTTGTTGAGTCTCCTTAGCACCACTAGCCTGTGCTGCTCTCCTGGAGATTTTCTCCTGCCCAGAGATTGCCACTGGAGTCCACGATAATCGAGAGCTGAATTTCCCAGCCGGTCGCCAGCCCTCAGTAGAAGTTGGCCCGAGGCCCATGCAAGCATCTCAGAAGAAAATCAACTTTCCTGGCCCCGGCTTCTGGCTTTCCACTGAGAGCCACAGCCTCCACAAGGTGCTGGCATGTGCTCTGGAAAGGACATAGGGGGTGGTAAACAGGACTGCTGATGCCTGCAGCCCAGCTCCACAGAGCAAAGGCCTGGGCATTGCCACAGGAAAGGGCCCAACATGTGCAATGTTTTTCTGGTCCCCATGTGAACCTGGTACTCCACCAATCTGGGATGCCTGAGTGAAAGAGCAGCCAAAGAACTGAGAGCACTGTGGTTGGAACAAAGACTAGAATGTGTAATGCCACATAGCGTACATGCCAAGTTCCAGCAGCTCAAGCCTGCCCTAAAGGGGGCTCTCTTGCATAGCCTCACATCTCAAGACCATAGGGCCCTGACAGGATGGTAAGAGTTAGCACACCACCCTCTTTCCCCCCTTCATATGCCCTTAAAGATTACACTTGTAATCCTAGCTACTCAGGAGGCTTAGATCTGAGGATGTGGCTCAAAGCCAGCCTGGGCAGGACTGGGAAACTCTTATCTCCAATAAACTACCAAAAAAGCTAGAAGTACAGCTTTGGATCCAGTGGTAGAGCACTAGCCTTGACCAAAATTAAGGCTAGAGATAGCTCTGAGACCCTGAGTTCAAGCCTCAAGGAAGACACACACACAAAGAAAGTCGTTCTTCATCCTCATAGGGCAGCAAGGAGCCAGGTACCACCTCTCCACTGAGGAGACAGTGAAGTCAAACACCCAACCCACAGCCTGGCCTGGGTCCCATCACTAGCCTGGGACCATTCAGTTTTAGGTTTGAATCCTCCCCATCACCAAGCCAACCTCTGAAGAGATGTTGCTGTAGAGGGCCAGACAGGCCAAGATGGTGTGGCTCTCACAGACTGTCACAGAGAACACACTGGAAGTGGACAGGATGAGGAAGGGCTGTCACAGAAACCAATTGACCTCTTGTGGGACTTGCCTCTGCACAAGAGGGACTGTAGGGTGATTGACATTTCCTCATGGCTCCTTCCCTTTCCTAGACAGAGAACAGTTTTGAACTAGAGTTTAGTCCCAGCACAAACCAGCCCTGAGTTTGAGCCCCAAGTGACCTGAAAGCAGAAACTAAGGAGGAAAAAAAATATGGTTTTAAAAGGCCAGCTCTCCTGGGAGGAGAAAAGGGGCAAAAACAATGGAGATACCGTGGATACCAGAGATACCAGTGGCTCACTACTGGCTACTCAGAAAGATGAGTGCCTTGCTGTAATCCTGAGGATGGAGGTTTAAAACCAGCCTGGACAAAAAAATCCACAAGATTCTTATCTCTCATTAACTCGCCAAAAAGCCAGAACTAGACATGTGGCTTAAGTGGGAGTGTGTCAGCCATGAGCAGAAACAGGTGAGAATGTAAGGTCTGGAGTTCAAATCCCAGTATTAGCAACCATGGAGATGGCATCCTCAACCTTGGTAACCTAACAAGACTCCTGCCATGTCAATGTTGCCAGGACAGCGATCAGTGCTATTCAGAGTACAATTGAAATGGGCAGCAAGCATACAGAAGGCACTTTCCAAAGATGGCAGAAGAAGAGTGGTGAGCAGTCACCATCTTCTCTAGAAGTCAATGACACAGAGAGAGAGACAGAGAGCCAGCTTCCAGGTACTACATGGAGACAAGGAATGGGCACAGGACACTGGGTGTCCTGCTCTCCTTCCCTCAAATAGCAAAGCTGCTGGAGAGAGTAAAGACCAGCTCAGGATGGAGAGTTCAGCCAGCCCGTCTTCTTCCACTCTCCAGCAGCCATCCAGGAGGAGCCATTATATGGCAGGTACAATGAAACTGAGAACAAACTGCTGCACTCTCTGAGTGACCTGTGTCACAGCAGGCATGGAACTGGCTCAGCATCTTCAGCCTGACCACGAGTTTTCCAACCATTACACAGCTCTCACACATCTTCAAGCCCCATGATACCTAAAGGATACTTCCCGCCCTGACAGGTGCCATCTGAACTGCCAGGTCCCTTCCTTTGTTTTCCTAGTTCTAGGAGTGAGAGTAAGCTCCTTCAAGCTCCTTCAAGATTGTCCTCCTCTGTCCCCAAACCCACCTCATTCTCCCCCTCATGACACTTCAGCAGACTGCCAGCACCATCTTTGACTGTAGTATGTTACAAGGGGAGTTCACTTATGTCAAGCCTAGAACACTCCTTAGAGAGTTTCTGGATATTGAGGCTCCTGGAAGCCCCAGAGGCCCTGGGCCAATTCCAGGTGTTGTATTGGACCGCATGCTTCCTGGCTATGCCTCCCTTTGGATTAGCATAATTATCAGAATCCACTGAGATGAATTCTAATTCCATTAGGTACTCCAGGGAAAAGGGAGCCCTTAGGACAAATACTCCCAGAATTACTACAACTCTCCTGTCCTCTTGACCCTGCCCCTATCATTAGCATATTAAAGAATTTGCAAATCCTATTGTGAGAGGGTGGAAAGAGTTTCATTTTGGATGTTGTTTTGTTGGGTTTTTTGTGTTGTGCCACTGTGCCACATGATGTTGAGGGGAGAACCCACAACCTCCTGCCTACTAGACAATGATCTACCACTGAGCTACATCCACAGTGCTGGCTGCCATTTTTATATCAGTGTCCTTGTGTGGATTCTAACCTAAGTGCTTTATTTCAAAACCTTTTTGGAGTGGGGGAAGAGGGTAAGCATCATTCATCTGATTTCATAGGGTAGGAACTTGAGGTACAAATCTTCAGATACTAAGTGACAGACTTCAGACTTCAGACTGTGTGACTTGAGTCAGAGCTCTTTAAAAAACACACTCCACAGCATTAGGCTGGCTGGAAATCACGCATTAGGCTGGCTGGAAATCACGGGGCAGGGCAGTGTGGTCAGCCCATTTGGGCTCGGCTGGGGAGACCAGGGAGGGGACTGACACCGGAAGGTGGGGTTCAACCCCTAACATTCCCAGATTTTCTCCTAGTAAGTTTGGTGACAGGCTGCATGGGAGAGAAGCTGGGGGACAGGTGGCCCATTTTGGCACCTCCTAAATTAGGTCCAAGCAGGGAACAATTGCTTCCTCTTCTCACCATGTGGCTCTCACTAGGACTGCAGAGAAATGGATAAAAGACAGAAGAAAAAAAAATACTGCTCCTTTGAAGAAAAATAAATGCCCTGGACAGGGTGGAAATCCATAAGCCAGCTAGAAAAATTCCACTGAAGGGCTTCAGGTGCAGCATCCCAGCAGGCCTCGGGCAAGGGAGAAACTGCAGGGCATTTTAAACTAAGGGGAATGGGGCTGGTCTGCTCCTTCTGTGAGAATTTCTTCCAGTGGGTCAGGGCACACCATTCTCAGCTTGTAAGGGAAGAGGACTGAACACTCATGCAGAGAGAAAGCTGGCCAACCCCAGCATGAACCCCTCCCCTTGCTCTCCTCCCCCCACTCCAGCTCACATCACCCACACCTCCTCTCAAAGCATGAAGAGGCGAATGAAATTTCACTCTGCTGGCTCAACTGAACAGTGGCTTCCCAGCACTTTCTAGACTCATCCTTCACCTTCTCTGTACTTTGGGGGGAAAAAAATGAATAGGACAATTCTAATACCTGTCTTGCAGGATTCTTATATCAAATAAGGTAAAAGCCAGATGCTGGTGGCTCATGCCTGCAATCCAAGCTACTCAGGTGGCTGACATCTGAAGATCAGGGTTCAAAGGCCAGGCAGGAAAGTGCATGAAATTCATATCTCCAACTAACTACCCTAAAGCTGGAAGTGGAGCTGTGTCTCACACGGTGGAGGACCCGCTTTAAGCAATAAGAAGCTAAAGGACAGTTCCAGGTCCTGAGTTCAAGCCCAATATTAGCACCAGAAACTAATGTATAAGGAGAAATCCTAGGTAAATACATAGCATATAGATAGGTACTCAGTATTAGTGATTAGATTTGGGGGCAAGGGGAGGCCTCCGGAGTCTCCAGGGGGGAAAAAATAACAGTAAGCCTAAGTACACATCTCCAAGTATTATGGTCTGGCCCCAATGAATACTAGAGCATTTGAACAGGCGAGAACAGAATCTGGCCCTAGCAACAGGCAGAGAGGAGACTCAGCCACCATCTCATCTTGCAGGCAAGGAAACGCGAGGGCCTGGGACCTGGGGCCCTCATCTCCATGCCCTTCTGCCAGCATCTCAGAATTCAACAGACATCACCAGGAGGGCTACAGCCCTGTGATGAGGAAAGGGGGTTGAAGATGCAGGCCACCACATGGCCCCAAGGAGGTCTCTCTCGGTGCCAAAGAATGCCTTGGCTCTGACATTTTCCAAATTCTGCCTCTGTCCTGAGAAGCCATCGTAATCTGGGCTCTCTCAAGCTTCTGTTTACAAAATTATAAGCTTCCTTTGTCCCCAGTCGCCTCTGGTTATAATACTCATTGGCTCTCCAGAGCTTTCAGGGCATGGAAAATATGACCACACTCCTCAAAGGTTTTCGGCTTTGGCAAATGGCTTTGGGGAAAGAAAAGGAAAAAAGGTATCTCGATCAATCTTTGAAGGAAAAGGCAACAAGACACCCACTCCTAGCTCGGAGTGGGGGCCCTAAAACCCTCAGAGGACTCAGCAAGACAGAGATCCTCACACCTCTCCCCACCCCACCTGCATCCCAAACTCCAAAGACTGGAGATTAGCATCCCTGGATGGGGACTAAGAAAAAGAAAATCCACCCAGCAGTCACATTGCTCTAAGTGCCTAACATATAACTGCTAAGTATCTGTCACTTCTCCATTTCCACATCTGCAACATGGACACAACATAGCGTTAGTGCATGGAAACTTTGTAGGGAATAAGGCTCAGATCAGGCCTAGCCAAGCCTTCGCCCCTGGGAACACAGAAACCATTACTTCTGTCATTTATCCCAATCATCAGATAGTCAGAGGCATTGATTTCAAGGTCCTCCATGTCAAGCCTGGCTCTGGAGTCTCCTTGTTAGCACCCAGCCACTTGGCCTTGAATAATGGGGAAGCTGAACAAACAGGTCGAGTAGTGAGAAGGGCTTTGTATGCATGTGCTGCGGGCACTGCCCAACAGGAGCACTACAGGAAATTGAGAAATCGCTACTAGAAACAACTCTACGTGTGTGTGAAAAATGTCTTCATAAACATTTCTTTAAATCACTCAGGGCACCAGTGGCTCACCAGGTGTTTCAGTTTGAAGCCAACCTGGGGGTCACAAAAATCTCATGAGATTCAACTCCAACTAATCAGCTAAAAGCAAAAGGTGGAGGAGCTACACACCAGCTGTGAATAAAGGAGTTAAGGAGCTGGGGCCAGGCCCTGAGTTCAAGCCCCAAGACTGGCACACACTCACTCAGGCATATACTCCACACCATATTTCATGACATCTGTCTCTAGGTATCATCTCACATGAACGCATGCCTCCTACTCTCTCACCAGTGTCGGGGAAGAGAGTCGTGCTTGGTCAGAAGCCACTCCCTCTTTCCCCATGGTTACTGCTGAGACTCCAGCACCAGGCCCCATGGTCCCCCACAGTCCAGAGGCTCTGCTGCTTCCATGCCAACCTGCACCAGAGAAAGCTGGGCCCCCACACACCACACGACCAGTCTTCCATCAGAGAGATGGGTGGCAGGCACTCACCTGCCAGAAGCTGGCTTCCGGAAACAAGAAGACATCTTCCTCCCTTCTGAAATGCCCTGGTGCTATTTCAGGGGGTAACAGGAGCCCTCCAGGACAGGATTCCATCTCCAGCATCTTCCTGAACACCTACCCTCTTTCTAGAGGCAGCTGTCCTGGCAAGGTCTCTCCCGCAGAGGGTTAGCTCCCGCCACCCTGTCCCCTCCCTTGGGCCAGCGCAACAGCAGCAATGATGATGGCGCAGCAGCCCTGGTTCAAATTGGAGCTTGTTTAGCACCTGCCGGATGGCTCCCACCTGCTCCACCAGGAGTAGGAGATCCGGCCTCAGTGATTCACGGAGCAGGTGTGGGCTGCATAGGCTGCTACTGAGGAGGAAAGTGACGTCTCAAAGGAGAAGCGCCAAGGTCACTTTGTGTTCTGTTCTGACCGAGCTGAGGTGAGAACAACACAGCAAAGAGTTGGCCGCAATCATCCTGACACGAGGACGCTGTTACCCTGACTTTCCATTTTGCAAAGGAGGCTCTGAGATGCTGCCCTGAGATGTCAGGGAGAGGTCTCGACATGGGTGGTGGGGGGGGGGGGGTCATGCCTGAAACCCCAGTCACAAGGGAGTCATGCACAGGAGGGGTCGGGCCATGGAGAGCCCACCTGAAAACACAGGTGAGAGCAAAAGGGACTGGGAGCGAGTTCAAAGGGTAGAGCACCTGCCCTGAATTTAAACCACATAGAGGAGGAGGGGGAAGAGGGAGAGGGAGAAGAGGGGGAGAGTTGGAGAGGGAAAGAGAGGAGGGAGGGAGGAGGGGTGTTAGGTGGCTCAAGAAGTCACTCCCAAGAAGGGGTGAGTAGAGGAGGGCTGGGCCAGGTGGATCAGGATGCTCTGCATTCATAAACTGCTTTGTTAAATGGAAACTCCTTCCCACAACTACTTAAAGAGAGGTCTTGTTAAAATAACTAACTAGCAGGAGAGCCAAGAGAGCCCTGACTCCTGGGCTGGGAGGGCGGACGAGCTCTGCCCAGGGAGGCTTGAGTGGAAGAAGTCAGCGCAGGGCTCCGGGGAGCAGAAGGCCCCGCGCCCTCCCCGGCGCCCGCTCCCACCCCACCCGGGACCGAGGCCTGGATGCATGCGGGGCTCCCACGGGCGCAGCCACGTTTCTGAAGACGCTGAGCCAGGACCACAGACGGGAAGGGATTTAAGGAAAGACGTGAATAACACGAGGTGCGCAAGACCGAGCAGCGCTGGCCCCGGTCACGCGCGTGGCCCCAGTCCTGGCCCGCAGCCCGCGCCTGCTCCCGGCCACGTCCTCCACGTACCCCAGCTCCCCATCCCCATCCCGGAGCCAGCCGTGGTCCGAGGGTAGACACCGCCCCCTGGCGGCCCTCCGCGCCCCTGCAGCCTGAGCAACCGTCCTCAGATCCTCCTCCGCCTCAAAGAAACCCAGGGAGGAAGGGAGCTTGGCTGCTCTGGAGTATGGAGTTTTAGGTCTAGGGAAAAATAAATCAATAAATCAGTAAATCAATAAATCAATCTGAAGCTTGGTTACCTGGGAATCAGCCTGGGGTGTGGATGAGCAAAGACAACTCACTTGCAAGGTTTTCCAGAGGTCCACACCTGTTAAGAAAGAGACTGAGCAGGGTCACCCGAGGCCTCAGCTGAGGATAGAGCTGGGGCTGCCTTCCAGGGCTGCCTGAATTAGCAAATGAAAATACAGGAGGCCGGGTGTGTTAAGGAAACAGTGAACAACCTTTAAGCTTGGTGAGGAGGGTGGGAGCTGGGGCTGCCATGGCTTCCCCAGAAGAGGGGGCACCAAGCCATAATGAACTAAGGATGGGGCGTCCAGAATGGCACCAGTGGAGGTAGGAAAGAAAACAAACACCAACTCTGGAACTGGAAGAACTGGTGTGAACTCGGTTTTAAAATACGGAGCTATGAAAATAAATACCTACAAACCTGTCATCCTAGCTACTCGGGAGGCTGAGATCTAAAGATCACAATTTGAAGGCAGCCAGAAGAGGGAAGAGGAAAAGACTAGAGCTAGCTCTCCATCACACAAGGCTAGAGTAAGCAGATGCCCATCTGAACGCAAGGCTTGAACTCAGGGACTGGGCACTGTCTCTGAGCTTTTTGCTCAAGCTTAGGACTCTTCCACTTAAGCCACAGCTCCACTTTCAGCTTTCTGCTGGTTAATGGAAGATAAGAGTCACTTTACTGCATGGGCTGGTTTTTAACCACAAAGCAATACTTGGATCTCAGCCTCCTGAGTAGCTACAAATACAGGTGTGAGCCCCCAGCATCCAGTGTAGTGTGTGTGTGTGTGTGTGTGTGTGTGTGTGTGTGTAGTCTACCTCCACCAATAAGGCTTGGGAAGAGCCAAGCAGTATTTGCTCAGAACTAGAAACTAATATAAAATAGCAAGAATGAATGGATGAATCCAGTAGCAAAGGAATGGAAGTAGGAGAGGTGCCCTATTAAATCTAAAGGCCTCTTGAAAACATTTCCCCCGATTTCTTGGGTTCAGCTGACTTAGAGGAAAAGAATTCTCTTAAACAACCAAAAATAGTTCCATTAAACAAAGTTCTAGGGGTGTTTCTTACCCATTTAAAATTTTTATATCATTAAATCAGCAAAGGAAAAAGAGGGTAGGTTCCTGTATGTGGGGTGGTTGACATGAGAGATTCTTAAAGGTTTGTGCAAGTATCGCCATGTCCGGTGGTAAAAATGTATGGGATGCTACAGTGACCCTGACAGGGACAAGTCTCAGAACTCTCTGATGTAAAGTTTGGGGTTACTTCACCAAGTAAATGCTCAAGTAATACAGCTCCATGACCACTTTCAGGAAAAGAGGACTGTCAACTAGAATCTTTCTTGTTTGGTTTTTTAATTTTCTTAAATAAAAATGTCCTCTTTGATTCTTTTCCTTTTTGCTTTGATTTTATAGGGTGTGTGTTGGACTTAAAAGTATGAAAAATAGGATTGTAATGGAACAAGAAAGGGAAGGCTCATCAGATAGATGGTTATAATTAATAGGATACTGGGTATTGCATCAATAGGAGGGCAAGGGAGAGATAGACACTGTTCCTATTTTTCTTGGTAATTGTCCTATCATTAAAGAGGAGAAGCTAGCCAAGCACTGGTGGCTCGTACCTGTAATCCTAACTACTCGGGAGGCTGAAATCAAAAGATCCTGGTTCAAAGCCAGCCCAAGCAGGAAAGTCTGTAAGGCTCATCTACCAGAAATCCGGAAGTGACACTGTAGCTCAAAGTAGTAGAACACTAGCCTTGAGCAAAATTGCTCAGGGACAGAGGCCAGGCCCTGAATTCAAGCCTCACCACCAACATTAAAAAAAAAAAAAAAAGCTATTGATTTTCTACTTAAATGTAAGCCAACGAGTATGATTCATCAGAGGGACAGAGTTTTATAATCACAGCAAATTCATGCATAATCTCCATTTACCTTTACTGAATGGCAGAGGCTAGAAAATGAAGATTTCCCAGGTCCCTTGCAGCTAGTCTTAGCTGTGACTTACATCCTGTTCATCAGATATGCTTAAGCTTTCTCAAGAACGAAATGAGGCAAAGGGAGGACGAGTTTTGAACAACCTGTACTACATCTGGCTGAGATGCAGAGCTGTGGATGTGTTTTCTTTGGCATCATTCACAGAACTCCAGTTTTCTAGCAGTGAATTCGTGGCGTGGCTAAAGTAACAAAGTGACTGATTGTTTAGAAGTATGAAGCCCTGAAATCTAGCCCCAGGACCACTAAAAAAAAATCCTCAGTACCATATAAAAGAGGGAGAGGAAAGTGTTAAGTCAGGACTTATGGTACTTATTCCGCTGGCTGGATGAGAGCAGCTCTGCATGGTTCTAGAGCATAGCACAGTGGAAACTTCCTCAAGACATCTTGTTCACAGAAATGGCCCGTGTGGCTGTAGAGACGGCAGCTTTCTGACCATGGAAGAATCCCAGATCTCTTAGGGACTATGTCTGAAGTGGTTCCTGAAATCTCCATCTACTATACATTTTTTAGCCTCCTACATAAAATGTTGTGACCCAGTGAATGAATGCCTTCCATGCGATCATTAAAACAAAGCCATAGAACTGGGTAGATTGTAAACCACATAAATCCTAGGAAATCCAAGATCCAAATACTAGAGAATTCCATGTCTGGCAAGGTTCCACTTCCTGGTTCATTGACCTTCTCCCGTCTTCCTTCTCCTTCTTCCTTCTCCCAGTGTCCTCGTGTGGCAAAGGGCAGCTCTCTGGGCTCGACGACAAGGGCATTCATCCCATTCGTGAAGAGTTCCATCCTTATGACCCAACCACCTCTTAACCATTTGCTTGAGAACTGGACCTCAATTATGACTGATGTAAAACCATATTTAGAGAGTTGCGTCATCTTATTCAGAAATGAGTTAAGCTCTACCCAGAATCCTGACCACACAGTGGCATTAATGTAAGCTCTGGATATTGGTTTTCAGCTTTTAAGATCAACTTACCAAGAAAGTATTAAAGACAATATAAAGACTATAGATTTGACAATACAAAAATGATAGAGGTGGGAAGGGGTAACAATGGTTAAGTAATGTACTCACTACCTTATGAACGTACCTGTAACCCTCGATACATCACTCTAACAATAAAATAAAAATTTTAAAAAGATCCGGGTGATGATGATGGCTTATACCTGTAATCCTAGCTACTTCTGAGGCTGAGATCTGAGGATCATAACGTGAAGTCAGCCTGGCGAAGAAAAGTCCATAAGACTCCATCTCCAATCAAAAAGCCAAATGCTGGACTAGAGGCATGGCTCAAGAGGTAGAACACCAGCCTGTGAGGGGAAAAGTAAGCAAGACATCCTGAGTTCAAGCCCTGGTGTCGGGGGATTAAAAAAGAGTGACTGTGCTAGTCACTAACCAAAATAGTTTTCTGGAGTGAAGCTGTAAGACCTGCCAAGTGTGAGACCTGTAAAGAGAGTGGAACGCCTTCCCAACAACCATGAGAAAGCTGACAGCTGGGCCCTGGAAAGATCAAACCGTCTAGACAAAACAACCTTAGTGTGAGCTGCTTAGGCACCAAAAGTTAAAGATGGGAATATGTGAAGATTAGAGTGTTCTTGCTTCCCTCTGCTTCCTAAGATAAGGGAGTCAATTATCACTTGTTTGCAAATTATGCCTCAAGCTAATGGTTGTAACTTCAAGGGCAATGATACCATAATCTCTGCACACACCTGTAGTCACCTCCCCTGTACTTACTAAAAAAGTAAGTACAATACTTACTAAGTAAGTAAGCTTGTTAACTGGAGCTCAGGGTTCAGAAGCTGGCGAGCTCTGGATCCCCTGCTGCTCCTTCCTATCCTCTCTCCTTTCCCAGGTCCTCGGCCCCGTATCCCATTGTCCTACTGTCCCTGGCTGTGGTTAACAACAGTTTCCTTTTTTCTTCTGAGACACATAATCTAACTGCATTTTCCATCCCAACTGCCTTATAATGAAGTATGCCCACATGACTAAGTTCTAGCCAAAGGAATATAAAAGAAGTGATAACACCACTTCCAGGCCTGCACAGAGACCACTGCTCTGGATGCCTGTGTATGCTTTTGGCTCTCTCAAGCCTGCTGAAAGCCAAATGGGTGACATGGAGACCTCATTGATCTGTGGTTGAGTTCAAAATGCTTTCATCAGACTAAATCAACGATGGGCCTGCCAGCCTGTCCAGTCTCCAAGCCAGCGCTATTTTATGATCAATCAATAGCCATGTGTTGTTTTGAATCTCCTAGAATTATCCTAACAAATACGGTAAATAAAAGTTCACACAAACTATGTGAATGTGAAAGGGGAGAAAACAAGTAAAGAAATGGGCTGGAATCCTTTGTAATAGAGACTTAGGATATATTTCTAAAAGTTATATGACAGGAAATAGAATATATTTTATAGCAAGGGTCAGCACTTTATGCCTGTAATCCTAGCTACTCAAGAGGCTAAGGTCTAAGGATCACAGCTTGAACTCAGCCCAAGCAGGAAAATTTGTGAGACTCTTATCTCCAATTAACCACCAAAAAGCTGGAAGTGGAGCTGTGACTCAAGTAGTAGAGTGCTAGCCTTAAGCAAAAGAGCTCAAGGACAGAACCCAAGTCCTGTTCAAGCACTAGGACAGGTACACACACACACACACACACACACACACACACACACACACACAGAATGTATTTTATATAAAGTTATACAAAATAAGTAAATATATAATATACAAACTGTACATTATTTTAAAGAGGGATTAACTCTAACTAGCGGGATGCAGAAAGTGAAAGAAGGGTGTAAAGGAATGATTATCTGTTAAGGCATAAAATGACTGAATAACTTCCGGCATTGATCATCAGAAATTGATCATATGCCATGGCAGAGGCAATGGCAAACAAGCTGTACTTGGAAACAGAAAATGAAGCGCATCTGGGTTATGGCCTGAAGTATGTGGTCAAGGGAGAGGACCGACAGCACAGGAAGGGCTCTGCACTCCAAGGCATGGTTTATTGTTCAATCTCAATGAGTTCATGAGTTTGCTTTTTATGTTTTCTTTTCTGGTCCTGGGACCTGGACATGGTCCCTGAGCTCTTCAGCTCAAGGCTAGCACTCTACTATTTCAGCCATGGCACTACTTCCATTTTTTCTGGTGATTAATAGTAGATAAGAGTCTCATGGACTTTCCTGTGCAGGCTGGCTTGGAACCATAATCCTCAGATCTCAGCCTCCTGAGTAGCTAGAACTACAGGCATGAGCCACCAGCACCCAGCATGCGTTTGTCTTGATCTTTGGTTTTCCAGTTCAAATTCAATGAATCCAAGGAGCTTTCCCATAAGTGAAGAGAAGCACACTAGGCTTGTCTGTGGTTCCTTCCACCCATCCACATGAAGCCACCGGTGACACCCC
This sequence comes from Megascapheus bottae, assembly GCF_031878675.1. NCBI lineage: Eukaryota > Metazoa > Chordata > Mammalia > Rodentia > Geomyidae > Megascapheus > Megascapheus bottae. Next base: position 23,763,921 of record NC_143529.1, read on the forward strand.
ATGAGGCCAGAATTCAGAGAACACCCTCTACATGGACCTCAAATGAGCATCTGGTAAGCATGCTGCTTCTGTGCCAGCTCTGGGAGGCCACACTGTCTGTTGCAACCAGAACTTACTTCGAAAGAGCAGTAGTGGTCCAAGAAACACAAATCACCAAAAAAATACACAAAGACCAGTCAGGTTCTTTCTTATTAATGTTATCTCCTAACTCTCTGTATTGAAGATGATGATACAAGAAGAGAGATGGACCCATTGTTTGTTTTTTCCATCCCCCCTGACTCTGTCAGCCTAAGGCACAGAATGTTGGATCAAGTAGATATAATGAAACCAAATAAAGTAGACTCTAGAGGAGAAAAGAATGCCATTATCAAATAACAAAATATCAATACTCCAAGAAGATATAGCAATAAAAAATGTGTATGCAATAAGTAAGAGACTTGTAAAATATGCAAAGTAAAAACTTAGATGATTAAAACTTATAGAAATATCAACAATCATATTTGAAGATTTTTTTTTTCCTTTGTCAGTCCTGGGGCTTGAACTCTGAGTCTGGGCCCTGTCCTTGAACTCTTTAGCTCAAGACTAGTACTCTACCACTTTGAGCCACATTGTTGCTTCTAGTTTTCTGGTGATTAATGGGAGATAAGAGTCTCATGGACTTTCCTGTGCAGGCTGGCTTGGAACCATGATCCTCAGACCTCCGCCTCCTGAGTAGCCACTGACATCTGGCTATATTTGAAAATGTTAGTGTTCCTTCCCCAATAATTGATTTTAATCAATTATTGAAATAAGAACATAGAACTCAACCAGCTACCAAGAAACAGGTATTAAACATTTATAGAATACTACACACTGAAGGCTGGGGATGTATATGGCTTAAGAATATAGTACCTGCCTAGTGAGAACAAGGCTATGAGCACAAAGCTTAGTACCAAACATATAGATAAATAAACACAGGAAAACAGTATACCCCATACTCGGTTTTCAAGTGATCACAGAGTGTATACCAAAGTATGCCACTGTGAGCCATTAAAAACCTTGCCAAGTCTAAAAGAACTGAAATTATACAGAGTATATTTTCTAGGCACAATGGAACCAAACTAGAAACCAGATCTGTAGAGATAACAGGAATCTATCCAGATACTTTAAAACTAAATAACATTTATGAACTCTACTAATAAAAAAAAAAGATTTTCACTGGGCAATTTAGAATATATTGAACTAAATTAGCACCAGTAGCTTATGCCTGTAATCCCAACAACTCAGGAGGCTGAGATGTGAGGACTTCAGCATGAATCCAGCCAGGGCAGGAAAGTCTGTGAGCCACTTATCTCCAATTAATTACCAGTTCAAAGATGATGCCCAAGCCCCAGAACCAGCACCAAATATATGTATGTGTATGAGTATGTATGTATGCATAAATTAAATATATATGGAACTAAGCTAAATGAGTATATCAAAATAAAAATGTAGCATGTCAAAATTTGTGGCACTGCAGAGAGAAATTTATACTATTAAAACTATATATGTATATGTATATATATATATATATATATATAGTGGGGGGGTTCATGGGGCTTGAACTTGGCCTGGGTGCTGTCCCTGAGCTTTTCAGCTCAAGCTACTACCCCACTTTCCATTTTCTAGAGGTTATTTGGAGATAAGAGTCTCAGGTCCTTTTGTGCCTGGGCTGGCTTTGAACCTTGATCCTCAGATCTCAACCTCCTGAGTAGCTAAGATTACAGGTGTGAGCCACTGTGCCCAGCAACTACATATATTTGAGAAGAGGAAACGTCACAGTGAATAATCTAAGCCCCCACCTCAAGAACCCAGGAAAAAGAGAAGAAAATAAAACCAATGCAACTAAAGGAAGGTAATCTAAGGGAAGCCTCACATTACATGACAATTAATTCAGAATGTGTCAGAGACTTCATAACAAAACGTAAGAAAATCCTGAGGATCTGGCTCAAAGACCCCTTAGATCTGACACCATAATACATGGTATATAGACGGAAAATGGTGATTTAGACTTCATCAAGATTAGACTTTCATTCTGTGAAAGACCCTATTAAGAAATGAACTATAAGCTGGAGGCTTTGTAAGCCACATATGCAGCAAAGAACTAATGTCTGTGTATATAAAGAGCTCTCAGAATTGAACAGTGAAAAACAAAGAACTAGACATTGAATGTGGTGAGACATTTCTCCAAATGTGTTCATGAAATGATATGTAACGTCAAAAGCCAAAGGGTAAATGCAAGTTAAAACCACAATGAGACGTTGCCACCAAAGGTGGGTGACAATATGCAGAAATTGGAGCGTGCACACACATAGGATACAATCACCTGGGAAAAACAGCTGGGCAGTATCTTTAATAATTGAACACTGTATCCAGGTACTGATAGCTCAAGTCTGTCATCCTGGTTATTAGAGAAGTTGAAATTAGGAGGATCTAAATTCCAGGCACCCTAGGCAGAAAAGTCCACAGGACCCCATCTCTACAGAAAAAGCTAGGCATGGTGGTAGTTGCCTTTCATCCTAGCTACACAGTTGGAAGCAAAAATAGGTAGGTTGCAGCATGCTTAACTCCCATTTCTCATAAGGAAACAGGCAATGTTCTCCTGTCCTCTATTTCTGTGTGCTTTAACCTAGTTAGGGGAGGGGAAGGAAGGGGAGGCAAGAGAAAGCAAAGAATGCAAAGAGGGAGGGTCGGAAGGAGGGAGAAAAGGAGGGGAAGAAAGGGAGGAGGAGAGGGGATGGAAGGGGGAGGGGTGGGGGAGGGGTGGGGAAGTGAAGAAGAAAAAAGAAAGATGCAAATCGCATTCCAAGTATGTGCTTAGGGAGGATGCAAGACCCTAACCAGAACAAAAACAGACTAGCAGGCCAGCACTAGTGGTTCATACTTGGACTCTTAACTACCCAGGAAATGGAGAGTGTAGTTTGACGCCAGCTCTGATCATTATACTCTTGACAACTTATTCCAGAGAAATGGACGTATACATTTACACACAACCCTGTAGGTACATGTGAAAATGGAAATGCCCATTTCAAATGTGCTTGTATACTGGTGGCTCACACGTGGTGTAGGAACCCCGCACACACGCTGCCGGTGAGAATGTCAATTACTGTAGGCACTACAGAAAGCACTCTGTAGAGTTTCAGGAAGCTAACCCCAGGACCGGCGCTGGAGACTCTAGCCCACAATTCTCTCTACTCAGGAAGCTGAGATCTGAACCTGCAGTTGTAAGCCAGCCCCGGCAGAAAAGTCCATGAGACTCTTTTATCTCCATTTATCCACCAGAAAACTAGAAGTGGTGAAAGGGCACTGGACTCAAAGTAGTAGAGCATTAAGGAACAAAGAGCTCAGGGATAGGGGCCAGGCCCAAGTTCAAGCCTCACAACCAACTAAAACAAACAAACAAAGTCACTCTATCATATGATCCAGCTATATGACTCCTGGACATAGGGACAAAAGAATTAAAAAGTAAGCATGCACTCTTACAGAGACACCTGGACCTATACTTTCTTTTTTTTTTTTTTGCCAGTCTTGGGCTTGAACTCAGGGCCTGAGCACTGTCCTTGAGCCTCAGCACCACTTCCGGCTTTTTTCTATGTATGTGGTACCGAAGAATCGAACCCGGGTCTTTGTGCATGCTAGGCAAGCACTCTAACCACGAGGCCAAACTCCCAGCCCTGGACCTCTACTTTTATTGCAGCACTATTCACAACAGCCAAGTGAGGCACTCAGCTAAGGCGTCCATCAACAGTTGAATTAATATGAATAAAGAAAGTTTCATTCAGCTATTAAGAAGGTGAAATCATGTTGTTTCCAGGAAACAGGTAGAATTACAAGTCATGAAATTAAGCAAAATAAGCCAGACTCAGAAAGATAAATTCTCTCATCTGCAGAAACTACGTTTAAAATGGAAAGACATGAAAGTCCTAAGTGGAGCTGTGGCTCAAGTGGTAGAGAGCTAGCCTTGAGCAAAAAAAAATCTCAAGGACAGTACCATGACCTTGAGTTCAAGCGCTAGTGTCACAAAAAAAGAAAAGAAAGGAAGGAAGGAAGGAAGGAAGGGAGGGAGTGAGGGAGAAAGGGAGATGAAAGGAGGAGGGGGTGGGATGGAGATGAAAGGACTTACTGGGAATAAGGAAAGAATTGATGGTGAGTAGAGGAGGAATGAGAGAATAGCTGGGTGAATATTATATATCATCTATAGCTGCAAAAATATCCTAACGAAATATCTTATTTTATATAGTTACTATGTGCTAAGAAAATGCACAAGAAAGTACATAAATTTCCATAGCAGCTTTTTTTTTTGTAAGAGCCACATGTCCTCCAAAGGATGGAGAAAAAAGATACAAGAAGCGAACAAGCACATACATACAGGTGCCGAGTCCAGCACATCTATCTTGTTTTAATTTCTCACCGCACCTGCTGCTTTGGGACAGGGTCGATGAACCTCAACACAGAACACACTGAGTTGGATGCTTCTCATTCTGTAGGACTTCCTGGGAATGTTAGGATTTTTTTTTTTTTTTTGAGGCTTGAACTCTGGGCCTACCCGCTGTCCCTGAGCATCTTTTGCTCAAGGCTAGGACTCTACCACTTGGGTCACAGCCTCACTTTTGGCTGTTCTGTGATTTAATTGGGGATAAGAGTCTCACAGTCTTTCCTGCCTAGGCTGGCTTCAAACCTTGATCCTCAGGTCTCAGCCCCCTGAGCAGCTAGAATTACAGGCATGAGCCACCAGCACCTAGCGAGGATGATCTTTTAATTTCACATTTTTAGCCTCCACCTACTAGATGCCAATGTGATCTACACCTCCCCACCACCAACTGAGATAAATGGCTCCTGAGCTGGGCAGCCCAAATCACTCGCAGTTGAGAAACTCTGGTGGGGTTAGAGGCATGGCTCATTGGTAGAGCTCTAAACAATGAGGAATGCAATAGGAGTTCAAGTCCCAGGGTAGGACAAAGAAACGAAAGAAAGAAAGAAAGAAAGAAAGAAAGAAAGAAAGAAAGAAAGAAAGAAAGAAAGAAAGAAAGAAAGAAAGGAAGGAAGAAAGAAAGAAAGAAGGAAGGAAGAAAGGAGGGAGGGAGGGAAGGAGGGAGGAAGGGAGAGAAGGAGGGAGGAAGGGAGGGAAGGAGGGAGGAAGGGAGGAAAGGAAGAAATAAAGCTGTGGTATTTTGGATCAATAAATGGCATCTCCTTTTCCTATCTGACTGCAGCAGCAATTGTGATTGATCCAAAGGCAGGAAAGTGAAAATGCAAACCCCGGGGACAGGGCAGCTTGGACACATATGAGCTTCACTGAGCACCTAAAAATGAGATCTCCAGCCCAGAGACAGACAGCACAAAGTGACAGAGAGCAGAGACAGGGACGCCCTCACCCCGAGCACGCTCTGCAGGGGCAGGGACAGCAGGAGGGACCAGAATGAGCCAGCCAGAAGACTGGACAGCCTGCTCTGCTTCTTCTCTCAAGTTCCCAGCCAGCTAAGTCCCTCTTGGTGATATGAAGGTAGACTTCTGAAGTGGTGGGGTGAGAAGAGGCTTCCTGGGAAGCCCTCCAGAGGGAGGCGTGGCACTGCCTCTCGTGCCGACGGGGTGTCACTGTCTGCCTCCTACATTGGCAGTAGAGGCCTAGACCTGTGTCCCAGGAGGCTGGCACAGGGCTGCATGGTGGCAGGAGTTTGCTTCATCAAGTCACCTTTGCCATTGAGTACCCATGACTCAAAGTATGCCCAAAGACAGCCATGCTCAGTGCTGTGGGTCTAGGGGCTGGCTCCTCTGTGACTCTTACCCCTTGCTCCTGGGCAAGAGTCACCCCAGGGATGGTGGCAGCTAGCTGAGGTGGCCCTGACTACTCAGCTGGGTCTGCTTGGGTGAGGAGGAATGTACACGCTCCTGGTCTCAGCCTTGCAGTACCAGGCCATGGCCACAAGGGGGCGGACATTCCCTTCCCGGTCCCTCTGCAGCCACCTCCTTCAAACCAGCATCCCTGGCAGAGGCAGGAAGGAGGCGGAGACTGGCTCCTAGAGGAGGTTCAGGATGCCCTGTGGGCCAGCGGTGGATGTCGGCTACTCTGGGGCTAAATGTGGACACCAGTGAGCACAAGCTGCCGCTCAGTGCCTTGTCCTTCCCCTTACCTGTGTTTTTTTGACAGTGAGACCCATTGAACCCAGACTGTCACCATCTCTGGAGCCAGAGGACAGGACCGTCTCAGTTCCATCCCATGGCTGCCCCCTATGGCTGTGTTTCCCTCTGGAACTCGTGAAGGGGTCCTGTATCCTTCCCAAGACGCCCTGGAGAATGTCCTGCCTGCCAGCCTCTTGTGGACCATTCTCCCAGTTCCCTATAAATGGACCGGCCAAGGCATCGCCATGTTTGCTGGAAAGGTGAAGGAGAAGCCTGTGGTCATGAGGATTACACGAGCCCCACTCTCCTGTCTCCAGGGCCAGCCCTGGCAAGGCCCCACCTCCTGGTCCTGGGGGCCCTCAGCCTTCAGCTCTCAGCATGCTCCTGCCCGGGGCCACATCCACGGCTTTCTCCATAAACCTGACGTCTTTGAAGGAAGGTAGATGTGAGCTCACACATGCCAGCATGCACCGACAAAGAGCCACTCCCGATGCCTAGGCCTCAGTTTTCTCATCTGTGCAATGGGGTAGAGTGCCCCCCCCCTTCTGGAGTTTTTATGAAACTCTGTGCTGAGCTGGAGATATGGCTCAAGTACTATGATGCTTGCCTAGGAAGCACTGAGGCCCTGAGTTCGAACTCCAGTACCAATAGCATAGACAAAGACCAAAAAAGAAGCAGGGAAGGACCCTGGGCACCCCACAGGGCCAACAGAAGGGTAAATGTTTCCTCCAGCTCTGTATTCCACTCACGCGCTAGCACATGCATGTGAATCCTATATGTGCACAGAATTTCGTCATCTAGTTACGCTGTTCCCGCTTCGTGGACAAAGAACCAGAAGCACAGAGTGGTCAAATAACTTGCCTGAGAAAGCATAGCACTGGTGAGGATGTCGCAGAGCCAACCTACAGGCCCAGATCAGATGGCCTCAATGGCTGGTCCTCCTGGCCACACACTAAGCCTTAATACCAGGAAGCAAGCTCACGGGCTCGAGCAAGGCAGGGCTGGCAGGAGGCCTCTCCAGCTGCCATCTTCAAGGGGCAATGGTTGATCTGGGAGGGGAATCACCTTGCCCATCCCCAGGGTATCCAGGACTGCTCATCCAGTGCCTCCTCAACAGAGCCCCACCCAGGGCTCTTTCCTTAGCTCCTGCCACCTCTAGCCAGCCCTGTCCTGTGCAGGTCTAGCTTTGACTAGACCAGTCTTCCGGACCCAGACGCTAAAGACAGGAAAAGCAGCCACCAGATCTCTGTCCTCGCCACTCCCAAGGAGCTTTTTGATAAACAGAATGCCTAAGTGTTCAGTCACTCCCCACTTCCAGCTCTCAATCAATCGACTCTCAGGCCCTTTGAAAAATTGGCCCCATTAACTGTCCACTCACCTCTTTCTTCTAAGAGGGGCAGGAAAGGGCTGTAACTCCTAATTTGGCCACTAGAGGGTGTGCTGGATCCACAACACCACCGGGAAGTTAGGAATGCGGTTAGCTCAAGGTTTGGAGGAATAAACCTAAGGATTCTGGGTTCACTCAACACTCACCCCAAGAACTTCTACCCTGCTATTGCTGGAGATCCTAGAGATGGAGACTTGCTTGGTCTCAGCAGTTGTAGCCAAGTCGGGTCTACTGTTGTCTCATCTGGAGAGGGTGAAAGACAATTAGGAACAAGGGACAGAAAACCCAGAGAACAAGAGGGTGGAGGGAGGGGATTAAAACAGAAGCAAATTATGAAGGTGAAAAAGAGGGGACACAGAGAATTGCAAAAAAAATGAGTGGGGAACCCCAGGGAGGAAATATCTAACAGTATCCTCCAGCTTGCCTTTCCCACGGGCCCCCAGCCCTGCAGATGAGTGCCTGTGAGAGCTCTGTCCAGGGTCTGCTATGGCTTCCTTCTGCAGAAGTGTCCCAAACAACTCACCCAGGGTGTGTGTGGGGTTAGACAGGCTGGGACAGGACCGGGAGCAGGGAAGTGGGGTCACCTCGGGCCCATACCCTGGTCATTCCCCAGAGATGGGGGAAGGAAAAATAAAGTGAAAGAAACAATAAACTAACATTTATTGAGCACGCACTATTTGTCAGGTGCAAGTCTAAGCTGTTTTGTTTTTGCAAACAAAATTCCAGCAGCCACTGTTTTCAATCGGGCACCAGCCACTGCTGCCCCCATTTATAAAGCTGGCAAGGTCAAGCGACTTGCCTACAGCTCCACAACTCTTAGGGGTAGCGTCAAAATTTGAACCCAGGAGTATCACAAAACAACCCACTCATTTACCACTACTTTGGTTTTATAGCTCAGGAAGGTACACGTCCCAAGACGCTCCTGCCTCTGGCCCTTGGCTCTCCCTCTCTGTTTTGCCCAGTCAACTCTCATTTACCCTTGACCTTGAGCACTGAGGTCAAAGGGAGACACCTCTGCCCTCCCCAGTCCAGCCCCTCCCATCTTTAGCATGCTCTTTCCCCTACCTCTCTCACAGCATGCTATCCCAGTCACCTACTCCCTGATCCTGCGTCTCCCCTCTCCCATTTGACCCAGACTGTCACAATAGAAATAAACACACTGTTAATACAGTGCCTGCACTTAGTAGACGCTCAGTAAACATCCGTTGAATGTATTGGTTGAGTGACTTACCTGGAGGCAGTCCTGAGGTCCCCTCTCATTCTGAAGCGCCATGGCCTGAGACATCCCTCAGATCTCTCTGGTGGTCCCCTGGCTCTTCCAGGAACCCCCCACCCCCCATGTCCCCTGCTCCTCATGGAGCAGTATGCCAGTATGCCCTGAGGGAGACGATGGTACTGCCAGTCAGATCTGCACAGGATGTGGGGTGCAGGATTCCCCTGGGGTTGCAGAGACTGCGCTGGGAGGCTGCAGAGGCTGAGAGGGGGCCCAGCCCCCAGGCATGATCTTCCAGGCCGCACAAGAGCCCGAGCCATCCGCTCAGAACCGCTAGCACTGTGGTCTGGAGGCCAGGGCCACGCAGGTCAGTATCACACTGGAGGCCATCTGCTGTGCCCATCTGCAGCTCCCCTCTGCCATCCAGTCTCTCAGGAGACAGAGGGGGCCCCGTGTAGGAGGCTGAGGCCCCAGGAGAGGAGAGTCAGCCCTGATCTCCCAGGACAGCAGTCACAGAGTCCCGAAGCTGGCCCTCAGAGGTGGGAACTCCCCATTGCACAATGAGAGGGAAAGTACCCACGTGAGAGCAAAGCCAGACCCAAGCAGCCTTGCCTGTCCTAGAGCCATGCCATCAAAGAGGATCAGACTTCAAGAGCAATCCTGGGGTTCCAGATGCCAGCCAGCCTGGTGCTTCCCTAGATGGGGTCCCTCCCAAGCACCCCTTCCTCGAAGCTGCTCCTCACCTTAGGCCTCCCAGCGGCCCTCCCCCAATCTCAGCTTGGCTCTCAGAAACACCAACTCCCGGGCCTCCAGAGGCCATAGAGCCCTCAGTGATCAGGACCAAGATTTGAGTGGTGGGGGGACTGGGTATGTTGACCTCCAGATGTATCACCCAGGGACCCACAGAGCCCAAGAGAGACGCCCCCCCCCCACTTCTGCCTGCCTCGAACCCAGCAGAGCCCTCCAAACAACACAGCTAGAGAACAGCATGGCTTTGTTTTTAGCTTTATCTTTGTAAGGCCGTACAATAGATGGTGGGAGAGCAGGCGCCGCGCGGGAGTGGGCAGAGCATTAGTGTACATACATTCATGTCTGGGACAAGGTGCACACGGCAGGGTTTATACAAGGTGGCAGAGGTTATAGTCACCACGATACAAAATATAAAGTACATTTCCATCTATATAAATACACAGCCGGGGGGAGGACGGGGAGGAGGAGGAAGAGAAAGGAGACCGGGGACTGTTTTTCCAAGGTTGGACATTAGGAATCACTTCCATTTGCTTTGACTGAGTCAGAGGGGAGGGAAGAAAGTGGGGGAACACAGCAGGCACACCCCAACGTACAGGTCACGCACATGCACAAACCAAACACGGACGCACAGGAGAGTGTCACCTGGGGTGAATGTGGATCAGAAAACAAACTAGATACCACTCTAAAGCAACCTCACCGCTGGGAAGAGCCAGGTTGTGCCAAGAGCCCGAGATCCTCCCATCCTCAGTCCTCTCCTCTCTGCTGTGTCCTATCGAATGTGACATTCCACCATCGACCACGCCCGGCCCCCACCCCCAAGTTCTCTACAGAGATCAACAGATACGCTCACACACATTCACACTTGCACACACACGCACACGCACATCCCGTGTTACCACTGACCAAGAAAACACAAGTCTCAGGATTCCCAAGCCTGGGGCTGGGTAAAACATAGCTCTGGGACTCTGCACCCCTCCCCACTGGGTTTCTCAAGGACCCCCAGGGGGACAGGGAAGGGATGGGATGGCTGTTTCCCTTGACCAACTTCCCCTCCAGACCCAAAGCTGGGAGAAGCCAAACTGGGGGGAAAGGGAGGAATCCCAGGAGGTTAGGATGGAGAGCTATGTATCACACTTGTATCACACTCCGGGGTCCCTGGGCTTCCCCCACCCCAGGACAGCACAGGTGGCTACTTCTACCTCCCCTAGGGTCTGCAGAACAAGGCAGAGAATTGCTACTCCTCTCCCTCCTGCAAACTTTACACAACGGCCCCTCCCCCCCATGTCTAGCCAGTCTCAAGCCACCAGCAGCCCCTCAAAAACCAGGGAAGGGGGCAGGAATTGCGAATGCCAATGTCCACACCCATCAGAGGTACTGGGGAGAGAGGGCAAAGGCCTTTCTCAGACTTGGGGCTGAGATAGCCGGTGAGGGCTTCAGTCACCCCTGGAGAAGGAGCAAAGAGTTCCTTTCCCCATTTTTCCCGGAGCCCCATTCCTTACCAAGTCAGAGCTGTCCTTTCCTGACCTCTTGTCTCCAGGTTGCATTTGGGACAAAGCCCCCAGGCTGCCTGATGGACACCCAGAGGCACCTGGCCTTGCTGCCATCCGGTCATGACTTCTCAGGCTGGCTATATTTCTCCTGCTCCTTTTCATCATTTTTTCCAGACCCTGTTCAATCCATGGTCCACATTCAAATCAGACAGCACTCTTCCTGCTGACATACAGACACACACACACACACACACACACACACACACAGAGTTGACAATAAAGGACAGCAAAACAACACATCAAGGGAGGGGAGGCTAAACATTCACAAAATAATAACAAGGAGTAAAAGTGCTTTCTTTGAAAGGAAATCTTTGGCAAGAAGAGACTGCAGGTGTGGAGTGGTGTGTGTACATGTGTGTGTGCACGCATGTGTCTGTGCGTATGTGTGGGTGCACGCCTAGGCCCACCTGTGAGAAGGGAGAGGAGAAGGGCAGCAGGCTGTAGTGTAGTGTAGCCTGAAGCCCCTTCCCTCAGCATTCCTCTGGAAAGGCCAAAGCTCTTGGGGTCCCATGGCCTCCAGAGTCATCCCACAGCTTATGGTGTACAGCGGCTGGCCACACCAGGGAGTGGACTGCTGGTGGGCTCTGGTGGGAAAGCAAGTGGCATGGCTCCCACTCAGCTTCAAGCACGCACAGGACATCCTGACTGGAAGAGCCCCTGGGCTGTGCAACATAGGATACATTATTTACAAAACAAAAGGGATGGGACCTATTTCCTATCTCAGAAGGAGGAATCTGGGGTGCACTGGGGAATGAGGAGAGGGCCAGCAGGCATTGGTTTGAATTATCTCAGAAGGAAGGACACTTTAGCAGGAGCTTGATCACTAAGCCCACGTTTTTATCCTCTGGGGAGTCTGCTCTTGCTCCCGATCTAACTGAGATGCTTGAGATGCTACCCAGCTCCCTGAAAACATACCCAAACAGACACAGCTCCCTGGAGGAGGAAGAACCACAAGACAGACACCATCCCCAGCCACTCTCGCCTGGCCTTCCCACACTGGATGTTCCCCTCTCATCCAGGGAGCGGGGCCCCTGGATTGCCAGAAAACAAAGTGGAAGGGGGCTAACAGGTTAAACATGTGTACCCCCTCACCACCGAACCCCACAGCTCTAGACATAGTCTAGGGAAACTGAGGCCAGGGTTTCTGACTGTTCTAGGGATAAAGGTATATCAATGCTCTACTTCTAATGAAACTGGTTTATGGCCAGGGAGGCAATAAGGTAAAATGGGAAAACAATAAATACTTCTTGTCAATTTACCTATTCCTTTTTTGTTACCTTTTCTTATATTTTATTAGCTTACAGATTCTGTCAGTATGTCTCACATATATATTATATATATTTATATATCAATACAATGCCTCTCTCTGGAGGACTCCTTCCCCCATAGGCTTAAGCATGGACTCCTAGAGCATTTCCCCCTGGCTAGAAGTCCTCAAGGTGGTGGTCAGGGGCTCCTAACTGCCCAAATGGATCCTAGGCCCTTTGGTCTAAGCTCAAACCTTCTGCCCAATGCTCAGAGAACAACATGGCTCTGCTGGGAGAAAACCAAGGCAGAAGGGAAAACAGCAAGGCTTTGGCATTTCGGGTAGGCCACACAGTGCTCTGGCAGCAGCCCCAGGGCCCTGTGATGTCATCCCAGGTTCCTGGGTGGGTTGCCTGGGGTGGAGACCGGGACTCAGGGTGTCCCCCAGGGTTCTCACCAAAAGGGGCTTTGGGAAATAAGCTCCTCAAGGTGAACCCCAACATGAGGTCCCTGTAAGGGCAGGGCAGAAAGACTTGGTCCCCAGCCCCCAAAAGGCATCATGCAAATGAGCAAGTCTGAACTAAGGCTGGTGGTGGGTCTCCCAGCTAGAAAGGTGGCTGAGAGGAGAGGGTAAGGCATAGTCTTGGGCACTGAAGAGAGTGCCTTGCCCCTGCTGACTGCGAGCCACATGCCTCAGGAAGATGGAAGAGTTCAGCAGCTGCCCTTCCTGACAGATCTCATCCCCAAGTCTGTGGTTTCTACCAATCTCTGAATGTCCACTTCCTCTAACACCTGCTCCAGCTCTCCTAGTGGAGACAGAGGTGATGCTGGGGGTGACCACTAGAGGGCAGGAGCAGAGACCAGCAGAGAGAGAGGGGAGGGGCCTCTGCTACCCATATGAGCTCTGCCACCTGTCACTCCCTTTGGTGGGATACACACATGTGTGGACACACGAGACCCAGGCAAGCAGAGCTGTTTAGAATAATTCTAGCAGGTAAAGGCAGATGTAAGTGGGTGGGTGAGGATTATACACACTCCACAGCGATAATGGGGGCAGCACAGTGCAGACCTTAGTAGCTTTGGTCTACAAGAGTTGAAAAAGTTCCACCAAGATGGCCTGTGCTGGCTGACTGCTTTAGCAACCTTCCCTACAGGTAGCCAGGAAAGGACTCTCAGCTTGATTTCTCCCTGCAGAGCAGGTAGGTTGAGGAGACTGGGCTTTTCCATTATCCCCTAAAATATGGATTCCCAAGGGGGTCTGTGAGTCCTCCTTTTGAGAGGCTCTGTTCTCTTCAAGGGGCAGGGGGGAGCCAGGAGGGTCGTTGGCTTTTGCAGTTTCCATCTACCCAGGGGAATCTTGAGTTCTCCATCGTATTCTTTCTCTTTCTCCCTCTCCCCTTCTGGTCTGCAATGCACTTTCCTCTCCCCCACCAGGCACTTTCTTCTCTCCTCAAAATGGGCCCCCAAGTCCTCCTTCTGCATCCAAGGTGGCCAAGACCCCTGGGTCCCCTCCCACGTGCCCCATCCCAACCGTCTGGCACTAGCAAAGGCCCCAGAGGTTCATCTCTTCTGGCCAGCGCTCAGCATGACCTTGGAGACGAAGTTGACAATGGCGGATGCAGGCTGGTTGGAGTCAAGTTCGGCAAAGAGGTGGCAGGCATTGTCCGTGGTGCTGCCTTGCTTCCGGGCCACAAAGCCGAAGAGCCTGCAATGGTGGGAAACAGGGTGACTGAGTGAGGGGGGCGGAGGACACTCGGCCTAGACCAGCAGCCCCTGAGGCACATGTGACTCAGGCTAAACTGCCTCCCACCACTACCCCCCAACCTTTCCGAGCACCAGGAAATGGCATTTCACCCAGGGAGGAATCCAGCAAAGTCAAGTCCTGCAGACAATGTCTTGCTGTATTTCAGGGAGTGCCTCCCTCTTCCGGTGTGGAATGGGGAGCTGGGTGTGAAAGATGAGAGTAGAGAGGAAGGGTGGGGATGAGCGCAGAAGCAGGGGCATTTCACGAACATACACGGCTGTGCCTGTCTGTATTTAGACCTACCAGCCTGGGCACTGTTGCTCAAGGCTGGTGATCTACCATTTCTAGTCACAGTAGCATCTCCGATTTCTGGTGGTTAATTAGAGATTAGCGTTTCATAGACTTTCCTGCCTAGGCTGACTCTGAAACAGCTCTCAGCCTCCTGAGTAGCAGGATTACGGATGTGAGCCACCAGTGTATTTTCAATGAGATGATGATATCACCATTGGACACAGTTTATATAACTGTGAAGTTATTCATCCCGGTGGCAATTACATGTTAACAGTACCAACAGGGGACAAGGTAACATGGAATCATATATTGCTTCACCTCTTATTTCCTGTGCAACGGATCATGCTCAGTTAGTTGATTTCATTTTGTTTAGTGTTTGCTTCCTGTATCCCCAAACTGTATCATAGTACTCAAGTGATACAAGGAATTTGTGCTCATGGGTAAAACTGAGAAAAAAATGTTAATTTTAAGTACATGGATTTTTTTAAAATACTGATTGACTATAATACGATATACTATGGAATTTTAATTTTTATAAAATATTTTCTCATAAAGAAGAGAGAATGTGGATAAACATGAAGTATGACCAAAAAAAAAAAAGTAGAGACACTCCTAGTTGAGCACCCCTGGGTCCTTTCCAGACCCCTCCAAGTCCCCCAAAAGGTAAGCAGGCCCACCCCCACCCCAAGATTGGGAAGCCCAGGACTATCCCTCATCCCTCCCACCTGTCCACCCCCTCCCTCCCTGCTCCTAGACTGGAGAGACTTAGCCGTTCTCTTTTTGCAAAACAGAGTTAAAAATACAAGGGCAGAGAACAGAATGTGAGTTCAGGGCCTCTCCCAGTAGGCATGTTGCTAATTAGAGCGAGATGGGGACATCAGGACAGCTGGAGATTCCGATGGAAACCCCTCCGCCTGGAACAGCATGGTGTGGCTAAAATTAGCCAAGTTTGGCTCTGCCTGTGGCAGGGTGTGTATGCGTGTATGTGTGTGTGCACATGTATATGTACATGCATGTGTGTACATGTGTTTGCACACACATATCTATACACACCACATGCATCACACATGCATCATACACCCTGTACCTGGAACTGCTATGCTCTCTCAGGGAACCACAGGGCCAAAGTGTGTGTGGTGGGGCAAGGTGCCTCTCTCAGCCTCTGTGTGGAGCCCTAGCTGCCCTTTTCTGCCAGAATGGAAATCTGGCCAGCTAACACCCACCCTAAATACTGCCACCTGCTGTGACTGCAAGTTCCAACCTGCCCAGCTGGCTGGCAGGAACACACGGGGAGGCACAGAGACTGGGGGAGGCTGAGAGCCCTCCATCCCACACAGCCCTCGAGGTTGATGGCTCCCAGATTGCTGACCAATGCCTTCCCATCCCAACCAAGATGGCCTAGACCCTGTCCTGGATTCTAAACCTGCCTCTGCTGCACTAGTAGAGGAGCACAAGGCCAGCTGGACTGGTGAGGGCAAAGAAGTCACACTTACTTAGCTGGGGCTCCTCCCTCTGTCTTCATCCACCTGTGGAGAGAAAAGCACTCCAGGTGAATCACTGCCCTTCTCCCTAAGAGCCCCAGGCCTGAACCAGACCTTCCAAGAGAAGACAGAGGAGCCCCCACCTCTGAGAGACCGGTCTAAGGTGGAAAAGACTCAGAAAGATGCCCAGCACACTGGCACTGCCCTGGATGCAGGCAGATCTACACAGGGAGGTGTGCACACTGCGGAGTTACACAGCAGGTGGGAAGGAAATTTGTTTTTTGAACAAGAGGCTTACTTACTTTCTTTCTTGTGGATCCAGGTCACAGAACGTGACAGTGTTGAGAGGGTAGTGTCGTCGGAAGAAGAGCCTGTGGCACAGATAAACCAAGAATGAGTGCTTTAGCGACTGCTTTGCCTACATTCCACTTGCTGCTGCTGCTCATGTTAGCTTCCCATCATCTGCCTGCCAGGGTCCCCCTGCTTAGGAGCACAATGGCCTATGGCCTGAGAAATGCACAGGGGTACATGTACCACAGAGACATGACCCTAGGACTGGGGACTAAACTGTCCCTGAGGCATGAGAGGACCCTGGAGAAGGAAGGAAATAGAGGGCTGGGAACATGTTTAAGAGAGAACCTAAGGGCAAAGGCTTCTCTATAAGAAGCAAAGACTTCTTATAGGTTATCTTTCCAGCTATACTCATTGCAGGCACATCCTTGTAGGCTGGGTAGATGGAGGGATAGAAGGATGGATGGATGGATGGATGGATGATTGATAGATAAATCAAAGGATGGATGGATGGAAGGATGGGTGATGAATAAAACAATGGATGAATGCAGGGTCGGATGGTTGGATTGCAGGAAGGAAAAGTTCAGGACAGAATCAGGCAGAAGATGCCTACTTCCTCTGGTTGTCAGTCAGTGTGATTCCCTGGGCAGAGACTTTGAAGTGAACGATGGTAGCAGTTGGCGTGGGGTCAGCAGCCAATGTCTCAGACGTGGCTTTGGAGATAGCCTGCGGTCCAGTGAGTGACTCCATGTCCACAGAGTTGATGAACAGCACATTACAGGCTAGAAGAAATCAAGCCAAGGAGAAGTCAAGGGGTTGGAGAGTGGGATGACAATGACCCAGGCCTGTAGTTCAGGGAGACATCAGCATATTAATCTCAGGCCAGCCTTGGGCCAAAGCCTCTGCATGTAGAAACATGATCAGTCAGTGGGCCTAGGAGAGGCTTCCAACCCACACGTGCAGGAGGAGGCAGAAAAGAAAGGCCTGGGCATGGGTCCAGGCTCAGGTGACCACTCACCTGCTCCTTGCTTCAGCAGGTCAGTGGTTGAGTTAGCAGGGCCGGAGCTATCTTTTGACTCATCTGTGGGATCTGAGACAAAAATTCAGGTAGTAATTAAAACCTTAGCACTAGGAGAAAAAAATAAAAGCATGAGTTTGACTGGGCCTAAAGCGAGCTCTGCAAATACTCTGTGCAATGGCTATCGCTTTTCATAGCAGGCCCTGGGAACTGGCCTGGCGTTGGACACAGTTACTGAAAGTACTGAACACACAGCTTGAGAGCTCTGGAATTTGGGTAAGCTGGCCACATCCCTAGCCAAGCAACTGTGAAACCATGAAGAAGGGTGAAGGTGACCACCATATCACTGAGTCTTTGCGATGGTTTATAAAGTTTTTCTGTTTATGTGGTGTTTTGTGTGTGTGTGTGTGTGTGTGTGTGTACACACACACACACACGCCTGCCGTGAAGCTTGAACTCAAGGGCCTGAACCCTGTCCCTAAGCTTTTTGTTTCTCTAGTCTACTGTTTCACCACTTCAGCCACAACTCCACTTCTGACTTTTCTTGTACTTAACTGATAAAAATAAGAGTCTCACAGACTTTACTACCTGGATGGGCTTTGAACCACAATCCTCATCCTTCTAAGTAGCTATCCAAATAGTTTTAATCTAGTACTTAACAAAAGGCAAGGCTTCAGGCCCATCCATTGGCATTTGCTGTTACTGTTGCTGTTTTGCATTGATGTTGTTTTGTATAGAACAAAAAATGACCTCATTCATTCATCCACAGCTATTGTTGAGTGACAGTGATTACACCTGTAATTTCTGCCCTCGAGAAGCTGAGCCTGCAATGGCTTCCCTCATTTAATAATTAGTACACATCTAGGACTCTCCTAGCAGAGGATCACAATAGCTCAAAACCAAGGTACATAAGGTCATATAGGATGAGACTAAATGATAGGGTATGGAAACAAGAGCTTTGTCTGTGTGATTGTTGTTCTTAAAGTACTATGTTATTTCTCTTCTCTCTTATTGCCCTTTGGTTAATCTCATATTGCTACTGTATCTGACTTTGTTACCTGGTATATTGTATATATACATTTATTTATTTATTTGAAACAGGAAAGGGAAGGGGGAAACAAGATGACTGGGAGGGAGTGAAGGGAGGGAAATGGGGACAAAAACATGAGAAGGGATATCAATGAGTGAGAAATAATGCACCTACTACCTGGCGAATGTAACTGTAAACCTCCCCATACATTACCCTGACAATAAAAAATAAAAACAACAACAACAAAAAGAAGCTGAGCCTGGGGTCAACCTAGACTTTAAGAGTCTGTCTCAAAAGCTGGGCATGGTGGCTCATGCCTGTAATTCTAGTGACTCAGAAGGCTGAGATTGGAGGACTGAGGTTCAAAGCCAGTCCAGGCCACTAAAGACCATGAGACTCTTATCTCCAATAAACCACTAGAAAACTGGAAGTGGCACTGTAGTTCCAGGGGTAGGGTGGTAGCCTTGAACTGAAGAGCTCAGGGACATCGCCCAGGCCCAGTGTTCAAGTCCCATGACGCATTAAAAAAAAAAAAAAGAGTCTGTCTCAAAACAAAAACCTAAACACTGAGTGGATATGTAAAGTAACTTGGCTTTGCATTTCACAACATGTCTGTACATCAGAATACCACAGTAGAGTATGGAGATGTGGCTCAAGTGCTAGAGTACCATCTTTTGAGTAGAAAACACCAAGTGAGAGAGCAAGGCCTTAAATTCAAGCTCTAGTACCAGCACCAAGCAAATAATAAATAAATAAGAAATCCAAAAATATTCTGTGCCTCATATCATTTTTACTTCAATTATACTTTAATAATTTTTTAAAAACAAAAAAATAATTAAGTCTTATAGAAATTCTTCTCACGTTTTAGTGTGTAGACTTATTTATTTATTTAGTGCCGGTGTTAGGACTTGAACTCAGGGCCTGGGCACTATCCTTGAGCTTCTTTTTTCTTCAAAGAGAGTGTTCTACCACTTGAGCCACAGCTACCACACCTCCCACTCTTTGGTAATTCATTAGACATAGAGTTTTATGGACTTTCCTGCCTGGACTGTGATCCTCCCATCTCAGCCTCTAGTAGCTGGGACTACAAGCAGGAGCCACCAGCACCTGGCAGATTTATTAAACCACAGATCATTGGGTCCAACCTAAAGTCTCTAATGGGAGTGGGGGATTGAGGACAAGTGCATTTTAACCAGTTCTCAGATCATACAGTGCAGCTGTATGATACTTTGAGAACTACTCCTCCACACAATTTAAACTTCAAGTGGTTTTATAACTGCTGAACAGCCACAGCCATGTCTGTATAAAATGTAATGTAATCAGTGTTTCAATCCTGTGGTTAAATAATGCTACTGAAGTTATACTTGAACTTTTAAGCTAATAATGTTGGTCAATTACTATTAATAATTCAATGAGTTTAATTGGATAAATATCATTGGATAAATAGATTTCATCTTTTCCACCATGACTTCAGCCTCTAGTGACTTGTCTCAGGCTGCTTAGGGCTCCTCCCGGGAAGAGGCTCGAATCCTGAGACTTCAGAACCATTTGACATGTCAGCTTCTGTATATTCCTAAGATGAAGCTCTTTGATCACAGGAGACAGAGCGTATGGTTTTGAGTTCGTCCCTGTTGACCACACTGGGTCTGGTCACCCGGGACCTGCTGTGGAATGGCTGGGAAGGTGGGACAGCCGGTGGCTGGCTGGGCTTGGTGAGCAAGGGGTCTTGTCTTACCTCGGTTTGGAATGACCAGCTTGCAGGGCAGAGCCAGGGGGATGATGGAGTGCTGGTAGACCAGGGCCGACAGCGATCCTGCAGCGAGAAGGTGAGACAGCATGTCAAAAGGACATCCCTGGACACGCCATCCATCCCTGTGTCAGGGGGATATCCCTGGACATGCCACCCCCACAGCCATGGGGCGTTTTGGACTTCATTCTCTCTTAGGTAAGACTCATTCTGTGTGTGTGTGTGTGTGTGTGTGTGTGTGTGTGTGTGTGTGTGTGCCCGAGGGCTTGAACTCAGGGCATGGGTGCTATCCCTGAGTCTTTTGGCTCAAGGCTAGTACTCTACCACTTCTACACAACATCTGAAGCTTCCTCTTTTTTCAGATCCTTGAGCTAGCTACGCCAGTCCTCTACCACAGAGCACTCCAACTCTCAGCTACTTTACTACCTCTCTCCTGCCACCAACAGAGCTAAACACCACCCCTGCTCTCTGTTCTTCCCTTCCCCTGTCTTCCCCTCCACCCCTCAGCACAATCCAAGAAAGATCTGATCATACTAGTGGTCAGAGGGAAACCTAACAACTTTCCTGGGCAGTGAATGTGGCTTAGTGGTAGAGTGCTTGCCTAGCATGTATGAGACCCTTAGTAGCACATTAACAACAAACAACCAAAATAAAAACTTTAAAGGAAACTTAAAAAAGAATAAAAGCAAAACCAAGTCCCCCTGGGTCAAACCCTACACTGGTCACTTAGAATCTGTGCACTCTTGGTTACATCTAATTTATAAGTTTTCATGTATGCAACTTGGGGACACTGGCATCACTCAGGACTGTCATAAATCAGAAATGTTAGCAGGAGCTGGGCACCAGTAGCTCATACCTGTAATCCTAGCTATTCAAGGGGCTGAGATTTGAGGATCTCAGCTCAAATACAATCAGGGAAAGAAAAGTCCATGAGACTCTTATGGTTCTAGTGGTAGAGCACAAGCCTTGAGCAAAATAAGCCAAGCAAGAGCCCAAAATGCTGAGTTCAAGATCCACACCAGCACAAAAGAGAGAAAAAAGGAAATTAAAAAAATAAAGAACAAGAGAAGATCGAAAGGAAATAAAAGAGAAAAATACTGTGACACGGACACAGTAAGTGGCCAAGAACAGAAGATGTTGTTAGATTTCTAATTGTAATTGTAATGGCAGAACAGTCTGAGCTGGGCCCGCAGGTGGGAATGTGGTGTCTGAAGGAGCCTGAAGACAAAGGAAGAGAAGATATCACTGTTCACTTTCTCTGTTAAGTCTGTGATAAGCAGAGCGAGGGTGGGAAGTCAGACCCCAAGGACTTGAGGCCAGGCCTCTGGGGCCACACTACAGTAACAGAGGCTTCGACACTCACCAAAGTTGGGCTCGTTGGGACAGCCCTTGAGTTTGACTCCTCTGGGGCCTGTCTCGATCAGGAAGTGCCGCACCAGCTCATGGGTCATGTCTCCTGGGAAGATGAAGAAAGAATCAGTCAAGTTACTGTCTTGTGTTCAGTCTCCAACCTCCCAACACCGTTTCTTGATTTCCCTACAGAGGGCAGTGGTGGGACCCAGATGCTGCTGCTTCCCTAGACTCTGACCTCACCATCACAGGCCTAAGCTGCACACTTCTTGAGTGTATGAAGTACCAGTTCTGTGAGAATTAGGATCCTGCTCAAGACCCCAAGGGCCCCCCCACCCCGCACACACACAAAAGGACATTACCTTTCTTATTCTGCTGCATGATGGTAGGAGGCGGTGAAGACACCTTCATGGCCAGCCCGTAGGCCCCACGGAAGGAGTGGCTGTCACGGATAATGAAGGCCCCTGGCTCCTGATCCTTCAGGAGTGCAATGGCTGAAGTGGAGGGACAGGAGAGGACATGAGCAATGTATTGGTGGCCCTGCTTGAGCCCCAGGGGCATTTCAGACCTCATTCTCTCATAGGTAAGACTCATTTTGTGTGTGTGTGTGTGTGTGTGTGTGTGTGTGTGTATGCGCACACGCGTGCACATGCGTGCATGCCAGTCTTAGGGTTTGAACTTTGCCTGGGTGCTGTCCTTGAGCTTTTTGACCAAAGGCTAGTACTCTACCACTTGAGCCACAGCTCCATTTCTGGCTTAAATGGAAATGAGAGTCTCATGGATTGTCCTGTCTAGGCTGGCTTCAAGCTGAGAGCCTCAGATCTCAGAGTTCTGAGTGGCTAGGATTAGAAATGTGAGCCACTGGTAACCAGTTGAGACTAATTTTTTTTTGCCAGTCCTGGGGCTTGAACTCAGAGTCTAAGCACTGTCCTTGGGCTTTCTCAAGGCTAGAACTTTACCATTTGAGCCACAGCATCACGTCCAGCTTTTTTCTGAGTATGTCGTACTAAGGAATTGAACCTGGGTCTTCGTGCATGCCAGGCAAGCATTCTACCACTAGGCCAAACTCCTGGCCAAGACTTATGCTTTAAAGTCACACTTTAACTATGTCAAGGTAGGCAAACTTTTCATAAATAGCCAGAGAACAATTGTTTTAAGTTTCACAGGCCATACAATCTGTTTCTATTAAGTCTGATACCACTGTGGGAAGGAGCCAGACGGGGTAGCCATGTTTCAATAAAATTTCATTTATTTAAATATATATATATATATATATATTGCTGGAAACATGGTCTAGTGGTAGTGTGCTCTAGTAATAGAGCGCTTGCCTAGCATACATGAAGCCCGGGGGTTCAATTCCTCACTACCACATTACAGAAAAAGCCGGAAGTGGTGCTATGGCTCAAGGAGTAGAGCTCTAGCCTTGAGAAAGTTCATGGACAGTGCCCAGCCCCTGAGTTCAAGCCCCAGGATTAGAACCCACTACGCCCCCTGAAACAAAACCCATAGCCTACTGGGGTGCTGTTAGTTCACATCTCTAATCCTAGTTACTCTAGAGGCTGAGGTCTGAGGATCATGGTTGAAGCCAACCTGAACAGGAGAGTCTGTGAGACTCTGATCTCCAATTAACCATCAGAAATACAGAAGTGGTGCCATGGCTCAAAGTGGTAGAGTGCTAGTCTTGAGCAAAAAAACTCAGGAAATGTCCAAGCCCTGAGTTCAAGCCACACACACACACACACACACACACACCTCATAGCCTTTCCTTTCTACCAGTTGTTGTGGCTCATGCCTATAATTCTAACTCTTCAGGAGGCTGAGATCTAAGGATCATGGCTTGAGATTGAGGATCATGCCCCAGTATGGGCAGAAAAGTCCTTGAAATTCTTATCTCAGATTAAGCATCAAAAAGTCAGAAGTAGAGCTGTGACTCAAGTGGTAGAGTACTAGCCTTGAGGAAAAAAAAGAAAAAAAACCTAAGGGACAGTGGCTCTGGTCCTGAGTTCAAGCCCCAGGCCCAACACAAAAACATAAATAGCAAACAAACAAAACCCACAGTCTTTCTTTGTGAATCTGAGGTAGGCCTCACCTCCAGTACCAAATTCCCAACTTAGGTCTCTTTTCTTTTTCTATAAAATGTAAAGATATCTGCCATGCTACAGCTATGGTTTCATTTTTTTGTCTGCTGGACTTTTACTTTGCCCATGAAAACCAAGGCTTTGCTAGATTGTTCTAAGAAGACCCACAGCCACTTTCACTTTCCATGGCTAGTGTTGTCTATTGGCTTCTAGCTCAGCTCTGTCTCTGTGCACAGAGCTGCTCTGTTCCTTCTCATGGCAGACACTGTGTTGTGTCCTCTGCTGAGCCCCTGCTCTACTCACCCTGCTCCCTGGAGATCTCAGGCTTGTACCAATACTTGGACGTGTCCTGGACGAACTTCACTTTAGCTCGAGTCTCAGGGCTATTGTCTGAAGGAGAAGAAAGGGAAGTGTTATGGATTTAAAAAAAAAAAAAAGATATGTTGAAGTCCTAACCCTGACACCTATGGATGTGTAGTCTTATTTCTTTATTGGGAAATAGGGTCTTTGAAGATGGAATTAAGGCATTCTGGATGGGGGTGAGCCCTAAATCCAGTCTGACTATTGTTCTTCACAGAAGAAAAGGACAGAGACAAAGAGACAGTGGATATAGCATCACAGAAGAGGAGACAAAGATTAGAGATACCAAGGATCCCCAAACACTGGGAGACAGGCCTTGAAGATTCTCCCCAGAGCTTTCAGAAGACACTGGCCTTTTGATACCCTGATTTTGGACTCTTGGCCTTTGATCTTATGAGAGGATCCTTTCCTACTGTCTTATGCCACCAAGTATGTGGCACTCTGTCAGGCAGCCCCAGGATACAAACACCAAAAACTAATATTTCTAAGCCCGACAAAGCAGAATGGAAGGGACCAGAGTGGTCTCCACATTCCCTGACCCCTGCCTCCATCTTCAGTCGCCATGCTGATTGTCGCTGATGGACCTGGCACAGCATTCTCATGGAACTTCCTCCTCCCAGCACTACCTCCTCCCCTAAGGAAATCCTTCCAGCATCTTCCCCCCATAAGCTGATGAGCCTCTGTCCCTCCCTCCACAAGCCCAGTTCAGGTCATTTCTTCCAGATCCCATTTTCCCACCTAAGGCAAAACCACTCCATCTTTGGGACAAGGAGGCAGTGGACTGGCCTGGAAGCTAAACGCCACCTACAAAGTGTCACACACCCCCTTATATGGCAGAGGACCCTCCTGCCCACACTGTGGGATCTTTCAGAGAGCTCAGACAAGATGGAGGACAACTGTGCAATGTTACACATTGCCAGAGGACAGACAAAATGGCCTTCCCAGGAGGTTCAACAGATTCAGGTGCAGACACATCCTGTCTTCCGGGCAGGAGCTATCAAGATGGATAAACCTCCATTCTCTAAGTCCTTTCTTATTTTCCTTTTTAATTAACCCATTATCATTATACATATTTATAGCACACTGTATGATATTTTGGCTTGTGTAGGCTCCTTATCTTTTTGTTTGGTTCTTTGATTTTGAGACAGAGCTCACTCTGTGACCCAGGCTGTCCTCACACTCTCGGTCCCTCTGTTTTTGCTGGGACTACAGGCAGAGGCCACTACACCGTCCTCCTTATTATTTCTTTGTGTTTAGAGTCTTGTTCTTCATAGTCACCTCACTGTGCTATAGGACTGCTGTGTCCCTATGTTCTTCCAGCTTTTGGCATCAAAGTGAAAAAGAAAGGGGAAGGGGAGAAGAAGAGGAGGAAGAGATAAAAGGGAAAATTTTAACTCTCCAGATGTTCTATTCAGAAAGAGAGAGGGAGGAGAACCATTCTGCGCTGAGAATGCTGTGGAGCTGAGGGAGCTGAGAGGGCGTGGCAGGCTTGCATGGTTCCATCCATGCTATAGTGTGGATTTCCTGGGCCTCTGTGCTATCTCTGGAGGCCAGAGAGGGGCCAGCGCCTTCCCCAGCAGCTGTGTACAGGGGAAGTGATGCTGCACAGCTGGGCCACACGACTGCTGCTGACACCTGTCCCCGCTCACAGTCCCAGGCCCCGCCGTGGCCTGGCCTGTTTAAGGAGCTGTCAGGGGCGGTGGAGGATCCCTGTCCCTTCCTTCCTGTGTTGACTCCCAAGGCTATTTTAGGCAAGAAAGATGATGGGAAACAGGAAATATCCCAACCACTACAAGTGTTGCATCCTTCGAGGCGAGGGGCTGGGAACCAGATGTCCCCAGAGGATGGCAGGAAGCAGAATGGGGGAGAAAGGAGACAGGGAGGGGTTCTAGTGCCAGAGCTTGCTGGGTTCAAGGAGAATATGGGTACAGATGGCTCATCCTGGGCCACCTGAAACTCTCCATATCTGCCTTGACTATGTAGGGCCCGGAAGCCACTCTGCACAAAGCCTCAGATGCAAAGATGCCAGCAACTGGGGATGGAGAAAGACAGTGCTGTGCAGATCTGTACAGGCTTCCATGAAGCCAGCCCCATCAAAACTAGCCTCTTGTAGGAAGGCCCTGCACTCAGCCTCCGCCCCTGTGCCACATCTACTGTCAATGACAGGTGTACTCCAGGGCTGGCTTACACAAGCTTAGAGGTCTAGGCCTAGAAGTCATGTTCTCAAAGTTCTAATAAATCACAGGTTGTAGATTTGTGATACAGACCCCTCCAATGACACTTAAAGAATGTGAGTTTGGGGCTCATTTGGACCTGGATTGGAAGCCTAGCTCTGCCACTATTAACTGTACAATGTAAAGCTGGACAAACGGCAGAGCCTCATAAGCCTTGGTTTACTTCTGTGTAAAATGGGACTTACCAGGAGCCCATGAGGATTAAATGAGATAGTGCTTCATTCAGAGGCTGGCCTGGGGCCAGCATTCAGACTGTGGCTATGATCACCACAGAGGTCAAGCAAGCCATTGATGGCACTTTATCACCCCACCCCACAGCACCCACAGTCACGGCCACATTTTGAAGACACAATCCCAGTGTAACAGGAGGAAATGGAGGCCCAGAAGCTAGTGACTCATCCAAAGTCATCTGCCCAGGGAGATGTGGCCCCTGCAGAGGTCCTAGTTTGTGGATTCACTAAGCTCACCAACATGAGAGGAGGGAACCCAGGGGGAAGAGACGTACCGGGCATGGAGTATTTGGAGAAGTCAGGCAGGGTGTGGGAGAAGGAGACTGTGCTCCCTGCGCTGGGGCTGGACATGCCACTGGTGACGGGTGAGGAGGACACCTTGCCGTTGATGGTGGCATAGTTGGGCAGGCTGCCCGCCCGGTCTCCCACAGACATCCTCCGCTTCTCTGGTAAGGCTGGTGTTGGGCTCCCATGCCGGAAGGCAGCTGAATCCGGGGAGGGTGACGTGGCTGGGCTGCTCAGGCCTGGGTAGTAGGCTGGGGAGACGGGGAAGGAGGGCGTGGAAGGAGCCTGGTAGCCTGAGGCACTGCTCTGCCTTGACAGTGTGGGTCTCCGGTCCTCTGGGGTGGAGTATCCGCCATGGGCCATGGGCCGGTCCAAGCTGGGGCTGCTGGAAAGGGCAGATCCAGACCCTCCCAGGTGTCGGCCCAGGCTGGGGCTTCCAGGACTGGCTACTGTGTTGCCATGGAGACCTTGGTGAGTTCCAGGGTGCCGGCCCAGGCTGGGGCTCCCTGGAGTGCTCACCGTATTGCCATGGAGGCCTGGGACTGGGTGGGTGCCCACTGGGTGCCGACCCAGGCTGGGGCTCCCAGGAGTAGTGGCTGTACTGCTTGGGTGACTGGAAATCGCAGTACCATGGAAACCAGAGCCAGATGGCCCCATCACTTGGCGGTGGCTCAAACTAGGGCTACCAGGGGCAGCCATGCTAGGGTTGATAGCCCGCCGGCCAAAGCCAGGACTCGGGGGAGTGTTGGTGCCCACTGTCCTGTGGTGGGTCTGAGGGCTTCCAGATCCTGGGTGTACACCAGCCACACTGAACTGAGCCCGGCCCTGGCTTTCTGGAGAAGAGTTGAACTGTTGAAGGGAGTAGTCAGGGCTGCTGTAGCTGCTGCCCATGCCCGGAAGAGGAGAGGAGCTCTGGTAACTTCTCTGGACCATAGGGCTGGGTTGCCCCAGGCTGCCAGAGCGGAAGCCGGAATCCAACAAGGGCTGGGTGGGTGTGCGGGGCCCCTGCTCACTGCTCTCTCCAGATGGGAGACTCCCCACCGAAGTGCTGGAAAGGAAGAGAGGTCAGCATGGGTCATTCGGAAAGGGTAGATTTTCAGTGATGCACAACCTTCAATTCAATCAATAACAGCAGTTACGAGAACTCCACTGGCATTGGCTGGGGATGGCAGGGCTCATGTATGTCACCCTATAGGACCATCAGAAGAAACGAAGGGTCAGGACCACACAGCTCATAAAAGCCTGGAGTTTCCATACAGCTGTGTATGATTGAAAAGAGCACTCACCTTCGCCCTATACACTGTCCCTGATAACTGTTTGTTGTTGTTGTTGTTATTGCGGCTTCTTTTGGGGGGGGATCAGTCATGGGGCTTGAACTCTGGGCCTGGGCACTGTCCCTGAACTCCTCAGCTCAAGGCTACCACCCTATCCCTGGGCCTGGGCATTGTCCTTGAGCTCTTCAGATCAAGGCTACCCCCCCTACCCCTTGAGCTTCAACCCCACTTCCCGTTTTTTTAGTGATTAATTGGAGATTAGAGTCTCACGATCTTTAGTGTCCCGGCTGCCTTTGAACCATGATCCTCAGATCTCAGCCTCCTGAGAAGCTAGGATTACAGGCATGAGCCACCCTCTGATAACTGTTTTTTTTTTAATTTTTTTATTGTTGTTATAAAAGCGATGTGCAGAAGGGTTACAGTTACATAAGTCAAGCAATGAGTACTTTTCCTTTCTCTCTTTTTTTTTCTTTCTTTCTTCTTTCTTTTTGCCAGTCCTGGGACTTGAACTCAGGGCCTGGGCACTGACCCTGAGCTTCTTTTTGCTCAAGGCTAGCACTCTCTACCACTTGAGCCATAGCACCACTTTTGGCTTTTTCTGTATACATGGTACTGAGGAATCAAACCCAGGGCTTCATGTATGCAAGGCAAGCACTCTCCTACTGAGCTGCATTCCCAGCCATGAGTACATTTCTTTCTGCATAATGCCACCCCTTCCCTCACTTTCCAGTTTTTCCCTGTCTCCACCCACAAGTTGCACAGTTCATTTCCATACTAACCCTTGAGCCATCAATCAAAGCAAAGCCATCTCAACCACTGAAAATGAAGGTGGCTGATATAGTGGGGCCTCCAGCATCTAAGCATCTACAGCGCTTGTACAAAGGACTACCTTGACTCAGTTTCCCCAAATGTGTCATTCTCCTTACACATTAAGAGTACTAGAATTTGGACCTTCTCCTGACTGACTCAAAATTAAGCAAAGAAATAGAATCCAGACAGGACATTTGAAATAAGGGCATTTATGCTCATGAAAAGATCAGCCTTCCAGCCTCTAGCATTGCAAGCCACCATACACAAGGTCTCCTGTCCCCAAGGTGCCATTACCAGGAGGACTTTGGCGAAGGCTGACAGGAAGACTGGCATGAATGTTGAGGACAGAACCTGCTCCAGAGTGGGGTTCTATTAGGCTGTCCCCAATCCTAAGACCATGACCAAATTCATCTCCTAGGAACTGAAGGTATGGCTCCAGCACCAGCCTGGAGTGAAAAAGCTAAGCCTGCATGGATGTGTGCATGCATGCATGTGCACACACACACACACACACACACACACACACACACACACACACAAACACACACGTTCACTCAGCTCCTAGAGGCCTGGGCCTGGCAGAATAGTCACAACAAAAGGTTATACAACGAAGTCACATGCAGACCCATAGAGCGCCCCAGGAGAGTTCCAGGCACACAACGGCTTGTGAAGTGGAGAGGCCTTTTGACACCTGTTCATGTGCAGAGGGAAGGAGTGGATGCTGCTGATCCAGACCGATTGCTACCCTTCCAATATAGTGGAAAAGACTAAGGTGCACAGGGACCCAGATAAGCAGCAAGTGAGTAGAGGTGGCAGGCAGGTTATATACCAGGAGCCCCAGAGAAAGCCAGGCTCCCTAACAGCCAACAGGGCAAACCCTGGAGCTGCCTTGGACAAGCAGTGGAATGAATTTATTTATTTATTTATTTATTTATTTATTTATTTATTTATTTATTTTGCCAGTCCTGGGATTTGAACTCAGGGCAACATTTTCTATGCATGTGGTATCAAGGACTCGAACCCAGGTCTTCATGCATGCTAGGTAAGCACTCTACCAATAGGCCAAACTCCTACTCCAGAACCCTGATATTTGTGCATGTGAGGTAAGCACTCTACCAGTAGGTCAAACTCCCAGCCCCAGCAGTGGAATCTTTGAGCTGGATGAGCTCAGGTTCCTGTGGTGACATAAGGATTTGGTAGAGCCATGATCTTGAGCCAGATAAGAACCAAGGGCCAGAGAAGGCTAAAGCCAGGCTGGGACAAAGTCTATGGCACACCCATCAGGGTCCAATGCAGAATGCTGTTTCCTGCCAGTGAATAAAACTGCATTCTGAGGATGGCAGAAAGCCGGATGTAATGGGCTGCGCAAGTGGGGAGTAGGATTACAAAATGGAATCCTAGGAGATGAATTCCAGAGGAAGAGCACTGGCTTCCAGAGTCCTGAAGAGAGTAATACTATGCAGAGGTGAGATGGGGGGAGAAGCAGGGAAGTTCTTGGCTGGAAGCATCCTTGGGAGACCAGGGTAAGGGAGAGATGTCTCCCTGAACCTCTGGAGAAATGCAGGCTTCTGTCCAGTTCAGAGGTCTTGGCTTGAGGTCAGAACTATTCAGCTCAGAGAAAACAGTCACTGCTCACCTGCTTAGCCAGGCCCCACACTTGAGACCTGAGTACACACACACACACACACACACACACACACACACACACACACACACACACACCCCAGCCTGCTGTCCCTCTGCACTAGCCTTCTAAAATGCCCCTCTTTCACTCTGCAGCATCCTGCCTTCCTTTGAGAACACCCCCCAAAATACCTCCAGCCCTCAGAATCCTCTCTGCTTCCTTGCAGAGAAATAACAACCCTTACTATGAGCTGCAGGCACTTTTCTTCTTTATCAGCTCAGGGCACACACAGCTGCCATCCTGTGAAGAGTGGCATGCCACATAGATCTTAGGGACAAAGAGATATGTGGGCTATGGGACCACACAGCTGCCTGCAGAGGCCTGCTCAGCCAAGGAATCTGTCCTAAGCAAGCTACTTTTCCTTCATGTCCCAGTTTCCTTCCTAAGATGTAGGAATAAAAATAGTAATGAGAAGCCGGGTACAGTGGCTTACACCTGTAATCCTAACTAGCAGGAGGCTAAGATCTGCGGATCGAGGTTCAAAGCCAGCACTCTTATCTCCAATTAATCACTAGAAAACGGGCAGTTCCAGGGATAGGGCAGTAGCATTAGGCTGAAGAGCTCAGGGACAGTGCCCAGGTCCAGAGTTCAAGGCCCAAGACCACCCCCCCCACACACACATACACACACACACACACAAATAGTAATTAGCTGGATGCTGGTGGCTCACACCTTCAATCCTAGCTACTCAGGAGGCTGAGATATGAGGATCATGATTCAAAGCCAGCTGGGGCACAAAAGTCTGTGAGACTCTTATCTCCAATTAACCACTAGAAAAGCAGAAGGGGAGCTACGGCTCTAAGTGGTAGAGTGCAGCCTTGAGCATGAAGAGCTCAGGGATAACGCCCAGGTCCTGAGTTCAAGCCACACAACCAACAAAAAACAATTTTAAAAAAGGTAATTATCTCCCAGGATCAGGGTGAAGAGTAAATCATGGTACAAAGCACTATGGAAGACCCTGACACCAGAAGAGAAATCGCTGCAATTGTTCTTACCAGTGGGTTGTGTTGGGTGGGCTTTAACTTGGGGGCAGAGCACAGTGACCATGGATGCAGGTGGATTTTAACCTTGGTGGGCAGACTGCGCCTTGCATGTTTACATAGATGGTGCCTTTCACTCCTTCTGGCACAGTGGGTGAAGGAACTGAACCCTGTGTAGAAATTACAGCCCCGCCATCCTGGCTTTTCTTTTGTTGTTGCTGTTGTTTGTTATTGGTTAGTCATGGGACTTGAACTCTGGGCCTGGATGCTGTCCCTGAGCTCTTCAGCTCAAGGCTACCACCCTACCCCTTGAGCCACAGCGCCACTACTGGTTTTCTGGTAGTTCATTGGAGATAAGAGTCGGGCTCTAGTCTTTAGTGCCTGGGCTGGCTTTGAACTGTGATCCTCAGATCTCAGACTCAGGAGTAGCTAGAATTACAGGCGTGAGCCACCATGCCGGCTCCATGTTGGCTTTTCTAAGCTGCTTAAGTGAAGTGGTTTTCAAGAGGCAGCAAGCTGACACAATTTGTGCCCAATCTCACCTGGGCAGATTCCATCAGCCCTCCCCTCGTCCATGCCAGGCTAGGAATGTCTTCCACAAGGCTCCCTGCACATACGTCTTACCTGTCAGCGCTGAGGATGGGGCTGCTGGTGGAGAGAGGGCTGGGGGACACAAAAGAGCCACCCACGGTCCCGTTCCTCAGGGGCATCTCATGGCTATAGGGCTGGGTGGCTGGGATGCTGAAGTTCTTGGAGTCCACATCCTGAGCTCGAGGACCAGCCACTGCTGTCCGTGCCACGGACTCCACATAGCTCCGGGGCTCTGGAAGGGGTAAGAGGACAGAGATTGAGCACAGGATGCTGTGGGTACAGGAAAACAGAGGGCCCCAGACTCCAGCCTGGGGGAAAGGCACATAGAGACATAAGGGTATATTGCCAGGACTGCCATCTTCCCACATCCCATCGGTCCTAAGTCCACCTTTAGCTAGGGTCTGGCAACTGAGAAGCTTTCAAGAATTGCAATCTCCAGAGCTCAGGTTCTATCTTTGCACAGAGCCATCAGAGCATCTTTCCCAAGAGTTGGGGGCACCTATCCATGGAGGCCCCTTTTCTTCCATGATTCTACCACCCAAACCTGACTCCCCTGGGCAGCATGGGAGCTGGACCTCTAGTGTGCACGAGATCTCCCTCCTGACCTTGTCTGTACCTCAGGACACGCCCACTTGCTCATCTAGCAACAGGCCTGGATTACTGAATCATGGCCAGTGCTGGCCACTGCACACTCTCCAGCCCCTTCTCTGCCAAGACATTTCTACCCACCTTCGTCTGACACATGCAGCATTCCTCGGGAGAATGACGCCAGAGACGCCATGTTCAACCCGAGCCATGTCTGGCATTTCCATTACACAAGGCCCTGGACAGAGGACCTGGATACCTCAAAGCTCCACCTGGAATTCAGCCTGGGAGGAGAAGCAGGGAGGCCACTGGACAGATGAGGAGACTGAGGTCTGGAGAGTGAAGTGACTGGAGCCACAGCCAGAGCCCAGGCCACCTGATTCATAGTCCAGCATTTGCTTTCCATGCCCAGTGCTTCATACCCAACAGCAAAGAGGGATCCAGGCAATGGGTGTCTCCAGGAGCATGATTGAGGGTGGACACTGTGACACCTGCAATCATGGCACCTCAGCCTGGAGGGACAAGGCTGGAGCGCAGATCCCACTCTGTCACATTTAGCATATCCACTAAAGCCAGCCTGGGACACCCCGGGACCCTGGGGTATAGGACCCTGAGTCCTATAGGCCCTGTGGGCCAGGGTTGCAATGGCCTGCTCAGAATAACCCAAGTTCTTCAGTAAATGAAAGTCTTCCTCCTAGACTGAAGAAACCCTCATGATGGCTGGAGGGGTCAGCAGGAGTGTCACGAGACCTCACGTGCGCGTCCCTGCCTCTTCCCTGAGTGGCTCCAGACATGACATCCTACGGCCAGGCCCACAGGCCTCCAGACCTGTTCAGAAAAGCCCTTCGTGGAGGTCTGTGGTGCGGTAGGCTGGTACAAGGTCCTGATATCAGATACCCCATCCCTGGTGCCACATACCTGGGCACTGAAAGCTGGAGTCCCCTGTGCGGCCTAAGCCAGTTTGTAGCCAACATTCACCTCATAGAAGCCCTGAACCCACTCTGTGTACCCAGGCCAGCAAGACCTGCATAGTTAAGAGATGCTCAGCAAGTCTCTGTCTCAGGGCTAGGCTGCTTGAGCATCTCCAGGGTAGGTCAGATGCTGTCGCATTACACAGCTCTGCTTTGCCATGTGATGGTGCCGTGGTCAGTAGCGGAGTGAATTCCACCCGTTTGCTCAGCCAAGAGCTTGGAGAGTGACTTGCCCAGGACACAACTAGTTGGTGGCCAAGGGCACCCGCAGCCAATGTCTCCAAATTCACAGGACAGGTTCTAGATGGCCTAGGCCAGACCCACAGTCTCACGGGGACACCCAGGGCCCACTGCTACCTGGCACACCAGCCCTAAGAGCCAGAGAAATGCTATCAGCACGGGCTGTCCATGATGGCCAGTGGAATGCAGGATTGGAACCTTGCATGGTAGCTTTCCTAGGCTACTCCACTGGAATGAGCCACAGCATCTGCCAAGAGCATGGCTGAGAGAGGGTCCCTCAGTGAGGACACCGCCCCACTGGGCCCACTTGTCCACTCTTCCCTCCAGATCTGCTGGCCATTGTGGAAGCTGAGCCCCCATGGAGCACCTTTAGCCTGAGCCTGAGCTTCCAGGGCGATGGGGAGAGGGAGCAGAGCTGAAGGATAGATCCCTGAAAGTTCTGAGACTAGAAACTGAGTTGGCCATGTGCTCAAGGCCTCAGTCCCCTGGGATCTTCTCCAGCCCCTTCAGCTTCTACACCATGCCAGTTCCCCACATGGGGCAAGACCCAGGGCACTGGATGGCTTACCAAGAGAGCAGCAGGTGTCTGGAGACAGCCCAGCTAAGGCCACTCAGAGGCCAACCCCACCCCTGTGACCTCAACTTTGTTCTGCCCTTCTACCCCTTTTTTGTTTGGCCGAATATAAGGCTTGAACTCAGGGCCTGGGCACCATCCTTGAGCCACTTGAGCCATAGCCCAACTCCCTGATTTTTGGTAGTTAATTGAACATAATAGTCTCATAGACTTTCCTGCCCAGACTGGCCTCAAACCATGATTCTCAGGTCTCAGCTTCCTGAGTAGCTAGGATTACAGACATGAGCCAACCACATCAGGCTCTCTTCTACATCTTATCCTACTCAGCCTCTTCTTCCTGCCCCTCCACTCCCAAACTCAAGGATAAGAGACATAAAGTCTTCCCTCCCTTGTGCCCCCCCACCCACTGTCCCCCGTCCTCATTAGTCCTAAGCAGCAGAGACCTTTGCCATGCCACTTCCACAAGATCGCCCCTGCACTGCTGAAACCAACCTCAGTTACCAAAAATCACTTTCCTGTTTCTGCACTGAAAAATGTTTCTATGCATTCCTTGGCTCTCTCTCCTTCCCACCTCCCTCTCTTCTGTGGCTCACTAGACCTTTCTGGGACTCAGTGTTCCCACTGTGAAGTGGGAATGAGACCACCCACCTGCACAGCCAGGCTGCAGTGATGGAGCAGGGACGGGGCCGGCTGATTCCAGGTAACTCAAGCGGGTTCAGAGTATGCAGGGCTTGGCCTAGTCACTCCTTTGCCCCAGCCTTTCCCCTGCCTCTCCCACCCTCCCTTTTCCTCCTCCAGTCCCCAGGCAGCCGACCCATGGACAACAAAACTGGGAAGGGCAGGAGAGGTGGGGCCAGGGAGGGTGCTGCATGGAGAACATTCCAGAAGCCCAAACCCATTCCAAGTGGCTGTTGGCGGCTGAGAGCAGCTGGAGGCCCAGGGTAACTTGGCTCCTCAGACCAGGTACTGGCAGCTCTTCACCCACACCCTCAAATGTATTTCTGACACCCCGAAAAAACATTGGCTCGAGAGAAGGGGCCTACCCTGACCCCCCTGAGCAAAATAAAGCTATTCAGGAGCTGAAGGGGCAGCACCCTTGCTTAGCATGCATTAAGGTCCTGGGTTCAAGCCCAGTCTGGAAACACAAAAACCCAAGCGTCTCGCTCACTCCTGTAAACCTAGCCACTCCGGAGAGTCAGTTCAAAGCCAGCCTGGGCGGATAAATCTGAGAGATTTACCTCCCGTTAACCAGCAAGAAGCCACAAACAGAAGTAAGGCCCAAGTGATAGAGCATCAGCCCAAACACAGCCAAGCAAGAGAGGAAGGCCCTGAGTCCCCAGTACCAACACAAACAAGCCAGCAGCACACCCGAGTGGCAGCGCTTGACGGCGCTCCTCCCAGCCCCAGCGCAGCCTTCAGCCCCAAGCTGATGTGCCTGTTTTGTTGCGCTCTGGGCCAGACCTAGAGCTGGTATTCCATACACCTGCATCACCCTGAACCCCCAATATCACAGCACCCACCACCACGCTTCTCAGAGAATGGAGAGGCCATCTCTGGTCCATGGCCTCTCACTGTGTCAAATCTAGCCACACACGATCTCTGGGACAAACAGAACCTGACCTGAACGCCCACTACCAAGGAAGTTATTGCCCATGCCCTCTGAATATCCTCTCAGGGGCTGGCCTGCTTCCTCGCCTTCCCTCTCCCTGGAGGAAGATCCAGGGGCCCTACACCCAGGGACTTCACTGTGACAACGTTTAGGTGGAGGCACTGGGAAAGGAAGGCTTCTATGTGGCGATTTAGCTCAGGCTCTCAACTGTGTCCCTGACTGAATCAGCAAACTTCCCGGGTCTCTAAAACAATATTCCTGTCCCCCTTCCTGCTGTGGTATGACCGTAACCCCAGGTGGCCTGACTCTTGCCAGCTTTATTTAACCTTTGACTCCGTATCATAAATGCACCTTATTAAATGCTCCAGCCTCACTAATTTCTCAGATCCTGGAAAACCATATACTATTCCTTCCCATCCCATGGCCTTTGCACCTGCCATTTTCATCTGATCTTCTCCCACTGCAGTTTTATCAGGTTGGTCCCACTCAGCCTCACATCTTACCCCTTTAGCCTAGAGTACGGTTCTTCGTCATCAGGGCTCACAAAACTGTGGCCCCTCCCCTCCAAAGCATTGCATGCATAATTCTGGCTCTTGTTCATGCCAACGCTCTGTGAGATTAGGAACTGTATCTCATGCTTTACGTCATTACGTCTCCAGAGCCTGGCCCATCACAGGAACTCAAACTAATGACTTAATCAATGAATAAAAGCAAGCACAGATGTCATCATTACAGTGACTTGCACAGAGCTGAATAATTCTGCCACTGATCATGTCAACAAGGGAAATCAAGCAACACTTCTAAGAGTCAGCAAAGAATGTGCTCTTGTCTGCCCTGGGAGGTGGGGCCTGAGTAAGGAAAGCTGGCACTGGCTGCCCCAGCCTGGTTCCCTGCCCTCTCAGCCCAACTCCCCCAGCAGCCATTCCAACACCCACTCTGGAATCCCAGGGCATGGCGCCTGGAGGCAGGAGAAGGGTTCTGAAATGCCTCCCCCCGCCCTCCACGGATTAAGAGATGGGAAAGCCAGCACTGTAGTGGCTGCTGTCGTCTCCTGCCTGTGACCTTGGCAGATTCCTCTCTGCCATCTAGAACACAGGCCTGAGCTCCAGGTCTGCCACAGCCCTGGGGTGGCTGAGCAGATCCCCGGGAACCTCTCCCAGCACTCTCATGGCTCTGGGACAGGTTGCTGCACCCGGCGACTTGTGGTCTTATGAGCTGAGAGTCGTCTGTGAGCTATACTTCGCATGTCTCAGTTCCAAGGAGCTGAGAAATGCCGCAGACCCAACTGCATGTATCTGTCTGTGACCCAGCCCTGGGTCCTTGTCAGACTAGAGCTGACTGGTGGTCTTCGGCCTACGTAGTCCAGCCACAACCTCCCAGCCTCACCATACTGTGGCTGTCTGGATTCACTCTGGGGAAAGGCCTTCCCCAGGCAGGAGGCTGGGCAGCTCTGCCCTGGCCTCACCTTCTAAGTTCCATTGCTGAGCTTCTGTGTTCTGCAGTGGCCAGGCAGCCTGTGCTCAGGCAGGCCGAATAATAGGCCAAGGCTTCTGGGAAACTCCTGGAGATGACAGGGTCTGGAGGCATGCTGCTTTGGGGGTAGGAAGTCAAAGCAATGATTGCAAAGGGAAATGGGGTTCAGAAATGCTGCCAAAAGTCCTAGACAGACAGCCAATTGGAAACAGGACCCAGGTGGGTTCAGCACCCACCTCACCCAGCCCCACCTGGGTGGCGATGGGAACGCCAATGCCCAGAGCCACACAGGGGCCAAAGAGGCTCTGAGTCCCTAGTGAGTGAGCTAAGGCCTTACACCAGACTTGTCCCCCTCTGCTTGCCCGAGCACAGTGTAGAGGTCTACCCACCCCAGTCACTCTGGAATACACACTATACCAACCCATTGAAATTCTGCTCAAACATCATACACACAGAATGCCAAGTTGCTTGCCTGAAAGCTTCAGTGGTATCTGAAGTGTCCCTGGAAGACAGGCTCTGCTCTTTGTATGTGGACATGAGAGCAGGCACGGGCTTCTGGAGTGTGATTCTGGCTGTATGACTGCTTGGCTCTGAACCAGGGAAATCCCCCCACTAAGGGGACACAAGCCATACTGAAAGCATCTTGGTTATTATGATTGGCCAAGCACTGGCATCTAGCAAGGAGAAACCAGCGACAATGCCAAAGACCCCACAGTACACAGAGCAGCCCACGTCAAGGAGCTAGGAAGAGAAAGACAATCTCTGAGCCCCCAATCTGCCTCTGTACGTGCCATGCTCCAAGTAGCACAAATGCCCCTGGGACAGAAAATAGTAGGAGAGGCATCTTAGTCAACAAGGTGACACCTTACTGGCGCCTGGGCACTGGATGTGCCTAAACTCATGCCCAGGGGCCATGAGCTCCCCGGGCAGCATTCAGGCAGTGGCCCAAGTGACATCTCCTTGCCAAAGGGTGGAGACAAGAAGGCCATGTGCCTGTCATCTGAGAGCAAGTAAGAAGAGAGATGCTGGGCTCCAGCCTGGCCGAGCTCTGAGTGGAAAGCCATTCCCAGACCCAGAGCACAGGAAGCGGTCATCCAGCAAACTGCACTTACCTTCTGTTAGCCTAGAAGCCTCCTTGCCCTCATCTTCCTCTGAGGGAGGAGGTGGGGGGAAGGAGAGGCAGGAAAGAGGATCAGGCGAACCAGGTGAGAGAAAGAGCCAGGCGAGAAAAGAGAGAGAGACAGAGAGATTGGTTAACAGGGAATTTGCTGAGGAAAGGGAGCAGAAAGGCCAAGGAAGGTCAGCCTGTAGGGAAGACCCACATCCACGCAGCATAGGACCCCAGAGTCCAGAGTTCGTGGACCTGGGCTCTTAGCAGTCTCCACCTTCCACAGCCATGGCCAGGGCTCCTGCGGGCCGTGTGGGAGCATCAAGTGCTGACTGGTGTTAGGCAGCCCCACCCCCTGCTCTCTGGTGGCTCAGTGTCTCTGGCCATGCTGGCCTCTCCTGTGTAGGAGGCTGTGCCCCAACCAGTGTCTGCGCCAGTCACCAATGCATGCCATTGCCCTCCTACCTGGCTGGATGAGTCTTCTGGTAACTAAGGAGAAAAGGCAAAGTTGACCCCCAGAGCCCCAGCCCTAAAGCCAGATTCATTTTCCAGGCTCCACAGATTCTCCAAGTCACCATTAAAAACCCAGACCTCTACTGCCTCCAGCGTCTCCAGGACAATCTGGGAAATGGCCAGGGGAGGTGGGAGCCCAGAGGTAGCCACCCTGCTGGGCAATTTCTTCTGCACAGGCCCTGAACTTTGCCCTCTGCCCTGTAACCAGGACAGGTGACTTGACCTCAGAGCAGCTGGGGTCAACCCAGGCAGCCCCTGGGGTCCAGTGTCCGTCATCAGCTGTAGGCTAAAATGCCACCAGCAACTGGGATATGGGCATTGGTGGAGGAGAGGCCACCCTGGGGCAGCAGGGACTAAGGCAGGAGGCACAGTGCTGGGGAAGTGGTGGCAGGCAATGGTGGCTGCTGCTAAGTGACAGATCTTGCCCAGAGGCATATGAGGAGAGCAGCCCGAGTGCCAGAGTTCTGCCTTGGAGCAGAGGCTGCTGGGCACAGAACAGCGATGGCTAAACATTGCTTGGGGATGGCACAGGCTTCTAGCAGAGAGCAGGATGACTGCAAGGAAGCCTCGAGTCCCTGCCATCAAGGCCACACTACGGCAAGAATGCTATCAAAGGATGTCACCTCCGTCCCTGGGGCCTGGCCTCCATGTGGCACATAGCCACTGCTGCCTCATACCCAGGAAGGTCCTGAGAAGCTCCGCTCTGGGAGTCCACCCATCAGACCCTCTGCCCAGGACACAAGGGCCTCCTCCCTCTTATCTCCCTCACCCAACCCCCCACCCTTCCAGCCAGCCACTCACCGCCTGTGGGGTGCAACAGGATGTCTGCTGGGTTGTGGGGCTTCAGGCCCAGAGCAGACAGGGGCGTTTTAGCCAGACCAGGAGGGGAGCGTACTGTTTGGAAAGAAAAGGGGGAGACACCAGGAATGAAGGCGTAGCAGTGAGTAGACTAGACAAGCTACAGTGGCCAAACCCAGGGACGGGAGCATGCTGGTGAGGCTGGGAACGAGAGAGACAGACCCAAAGTCCCAGGTGCTCCAGCTCCTCCCCAGTCTCTGGGCTTCTCCACATGTCAGCAATTGAAAGGACAAAAGGAGAGTCAGAGAGCAGTGCGTCCTGGCCCTGGCCCCAACCTTGAGTGAGTCATTTCTACCCCAGGCCCTTATAGCCCCTTTATGTTTGAGGAGCTTACAGTACTCACAGAGGCTCCTTCAGATATCTCTTCCTTCCTCTCAAATATTCTGTCTTACCTCCTATCCCTCTCCTGCCCCAGCATCTCTTCTCCAAACACACACATCCGTACACATGCACCCAAGCACATACATGCCCACACAGTGTTCATAAACCGTTATACATGGATAGACCCCGAAGAGGAAAGGCAGAAATGGAGTCTTAATAAGAGTCCACACACTTAAAAAGTACAGAAACAAGAAAGAGATCACAGGCCAGAACGCGCCAGTGCTGAGATCAAAACAACCCCCTGCCCTTCATGTCCCTGACGAATCCTAGCAGGTGAGATCTCAGTGTGGGGCTTTGTATCCCAAGTCTCAGGGCTCAGGGAGAAGGAGGAGCCCAGGCCACGGTGCTCCACCAGGAATACCAGCTTCCTGCACAAAGCCCGGGCTTGTCCTGAGCTGCCCATCTGGGTTACAAGTGTCACCTAACACACAAGGTCAGAGCAGGCTGCTAGCCTTCCCCTCAGCGGAGGACACAACTGGGTGGCCTAGTCACGAGACGTCTTGGTGGCAGCTGCCTCCTTGCACTGGGGAAAGAAAAGAAAGGAACTCTGGATCTCGGATTGGGGAGCTTAGGGCCTCCATTGAGGCCTGAGCCTCTGGTCTGAGGACACTGTAGTTGCCCAGTGGCCTAGATGAACGAGATAGGGCCCTTCCTCTGTGTTCCACCCCAGATGTCCAGCAGACAAATGATGTACAAATATATCACTCCAAATGCCAGGAAGTCTAGGCTTAACTCTTCTGCCCACACCACCTCCTCACCCCATTGCCTGAGGTGGCATCTTGTTCAGACACCCCTCAAGCACCTAATGATGTCTGCCAAATAGACCCCTAGTGGAGTGGGAGAATGGTGAAGGAAGGACCAGCCTGCTGCCAATACACAGCTCCAGTTCATTCTGCGTATGCCTGCAGAGGGCAGGAGATTCCATAAGGAAAGACAAGGAGTAAGGTAGTCCTTTCTGCCAAGGTGGGGAAGGGATAGCGCCAAAGCCAGGCAGGCTTCTACCCTCTCTCTCCAGCCCCATGTGTTTCTGGTATGGAGACAAAAGGACAAAACCAAGTTCTTGTGCGGCCCAGTGGTTTCTACCCCTTCACACACCCTCAGGTTTGCCAGGCCCCAGGGTGAGTTAGTCTAGATGCTCAAACTGGTGAGGCTACATCCATGTGGATTGCCTAGGCCTGCAAATACTGAGTCCAAGATGGTAGCTGTCAGCCCAACACTTGAGGTGAGTTGATCTGCTCCAAGATACACAGCTGAATTCAAATCGTGTACAGGAAGAATATAAAGTTGCCCTGTCTTGGGTTATTTGTTTTCATGTCATTACTAGGGCTTGAACCCAGGGCCTGCATACTGATCCTTAGTTTTTTCACTCAAGGCAGGTACTCCCACTATTTGAGCGATAGCTCTACTGCCTGCTTTTTGGTAGTTACTTGGAGATAAGCATATCATAGACTTTCCTGCCTAGGCTTTCTTCAAACCACAATCCCCAACTCTCAGCTTCCTGCGTAGCTAGCATTGACTGGCATGAGCCACTGGTGCATGGATATTATGGATAGTATTACTATGTAGCTCAACCCAGCCTCAAAGTCTCAATTCTCCTGCCTCAGCCTGCCGAGTGCTGGGATCACCAATGTTTGCTACATGCCTGGATAATTTTTATATTAAGAAAATTAATATATCAATATTTTACAATGAAGTTAAGATAAAGTATTTTTAAATGTTTCCTTTTATACATGGTATTTTCATATTTTCCAAATGACTGTAAAAACTATTCTAAGATTTTTGTATTGGTTTACTTATTGAAATGACAATATTTCAGTTTGTTTTGTTTTAGGTGGCATTAGTGATTGAACTCATGGCCTTGAGCTTAAAGCATGGGCAGTCGTGTCCCCATTCCTTGCTAGTTTGCTTACATATAGGGTTTCTCGAGGTGCTCTTGCTTCTCCATCCTGGCTGGGTAGCAGGAATTATGGTCATACACCATCATTCCCAGCCTAATAAATATACATTCCAAATTAATTTCACCAGTACATTTCCTGTCACCTTCTCGAATGTGACCACATTTGGTTATTCTGTCTCCATTGGTCAGCAGGAGCCATGGCTTCCAGAGCCTGCTGATCACTCACAACTTCAATCTCATGTGTCTCCAAGATGGCAGCCCGCCTGCATTCTACTGGCACAGGGACCATGGGTTGCTACCACCTCCCACCCCAGTACAGAAAAGCCAGTCCCCAGGATATGCAGTCAGCTCCACTTTGCCTTTCCTCACCCACCTCCCCTCTTACAGAGGCAAAGAATGGCTCAACCTAGGTCCAGTTCAGGAGCCAGAGTACCTATTACTCTGCCTGCCCTGGGCCTTTTGCAGGAGGTACCCTGCAAAAAGAGCCTGGTGTAGCTCTTCCCACAACTACATCTCCCAGTTTAGGATACTTCCTGAATAAAAGGGAACATTGACCACTCATGAACTCTTTCAGGCCTTTTCTCCTGACTGCCCTGCCTCCCCCAATG
Source organism: Megascapheus bottae (assembly GCF_031878675.1). Classification (NCBI taxonomy): domain Eukaryota; kingdom Metazoa; phylum Chordata; class Mammalia; order Rodentia; family Geomyidae; genus Megascapheus; species Megascapheus bottae. The sequence goes on from NC_143529.1 coordinate 23,806,499, forward strand.
AGTGTGTCAGGGGCTACAGATATGCTCCTGCCTGGACACCAAGGACTCTTCCAGCCTGCAAACCTTGATATGCCAATAGAAGTCATACAGAAGTCTGCAATGGGAGAGGTGCCTGAACACAGACGGAAATGGGAATTAGAAACAGGACAGGGCCAAAGAATCACAGAGTCACGTTAGAATTGGGGACCTTTGGTGCATAGAATGTGAAAGAACTCAAAGAAAAGCCCATCAAATGAGAACTCAGGCTTCATGGTCCGTCCATCTGGATGCTCACACCTGGATGCTGCCTCATTCTCAGGTGTGGGTAGAAGGAATAGAGAACACAGGGCATTTGGAAGACAAGAAGTAACAATGGAGGCCACAGAAGTGAGAAGCAGAGGATTCTAGCCCTGCCCAACATACCTGCTACACACCCCCACTGCACCCCCACACGGGCCAAGACTGAGAGGAGGGGCTGAGGGAATGGAAATACAGGTTTCACCAGGGTCCTTACCCCCACTGGGTGGTGGACTGGTTGGGGAGGCTCCCTCCATCTCCTCGAAGGCCTCTTTGTAGCTGTGTAGATGGGGCTGCAGGAGAACAAAGGGGAGGTCTCTGAGGAGAGGTTCATTCCCCTCCAGATGACCTTGGCCATAGTGTCAAGTCACACAGCACGATTACCCTCCCAGCCTGACTCTCCATCAATGCTCAGATAAGATGTCCAATGGAGATGCTGGCCTTGTACAGTTCCACAGAACCTTATAAAGTGTGTGCTGGGGGGACGGTGGAAGTTTGCAAGGCTACTTCTGCCTATCAGAATTCAGGAGCACCTGCCATGGAAATACTTCACAGCAGGGCCACAGAGGAGGGGTTGGAAGATAGACAGGGGACTTGGGGTCCTGCTAGCAAGCAAGGGAAAGAAAAAAAAAAAAAAAGAAAAACAGGTGAAAGCCACTGCTGTCCAAAATGACTTCCAAGCATGGAGCTTCCAAGGTAACTCAATATCATAAAAGTGGGCCCTGCCTGCTCCAATAATACCAGAATCTTTCAGGGTGTACACTTGAAATACAGGCTCTTGGGTCCTGTCCCAGTCTTCTCCACAGGTGGATCTGGAAACCTTCAGTCTGATCTGACTCCCCAGTGGTTTTGTACGGAAGTTCAAGACCCAGTGCTTCTATCTCTCGAAATATCTCAGAAATATAAACACGTGAGCATGAAAACTAAATCTTCCAAGAAATCCTTGATTTCTGAAAAGGACGCCAACACATTCCTGCTGGTCTAGCAGACCAAGCTTGGGGATTAAAGTCACCCACATCAACCCCAGGATCCTGAGCGCCTACTCCAGGACTTTCCTTAGGACTCAACTGAGAGCACCCATCTCAGCACTACTATAAGGAGTTGGGAACACAACAGCTACTGAAGGGAAGAAACAGCCTCCAGGTTCTACGTGGCTGGGAGGAGACCTTAGGTAAGGATGAGGCGGGCAGGGAGAACAAATCACTTACAAGCTGACCACCAGGTGATAAGCTGACCACTGGGTCCTGGAGCTATTCCATGGGCTTCACCACTTTCTGGAGCCCCAGGACACAGCGTACAGACTCACCTCTTTGGGCCGCCCTCCGGGATTGAGGGCGATGGTGAGAGCCAGCTCAGGGGAGACGCACTGGACAGGAGAGCGGACCCCAGGGCTGCGGGGGGATGTAGCTTCGGGAGACTGGTTCTCATACTGTCCATCGCTGGCTGCCCGCCTACGGAGCGGGGCCGGGGGCTCTGCAGGCTGCCTCTCCCGAGCCTGCACCCCTGAAGCAATGGCAGGGGAAGGAGGGCAATGAGCACATTACACATTGACACACTGACACATGAACGATCCCATCTGATCTCATTTTCCCCCCATCCCCAGCCCCTGAGAAGACAATGTTAATACAGGGACAAAGCCAGACAGGATCTCCCTCCCCTTAGCTTCTCCCCCAGGCTTCCTGGGCCCACTGCTCACACTCCAGAGTTTTCTCTACGGGGTGGGGATTGGCTTTGCCTGTGGCTCAGCCTTCTGTAGGAATCTACTCTATGAAGAGTGGGGACCAGAAGCACAAAGGATTGATACAAGAAACAGATGTTCACTCCCTCCAGCCCCTGGAGGCAGGGGGCCAATGCTTCTTGAAACGGGAGGGGAGGCAGGGAAGAGACAGTCTCCAAGGCAACCACATCAACCAACAAGCAACATGGAGCCCGTGGGGAAGAGCTCTTGGAAAGGGCTCAATTGCATCATCTTGCAAGTGGTGAAACAAAGAAATGATCCAGTCTTACTTGTTCTGGCATCCTCTCCCCAACAGGCTGTTGGGGATGTTTCTGACCCACTCCAGGGCCTTCTCTCCAACCTTCATCTTAACCTACTCCCCCTTACCTAAGCTCTCTCTCCTCTCACCCCAGGGTGGCGGAGGCCCCTCCCCTCCCCCTTCTCACCAAAGGGCAGTCAAAGAGAAGTCATGTGTTCCATCTGCTGGTTGACTATACTTCCTGTGTCAGGCCCACTGCATGGGCTGGGCATGCTGTCAACCTCACCCTCCTCTCTTCCCTCCCCCCACTCTTCAACAGCTGGATTGAGGCACAGAACCCATTGCCTCATTGAGCTGGCTCCCACAATCCTAGAGACCAAGACCCAGCCCAGTGCCTTCATCACCAGGACTGGCCAACAGTCCTCAGTCACACAGGCTGGGGACCCTGAACATCCATCTGGGACACATGTAGACACACATGCACACCCACACACTGCTGGGCCAGTGCAGCCATCCTCAATCGTCTTCCCATCTACAGTGAGATCTGCACATCCCAGCAGCCACGGGCAATCCTTGCTGGCCCTCCAGCTGCCATGATGAGCAGCGTCAGCTAGGAAACAACCCTTTCTGCTGCCTACAAGCAGCAGGCTGCTGGCCTCCAAGCTCACGGCTGATACTCTGAGCTTGCCTCATGCAGCCCCAGCCACACACATTCATACACTCCCAGGCTGGGGGTTCCCAGGGCCTGTAAGCATGTCTGTGTGCCGACACAACACTCAGACATGAGATGCACATGGTATGGAGGAAGTGCCCTGGGGTTTCCACTTGGGCTTGTACTCAAGTAGTACGTACCACTGCCTGCCAGCTCAAATGAGACCAGGTTAGACCTCTCCCTGCCTCCCACAAACTATTGAAAGTGAACAGACCCCTAATCACAGACTGTCCTCATTTGCAGAATAGAAAAATAGAGATTATGTGAGTCCCAGCAGGAGCCGTTAGAAGGATCCACCAGGAGTGGAGAAGGGCATGGCTCAGGAGCAGGGGAGCCATGCTGGCTGCCTTCACCAAGACCAGGGTCCCCACCCACCCACCCTATCTTGGAAGGCGTCATGCTGGCCAGCACCTCCGCCAGACCTGTGGGGGGTTGGGGGGGAATGCCTTTAGCTTCAGCATCCTCCTTCCTTCCACAGCCCCTGACCCACACTCAGTCCTCTGGGGAATGTGGACCAGAGCTGCTGCTGGCTTCATTCCTGGCACAAGCATTAGAGAGAAACAGACACAGCCATTGATTTTCTAACAATGCTGTGACAGAGGAGGATCACTGGAGAAGGGCGCTGGGGGTGAAGGAAACACTGGGTCTGATGGCAGTTCCGGCCTCACCCACTTCACTAGCCTCATTCCCGGCCGCTTCTCTGCCTTGTCAGGGAATGACCTGGTTCCCTATTTGTGGAGATCGGACACTTTAATTTTGCTTCTAGAAAATGAGACTAGTCCTCTTGGAGGCGGCAGCTGGGAGCTGAAGTGGCCCCTCACATGGGGCTCACTGCGAGTGGAGGGGGGCACAGGCCCTGCCCATGGCAGCCAGCCACTGGAGAGTGCATCCGGCCTTCCTGATGCATTTCCTCCCTGAGCTGCCATCTGGAAACAAGTTCTGACCAGAACCAGGGAAGAAGGAACAAAAGACCACAGAGTCAGGGAGCTGCTGGGCACAGCCTCCCCCTCCCCCACTGCAAAAGGAGGGAGACCCCGTATTCCACTCCCACAGGCCAGCCCCCTGGAGGGAGTTGCCAGGGTACCCCATGATGGCAGTGGCATGTCACAGCCACTCACATTCCTTGAACACAGAGTCCCACTGTTGTCCCCCTTGGCAAGCCCAGTGCTACCCTAGAGAGTCTGGAGGGCCTCTACTCCCCCGATCCCCTTGCTTTAGTCTCTCTAAGGGAAAGGAGCGGGCATGGAGGAGAGAGAAGAGAGTGCCATTGTTCCTTAGCCAAGCAGAGATGCCTGGACACAAGCTGACAGCCAGTGTCAGAGAGAAAGGAAACAACCCTCTCACGTCCAAAGACAGACCATCATAAAAAGAGGCCTACTCCACCTGGAACTCCTCAGTCCCCACCCCCATTCTCTCTGTCAGGGCCTCTGTCTTCTACATGCACACAAGCAGAGGCAGGCGTGCACACACTCACACACGCGCACACACTCACACACGCGCACACACACACACACACACACCAGCAAAAGGGCAGCAGGACAACCCTACTAGAAAAGTGGGGTTCTTGGGGACCCTCAGCCTCTCTGCAGTCAGTCCCCATAGATTCCTGCGAGAAATGAGAGGGTTCTCCCAGCCTGGCTGGAGCGTCCTGCCCTCCACCCAAGGAACCTAAGAAGCAGGAAGTTTTGACAGAAGAAGCTGTCCCGGGTCATGACACCTCACTGCCAGAGAGCCTGCCCCATCCCCTAGGGCTGGCATGGAGCTCTACTGCCCTGTGAGAGTGCTGTCACCTCAGCCAAGGACTGCCACATGGCCCCAGATGTAAGGACCAGTGCAGGGGTCAGTGCCACTGCCAGGGAGCCACATTGTGCCATCAGGATGTTACTGTGCCCAGAAGAACAGCTCTCTGCCCTGAGCTCCCCTCATAAGAGTGGACCAGAGTGGACAATTGACCCTGTCACCCTGTCACCTAATACACACGCTTGCACATACACAAATGTTTTCTCTCTCTCCCTCTCCCTCTCCCTCTCCCTCTCCCTCTCCCTCTCCCTCTCCCTCTCCCTCTCCCTCTCTCTCTCTCTCTCTCTCTCTCTCTCTCTCTCTCTCTCTCTCTCCTCTCTCCCTCCCTCCCTCCCTCCCTCCCTCTCCCTCTCCCTCTCTCTCTCTCTCTTTCTCTGCAATTCTGGAAGCTGAAGTCCAGACACAGATCGCTAAGCCCCTTTGGAAAAGCACTGCTCTCTCACCCAGTCCCACAGACAAATACCCTGGATCATCACAGGACTCCCCAGAATGCCCCAGGCTGGTAACCCTCCACCCCCACAGACCCAGCTCTTCTTTCCAGCCTTCCCGTTTCCAAAAAGACTGGATTGCTCAGCTCCAGAAGGTGGGTCTGGGTGTCCAACTGCATGCCCGGGCTCCAGAAGTGGGGGGAATCCAGGAAGAAGGCCACCTGCTGGACCAGGGCACCAGAAAGCCACACGGCCAACCACACTAGCAGCCCCAGGGCAAGCCATGCCAGCTCCCCTAGGGACAGGATCCCCCCACCCAGACCCTGCCAACCACTGCACTCTCTACCACTAGGCCAAAAGAAGGGCTGAAGGGGGAAAGAGAAGGAGGAGGAGGGGGGGGCGGTGGCAGCAGCAGCAGTGGTGACTGAGCCATCTCCCAGTTATCCATGAAACAGAATAAGGAAAGACCAGGAGGTATTGCCATCGTGGTCTTTGATTCCCACAGCCCCTCTGCCTCTTCCTGGAGCTGCTCACGGCCGTGACATTGAGCTAGCTGAGCACACTCTCTGTGACAGCAGCCATCAGGCCCAGAGATAGAGGCCGAGACCTGGGGGTTCCTTCCCTAGATGTAAAGACCCTATGTTCCTGCTTCTTCTAAGGGCTGGGAGCAATGTGCGTGGATGTCATTGCCTCAAATTAAAAAAACAGAGTCCGTTGGTGGGGCGGGCGGGTGGGGGGGATTTGGTTGGGGGTGCATTTGGTTCACTCCTGTAATCCTACTACTCAGGAGGCTGGGATCTAAGGACACTAGTTGGAAGCCAGAGGAGAGCAGGAAAATACACAAGATTCTTATCACCAAAAGAGCAGGAAGCGGAGGTGTGGCTCAAGTGGCAGAGTGCTAGCCTTGAGCAAGGAAGGAACTGTGCCCAAGCCCTGAGTTCAAGCCCCAGTCAGGGCACAAAACAAAATAATAATGATAATAATGATAATAATAATTTTAAAAGAACCAGGACCTTGACGCAGGACTACCACATCACTGAGCAAAATGTAAATGGTGGGGCTCGAATCTCTATTTCTAGATTAGGAAAATGAACTTCAAAGAGTTAAAAAATAAACCTTTCTCAAGGGCACAAAGCAGGGCACAGGCAGGACGAGGGCCACAAGCTAGGCTTCTGGGGTCCCCCGTCCCCAAGGTGTAGCATGCTCAACAGTGGTGAAAGCAGCAGGAGCTGGGCTACCCATCACTCCTTGTCCTGTGCCTGGGGTCTGGCACAAAGCCCAGTCTGGCTCCTTAAGAGAGACTGAGCCCTGCAGCCCAGACCATCCACCCGAGGTGGCAGAGTGAAAGTCTAGTGGGAACTATCACTGAGACCTCTCAAGGGAGGCCTGCGTCCCCACGGGGAACTGGGAAAGCTTGGGGGCCTGCGCCCATGCAAGAGGGACCTGGATTCATGCACAGAGGGAGCTGGACAGGGCAGAGAAGGGAAAATGGGCAAAAGGAGAGGACAAAACAAGAAAGAAAAAGGGACAACTACTAAAGAAAGAGGGAGGGAGGGAAGAAGGGCAGAAGGGAGGGTAACAAGAGCTACCAAGGGGAAAGGGAATGGGGAGAGACCAACCAGGAAGCGAAGCAGCTCGGTGGAGAGGAAGGGGCTGGAAGCTGCCCCTTTGAGCCAGGCCTTGCAGTTTGGCATTATATGCTGCCCACCCACACCCCAGGGGAGCCGGCGGGTGGGGGGAGGGAGATACCAGGCAAAGGCGGGTGGGGGGAGGGAGATACCAGGCAAAGGCAGTGCCCCACCAAAGCCACAGAGAACAGGTAGACACAGGAACAAGGCACATGGGGGAGGGGATGCGGGGAGGCAAAGGACAAGGCATTAAACAAGACAAAACAAAACAAAAACAAAGAGAAAAACCAAGATTAGTGGAGGTTCTTCTGCCTGTGGGTCTGGCCACACACTGGAAGGAGGAGGGGAGTTGGATAAGAAGAGAGGGCCGCTGGGGTCGTGCTCTGTGAAAGGGGGGGGGGGGCTGCTTTCTAATCCCACAGTGGGAGGAGAAGATGGCAGCCCAGGACCAGAGATTTAAGCTTGTCACCCCTCCTCTCTCCTATGCCTTGCCCCAGCCTGGCCTCCATGATCTCCCTTTCTCTCATGTGTCACCTGCCTCTTTGGACAGGGAGTCCTCCCCAACCTGAGCCTAAGGATGCCCCTCCTAGCAATGATTCTGCCCTGTGTCCTTCAGCCCCACTCTCCAAACCTCCTTACCCCCAGCCCAGGGGCCCCTGGCCTGCACTGCACACACAGCTCCCTCCTCCCTAAGCCACAACTTCTCTCCCCTAGGCGCCTGACCACCTTCTAGTGAGATGGATCCCTCTAATCCAGCTCCCTTCATTTCTCACCAGCTCAGTGAGAAGCCACGCTCGTGCTGACTGAGGCCACAAACCTGCCTTTCCTTTTCCTCTCCCATTCCATGCCCAGTCTGTCCCTTAATCTTAGTGGCTCCACCTCGAAAATGTGTCTACAATCTTCCTCCCACCCTCACCACTTCCTCCGTGATCAAGAGCAGCAGTCTTGTCTTCAGCCCTCTCCCCTCCTGCCCCTTCCATCCTGGACATGCTGGGCCTGGGAAGATCAAGCCAAATGATGTCACTCTGTGGTCCAAATCCTTTCCTGGGCTTCCAATGCCACAAAAAACAAACAAACAAACAAACAAAAACCATACTCCTATGATCATCTACAAGCTAGCCCCACTCCCACATTCCCATTATCTTCCTTTTTCTCTCTCTCTCTCTTTCTTTCTTTCTTTCTTTCTTTCTTTCTTTCTTTCTTTCTTTCTTTCTTTCTTTCTTTTTCTTTTGTGGGTTGTAGGGCTTGAACTCAGCCTGGGCACTGTCCCTGAGCTCTTCAGCCCAAGACTACTGCCCTACCCTCAAGCCAGGCCCACTTCCCATTTTCTAGAGGGTAATTGGAAATAAGAGTCTCAGGACCTTTAGTGCCAAGGCTGACTTTGAACCTTGATCCTCAGATCTCAGCCTAAGTAGCTAGGATTACAGGCATGAGCTACCATGCCGAGTCCCGTTGTCTTTCTTTCCTTACCTGCTCCAGCCACACCAAGCACATTTCTGCCCCAGCCCCTTTACACTTGCATAGCACATTCCCTCACTGCCCATGAAATCCCTGATCATTCCATATCACACAGATACAGACACAGACACAGACACAGACACACACACACACCCCTTCTCTCCCTCACTGATACTGCACTGTTTGTAGAGCTGATCAGTTATCTGAAATATATATGTATTTGTCTCTTTGGGTAGTGTCCAATCCTGCCAGAAGGAAAGGTGTTATGCATTGCTTACCACCATTTTTTCATAATCTATACTAGCAAATCACACAGAATAAAGGCAGCAGCCTTGCCTCGCCATGTTGAATAGGCATTGGACTCAGCCTTATATATAGAATAAAATGTTTTTAAAACTGCCAGTGTTATGGGCCAGGAGTTCGGACTAGTGGTAGAGTGCTTGCCTAGCATGCGCGAAGACCCGGGTTCAATTCCTCGGTACCATATACATAGAAAAAAAAGCCGGAAGTGATGCTGTGGCTCAAGTGGTAGAGCTCTCGCCTTGAGAAAGCCCAAGAACAGTGCTCAGGCCCTGAGTTCAAGCCCCAGGACTGGCAAAAAATGGCAGTGTTGGAGAGGGGGACAAAAACATGATAAGGGGTATTAAGTTTCGAGAAGTAATGTACCCATTACCTAACGAATTTAACTGTACCTTCTCTACATATTATCCTGACAATAAAATACAAGTTTAAAAAAGACAAAAAAAAAAGCCGGGAGTTTGACCTAGTGGTAGAGTGCTTGCCTAGCATGCATGAAGACCCTGATTCAATTCTTTGGTACCACATACATAGAAAAAGCCAGACGTGGTAATGTGGTTCAAGTAGTAGAGCTCAAGCCTTGAGAAAGCCTAAGGACAGTGCTCCGATACCGTCAAAAAAAAAATGCCAATGCCAACCTTGAAGGAATGACTGAATATTTCTTTCTGCATTTATCCATCTTTTATAATTCATAAGCTACCTGGTTGGCTTCAGTGATGCCCCTGGGCTGGTAGATCCATCCATCTGCTGCACCTCCTGAGAGACTTCATTCTCTCCATCTCAGTCATTTTCTCCCCTCTTGTCCTATCTTCTTCATCTTCCTTCTCCCCGCTCCTCATCATCTACCCAGAAAACATTCTCATGACTCTATTAACAGTTCCCAAAGCTGACCTGCTCTCTATAGCCCATGCTCTCTGTCCTTTCATCAGAGAACCACTCCAAAGTGCAGCGGACAGGCTGTCCTCACTCCCTCCCCACTCCCTCCCCTCTCCCTCCTCAGTCCCTCCAAGTCTGCTTCCTATCACCAGCACTCCACTCACACAAGTCTTTGAAAATCACCCTGCCACCTAATTGGCCAGCCCTCCCCCACCCCGTCTTCCTCCTCACTGCCAGACTCTGTAAGATGCCACTGACATCTTCCCCCTCCTCCAAAATCTTTTACTCTCCTGACTTTGGATGAGCCACTGTCCTGGTCTCTGTCACTGCCTAAAGCTTTCTTACACACACACCCTTTCAGCTTGGCCTCCATCCTCGCTCATGGCTACACTCCCACCAGCTTCCACATAGAGGCCTCACCACGCCCACAGTTCACCCTCCACTCCAAAATCCACATGCAGCTCTTCCCATCCTGCTGTGTGCCAGATCCATAAACCCACATCACACATCTGACTCAAGGGAGACCCACCCTGCGACTCCACTGTGCACCACGCCTTCTCCTGGCTCCTCCCCCTTCCCCTGCAGCTTAAGGGGTCCTTCATTCTACCACCATCACTGTCTTCCTGCCCCTCAGTCACCGAAGCCAATAGATATGTGACTGCCTTGGCTCTGCCCCCCACACTATCCAGGACAGCATTAGTTTTTTGTTTTTTTTTTTTCCATGCTCATAGTCTGCATCCTAATCCAGGGCTCCAGGACCAAGACTAGCTAATAAACTCTTAGCATCTCCCCTTCAAAGCCACACCCATTTTGCATCCTTCCTGCCTAGACCTACCATATATATCTGCTAGAACCTCAGCTCTGCCCACGGCTCATCCTCCTGAAGAAGTTACCCAATGTTAGGTAAACCTAGTTTGGTAAAGAACATCCTGATGCCTGGCACCAGTTTCTCACACCTTTAATCCAAGCTACTCAGGAGGCTGACATCTGAAAATAAAGGTTTGGATCTGCTCCCTCCTGGGAAGACAAACTGAAAAAAACGTATTGCCAATTAACCAGCAAAATAACAGGACACAAAGGGACTCAAGTAGTAGAGCACCAGCTATGAGTGAAATGGCCAAGAGAGTGGTTAAGGCTCTGAGCCAGGTCCTTCCTGAGTCTTCCTGTCATGGCCTACACTGCTATCCATCCACTCTCAGCCCTGCTGACATGTCCTATGCTTTCCTGTCCTCACCAGGGGCCTGCTTTGCCCAGGGACTTTGTCCACTTTCCCAAACACTTCTATCTCCCATGGTTTGGTTCAACCATGCTTCATGCAGCCTCCTCAGCCTCTCTAGCTCTAAGCTTCTCTTCCCCAGATCTTTGTCCATGCCTCTTATGACAAAGGAATACGATTTCATCTTCTCTTTTTTCTTGTGACTGGTTTTGCTTTACTTGATTTTGGTGCTGGCAATCAAACCCAAAGCTTGGATGCAAGGCTACCTACCATTCAACTACATCCCTAGACCATAACTTAAAATTCTAGTGTTTTCTCTCCCCTAAATGCTAGACTCCTTAGGGATAAAACCCATATCCGACTTCCAACCTGCACTGAAATTTCCATTAGGGGTACATCATTCACCTAGGAAATGTCCAGAGACACACCATCAGTCTAATCACAGATCAGAACTCCATACATCTCTACTGGATTCCCAACTCTAATTCTTATTATTTCTTGGTCTTGTCACACTGGATGAGACTTCCTATACAGCATTAGATGATAAGAATGGTAATGTTAAATAATAATGACATTCCATACTTATGCTGTTCATCTTTAAATGTGATGTGCACTACAAATAAGAGGTCATCCTTCAGAGGGATGTGCACTCTTTCTCCAGTTAGGAAAAGTACATCCTAGCTTTTGAGACTTAAGCTACAGTAAGAAAGTTAGAAGGAAGATTACATTCCTAGAAAACATGTGTGGCCTTATCCCTCTCCCCTCAATAAAACCATGAGGAAAAGGGTTTTTCTGACAAAGCATCCAGGGAGGGTCCTCATGCCAGGGACCCAGAGGCCACAGCCCCTTCTAAAACACCCCAGGCCACATGGAGAATGCAAGGATATGCTGCTCACTGGTACTATAGGAAGCAAGGCCCTGACTGCCAGCTTCCTTGGTCTGTTACTGCAGGCCACTCTGAGTGGAACTGGGGATTCTCTTCTCTGAAGTGCAGAGGCAGAGTATCCATGCCCCCACACCCAGTCTTGAGCCCAATCCCAGAGCCAGCTGGCCTCCTGAGCTGCTTCCCCTAAACCATGGCCCATCCCCAGTGAAGGCGTCTCCCTCCCTCCCTGCAGCTGGCACAGTGACTCAGCATCCCCTAAATTTAGGAAAAGGGTGGAGGGCAGAGCCAGCTGATCTTCTTCCCCTGGGAGCTCCTACCATCCTGTCAGCCTAAGGGACAGGGTACAAGGCCCACCTCTCCCAGCCCCACTCTGCAGGCCAACCCTGCCCTGGGCCCTACCTCACAACTAATCAACCAAAAGGACTTCCTACTCAGTTTCTCTCTTCTGGTGAGCCAGTCAGAGTGTGAGGCCAGTGGATTGTTTCTCCTGGACTGGACACTCATTTCTCCCCCCCCCCCAGTCCCCTCAATAGGTTTGTCCAACTGTCTTCTCCTCTCTCTCCAGCTAGCTTTCTGGATCTCTCTGATGAAAAGGAGCTTTGTTTCACACACTGAGCTGGTCAGCAGAACAGGGAGAACTTTTCCCAATGACAAAATTCCTTAAAGGCCCCAGGAGGATAAATAGCAGACTAAACTGAGTCCAGGGGCTTCAGGATACCCTCAAGGGTCTCTGAGGAGGATACCCTGGTGGCCTCTGGGAAATCCTAAGAAAAAACCAAGTCCACAGAGCTCATCTAGCACCCATCTTTTCCATGCCTGTTACAAAGATTTGAAGTCTGAAGACATGAGCATGGCAGGTGGTCCCTTAGAAAGTCTGTACTCTGGCCACCAGGAAGCTCACCTTGATAGCCTTTGGTTTACATTCCCAGGTTCTAGGGGCCTTGCTCTCACTTCTGCCACAGCACCATGCACTCTGTGAGAGTGGCCTGGGTACCTAATCCTTGACTGGACAGTAAATTTCCTGAAGCTAGGAACTGACAGATAGTGATTTTTGAGTCTACATATCTGGCTTGTTTCCTAATAATCAATAAATGCAGGGAAAGATGGCTGGGCACATGCTCCGTGGACCTGCAGGGCAGCCCACTCTCCCAAACCACAGAAATAAGGGGTAGGGGAAGAAGGAGGGGACATCCAGCCCATGAGAACCCCAAGGCTCTTACCTGCCACCCGATGGGCCACCAGCCCTTCCAGGTTCAGTGGCTCTTCCTCTGGGGTTCGGGAGGGGTCTGAAGTTGCTTCCTTTGGTGGGAGTTGAGGCTGAGCTGTGAGGCCAGGGAGAGAGGCTGGGGGGTGCTGAGGCCCCGCAGGGCTGTGGGTGAAGGTGGACGAGGAGGAGGCAGCTGGGCTCTTTGGACGGAAACTCTGGTTGGCCCCAGCTGGACATGACTGATAGTCATAAGGTGTATAAGACCTGCCGGGAACGACAGGCTCAGGGGTTCCAATGGCATGCCCACTGGGAATGTAGCCAGATCTGGACTGGGTGAGTGGGTGGGACTGGCGGGAAGACCCTGAAAGGGGCTGGGAGGAGAGTGGGGAGGCCCCTGGCCAGGCCCCAGGGACGCTCTGGGATTTGTGCAGGGGGGTAGCAGCAGAGGTGGGCTCCAGGTCCAGCATCAGCAGATTGAGGGTCTCGATGGACTGCTCAATCTCCTGCTGGGAGGCCGCTCTGGGAAACTCCGGGAGAGCAGGGGTTGGGGGTTCTGCCAGTGGCTGAGGGCTGGGTCTGCTGCTTGGAAGACTCTCCAGCTGTCGAGGAGGTGGGAGAGGCTGCTGCTGCTGCTGCTGCTGCTGCTGCTGCTGCTGCTGCTGCTGCCATGAATTCAGGCCCCTCTGCACTGCCTCCCGGCTGCTGCCCCCACGGGCTGGAGCAGGGGGCAGCTGAGGCTCCACATCCGAAAAGGACTGAGAGCGGAACATGCTGCTGGGGTCATGGCCGTAGTGTGAAGTGGCCACTGGCTGTGGCCAGGCTGGATGGAGCCCCTCATGCTGATAGCCAGCTAAACTCTCCTGTGCAGAGTAGGAGGGTCTCATGGGGGCCACATGGCTGGCATGGGGAGGTGCTGCCCGACTGGCTGACTCATAGGAGTAGCCCCCATTGACCACAGGCTCCCTGGGGTACAGCTTGTCCAGACCATTGGTGAGTGGGGATAGGGCCTCCGGGTAACCTCCTTCACTGATGTTGGCGACCCCATCCAGGGAAGACAGAGTGCCCATGCTGCCCCCACTGTGCCCATCCTGGTTGGGCAGCTCATCATCCAGAATGTCTGTCTCTCGCTCTGATGCCAAGGTCCCACCGTTGACATGAACCTGGGCTGGCACAACATGGTGGCCTGAGGAGGGCACAGCTGGGCCCCCCACCGGGCGGGACCTGAGATGCTGGGAGTGGTACATGGCACCTTGTTTCTCTCGCTCTAAGCCAAAGCCAATGAGCAGGCGGTCCAGTTCTTGCTTCTCCTGGGGACTCAGGGAAGTGGGGGCCCCCGTAGCCCCCGGGCCAGGCTCATCGGTCTTGTCTGTCTTGGTGGAGGCAGTAGAGTTGCCTGAGTCGCTGCTCACAGACAGGGTATGCTCCACGTGATTGGGTGTGGCTGACAGGACAGGGCGCGTAGCGGTGACCACCCCGGTGCTGCCGTTCAGGGAATCCTTCTTCTTTACCTTGGCATACAGGCTCCCATCCAATGGCCCCTGGGTGTGTCCCACCACCTCTGCAAGACAGGACAGGGTAGGGGGAGACAGCAGTGGACATTAATGGAAGGCAGGTGGACATCCACCCTGCTCCCAAGAAAACTCAGATCTCACATTCCCCAATCCCCAAACCCTCATCTGAGAGGGAAAAAAGGTGGAGCAAGGGGCCTTTTCCAGGCTTCCTGACAGAGCCTTCACCAACACCCAGCTTCAGGCGAGACAGCAGCGCCCTGCTTGTAAGCCCAGCTCTGACACCTCCCCAGCTTCACAAACACAGAAGCCTCAACTACTCCTTGGGCCTCAGTGTCTTTGTCTATAAAATGGAGATGATAAAAGAATCAGGTTGAGCTCAATGAAATGGCTGAGACTCAGTGCATATAGGAAGCTTCACTATGAAATGAGCTGACATATGTGCTGAGACCCCTACACACGAGAGGTCAGCATCTGGGAATCATGACCACCAATTCCTGAAGGGTGAAATCCAAAATATAATCAGCCCCCTCGTCAACTCCATTTCACAAAGCTTGCCTCTCATTCCTAGAATTCCTACTCTGGGTTAGTTAAAGGCAGAGGCCAGGAGATTCAGGCATTGTGGGGACCACACATGGAGGTATAAGCATGGGACCCAGGCCTCCCCTAAGGGCAGCCTTCACCCAAGGTTGCTAGCTAAAGCCTGAAGGGGAGGGGAGCCCAGTAGAGGGGCTGTGAGAGGCAGGGGTTAGGAGGGAAGATGCTGGAAGAAGGCAGGCTGAGGCTCTTCTAACACAAACTTGTTCTGGAGCCACTACAGTTTAGCCCCACCCAAAGTATTTTCTAAGGCTGTTCAGACAATATCACTCAGCCCATCAGCTGTCATTTGTAGATGCGTTTCCCTGGTCTTCTCCGGCTGCTGTGTCCTCTTCACAGACCCCAATCCTGCCACCAACATGCAGGCAACATCCCTGAAGCCTCCACAAAAGCAGACAGTGGTCAAGAGATGGTAAGCTGGGTGGGATGCAGCAAGCCCACAAAAATAAATGTTCAAATCACCACTGCTCAGGACCCTGGAAGAGCGGAGGTGTAAGACACCAGTCCCCATGACAAAGGGGACAAGTTCTCCCTCAGAGGGAGGGGTGGCCTAGGGGAGTGCGGGAGCAGTTGAGGTTTGTGAAATGGACTCTTAGGGATAGAGAAGAACTTGACGGCTCTAGGGACCCTTGGGAAACAACGTGCTCTGAAAGGAAAAAGTGAGTGCTGAGTGGCTAGAGGCCAGAGGGCGGACTCAGGAAGAGAACTTCCCCGCCCAGAGCAGCTCCAGGATTTCACACACCATACAGTCAGCAGCTCAGCCTCCAGCCCCCTCACACACACATGCACACCAACATGTACACACGTACATGTACACATGTGCACACATTTCCTCTCCCGTTTCTCCAACCTCAGCCCCTAGCCAGCAGAGGGGAAAAAAAAATAAAAAGCCCACTCCCAAACACAGCATCACACACTGAACCAGACACAAAAATGGCCAGAGACACACGTTGCCCAGAAACCAGCCAAGTTAGAAAAGCCAGGCATGCGCTCACTGGCGCCCACACAACTCGACGCCAAGAAGCACTGTTGGAAAACACATGTGTGTGGTGCACTGCTCCATATGCCAAACACATGGCTGAGCACTTCACACACACATTATTTTCTGCCTGTGAGTCCCATAGGGTTCTGTCTCATGGAAAGATGGATAAACAGAGGCTCAGCGGGGCAAACTGCTTGACTTGCAAATGCACAGTGCCTGGTTAAAGACAGGACTTAAACGAGAACTACTTTGCTTTGAAGACCATAAAATTTGTATTAGGCTACACACACACACACACACACACACACACACACACACACACACACTAGAACAAACACACAAAAAGCAGGAATACCACAAAATAAATATTTCAATTTAAAGCCACAAACATTAAAAAAATAAAAACACACACACAAATGTTCCTGCCATACCCAAGAATCAACCCTTGGGCCAAAAGTAACAGCCTCTAAAAATAAACCCTTATACAGAAGCTCAGGGCCAAAAACAAGTGATCAGACAAACCACACAACAGGAACGTCCCCATCAACACACACACACACACACACACACACACACACACACACCCACAGGCCAACCAAGTTACCTCACTAGAGGACTTGTACTTCAGGCTACAAGTCACCCTAAACATGCACACACACACACACACATATACACGCATACACGTATGCACTCTGGGGGCCGGTGCATTCTACAGGGCCACACGTCTCTACTGGGTCTTCCGGAGGCTTCAGAACCTCAGCCAGAGGTGAGTGACTTAGTCTAGGGATCCTGGGGGCTGGACTGAACAGTTAAAGGGCTTGGGCTAAAGTGTGTGCGGAGTCCTACCAACCTCCCCTGTGCCCAGTCTCCTCAAGGAGGCTAAGATGTAGGTCTGGGCATGGTTCCCTCTCCCGCTCATCCAGTGTTCATCCTCAAGAGGTCTAAGTAGCAGGGTGAGAGATGCTACCCATCATGCCTGTTCCTCCAAGAACTAGCTCCTGGCTAGTCTGTTTCCACAGGGGAGGTGGTCATTTAGTTCTGTGGGGATCCCTGGAGGACGGGAAGGAAAAAAAAAAAAAAGAAAGAAAACGGCTTTCATTTCCTCTGAACCAGGAAGGTGGCAGAACCTGTCTGCAGGTACCACATTGCAGTGCCAGCGTGTGCCCTCTGGGATCCTGCTGCTTTCTCCTCTTCTGGGCACCCAGCAGGGCTGGGTATAGGTTGTACAAGTCATACTCCCATGCTGGGTGGTCAGCAGAACCCTCCTGGGGACCGGGCAGGCCTGATCCACAGCTTTCCACTCACAGGCACAGAGCCCATGAGAGCTGCTCAGAGCCAGTCTTATTCAAGAGTATCAAGGCCACCCCACCCACCAGTACTTCCTCATAAAAGAAGACCTTGCAGCAAGGGCACTCAGAAAGCATCCCCAAGGTAAGATGGGAAATGCACACAGTTCACGCTCTCTGAGCCCTTCCCTGGCCTGTCCAGCTAGGCCCTTGCTCTCCATCGATTTTGTGGATGTCAATATTCAACCCGCTCTGCCATGTAAGTTTATCCCCATGTGGCCTACTATTTGCAGAAACATCAAGATCGGAACTTGCCAGGATCAGAACTAAGACTTACTAAGAAAATCGAAGAGGTATAAATTATTTAATTAAACCCTGCTTGCTAAGTGCAGATGAACATGTTTCCTGCTGTCCACTCCAGACTGCCCAGGGCTGACTGAAGAAACCATGCTCGCACTCTAGGCCACTCTGTACCTTGGTTGAACTGTTTTCTTTATATCAAGGGCAAAGTCAAGGACACTTGGGCTGGCCCAGCCACCAGGACAGCTCTGCTGACCTGCCAGCACGGGGGCGTGTCCTGCAGAGCCCATACCCCTCCTCTGCACACACACACACTCTCACCTCACCTCACTCCCTTCTCCCCACCCACCGTGGCCACATTAAGAGCTGTTTATCTAGACCACAAGCAGCCGGTACACAATCTTGGTTTTCATCTATCAAGGCAGGAAGGGCAAAAGAGAGAGGCAGACATAATGAGAGAGGGAAGTAAAGTGGTAGAGGACAGGACAGGACACACTGAACAGGATAGGGGAGATAGATTTAAGGCTTTAAAAGCTGACCAGCCACCAGAGCCCTCAAGCCCAAAAGTCCCAGTATCCTCCATGGGAATGACTAGTTTGGGTAAAGCCACCTGACAAGGGAAGGTGTTGGTTGTGGCTCAGAGGAAAGGAGGTGGGATACAGCGATCTGGCTGAGTGGGGGTGTCATGAGTACAGGTGGATAGAGAAATTGGCTCCAGCAGAAACACAGGTTGGAGAAGCACAGGAGTAAGGGGCCTCCAGCCCTGGGACCCAGCCAGCCTGGATGGCCTGCAACACAGGCCATCTCCTATCCATTCCTCTAGGAAAAGCCCAGTCTCTTCAAGGCCCCCACTTGCTTTGTCTGGCTGCGCCTCCCTGCTCTTCTAAGCAGCTGTGGGGAGCCCCAGACTCCACCCTGGCTGCTAAACATGGTTCCATGCACGCTAGGCTTTTAACCCCACTGCGGCTGAGATCCAAGGTGCGAGTCATGTTTTTGGAAGGAGGAGAGGAAAATCCCCAGCTGACTTGGACAAGGCCCTATTACTACCTAAACCTCTCCACACCCCCAGCCATACACTGTGTGGAGGTGTGAGGTGCTAGGAGCCCAGGCAAGACATGGCGCATCTGATACATTCACAGAACACAAAAGAAATAAGGGGGGGCCCAAGTTGCATGGTCTTAGGGCAGCGTTTTTGTGATTCTGATGTTCCTAAGAATCTCTGTGGGGAATTATTTAAAATATAGGTTCATACTCAGAAGGCTGAGATCTGAGGATCAAGGTTCAAAGCCAGCTCCAGCACTTAAGTCCTTGAGACTCTTATCTCCAATTAACCACTAGAAAATGAGAAGTAGGGCTGTGGCTCAAGGGGTAGGGTGGAAGCCTTGAGCTGAAGAGCTCAGAGACAACACCCAAGCCCCAGAGTTCAAGCCCCATGACTGACAAAAAAAAATAATAAAATAAAATATAGGTTCTAGGATCTGATCCTAAGAGATTCTGGCTAAGAATAAGAATTGATATTTTCATAAACTCTCCTGAGGCTTGGGTACCTACTCACAAAGAAAACATCTCAGGAAAGCCAGGGCCCAGTGAACACACTACAGACTTTGAGGTGACAGGCCCCTCTTACTTCCTGACATGAAGGAGGGGTCCTACTTGTTTAGATCTCAGGACTGATGGCCCAGCTATGAAGAATAAATGATAGCTTCCCAATTCACTACAAAGGGATCCTTGCCAGGTGCGAGGATAGCTGACACCCGTAATTCCAACTACCCAGGTAGTCAAAATTTGGGGATCGTGGTCCAAAATCAGTCCAGGTAGACAAATCTGAGAGGGTCAATTAACCACCAAAAAGCTGGAAGTGGACACATGAGTCAAGTGGTAGAGTGCTAGCCTTGAGGGAAAAAAACTATGAGTACTGGCACAGCAAAAAAAAAAAAAAAAAAAAAGGTATGTGGGAAGAATCCCATGATGACATGGGCTCCAAAAGGAGAACCCTTCCCTGTCAAACCAGTAGGTTTATTTGAAATGGCAAATGATTTGTTAAGGTTTTTGGCTAAATTTGCATAATTTTTTTTTAAAGTCAGCAGGGTCCACGTTCAGCAAATAACAATTCAATAAAATACAATACTTGGAGAAGCAATCACCAACGAACATAAAAGACAATGAATGCATACGAAGGGAGAAAGGCTCCGTGCCCACCCTGCACACAGGCCGTTTGGAGGTAGACAGGAGCCCCAGTAGGAAGTCATCTCTGTCCCTTAAAAGGAAGAATTGAGGAACCAAAGACCCTAGGTGCCCAGCAGGTGGAGAAGTGAAGCCCAGCCAGACATAGCCAGGAGAGAAAGCCTGGCTATGCTGTACCATTAGCTTGTGATTGGCAGTCAAGGGCAGGGCTAGGAAAGTTAAGGAGCAACAGGCAGGAACCATCAGGTGGGGCTAGGTACCAAAGATGGGGTTCTGAATAGGAAATAAAGAATGCTGTCTCACCCAGGCCCCACTAGGCACACCCATCACTCAGAAGGATGGTCCCCACCTTAATGGCCCAGTCAGCTCCCATCAACCACTTAACCACTCAGAGTCTGACCTCTTAGTCTGTCGGGGAAGGGCTGGATGCTTACTTGCACGTTTGCTGAGTGACAGGATTCAGGATTAAGCATCCAGCCTGGCAACGTATCTAAGCACTCTCCACTCTCCCTCCCTCCATTCTCTGCTTTCCATTTCCCAGTAGCTCTTATCACCCCCAGAGCAAT
This sequence comes from Megascapheus bottae, assembly GCF_031878675.1. NCBI lineage: Eukaryota > Metazoa > Chordata > Mammalia > Rodentia > Geomyidae > Megascapheus > Megascapheus bottae. Next base: position 23,826,682 of record NC_143529.1, read on the forward strand.
ACCCTAACCCCCTCGCTAGACTTGTCAGACCTTTTATCATCTGACCCTGGCCGCCTTCTGAAGCCTCTGTTTCATTGTCTTCAATAACCCAAACACCTCCCCCTCTATTTTTCCAAAGATATTTTATATGCACTTCTTGCTTGGGTGTCCTGGCACATGCCATTGCCTCTCCCTAAATACCTTTCCTCACTCAGCCCCTGAAACCTCTAAATTACCTACCTCCTCCTTTCAGCCTCAGCTCCTCTGGTAGCCTCCCATCGTGGAAGCTCTTTCCTGTTGTCCTCCAAATTCACATCAAGCTCCATGTTCCTTGCTTTCCCTCAAAGTCGGCTCTCCTGTGACCCGCCCCCCCTCAGAGTACTACCTCTAAGCCAAGTGCTCCTTGAGAAAAAGCCGTACCTCCCTTCCTCTTCCCTGAGGCCTGCTTCCCAGAAGGTGCCCTACATGAGGAGGTCTGCATACATGGAGCCTCTTGCAGTTCAGAGTCACCTTACACGGCTGCACAGGATGGCCTTGTGGAGGGCAGAGCCTGGCACAGACCAGGGGCTTCCACACTGCTTCTTATATCCCATTAAGTAGCCCGGAGAGCTTTGTATAATCTACTCAACAACCAGGACAGTCTTCTTCCAATACAATCACTGGAGAATCAGGGGCTCTATGTAGGCTCTAAGCTACTTCCAGAGGGAGAAGAGGCACCACAGTCACAATAGGAGAGGCCGGTGTTTCTTGTATTTGCCAGCCTGGGCCAGACATGGTCAAGGTCCTTTATAAATTAGTAAAGCCAAAGCCTAACCCAATGGCATTCCCCGTGGACCTCCCCAGCCACACCACAGCTGGCAGATATTAACTCTGCTAAGGCTAAGCCAAGGATCTCTTGTAGTATCTGTTCACATCCTAGAATAATTCTTCCTTACACACACACACACACACACACACACACACACACACACACACACACACACACACACACTGCACATAATCCAGGAGGTTGATAGTCCCAAATTCCATCTGTGGATCCCTATAGAATCCTTCTCTGTCACCTAGGACTTGTGTAAAATGGGAGAGCACATGGGAGAGGAAGTCTTCCACTGATAGACCAGACCAGGAAAGCACCCAGCCAAGAAGGCCACTAGGCCTGGGGGAGGCCACCATGAGGCAAGAAGAGAACCCAGAGGGCAGGGAGACAGGTGCCAATGCCTCAACAAGACCCAGGGCTCCTGGGTGGCAGGAACCTCCTGTGGGCAGCCTGTGACTTCCCTGGCCTCCACCAGGTTGATTTCCCATCCCAAGTCAGCCAGGAGCAAGGCAGCCTTCAGAAAGCTCTAGAAACTTCTATAGAGAAATGAGCATCCCCAAAGGCTCTGAAGATAAGCAGGACTGGAGGTTGAAAAGGAGGATTGGGAAAGAGGAGTCACAGCCTCCAAAGAGGAAAGGAGGCTGGAGGCAGGTGCCGCCCCAGAGGTCAGCTGGGAGATGTTCAAGAAGGTGGCTGGAGAAGCACAAGGCCTGGGGCAATGAGCCCTGCTGTGGCAAAATGACCCGTCTTTCCTTCTGCTGAACGTGACTTGGCTTTGGAAGGGACCCCATACACGTTCAGAGAATGGACAGAAGGGAAGGAGAGCTCTTCCAAGCTGTTAATAGTGACCTCACCAGCATAGCCCACAAATCTTCCTCTGTGGATCCAGCGAGGGGATACTAAGTGGGCTTTTCCTGACCACATGCCCCAACCTGCTAAGGCCAAGAAAGAGAGCCCAACGTCCACATGCAGCCAGGGCTGAAGGTCAGCCTAGAGCTTCAGATTTGGGAGAGGTCACGCCCACTGAAGAGACAAGTGGAGTCCCCTGGTTCTTCCTGGCTCTAACCTCTCCTCCATTCCATATCCTGGGGAAGCAGAACCAGGACCTTCGGAGATCCCAGGTTGGCTGAGCAAAGATAACGTTTTAGAAGTCTTGGGACTTTTAGAATTAAAGAGTTTCTGAGGATCCCCAAGGATCCCCATTTTATAGGTTGGGGAGGGTCCTGAAGTCACTCCAGCAAGAACAATCTGCATGGACTCCAAATGCAGTGCTCCTGTTCCCTTAGAACTTGTAAGTACAGACAGCTGGAGGAGCGATGACAGGAAGGGAGAAAGGGAAGACGGTCACCCCAGCTATGACAATCCACCAAGAACCTCAGGACAATATGGGGAGGGCAGTCCAGGGACATAACAGACGTGCCCCAGGCCCTCCTTAGGAAGGAGGAATCATGATGCTGTTGCCAGAGACCATCTTACTTACACCACGCCTTCCAGACAGAGGAAGTAGGCGCAGAACACCTGATCGTGACCATGACCTTTATTTCAGACCCAAGGGACCCAGAGCCTGGAGGGTGAATGACTTGCCCTGGTGACATACCTACAGGACAAAAGCAAGCACCCTAGCTAGTCTCCTGATTCTGACTTGGCCTGCTCCCCAACCTGAGCCTGGCGCACCCACTCCCCGCCCTTGCCTATCCGGGCACCAGACAGCCCAGGACACTCAGGCTGGTAAAAATAGCTCCCAAGCCCACAACAACCCAAGTCCTTCTCTGCCAGACTGATCACTGCCTGGGCACTCAGAGAACCCTGTCCAGGGGCACCACAGAGCTGCCAAGAGCCCTGCCAGAGAGGTGGGGAGAAAGCTGTGAATGGGAGTCCGTAGGAGGCAGCCAGGAGGGGTTAGCAATCCAGAGCCCCCAAGTTCAGGCTTCAAAGCATTCTGAAAGACATCTCCAAGAGCTACCCCAGCTTCTGCCACATTCCCTCTGCCTCCTCTGTTCCCACCCCAGATGAACGAAGGAGGACAACTCAAGTCGACTGCTCTGGGATACCCAGCTACTCCTCCAATCGGAAGGCTGCTGTGACTCTCCAACCCCCCCCCCACCAGCCTCACGCCATTCCCAGGGTCCCAGCATCACTGGCTCCCACCCCAGGTCTAGAAGAAAGTCATCGGGACAAAAGAGCTGCCCAGTACTTACCCTCTAGACTGAGACTAGAAAGACCTCCGGCACAACCACTCTGATTTGTTCCTTGCACCTCAAGTTTCAAGTCATTCCCACATGGCTGTGGTTCCCAGTGCCTGTCTGTGTCCTACTCAGACTCTCAGGGACTGTCACAGGAGGAGGAGGAGCCAGCTGCTCCCTCAACTCCTGCAGGCTGCGCTGCAAGCTCACAGACACTCCCTCCTTTCCTCCCTCCTCCCCTCTGCAGCTCCCTCTCTCTCCACCCCCCACCCTCCCCAGCTCACTTTCCCTCACTCTGGCTTGTAGGAAGCCAGTGGGATAACACTCTGTCTGTAATTTCAGCCAGCTGGGTCCCTAGGGCTTCACTTATCATCCTGCAGCTATGTAAGTTCTTGAATGACATCACGGTGGCTTTCCAAGCCCTCCAGCCTTGAGTGAGAAGTAGCCAGCCCGGCCCTGCTAGTGCATCGACCTTAGCTCAACCCAAGCAACAAGGCAGAGGGGGACATCCCAGCCCAGGGCCTGCCTAGTCCTGGGCCCACAGCAGCCAGCCCCCTAGACCCCAGAGTGGGGGCAATCAGGAGGAGGAGAGGACTTGGGAGCAAACCCATAGTGAGCTCAGAGCACACAGGCAGGGCTGCAAAGACCAGTGAGAAAGGAGAGGTGACTGAGATTTATTTCCCCAAATTTTCCACATTTTTTTCCATTCTCAGCAAATGGAAGGCAGAACAGATGACAACAATTTTCCAGCTGCTGAACAATAAGGTGGAAATCATTTTTTTCCTTTCCTTTCTCCCCCACTGTCCCCCACCCCAGGCAGACTTTAGGAGCCAGGATATTTCATAGGCTTGGAATAGGAAAAAGGAAAAAGAAAAAGAAAAAAGAATCCACAAGCTCCTGTACTTCCTAGACAGGCCAGGAGGAGGATAGACTAACGGCTGAGTTGTCAATGCAAAGCTCTGGTCTCTGGCCAAAAACCTTGACACTTCTCTGATGGCCTAGCTCTGGAATGCCAGAGGGTGTCTGGCTGGGGACATTGATCCTCCAGGCCACCTGAGAGCCTGCAGTTCACTGGCTCTTGCTGCTCTGTTGATCCCCATCTGGGGAAGTCATGAATGGAAGAGAATAACTTTCCAGAGAATGGGGATGCCTGCTCTCGTCCCTCTCCACGTGGGTGTGAAGCTGATCATTCAGTCCAAATCCAGGCGGCTGCCCTCAATTGCACTACCTACCATGAGCGTGGTGGATGCAAAACTATGCCAGGATTCCCAGAAGATATAAAGACATCAACTACCAACATCGTGTGTGTGTGTGTGTGTGTGTGTGTGTGTGTGTGTACTAGGACTTGAATTCAGGTCCTAGGGCTTTCCCTTAGCTTTTCTGCTCAAAGCTAGTGCTCTACCACTGAAGCCACAGCTCCACTTCTGGCTTTTTGATAGTTAATTGGCTATAAAGAGTCTCAGAGACTTTCTTGCCTAGGCTGGCTTTGTCTTGATCTTTAAATCTCAGCCTCCTAAGTAGCTAGGATTACAGGCATGAATCACCAGTTCCCAATTAAACCACAACTGTTTGAATTCTGTGATTTATTTAGATCTCAGTGGAATCTCCCAACACAGCTTGCAGAGTTGACAAAGCAGTGGCTTGGAGTTTGCAGCCATGCCAGTGGGGACATCAGTGAATGTTTCCCCTTGTAAGAATGCCCCAAGTTAATTTAGGACCCCAGCTCACAGCGGTGGCCAGACCTCCCAGCCAGACTTGGTACTGCCAGCTTAGGGAGGAGAACACTGCCAGTCATAAGCTTTTCCACCTTCCCTTGCATCCTGGGAACCACACACCCCATCCTCCAGCCCCCTCTTCATGTCAACCCCTCTCCCTCCGGTAGAGCAAAAATATCACCCAGTGCAGAAGCAAGTGGGGAAAGCAGGGAGAGCCCAGTATCACAGACTTCATTGCTTTTACAGTGCCAGGGAATCAAATACAGAGCTTCATATCTGCTGGACAAATGCTGTGTCTCTGAACTGTATTCCTAGCGGTCATAGGCTTTAAAGAAACCATTAAGAATGGGAAGGAACTGGCTATAGTGATTCACACCAGTAACCCCCATTGCTCCACAGGCAGAGGTAGGAGAATCACAATCCAAGGCAAAGCTAGCAGAGATTCTATCTGGAAAACAAACTAAAATCAAAATGACTTGCGGTATTATTCAAGTGGTAAAGTGGTATAGAGCTTGTCTAGCAAGAGTGAGGCACTAAGTTCAATCCCCAGTACAAAAACAAACAAGGAGGACAGAGAGGGGAGAAGGGAAAGTGGAGAGGAAGACAAAGAAAGGGTCCTAAGCCTCAGATTCCAAACTAGAGAAGATGACAAGTTGTACAAACAACAATGATTCCCTTACCTCCATAGAACCTTCTAGAACTAACAAGAACGGCTCTTGACAGGATTCTGTACCTACTATGCCTATCCAGCTCCATTCACATCAGCATTAGCCTAAATCATATTTATCTATCTGAATGCCATCTACATTATTTTGTAAATTTTATTATTATTGTCTTGAAGTGGTTGTACAAAGAAATTGCAGAATCCAGGTACGGTAGCTCACGCCTGTAATCCTAGCTATACAGGAGGCTGAGATCTGAGGATCATGGTTCAAAGCTAGCCCTGGAACTAAAGAATGTGAAACTCTTATCTCCAATTAATCACTAGAAAGCAGGAAGTGGCACTGTGGCTTAAGGGGTAGGGCAGTAGCCTTGAACTGAAGAGCTCAAGGACTGTGTCCCTGCCCAGAGTTCAAGTCCCATGACCAACCAAAAAAAAATTACAGGCCAAACAAAGCAATTTATCAATACAATATCATTTTGCAGAATATGCACTGGATTTTTTTTTCTTTTCCCAATCCTGGGACTTGAATTCAGGGCCTGGGCATTGTCCTTGAGCTTCTTTTGCTCAAGGCTAGCACTTTACCACTTGGTCCACAGTGCCACTTCCAGCCTTTTCATTGAACTCAGGGCTTCACACATGCTAGGCAAGCACTCTACCACTAAGCCACTTTCCCAGCTACACTAGATTCTTGTCTCTATTTCTCCTCTTCTTCTCTTTACTGCCTACTGCTTTTCCCATGGCCCCCAAACCTCTTTCAAATACCAACTTCCTGGTGTTTTATTTTGCTGATCTTTGGTTTTGCCTTTCTAAGGATTTACACTATTTGAGATCTCCCTCAACACGACCATATTTCAGTTACTACATTTGTATACACTTGCATACCAATCAACGTATTTATTTCTATGCTTGTAAATGAAATATAGCTTCCACATGTAAGAGAAAACAGGGATCCTTTGTCTTTCTGGGCCTGACTTACCTCATTTAATATTTTTTCCAACTCTTTCCATTTCTTTACAAAGGGTACAATGTCCTTCTTTTTAATGAACGAGTAAAATTCTATTGGGTTCATATACCACATTGTCTTGATCCACTTGTCCACTGAGGAACATCTGGGCAGATTCTCAATTTTTGATAACCTTAATTTAACTTAACCTCATTCTAAGTATGAATATCCACAACCTTGCAGATTTGGCACGTGAAGTATATCCATTTTTTTCTAATATATACCAATCCAGGTACTCCTGAACTCTGTTCCACTAATTAGTGGCCTGGCCTCCATACCGTACCTTGGAGAACACCCTCACACAGGAGCTCCTGCACTGGCTACACAGCCAACACTGCTCCATCATTCAAGTTTGAGCTGCTCTGGAAGCCCCTAGGGAGTTAAAAAAAAACCTTGATCCCCAGACCCCACTTCAGCTCTCCAGTGACAGGGTGGCCACAAGTGGAGCCTGAGAGTCTGAATTTTAAAACAACCCTCAAATGTTAATGACAATCAGCTAGGTGTGGCAAGAACTGCTTCTAGATGAACCTAAATACTTCCCCAATACATCCAACTGTCTCCTTCATCTTTAGTTAGCCAAACAGGTGGGTCTTGACTCAACGTAAGATTAAAAAAAATCTCTGGGGCCATTTCTGACACCCACTGCCTCTTAGATGTCACTGGGGTAGCTCAGAACAGGAGACATCTTCCCATGTAGTTCCCCATCAGAGCCCTTCAGATATTGCATGTGGTGGGATTTCATCTAGAATCTCCCTTTGACAGGCCCTTTCTCCCCTGAAGTCTGTCTGTGTCCTCAGCACAGAGCAGAGGACCTATGGGGGCTCTCCCACCAGGAGAAGCCCACCCACCTCCCACTTGTCAGAAACCACATCTCTGATAACATAGCCTAAGATGACACCCAGCTCCTATCACTGTGTTCCAGTTCAGCGCCTGCCAGCAACACAGAAGCTGAGACGACTGTACCTCTGCAACCCTATCTCACCTCACTCACACAGCCCACACCAACACTTCCTTCAGGACATATAGTTTGTCCTACCCTTTCTCTGTTCAAAATTCATGGCATGAGCCAGGTGCTAGGGGCTCACGCTTCTAATCCTGGCTGCTTGGAGGCTAAGATTTGAGCATCAAAGTTTGAAGTCAACCTGGGCAGGAAAATCTATGAGACTTTTATCTCCAATTAATCACCAAAAATCCACAAATGGAGCTGTGATTCAAGCTGTAGAGTGCTAGCCTTGAGCATAAAAGTTCAGGGACAGCACTTAGGTCCCTAAGTTTATGCCCCATGACCAGCACAAACAGATAGATAGATAGATAGATAGATAGATAGATAGATAGATAGATAGATAGATAGAATATAAAGGATGCCCATCAGAGTCACATGAAACAATTCAATCTCCAAGGATATAATATTAATTATCATTTACTAAAACTATCACAGCACTTGCTCTGTTCTGTCTTCTCCTGAATGTGTGTATGGCACGCACATGCACATGCACACATATACACACTCATGCAACACAGCAGAGAGGTTTTATAAAACACAAGCTCTAGCGGCAGGGAAGTAGACCTGAAAATCCTGTGGCACCTCCTCGGGACTCCATGACTGAGAACCTAGTTTTGTTACCATTCCCTGGGCAGCCAGCCCAGGCCATTTCCTAGAATCTGGAGAGTTGACCCAGGGGGCAGTCCTGAGCTCACCCACCAGCCTATCCCCTGTTTCTGTCCAACCACCTCTGGGTGGGGAGGACTTTCCCACAGTTCTCCATCGTCAACACCATAGCCAAGGTCATGACCCAGGGCTGCTGACTCCCAGAGGGTCATGGTCCCATGTCATGATCTGGGTCAGAAGCCCTGAGGCCAGTGAGTTAAAGAGCTCTGGGATCTCCAGCATTAAGAACCACAAGCAACTCCAGGTCCAGCCAGGCAAAGATGGAACAGCAGCGGACAACCCTGCAGAGAGGCCAAATGAACTCCCACTCCTTCATTTACAGGACAGAATCCATCGCTAACCCACAGCTGGGAGGAAAGGAGCCTGCTTCCCTTGGCCACCCCCCTTGGAACACTCAGCCCCTTCCTGTCAAGTTCTTGCTTTTCACTGGAAAGTTTAAAAGCATCTTCCCAGGCCTGGCTCTTCGCTTTTGTTCTTTAGGAACAAAATGGCTCAGCGTTTTAGTTTCTAGTCATCCATCCAGTAGCTCAAACAGAAGCTGGAGCTAAACACTGGGGGTTCACACCTGCAATCCTAGCTACTCAAGGGGCTCAGATCTGGGGATCACAGTTTTGAAACAAATGACACTTATCTTTAATTAACCCGCAAATACCAGCAGTAGAGGTTCAAGAGGGTAGAGAACCAGCCTTGAGCAAAAAAGGCAAGTGACAGCACAAGGCCAGAATTCAAACTCCAGTACCAGAAAAAGAAAGAAAAAGAAAAAGAAAAAAGTAAGAAAGCAAGGAAGGAACACAAGAAAAAAAAAAAACAGAAGCAGGAAGCAGATTAGGTACCTAGTGATGCTTGACTTCACAGCAAGAGATGAGGAGACTGGAGCCAAGGAGGGGAGGACGTGCCAGGCGGCCAGGCCATGTACCCTTGGAACACGTAGCCTTGTCAGGGCCATCTTGGTTAATCATGTCACTGGCACCCAAAAGGTAGAAGGCAAGAGCACTGCCAACCTACCCCCACAATGCACAAGGCAGCTCCCAAGACCCACTCTCCAGTCCCACACAGGTCCACCCAGGAACAACCGGAAGTGACCTTCACTGGCCCCCACTGGCCTCACCCATGGAGCACAGTCATGGAGACAGGAGCCTGGCACTGGTCCCGGTCCACACAGCCCATGAGGAGCATCCCCTGGGCCTCAGAGGTTCTCAGCTGGGGTGCAGGGGGAATCTGAGACACTTTATGCTTTCATATCACAGTCTGACCTCATCAGCCCCAGAGGAGAACAAGCATCAAGAAACACACTTTGATGTTTACCAATTTTCTTTTAAGAAATCAAAGTGATATAAGAAAGAGTCTCAGCAAGCAGCCAGGACAGGCCTAGAGACAGACAAGCTGGAAAATAGCCCACAGGCCCAGCCAGGGCAGGGCCTAGACCCCTCTCACTGAGGAAGAGCCAATAGTACAAAGTGCTGAGAAAGAGAGAGACAAGAAATAAGGGAGTTTGGGACAAGTCAAGTGAGTCCCCTGATTATGGAGAAGGCTGGTGTGCCAGGCCTTGTCAGAACCCCCTAGAATTTGCCTTGTTCTTCTGCAACCTCAAGCTATATTCACTCAAACCATCTAGATGGATGGGTTTGGTGGAAAGACAGTTCACCACTTGTTCCCATTTCTCACCTCCCTGAGGACAGATCTCCATGTGCCCTGCCTTGGTTGAAATTGCTCGTCCTACTCCAACCATCTCTAACCAGCATCTGTGTAATAACTAGACTTAGGAGCCAGGTGTGGTAATGCACACCCATAATCACAACCCTGGAGACTGCCAGAAGGATCACAAGTTCAAGGCCATGCCTATAATCCTAACTATTCAGAAGGCTGAAATCAAGGATTGTAGTTTGAAGCCAGCCTGGATAGAAAAGACTGTGAGACTCTTTTTTTTTTTTTTTTTTGCCAGTCCAGGGCTTGAGCTCAGGGCCTGAGCACTGTCCTTGGACTTTCTCAAGGCTAGAGCTCTACCACTTGAGCCTCAGCACTACTTTCGGCTTTTTTGTATGTATGTGGTACCAAGGAATCGAACCCGGGTCTTTGTGCATGCTAGGCCAAACTCCCGGCCCAGAGACTCTTACCTCTAATTAACTACCAAAAACACTAGAAGTGGAACTATGGATCAAGTACTAGAGCATCAGCTTTGAGTGAAAAAGCTAAAGGACAGTGGTCAAGCCCTAGTTCCAGCCCTGGTAATGGTACCAAAAGAGAGACAGAGACAGAGAAACAAACACAGAGACAAAGAGACACAGAGATATCCTGCCTACATAGTGAGTTCCAGGCTAGCCTGAGCTATATAGCAGGGCATTTTCTCACCCTCTGCAGCCTCACTTAGGGAAAAACTGTCAGGAAGCTACAACAGCAGGTAAGAGCCAAAGGCCAGATTACCAGGGGCCATCATGGATAGGCCTGAGTTTACTCCTCTGAGCAGCTGGAGGGCACAACCAGATTGACCTCTGAAATCCCAGCACTGACTGCTCAAGTGGGAGGAGGCTCTCAGCCCTGCAGTGAGCTGTGTCAAGGGCCTGTGCACCTCCTTCTCCTCGGGCCCACCCTGCAAGAGGGAGGTTCCAGGCTCTAAGGCTATTTCTGCAGTAACCAGGGAGCCTGGGGCTAGGACAGGACCGGAATTACAGAAATACACACTGAGATCCCAAGGGCTGCACAGGGCAAGAGAGGCAGATTTATTTTCATCAGTGAAATCACTGGAACTTAATCCCTGAGCAAGCCAACCCAGCAGACGGCTATGACTCCGCACCAGGGCAGAATTAGCTAGCCCTCAGCTGCCCAGGCCTCCCTGCTGGGGTGGGCAAGGAGAGTGTGCAAGGAGAATGCCAGGCTCGGCCAGCTCCACCCCAAGGCTCCAGCTGGCACTCCCATACGCACTTACCACCCTGTGTCTTAGATGTGGGTGCAGAAGTGGGCAGAGAGGGGTGAAGGGGCTATATCTAAGCTTCACAGGGCAGGAGGTGGGCTCAGAAAGAAATGGTGGGAGGTTTATTGATGACAAAAAGATTTGGCTCCACTCCCACACAGCGGTGTAAATATCTGTAGGTAACTTGACATCTCTGAGCTTGCTTCTTTGAATGTGAAGGAGAAAACTTGGTTCATAGGGAAGTCATGAGGATTAAAGAACGATTGGGGTGCTTTCAGGATCTCGCATAGGAAGGGATAGGGGAGGACGGCCTTCCCAGTTCCGATGGGATGGGGCTGAGAGTGTCAGCTAACACAACCCTTATGGAGGCCAGTTCATCACTGCCTATCAAGACTGTACATGCATATAACCTTGCACACAGAAGTGTCAACTTCCATAAACTGTATCTCAGAGTCTTGTACAAGCAAAAATGGTATATACACACAGGGTGATTTCTGGAAACCGTAGAAGATAGGAAATAACCTAAAAGTCCAGGACATTTAAATAAAGCTTATAAAATTACTATGTTATTAAAACAGTTATCAGCACGGTGGACTATTATACAGCTGGGGGAAAAAAGAAAAAAACAACTCATCTGCTTTCCAAACATCTCAGATGTACTCCTGCCCCAGGACCTTTTCACTTTCTGTTTCCTCCTCCTACAAGGTCAGATAGACACTGACCAACTCTCCCCTTGCTTCAAATCTTTGCTCAAATGTTCCCCTCTCTGGGAGGCCAATGCTTGCCACCTTGTGTAAACTTTTGACTTGCCCTTCCAGCCCTCACCTATTCCCCCTCACTCTTGCTCTGCTTGACTTTTTCGCCTTCCTATATCCTCAGTCATGTACTTAGGAGGCCAGGAACTACAGCCTGATCATCACAGGTGACCAGTGGCCAGGAAGGGGAACTCTCCAAGTCTGAGCAGAGGAGTGGGTCACCCCAAGGAAGGAGGCAGCCTGCGTGGGAATGACAATAGGCCAAGATTCTCCTGCAAACCTTGGATCGTGTGCAATCAAGAACAGAGGTCATAAGCCAGATGCCGGTGGCTCACGCCTGTAATCCTAGCTACTCAGGAGGCTGAGAGCTGAGGATCACAGTTCAATGCCCAGGCACTAAAGTCCATGAGACTCTTATCTCCAATAAACTACTCAGTAGGGACAGCACTTAGGCCCTGAGTTCAAGCCCCATGACCAACAATGACAAAAATAAACCAAAACACTGGATTTGCAGCCAGCCAGAGCTCAAAGCAGCTCAAGAGCAGGTGCCACCCCTGCCCATTTTCTAGGCAAGAATACTGAGGCTTAGAAAGCGAAATAGATTCTCCCAAGACCAGCAGAAGGCATGAGGCAGACCTGAAACTTGCTCTCAAGTAGCTGAAATCCCAAGCCCACCGGGTAAGGTGCCTGCCGAGGACCCACAGCCTCTGGAAGACATGAGTTCTGTCCCTCCTTGGCCCACTCTAAGACACCATCTTTCCTTTCCATGAAGGCAGTCTATTCCTTAAGTCTCACAAGCTCAGGGCCTTTGGCAGGCCTTTAATAGGTCTTCTGCCAAGGAGAGGGGCGCAGAGAAGAAGGAGGAGATTTATAGGGGATGAGTCACCCCTGAGCAGCTGGGGAGGAGAGGGAGGGAGGGATAGCATAAACGGAAAAGGGACTGATCATGTGCCAGGTCCCAGATCCATTGAAACCGGGGCCCATAAATGGCCTCATAACTGTCCTTTGGACAGAAAGCAGGAACTAGAGGGGTAGACAGGAAGGGAGGGGCCCTGCTGGGGGAAGAGAGGGGTCCAGGTGGAAGGGGAGGAGCAGGCAGCATGCAAGGGCTTCTGGGAGGATGCTGCTGATGGAGAGGTAGGCCTCCAAGCCAGGCCAGGCCAGTTAGTGATTGAGCTAAACTCTAGCAGAGAGCACATCATTCTCAGCCCAGCACAGTACCAGCCCCTGGAACATGACCCCAGAGGGAGAGAGGGGCCAGGCACTCGTGAAGCAGGGATGGGCACATAGAACCTGGTTAAGGCCCAGTGAGGTGTGCTCTATAATAATCCCAAAGAAGCTTCCCCATCAAGGAGCTGAACACTGATGTGGCACTGGGAACCCCTCAGCCTGAGGACATGGAGATTCCCCCTGGGGGCCACACATCTGTGCTACATCTGGTCACATCTACCAGGCCTGCACGAATGTAGGCCTCCATGGCCCATCTGCACAGAAACGGAATGGCTCCTGGGGAAGGGAGTCAGTAATAATGACACAAAAGGAGAACTCCAACAGCATGGAGGAAGCAGAACCCAAAGCTCAGCCAGGGCCGAGGAGGCCAGCGCCATTATCAAAGGCAGAGGACCCCAAGAGCGCAGGGCCCATGCTCGGTTACACTCAGCATTTGTCCTTGCCCTCGGTCTCTGCTAATCCTTCCCTCCTTGCCCATGCAATCGCCACAGCCATACAAGAAAAGCATACAGCATACAAGCAAAGCCAGGCTTCCCTTCCTTGGGCTCTCTAGACTTGGAGAAATGTGTTTATGGCTGGCACACTTCTCTTGATGCTGCCTCTCCAGCCCCAGGCAATCTTAGACTCATTTCTATTTCCCAGAAAGTACCCACAGTACCCATCACTCCTAATAGACGGTTGAAATCAGGCCCCAGTGGCTCATGCCTATAACCCTAGGCTGAGATCTGAGGATCACAGTTCAGAGTTAGCCCAGACAAGAAAGCCTGTGAGATTCTTATCTCCAATTAACAACCAAAAAGCCAGAAATGGAGCTGTGCCTCAAATGGTAGAGTGCCCGCCTTGAGCAAAAACGCTAAAGGACAGGGTCCAGGCCTTGAGTTCAAGCACCAAATAAATAAATAATAATGGAGAAAAGAAGGAAAGAAGAAAAGGGACCCAGGGAAGAGTTGGATAGCATAATGGGGAAAAGCAGCTGAAAGTGGGGAAGAAGATTAAATTCTTTTTCTTGGATGTGATTAGAGTGGTTATCTTGGGGACTCAGCAGGTCTGGCAGGAGAAGTGGGCCGGGGGGGAGGGGAGAACACGCATCCTGCCCACTACCTCAACTGCGACTGCATTCTGAGCTCAACAAGAGGGCAGATTGTGCTACCCCAGCCACTGGCCATGAGCTTGAGGTCACCCTGAGTATGGTTCCAGCTTCCTACCTCCCTGCAGATGGCAGAGATAAAGAGACCAAAGGCGCATTCACACAAGAGAGGATTGGCTTACAGTATGTTCTGAGCCAGACTGCTGCCTCTCAAAGCAGGACCAGTGAGGGTCTGGGGACATGAGGACAGAGCCAGCTAGTCCAGCCCATGGGGAGCAGTGCTAGGCGAGTGGCTAATGGTCACTGGGGTCATGTTCTCCATCCTCAAGGTCAAACTGACCTGGTGTCTGAATTTGTAGGGTGCTAATTGGCCTGGTAGGTCTAGAGAGGTCTCCCTTCCTACTGGAGGGGAAGGAACCCAGAATTCAGTATTTCACCCATGCCTGTCACTGTTCCTCTGGAGACATCCCTCACTAGACCTACCTAGCCTTTCTGTTTCAGCACCTCTCCCCAGAGGCCAAAAGCCCAGACTCCTGGCCTCCCTTCTCACAGTCTAGAAGTTCTATCATTGGCTCATTCAAGCCCCTCCTACTGTGATCGAAGTTTGTCTCATAAGGTCTATAGTCCTTTACTGAATCTCCTGCCCACCCCAGGGTGCAGGCTAGCAAAACTCTCCTCTCCAGTAGTCAGGAGAGATGGCTCAGTGAAAGTCAACTCAATGTCAGGCCCTCAGAACACATGCTCAGCCACTCACTACCTAACATTCAGACATGCACAGCAGATTTATCATCAGACCTTCACATTCTGTCCTGAAGCATCTGGGACCACTGTGATCTCTCTCTCTCTTTCTCTCTCTCTCTCTCTCTCTCTCTCTCTCTCTCTCTCTCTCTCTCTCTCTCTCTCTCTCTCTCTCTCTCTCTCTCTCCAACCCCCCTCCAAACCAGGGGGCTGCCTTCTTCAGCCTCCCATCTCCCTGCCTGAACTCCAGAGGTGAAGGAAGGCAGAAGGATCAGAGGGTAGGCAGGCCAGCTAGGAGGCAGATCTCTAGTTCCTCTGCCTCTCTGTTCTCAGGATCTGAAGCTCAGCCTCTGCCTAGGCCACTCCGGTTACAGCTCCAAGGCTGGAAGGAGATAAGGCCAAGAGCCCAAAGCTGTGGGTAAATAATCCTTTCATGGAAGTTATAAAATGACAGTGGCTGTGCAGATGCCCGACAACTACAGTGGGAAGCATGAATGGGTGGATCACACTCCAGGCTGGCCCTGGCAAAAAGTAAGACTGCATTGCAAAATTTAAAAAAAAAATGATCAGCACTAAAAGGGCTGAAGCATAGCTCAAGTGGTAGAGCACCTGCTTAGCAAACATAAGACTCCAAAAAAAGGAATCAAGACATGGGCTGGGAGTTTGGCCTAGTGTTAAAGTGCTTGTCTTGTATGCACAAAGACCCGGGTTCGATTCCTTGACACCACATACATAGAAAAAAGCTGGAAGTGGTGCTGAGGCTCAAGTGGTAGAGCTCTATCCTTGAGAAAGTCCAACGACAGTGCTCAGACCCTGAGCTCAAGCCCAGGACTGGCAAAAAGAAAACAAAACAAGAATCGAGACAGCTATTAAATAGTTTTATATTAAAAAAAAAAAGATGGTCAAAACCTGTTTCGTGGCTCAAGTCTACCCCCCACACACACACGCACGCATGCACGCACGCATGCACACAAGGAAGGTATAAGAAGAACAAAAAGTAGACACAGGAGCCGCTCTGGAGCTGAGCACTTTGAACACAGCTCTGCTGTATTTCTCAAGGCATTTCAGACAGGTGGCTCAAAGATGGATGGGACTGTGCTGCCCTTGAAGGACAAGACAGGAAGGGACCCAGAGGTTCAGCCAGAGAACAGAGGCATGGCACTGGCCTTCCGGATCCCAGTGGTTAAGGCCAGGAATGCCACGCATCTCCCGTGGGCCAACAGGAAGAGCCAGACCATGTCCAAGAGAGTCAAGGCAGTGGCAGGGACCTGCTGCAAGGGGCCTAGGTGGAGCTGCAGGAGGTGGGCATTGGGACAGAGCCTGAACATCCATCCATCAAGAGGGAAGTATGAGTGATGAGGAGAGGGAGGGCTCCAAAGCAGTCCCATCATCACTGTCATCTTTACACCATCATCAGGGTTTAGAGCTGGAAGTCCCTTTAGGAACCCACAGCAAGTTGATATCAGAAGCAAGGCTCCTGACTCCCCAAAGTGGGGAGCTATCAATAATTCTTAGGGAAGGCCAGCACGGATTGGGCCAAGCATTCGACCAGCTTTCTACAGTCAATCTCATTGAAACCTCAAGCAAAAACTCTATACGGGAGATGTATGCTGCTACAGTACCCACATTTCAGAGCCTCTCCTGACTGGTGCAACCACTAGGCCACTGGCTTCCCTCCTGAGCTAGTGACCTGGGAAGGTCTGTGAGGGAAGCACAGCCGGGTCATCTCAGCTCCTCAGTGGTTCCAAAAGGAAATTCACATCGAGCACAAAGAAATGAGCAGAAAGGCTGTGCCACTTCCTCACTAAAGAAAGCATATAGAAAAAGGGCCGCTGAACACGACCAGAGCCAAAATCTCACCACGGGATCATGTCTAGAATCCTAGCTACTCAGGAGGCTGAAATCTAAGGATCACAGTTGAAAGCCAGCCCAGGCAGACAAACCTGGGAGACTCAGGCCCAATTAACCAGCAAAAAGCCAGATGGAGCTGTGGCTGGAGTGGTAGAAGATCTACCTGGAGTGAAAAAGCTAAGCAACAGTGCCCAGATCCTGAGTTCAAGCCTCCAGTCCTGTCACCAAAAATAAACTCACAAAAGAGCCCGAATGTTGTGCTTTACAGGTCTGTCTGTCACACATCTGACTCTCTCCATCTTACAGATCTTTCTCTCAGCCTGTTTGCTGTGTGTGTTTCCCTCTCTCTTCACCTTAAAACACAAGCAGAGTCCTGGGAGAAGCCCATCCCCAAAGACGTCATCAGAGCAGGGAGCCAGGCACTGGAGAGAGTAGACACCCCTACCCCCCACCCCCAGGGGGAGGGAGGACCTGTCCTCACCAGCCCTGAAGACTGGCAAGCTTTGATACCAAACCAAGCCCACCTGTTACCAGCCCGGCTCTCTTGGGAAGCCAATGGGAGCAAGGACTGGAGGTGGAGATGGGCCCCCAGCACCTTTGCCCAACTTGCCATCTCCCTTTGCCCTCTTTCCACCTCAGCATTGGCTTCTCCAGCCCTGGTCTTCTCACTGCAGGCCACTTTCCCCTCCTTTCCCTGAAGTCACTACAGGCTCTATGCACTTGACGCCCACAGGGTTCAGGAAATGGGAGTGAATGGGTGGGCAGGGAGGTCAGCCCTTGGCTTCTCAGAGGCGGCCTCCATCCCAGTCCTAAGAGCTTGCTTCCGAGAAGGCTGGCCCTGGAACACTCGGGGAAAGCTGGAAGCTGTTCTTTGCAGCACAGGCAAAAAAAAAAAAAAAAAAAAAAAAAAACCAAAACCAAAATCAAAAACCACAACCAGCTCCCTCCCCCCTCAAGGCGGGGGAGGGGGGGCAGTCTCAGGAGTCAGAGCTCAGGCCAAGAAGCTAATGGGGCTCCTGGAGGCTTGAACCATGGTGTCAGCCAGGTCACTGAGCTGGCAGGCTCTAGAGCAACCCTCTGCCTAGAGGCAGCCACTCCAATCACCTTCCCTGACCTTCCCAGTCAGGACCCCAGCCCCACCACTACATGGAGCCCTGGACATTCCACATACGAGGGGTCCACTGTTCCCCCTCCAGCTTAAATGCCAAATTCCTGACCTGGAATACCACTGTGGAAAGGAGGGCACTCCGGTGGGCCCTGCTCCAATTTGGTGGCTCTCCTTACAAGAAGAGAGCAGGACACCAACACACAGAGGGAGGCCATGTGGGGACACGGGGTGCCATCTCCAGTACCCTGGAATCTTAAATGTTTGGTGCTTTATCCCTACTCACACATGAGGACACTGAGGCAGACACACTGCCCAACTAGGGAGCCCCACAGGCCTCCTGCATGACTGACACACTGTCCCTGCTCCTTCACAGCCCTGTGTCTAGCTCCACCCATCCCTGCTGGGACAGGCCCACAAGCCAGCAACAGGGAGCCACAGTAGGAAGAGAAGGTGGGCTGGCCCCTGGCTGCTGTCCCCGCTCAGCTGGCCAGGCCAGGGAAGAGAAGGGGCTGGCAAAGCATGAGCAGCCAGAGGCAGAAAGCCAGCCTCTCAGCTTCCAGACAGGAGCCCCTCTGTCCTGGTGCAATGAGCTGACCTTTAACTGGCCAAAGGTCACCCTGGCTCCATTCCTCCTGCTGGGGGAGCCTTGGATCAGAGGGGCAGGGAGGAAAAGCCAGGGGCAGGAGAGCCGGGCCAGGATCACTCCATGCCAGCCTCTCCTCTTCTCTCCTCTCCTCCCCCTGCTTCCTCTTGCTCTGTCTGTTCTCCTTCCTTCCCTCAAACCTTGTCTTTCCTTCTGGCCCTTAATTATTTTACCTTTGATTTGCATGGCACTTTGTAGTTCACTCAGTGTTTTTACATTTATCATCACAATGAATCTGCACCGGGGAAGAGCCAGGGAGGCATTAAAAATTCCTTCAAATTGCCAAGTGTTCTTGTTAAAAATGCAAACATCCCAGAACTAAGAATGCGGCTGCAGCCATGGGCTTCGGAGCTAATTCACTTCAGTGTCTGCTTCCTCCAGCCCCCTTCCTCCCTCCCCCCCCCCCCCCGCGCCCACTCCCGCACCAAGGGAAGAGGAGAGCTTGAGGGAACAGGCTCAACAACTGAGAATAGGAGGAAGGCAGCCCCAGAAGGAGCAGGAAGCTATGGGGACAGCTTTGAGGACACACTGCCAATTCTCTAAAGTTGTACTTAAAGAACAGCAGCCTCACTGGGCCCTAAGTTCTAGTCCAACCATCCTCTCCCTTACACCTCTTTGAAATCCACTACTAGCTCTGCTGCCTCCACCAGAAGGCTTTCAGAGTGGAGCCATGAAGTCCAAACCCTACATGAGGGAAGCAGGAGCTGGGCTCCTTGCTTGAGTTCCCCCTTTCCCAGCTCTGCCACCTGGCACAGAATGCTCCAGCTCCTGGGCTTTAGCCCTGGACAAAAACAGGAGAGCTTATCGTTAATACTAATAAATGAAGCAAAAATAAGGGTTTGGGATGTGACTCGAATGGCGGAACACTTGGTAAGCAAGTGCTAGGCTCTGATACCAAAATAAATAAGTAAATAAATGAATGACTCCAGAGATCTAGGCAAGCTCATTATGGGTAGGCTTGCTTTAGAAAGTTCCACACCCATCCCATTACACAAACGAGCAGCCTAACAGAAGTGAAGAAGCTACCTGACGGACTTACAGTAGAATGTTAGGCTTTGTAGCTCTCAATTAAACATGCGGAGATTTCAATTCTGCAGCCTTGAGGGCTTTGATTCCAGCTCCCACTTTCCTGGGCTGTTGATGAAAATTCAGAGGCCCCAGACACTGCATCTAAGTCCCCAGGGCTCTGATTTCAGAGAACACAGGCATGAGCCTGAAGAAAACCAACAGTGGGTTTGAAAGAAATGTAGCAACGGTGGGGTGGGGGGAGGCAGTATTAGAAGTTGTACTCAAGGCCACCTCATCCAGGGAACCCTCTCTCCAACAGAACCAGCGTCATACAGTCCCAAGAGGAGCCAGAAGCCCCTGGTCCCCACCTACCCTCCATGCCATCCTCACGGTGCCCACTGAAGTTGTCATAGGAATCCCAGCGGATAAGGGGGTCAGAGGTGTTGTAGTCTACCGACACACTCGGTCCATTCTCCAGGTGCTCCATTCCTGAGAGGGATGGGAAATGGGGGGGGATAAACAGCTGGAAACACCCCCAGCACCCCAAGGATGTTCCAGAGGGGTTTCCTGTTCCTGAGCAGGGGGTGGCGGGGCTAGGAACTGAGCCTTGGTGGAGAATCCAGGGGCCTGGCTGCCTGAATCCTTCAACTCACACTGGGTCAGAGGGCAAATCAGAACCGGACAGTGGAGCATGAAGGCTCTCTAAAGACAACAGACACCCCCTCCCCGCCTGCCTCTGGTCTCTTTCTTCTCTTCTGGGATCTCTAAAGCCAATGAGCAACACATCTGCCTAGGAGCTTGGAGACAGGGTAGAAGATAGGCTTGTCGTGGGCTGCTTGAAGCCAGCAACAGCGGAGATATCACAGCCTTGACATTGAGAGGTCACAGAGACCCTCAGAGGCCATGTCCAGCGTTCTTAAAATGTCCTCCACTCCAGACAGACATCTCTATCCTCCCAATCCTCAGACAGTTGGCAGCCTGAGTGAGCTACTTTTCTGGTTTGGCAGTCCTTTTTTTTTTTTTTGTCTATCCAGAGTGTCTCTGCCTATAACCTATCTTCATCGCCTCTCATGATACTCTCAAGTAAGATGAACAACTGGTCTCTGTATTTAAACTAGAGGCTTAAAGCTATTATTAAATTGGCCTTTGAGGTTGAATCACCTCCATTCTTACAAATAGCCCTCCTTCACCAGCACCTTTGAGCGCTATCCTAGATATCCCTTCCACTCACCAAAGCCCTCAGGCCCTGAACATAACCAGATTGGTGTCTTAATAGAGCCAGAACAGTTTAACCATGACAGTGCCTCTCTGTCAGTTTTTTGTATTTTTTTTTAATAATCCAGTGATTAAGCCACTGATTCCTGCTTAGCCTGGGATCCTGAGCTCTTTGTCTGCTGGCCCAGCTCTCAATCACAGGTGACTTGGTGACTAATGAAGCTAGAGGAACAGATGAGGATGGAGGGATGGGAATGCATGTACCTTGAATTTTCTCCGGCCCATAAGAAAACACAAACTCCACCTTGCCATATTCTGGAAATCGATCATCTACAAAAAGAAAAGGAAATACAAAAAAAAAAAAACAAGCAATGAAGTCCCAAAAAGGACTCTAAAAAATGATGTCATAGCCAGGCGCCAGTGCCGCATATCTATAACCCTAGCTACTCAACAGAAAATAAAAGTCAAATGTATATATGACACATAGTAATATGATGATTAACCTGTTTATATCTGTTATATATATATAGGCATAATGAAATCATAGCTCCTACCCAGAGATAGTTTACCTGAAGGAACCACTTCTTATCTATTATTCCAGGAGTCTACTATTCCAGCCACACCCCCAGCCCTTTTAGCTTTAGTTTAATTTTTAGATAAGGGTTCATCTTTCCCCAGGACAACTTCAGGAAGAGATCCTCTGACCTCCACCCCAAACGGCATGTGGGGATGGCAGGCAAGTGTGTGGATTGCAACCGTGGATGGGGATGGCAGGCATGTGTGGGGATCACAGGTGTGTCTGGGGATGGCAGGTGTGTGGGGGGATCGCAGGCATGTGGGGGGATCACGTATGTGTGCAGATCGCAGGCATGTGTGGGGATCGAAGGTGTGTGTGGCCCAGCGAAGGCAGGACACACTGGAGGAAGTGGGAGGACAGGGTGTAGGGCAGAAAGGAGAAGAGGTAAACGATCCAGAGCAGCCCAGGCTCCAGAAGCAGTGACTGCAGCCTGAAGCCCCAGGAGACCCCAATCCCAATGCTGTTCTAATTTCTGGTTTGTTCCTTCCCAAGCCTCCAGGAACATCCTGACACCTACTGTACCACGGAGCTCACCACCGTAGGAACCACCACCACCACCGCATCTCCTCACCCGGGGCTCCTCTCTCAGCCACAGCAGCCCCGCCCAGGAAGCCCACCTTTGAAGGCATCATCAAGGTCCTCCTTCCCAAACACAACTCCCAGGTCGTGGATGGCACAGGTGTGGAACTGCACACGGAAGATGACATCCCGGGCTGGGCTGCGGAACTTCTTATGGTAGCACTTCAGCTAAAGGAGGAGAGGGGACAAGGCAGTCGAGTCCCCAGAGAGCTTCCTGATGGGCTTCCCTGAGCCCCACGGGGTCAACAACACAACACAGGAGCTCAGAGCTCTCTGAAGAAACGTTTAGAACAGCGAAGGGGACCGTCCTGAACTATCCTAGGAAGGTCCCGTTCACAGCGGGGAGAAGAAAAAGAGTGGGCTTGCCTGCAGCAGGCAAGACTGAAGTGAGAGTCAAAGCATACTTCTCACCAGT
Source organism: Megascapheus bottae (assembly GCF_031878675.1). NCBI lineage: Eukaryota > Metazoa > Chordata > Mammalia > Rodentia > Geomyidae > Megascapheus > Megascapheus bottae. The sequence goes on from NC_143529.1 coordinate 23,848,826, forward strand.
AGGAAACCAGGAGGTAAGGGCTCACTGGCAATTCTCTAGACATCTGAACAGTTGCCAGGCAGTACCAGTGGCTCCTAGCTACTCCGGAGGCTGAGATCTGAGGACTGTGGTCCAAAGCCAGCCTGGGCAAGACAGTCTGTAAGACTCCTACCTCTAAAAAACTACCCCCAAAATGCTCAGAAGTGAGCTGTGACTTAAGTGGTAGAGTGCTAGCCTTGAGCAAAAGAAGCTCAAGGCTAACACTGAGATCCCAGGTTCAAGCCCCAGGACTGGTACCCCCACAGCCCCCCCCAAAAAAGAAAAGGACTTTAGGTGAATTACACTATCTTTTTTTTCTGATACATTCCTTTTTTTGATTTGGTAAAGTATTGAGATGTACAGCTGACATACTCATGTTAAGTAAATGTCACAACAATCTGTTTTAAGAAAGAATCAGCACAATTCCCCAAATGTGTCCAAGCTCATTTGCAAATAACCTGATTCAATGAATGTAATTAAACTGATAACATTTCAACTGTCTTTATAAGGTATAACTAAATGAGATATGAGAGAATAAATGTGACTGCCTATCAGAAAGAAAGAAAGAAAGAAAGAAAGAAAGAAAGAAAGAAAGAAAGAAAGAAAGGAAGAAAGGAAGGAAGGAAGAAAGAAAGAAAGAAAGAAAGGAAGGAAGGAAGGAAGGAAGGAAGGAAGGAAGGAAGAAAGGAAGGAAGGAAGGAATCGGAGTAGTTCCCAGGGAAAGGACACCAAGTCAAGGGCAGGAAAGGGGAAGGAGTCTGGGCAGCCTTGCCACAGGGCCTAGGAGCCCAGATCCAAGCCCCAGAGCCCACCAGGGAAGCCCAAAATGTCCCCAGAGGGAGGAAGGGGCATGAGAAGAAAGAGTTACACTGAAAGGGAGTCAGAACTCACCAAGATGTCTCCCTTCAGGAGCAGACCTGGCTCGATGGTGATGCAGATGCTGGTCTGGCTGTCCCCTGGGATATTGCTGTGGGTGAGAGGAGGGGGGAGGAAGAGGGTTGCAGAGGGAGGGACAGCGTGCTTTCCCCACCGCCCCTCTACACAGAGCTGCTGGAACTCTGGCTCCTTCCTCCCTCCACCCTCCTTGGGAAGAAGAGGTGCGGGCAGCCTTCGGCCCTCCACTCCTGGATCCTCAGCTTGTACCTGGGACATTCAGCTTCCGTGGGCCACTTACTAGATGCCAGATGTGTAAACAGGTTGCATGGCTTGATAGATACGGAGAAATGGCCGACACCCTGTCAGAGAGGGGTAGATGTTAGCTAAGAAGCACAAATAGTGGGAGGGAGAGAACAGTGTGAAGGGAGAAAGAGAATGGAAATGGGGGGGGGAAGGGATGCAGTAGAAAGGGGGAGAAATACCAACTTTTCATTTGTGAGGCATAGTAGCTGGACAAAACATTGCTATATCTAATACTATCTACCACTAGACTCTGTACAGAGGCCACTTTGCAGAGGAATGGACTGTAATCCTACCTACTTGGGAGGTTGAGATTGGAGGAATCACAGTTCCAGGCTACTCTGGCCAAAGTAAAGTCTGTGTGACTCCATCTCAGCCAATGGCTGGGCCTGGTGGCACAGGCCCATCATCCCCCAGGGACATGAGGAAGCCCAAGTATGAGGAGAGCAGAAAGTGAGACTCCATGATGAAAATAATCGACATAAAAAGGGGCTGAGACGTGGCTTCCACGGTAGAGCAGAAGCCTAACAAGTGTGAGGCCCTGAGTTCAAATTCCAGAGCCATCAAAAATTTTGAATTAAAAAAGAGTCAAGAAGTGACATATTTGAAAGGCCAACACAAGTATTCAGCTTCCAGTCTTAAGACATCCTTACCACCCCATCCTGCCTCCTAAGACAAGGAAAAGGACAGTAAGCTGGGCAGGAGGAAGGCGGGGGAAGCTAGGCGCTTACCTCCTTTAGACTCAAAGTTGGGGATACCGTGCATGATCACGTGGTGCAGAAACAGGGGCTTATTGTTCATCTTGATGGAGCCGGAGAGCAGGCCACTGAAGTAATGCACATACCTGCCATGGAGAAAAGTCAGCTTCAGTGAGAGGCCTGGATTGATACAGTTCCCCCTGTACTCATTTCTGCAGGAATAATATCCAGAGCAGGATTCCCTCCCTACCTGCTTGGAGTCCCAGGAAGAAAATCAAACAAAACAGAGAATACAGACCTGAAGTTAGTCCAAGCCAAGGCACCCACTTGAAGTTCTATGGCGCCCCCTGGTGGTCCCCTTCCTGCCTCACTCCCAGCCCAGGGAACCCTCCAAGGTTCCAAAATTCTTCCCTACTTCCCTGACCCCCAGACAGGCATCACCAGCTCCTCACTTCTGAACAAGGCAAACTTACCAAACAGCAAGCCTCTCTGATGGCTTCACACTGAGCCAGCCAAGCCTATGCTTATTCTTGTCCCAAGTTTACACTTCCATTTTGGTTCTGCCCTCACTCACTCTCCAGATACAGGGTCATCCAGAAAATAATTACTATTTCATTAACAATTACAGTTCCTTATGCCCTGCCACCTCGCACAGGAGTCCCCTCTGTATCAGTCTCTTCATCTGGGATTTGTGATAACTAACTTCCAGTAGGTATCTTAACTCTAAGGCAACAACCCATAATTCTCTTCACAAAGAGTTTACACTTCCCTTCCTTGCAGACAAAAAGGAAAAGTTAGGTCCAGAAAGGGACATTGGACTCCCAAAGACACAACAAGAACACCCAAGGCCTGGGGTAGGAGGGAAAAAAAAGAAGTCTGGGCTCTAGAGCATCCGCCTGAATTAGGGCTCAAGCATTTCGCTGTAGATTGATTGGTACTTCCCCTCTTTCTGATTGGCCAAGGCTGAGTCAGATAGACCAATCAAATGCAGCCTGAGGCTCCTGGGAAGCTAACAACTGTATGAGGAGGGTGGGACCAGAAATGCATGACCATGTCAGAACCCACTGCCCCCCAAACTTGGCTGCTTGGCACACCTCCAGGCCCATGGGCCTCTCTCCCTGAGCCAGGGTGGAGCCACTTCAGACTACCAAGATAATTTGGTGGGCAGTCCAGCTCCTATTCAGGCCCCTGCCCAGCCCCCAGTCCCATTACTTAAACCGGAAACCTGGAATGGCAGGTTCCCATCAGATCTCCTATTGGCGCCAACAGGATATGTCTGTGTGCTGGGGACAATGAGTCAGAGGGCGGGTGACAATGAATGGGGGAATTGCAGGCAAAGCTGTCCCTCCACCCCTCTCCCCCAGTTCTCCTTTCCTCCAGCCACCCCCATTCACTGTCAGCAACACTGACAGGAGGGAGGGAAAGTGGCCACAGATATAGGAAACCCAACGGCTGCACTTTCACATGTGGGCTGATAGGGCAACAGGCACAGCACCAGACAGAGGCTGCAGGAAGATGGTAGGCACGTGCACACACACAAGCACACGCACGTGCACACACACACACACACACACACACACACACACAAGGGCTGAAATGAAAGCACCATGGAACCACTCTCACATCAGATGATCCCACTCTCCAGGCCACATCATGTCACTGCAAAGGCATGCGTCTCTATCCATATCCTTAACCTTTCAAGGTCAAGGGCCACATCATGACTGACTTCAGCAGCCATTCCAACTGAGCCAGGAGCCCAGGAGCCAGTACTTGGCCAGTAGTGCTGGATGTCCTGGGAACATCCTCACTGATCCTCAGCTGTTGTATCTGGGGCCTCACCAGGATTTTCTGCACTTAAAGACATCTCATCTCTGATTAGACACTGATGTCTCATGTTTGTAATCCTAACTACTTAGGAGGCTGAGATCTGAAGATCATGGTTCAAAGCCAGCCTAGGTAGGCAAGTATGTGAGACTCTTATCTCCAATTAACCAACAAAAAGCCAGAAGTGAAGCTGTGGTTCAAGTGGCAGAGTACTTGCCTTGAGTAAAAAAGCTAAGGGACAATGCCCAGGCCCAAAGTTCAAGCCCCAGGACTAGTGTGCACATACATGTGCTTGCACACACATACAGACACACATACACACACTCATCACTCTCTGGAGGAGCTCATCCTGAACTCTCTGAGCTTCACAGATTCTGCAGAACTGAGCCGACGCTCCGCACGCAGGTGGGCCTGAGTCTCACACTCTAGGTCACTAGTGCTGGATGGCTTTCCTAACAGTCTAGTGGTCACTTCAGTCTCCCCCGTGAACACTTGACATTGACATTGCCCTAGGCCTGCTGCCCTCAGAGCAGTACCCTTCTGGACAGTGGGCAGTGGGCAGCAAATTGGAAGCCAGCCCTGGTCAGCTGGCTGGTCCTTATGTACATGCTGGCTTTGCTACCATTTGTCCTGGCCCCTCCCCAGGCCTGTCCCTCATAAACTGAGGATGTCCCTTAAGATTATCCTAACTAAATCTCAAGATCACCTCTGGTATCCCCCACTAAAACAGCCCTACTCCCTGCCAGCAGAGTCAGTGCAGTGAGCCATTCTGTGTGGGCAGGCAACCTTATGGCTGGTCCATAAGGTCACTTGTTCCCCCCGACTCCCCGTGGACCTTCCCTAAGGGAAAGGGCTATGTTTTGTTCACTGAAACTGCCCAGGGCCGAATAGCTAGAGCAGAGGACCTAAATTTTGCCAACTGAATAAATGGATCCATACCAGCCCCAGTTATTATGAGACTCCAGTAAGCTCACATGGCTATCCTTAGCAATGTATTTTAAATTCTCCCACCAGAAGGTGACCCCATGGTGCATCTCTGTGACTCCCCAGAACCGACAGTAGTGCCATCAGTGTCCTGCCTTGGACAGCAGCACATGCGGCCACACCTGTAATCCTAGCTACTCAGGAGGCTGAGATCTGAAGCTCATGGGTCAAAGCCAAACCCAGGCAGAAGACTCTTTATCTCCCATTAACCATGAAAACCCAGAAGTACTGTGAAGCAAGTGGTAGAGTACCACCTGCCTTAAGAGAGAAGAAAAAGAAAAATCCACTAAGGGACAGCACCAGCACCTAGGCCTTGTGTTCAAGCCCTCATATAAGCACACACCCATATGCCTTCATTCACTGCATCTGCTGTCACCAGACCCATGCCCATGACGTCTGGCAGAGGCCCCTGAAGCTGGCCTGTGGGCACACACATGGGCTATAATGAAGGTCTTGTCCTGAGCACTCACCACTCCAGAATGGTCCACCCCACCTAAGCAGCAATTCCTTCTCCTGTGAGCTGCATGCGTGTACACACACACACACACACACACACACACACACACACACACACCCCACATGTGCCCCGGGGCCCACCTTTTCTGCGATGGCTGGCCGATGGGCACAATCTTATCTTCATAGAAACGTTTCATGGCAAATCGATCGAGAGCCTGGTCCGCACTGTGAGAAGAGACGGACAATCAGAGAAACCAACTCCCATAGCCAAGAGCTCCTCATCTTCTCAGTCCTGCTCCCCTAGTCCTGCAGCCATGCTGCATGAAGAGCTTTCCGCTCAGCCTGAGCCACCACCAACTCAAATCTGCCACTTATGAATGTGACCCTTCCTTCTGAATTAACACCTGCCAGACAATGGTGAGACTCCCACCTTTCTCAAAGGTCACACTGATAAGGAGTCTGACAGCTGAGGGTACACAGAGTGCTCCCCACTAAGCAAAAGGGAGTCTGGACTGGTTTTTTCAATGACACAGACCCTGCACAAAGTACCTTACCTGACCTCACAGAGTGCTAGAGAGACCATATTGAAATTAAAAGGACAGATCACATGGTAGTTACTCTGTCCTCACTGTCTACCTCTCCTCCCTGCTTACTAGTGAACCAGAGGGCAGCTGGGACAAGTACCCCCAGGAGCTGCTAGGTGGGGTATCCCCCATGGCTTCCCCGCCAGGGCCCCAGAGATTGGAACAGATTCTACTTCCCGCAGCCATCTGTGCTCTGGCTCCGCCTCAGAGCTGTGGGGAGGTGCCCTCTGCTGAGGCTTCTTGTGCCCCTCAAGGCCTCATGTCCCTCCACCTGGCAGGGACTATGACGGCGGAAGGGTGTCACTGTGTGAAGGCTGGTTGGCCCTGACCTGGCAGAGATGTTGCTGTAATGCATGTATGCCGCAATGACCACTCCGATCCTGCCTCGGTTTCCCTGAAGGAGGAAACAGAGCTTTTGACTGCATTCTCAGGCAGGCCCTGCTGCCCACCCCCTCACCCCCCGGTGGGGTGGCGCTCCTACCTTGTTGTGCAAGACGACAACATGGTGGGGGTCTGCATTAAGCCACGTGTCCATGGCCTTGCAAACACTGCAGATCTTCTCCAGCGCTGGAGTGTGTAGGTCAGGCCAGCCAAATTCCAGGACCTGTGTCCCCAGTCAAGAGTGAGGAGAGGAGCAGCCGAGAGGCCAGCCGTGGCCGCACACCCCAGCCTCCGGCACAGGGGTGATTTCCAACACGAAGGCCCCAGCTCCTGCCTGCTTGTAAGCCCTTCTGGGAAGCAGGCAAAAGCCACCACCCTGGCCTGACAACCCTGGGCCTCAAGCTCAGGGATACAATGACTCCCTGGTGGCCTCATGAAGTCTCAGCCCCTCTCCTAGCCTTGATCTTCAAGCCTGACTGGCAGAGGACACCAGCCCAGCCCTCCAGCTCCTCCCTCACAGCCTGAGAGCCAGAGACAAGGGAAAATAGCTTCTTGGTGCTCACACCTCTCCAGATCCGGCTCATATGGACCATGCATATGGCGGGGGTGGGGTGGGGAAGCCTAAGCGCACACAAGAAGACTCAACATCAACTTCTGCTTCCTTGAGCCCTTTCTAAACTCACAGTATATTAAATAAAAGCCTCTGACTGGGCCCACACAGCACTTTCTGCCAGCTGTCTACTTTGTCATCTGCCCCAGATATTATGGTGAGAGACTAGAATCCAGGACAGACAATGTGAATGGAGGATGGTGGGGGCAAAAGCAAAGACTAAGCAAACAGTGCAAGCACAAGCTGCTGGAACCACTTGCATCTAAGAACTGGAACTCTCCCTCCTCCAGCTGCAGCCCAGCGACCAGGTGCTCCCAGGAGGGAAGACCCGGGAGAGAAATGTCAGCAGGCAGCTTTGCCATCTGGAATTTGCATAATAGAAACAACCATTGTGTGGAAGTTTGTGTTCCTGATAGTAGGTGGCACTTGAACATGGAATAGGCTTTTCTAAGTTTTCTGATTTCAGAGGGGTGACCCCCATTCTCCTGCTCTTCCCAGGGAGTTGAAGTCACCCCAAAACCGCCATTGACTCACCTTGGCGTGAAGCTTTGTGATGTCAGGTCTCCGCTCAGAGAGGTTAAACAGCTGAAAGGACAAAAGGGACAGAGGAGGTGAGGACAAGGAGAAAGGAGAGGCGACAAGGACACCCCTGGTAACCCAATAATGGGGGTGTCATTTCCAGGTCCTCTGACCCCTGTCATGCCCAGGCAGAGCCGCACGGAGCCCTCACAGCCAGGGCCCTGGGTCACAGGCCAGACAGATACATCTGACCGCCTGTGCTACCTGAAAGAAATTCCATTCATCTCTGAACAGGCTGCCCAACAAGGATAAGGATAATAATGCACAGTAATAATGCAACTTAATAAAACATAACAATGCAACTTCAAGCTTCACCCCTGTAATCCTAGCTACTCAGGAGGCTGAGATCTGAGGAACAAGGTTCAAAGCCAGCCCAGGCACTAAAGACCGTGAGACTCTTATCTCCAATTAACCACTAGAAAACAGGAAGGGGTAGGGTGGAAGCCTTGATCTGAAGAGCTCAGGGACAGCACCCAGGTCCAAGGGTAGGGCAGTAGCCTTGAGCTGAAGAGCTCAGGGAAACCACCCAGGCCCAGAGTCCAAGCCCCACGACCAATTAAAAAATAAAATAAAATAAAATAACGAACTTCATTCTTCTAGACAAGAGGCTTTTTTTAAATTTCACTTTTTGTGGTTCTTTTTCTTCCTGTTTTTCCCCTTTTGTCGCTGTTATTGATTTCTGTACTTTTTGTCTTGTATGTAAGTGCTTCCAATTTGGGGAGGATAAGGGGAAGCACAGAAATGGTGGGACAAATGCTGAAATAATTCAGCAGTGATACTCACTAGACACTATGTTGGAAAAGAACTGTATAACTTGGGGGGGGTAGGGGTCGGGAGAGGAAAAAGAAATATACTCAGTACCTGACTTACGAAACTGTAACCCCTCTGTACATCACATTTACAGTATTTTTTTTAAAATAAATAAGCCAGAGGGGTATGAGGCCACACCCCTCGTGCATGACCACGCCCCTTGGGAGTGACCACGCCCTTACGAGCAGAGATCCTGGTGGAAGATGAGCCTGGACAGAACCCCACTGGTGGCATGGATGGCCAGCATGTGACCATCTCTGTTTGCCACTTTCCCCTTTGACTTTAGAACCATCACATAATAATGCGACTTCCTTCAGAGGGTGGGAAGCATCCTGGGGCGCCCTCTCAGACCTGGACACACCTTTCCCAGAACATGCCCCTGACTGCCTAGCCACATTCAGGCAAACCCCTGTTTCCAGTATTCCTCCCTGCCCTCCATGAGAGTGAGCATAACTGCCCATCTCTACCCACTGTCAGGAAACACCAAGACCACCATTACACCACCTGTGAGAAGAGAGAGCAGACCAGCCTGGAATGACAGCACAGCATCGCACTGAATCCTGGAATCAGGCAGGGGCTTAAGGGGCTTCTAGGCCGCTTCTGAACCCTATCTTACTTTAAGAATGGCTGCCAGTCAGCCAGCATCTACCTCCTGACAGTCTGTGCTAAAGACTTCACTTCTGACAGCTGGCTTCCTCTCAGAAGCTGGGGGGCGATGAGGAGCATAACAGAGATGCTCTGCAGGTGAGGAGCCCCAAGCTCAGTGAAGCAAAAGGGTCAAGAGCATACCGTTAACAAGCAGAGTCAGGATGTGAACCCAGGACTTTCTGGTGCTTAAAAACCGTGCTCTTAACATTGCCCCGACACAGCTACTGGGAGGGTTTCTGTAGTAAACTGAAAGTGTCCCCCCAAATCCATGCCTGCTCCAGCCTCACGATATGATCATAGTTAAAATAGGGCCTTCGTACACATGTAAGGATCCCCAATGTTTGATTCTTCTGGGTTTATGGCCATCCTAAATCTGACAACAGATGTCCTACTAACAAAAGAAGAGGACATGCCGAGTGGCCCAGGGTGAACTAAGACAGAGAGTGGTGACAGGTGACAAGCTGGGAGCCTAGTACTGGTTGCCACCTGAAGCCCAGAAGAGGCAAGCGAGGACTCACCCCTCAGGGAACATGACCCTGGAGCTACCTTGGTTTCAGACCTCCAGCTTCCAGCCCTGTGATGCAGTAGCTGCATGGCTACTTGTTCCTCCAGCCCTGGGATACACACAGCCTTCCTGCCCATCTCCACTGAAACACCCGAGGACAGTGCTTATGGCTGGGACCTGGGTCAGCCACATGCATCTCACTGGATCTGAGCCTATCCTGGGCCAGGGACAGGTCACCCTTTCTGAAGCATCAAAGGCACCTTACCACACAACTCAGCAGCAAAACCTGTGCGCGCACACACACACACACACACACACACACACACACCCCACTTGGTTCCAGATGTTGTGCCTGGCAGCAGGTGTTCTCCTTAGAACTGGCACAGACTACAGAAGGTGTGAAGACTCCGACCTCACAGGATACCCAGGAAACACCCAGGGCAGCCGAGAGGCGGATGGAGGGTGGGGTTGGTGGGGCAGGGGGCGGGACGCAGCTGAGCCGCCCTCTTACCAGGTAGCTGCCTCCATGCTTGGACTTGAGCATGTGCGCCACCTCGCGGAGGTTGCTGTGGAAGTTGTCCTCACTGGCTGTGCTGGAGAAGGACACGGCAATGATCCTCTCCGTGACGTACACCAGGTCCAGCTCACAGCTGTCCTCCACTGGCCTGCTCACGCTCATGTTTCTAGGGAGACAGTGAGCCGGCGGGGCTCAGATCAGAATCCAGCCCCAGGGCAAGCTCCAGAGGCCTGCACCCTGGCATTTGAGACGTGTTATCCCCATATCCAGCCAGAGTGCTTGGTGGAACCCCCCCCAGCCCACGGCCAAACCCAGAGGCTCCCCCTAAGAGGCACAGATAGCGGCAGTAGGCAGGTCCTCAAGAGGTAGGCTCCCCGTGGGTGGAACGGCTAGACAAGGGGTCCAAGGGCCCCACATCTCTCCACATCTCCTGGCTTTTCTCCCACGGGAGGGCAAATCTAGAGACAGAATCCTGAGATGGACCCCAGTGTCTTGGATGTGTTAGACAAGTACCACACCACTGGGCCACACCCCAGCTCACCTCCTCTGTCCAGTTGGGCAACTGCCCAATTCCATTCTGCCTCTACTATAAGGGCATAAAACTCAGCTGGGCAAAGTGGCTCATGCCTGTAATCCTAGCTACTCAGGAGGCTGAGACCTGAGGATCAAGGTTCAAAGCCAGCCTTGGCACAAAAAGATCTGAGACTCTTATCTCCAATTACCTCAAGAAAATGGGAAGTGGGGTTGTGGCTCAAAGGTAGGGCCGTAGCCTTGAGCTGAAGAGCTCAAGGACAACGCCCAATCCTAATTCAAGCTCCAGGACCCACAAAAAAAAAAAAACCAAAAAAACCTGAGACTCAGGTAGAGAAGCCAAGAGTGTGGGGGTCCTTAGAACTAATGAGCACAAGGCCTGTGGCTGGGGAGCCTAGAGAAATCCAGATCTGCAGCTCTCGGGTCAAGGATGAGCCATAGCTTCTCTCGGGTGGGATGAGTTGACAGCAGGGACCACAAACTTGCACAACCATCTTCAACATGGAGACACCCAAGGCACGGATCCTGCACACTCCAGAACCCCTGGGAAGGCACTGCATTGTCAGGAAACTTACAAACCCAGTCTCTGTCCTTCCTGGGAGTGAGAGGGGACTTGGGGGATGAGCCAATCAGCCCAGGCCTGTCCAGAGGTCTGACCTGCCCCTCCCTCAGGCTGGGTCCCAGGGAAGTCAAGACTGGAAGGCAGACTAGCACCACCAGCTGGTCGAGGTCTGCATTGCGCCTTGACCAACCCACTCCAGGGCTGCTCCAGTCACAAGGGGAGGCAAGGGGGCCCTCTAAAGAGTCTTCATGTCTATGGGCAGCTGGCAGCTGAGCCAGAACCACCAGAGGTTTCTGCCACCCACTGGAACTGGCATGTTGACTCATCTCAGGGCCTCCAGAGATGATGAGACAGAGAGGGAGGGAGACTGAGCCACAGACCTTGGCTATCACCCAAAAGGACAGGACTGCAGGGCACAGGGCCCCCGGCACGCCTTTCCCACATGAAGAACTTTCCTTTCACAAACGAGGCTCCACCATCAGAAAGCCCATCTTCCAAGAATGGGCTGGTGGCAGCCATCCCTCAGCTTGTCCTCAGCCAGCACCCCACCAGTTTGCAAGCACAGAAAGCCTCCCACCGGTCAATAAAGAACCCAGCTCTAGGTCTGTCTTCAAGCCAGAGCTCACCTGACAAAGGCCATTCACCTCAACCCTCTCACAGTGGCTTTCTGTCTTCAGTCCTGGGGACCCCTCCCCACCAAGCATGACTCCCCACCATCGCCTGCCTCCTCTCCCTGCACCCTGGCAGGCCAGACATACCTGATGGGCTGCGGCTGGGTGGGCTGGAGATTCGGGGTGACTCTGGTACAGCTCTGGGAAAGAGAGAAGAGACACAGCATTATGGGTGGGAAGGCAGGGAGGGAAGCAGCAAGGATGAGGTTCCACAGAAGCAGTTGGGGTGTTGCCACATACACATCTGGCTCCCTCCCCTGCCAACATTCCAGTCCCGCCACCCGGACACCAGCTACCCAGCAACCTGAGGCCAGAAGCAACCAGTGCCAGTCCCATCCCGCCCCCTGGGCATGTCTGCCCCTGTGCAAGCCCCCAGGGGATCCAAGGAAGAAGTCCCCAATTCCAAGACACGCCCCCCACCAGGGCTGAAGCACACTGGATTAACAGACACTGAATTCTTCCTGACTCACTGGGCCATCACAATGCTAACCCCAAGTACAAAACACCAGAGTATGACAACAGTGACAGCCTTCCATCCAGCTTCAAATCCATCGCCCCACACTCGAGCTCCCAAAAACAGTCACAGGGTTGGGAGCATGGCCTAGTGGTAGAGGACCTGCCTAGCATGCATGAAGCCCCAGGTTCGATTCCTTGGTACCATATACACAGAAAAAGTCACAAGTGGTGCTGTGGTAAAGCATTAGCCTTGACAAAGCCCAAGGACAATGCCCAGGCCCTGAGTTCAAGTCCTGGGACTGAAGCCATTTGGTCCAGTTTTGAGAGGGTGAACGGGGTAGAATATGATCAAAGTACATCATATCAAGGGCACCCTCAGGAGGCAGAAATCTGAATAATCACAGTTCAAGACCAGTACGGGCAAAAAGGTACAGACAGACACCCCATCTCAACGAGGAAGACACGGGCAGGTAGATGAAGATCTGGGGCCAACGGAGACAGAAAAGGGAGAAGCTATAATCAAAAACTAAAGGGTCGGAGGTATGGCTGAAGTGGAAGAGCGCCTGCTTGGCAAGCAGTTCGATCCCCAGCATAATGAATAATAATTTCAAGAAAGTTTGGAGTCAGAAAAGCTGAGCCTATCATAAAAACAGAATCAAGTGCTCTGGCCATGGGTCTAGCCCCATGTCAGTTAGTGCAGCTCAGCCACTCCAGTTCCCAAGGTTGTTGATTGTATCAAATTCAGAAAATGGCCCTCACTACGTAGCCCAAACCCAGACTCCACAGGGCAGCAAGGTGAGTCCCACAGACACTGGGTCTGGGCCCCAGCACCATGCTGGAGACACATCCCTTTGACCCTCTACTCAGAAGATCACAGTTCTAAGCCAGGCCTGGCCAGGAAATGAGACTCTTATCTCCAATTCACCACCAAAAAGCCGGAAGCAAAGCTGTGTGTGATTCAAGTGGTAGAGTACTAGCCTTGAGCAAACAAAAGCTGAGAGACAGCTGATTTCAAACCCCAGGACCGGCACCAAAACAGAAAGGGTAGAGGAAATTCACTGCATCCTTTAGAAATGAGAACTCTGTACCACTCACCCCAGCAGCTATCCACACCAACTCCACCCCCATGGTGCAGGGTCAGCTGTCCTCACCTCTGGGAGGAGACAGAACCAACAGCTACCAAGGAAGAGAGAAACGGAGGCACACAGAGACTCACCCCCAAATCTCAGGGAAGCTGTTGACCATGCAGGATTCGCACCCAGGCCTGGGCTGGGTCACAGACCCTCAGTGCTACTGTGTGTACAAAGCAAGGGAGGAGGCTCTGAGGCCTGGCTCCCAGCTGAGCCCACACTCAGGGCAGCTCAGGAGAGGCAGCTTCTCCATCCAGCCCCCAGAGGAGCTGGGGAAAGACTCCCCTGCCTGGGCGGGGGGAGAGGGGTGCTGAGACAGCTCAGCAGGAGGAGGACAGCTGCAGGAGCAGGAAGGAGGCTAGTGGGACTGCTGGGTGGAAAGTCTCCCAGTTCTGCTGGCCCCAAGGACTTGGGGTTGCATGAGTCAGGCAAGGGAGGAGGGGGATGGCGGTTGGTTTGCAAACCCCAAACCAGACCTTTCCAAAACTACCCACCCAGAGGAAGGCAGAAACTTAACACTTCATCCAGCCCATTCTGCTGGGCCCTGATGAGGCGGCCCTGATCGCCCCAGGCCTCAGGGCCACCCTGCTATAAATAGCCCCCTGGACTCCATTTGCCGCTGGTCCACAGCCACTCTCGGAGGAAGCCAGCCACAGCTGCTGAGAACAACCGGAGGCCACCGCTGCACCAACCCTTGCTTGAGGTGGGGCCAAGTAGCCTGGAGCCAGGCAAGGGAGCCAGAGGGACAGCATGGCAGGCCTGGGACAGGCTGGGCTGGGGAGCAGGGGGGCCACCTGAAGAGGAAGAAAGAATCAGAGGCCATCGCCTCGGCCTCCCCGCACATTACCACACCTCACATTCCTCAGGCTCCAGGGCCCCACATTCTCCCCCCCCCCCAAAAAAAAGCCAGGAAAGACAAATAAAAACTTGGCCCAAAGGGAGTCTGGCTATGCTGCATCCAGAGGTGATAAGAAAGGCCACAGCTGGCTCTGAGCCACCAGGACGAAAGGCAAAGGAAGAAGCTGCCCGGGACCATGGCCCCACCCCACAGGAGGGGGACGGACTGATGGACGAACAGCTGGACCGCTGGACAGACCGTCAAACCCTGATGAATCACCGAGTTGCGTTCCAACTGCTGGGGCTTCCTGTTTTCTGCAGTGTGGGGGGCATGTGACTAGGTAACAACACGCAGACGTGCGCGGGGACACAGCTGAGGCGCCCTGGGAGAGCTGGGGGGCGGGGGAGCAAAGACTACTGAGGCCCTGGGCAGCTCAGCACCACTCATGGTGGCACACACCCCCACAGACGGGGTGACCGTTGGCAGGGACCCCTCTGTATGCTCTGTGCTGGGCTGCAGAGGGCTCAAGCCCTCAACCCCACAGGGCTAGAACTCAATGATAAAGGTTCTCAGCAGAACCAACTGAGGACATGGGGGAGAGTGTGGTGTGGCCTTCCTTTGCCCATCTGTAAAATGGGCACAGTCCAGGATACATCAGATTCCCCTCCACATCCCATTAGAACTCCAAAGGACAATGTATTGTTAGAAGAAAATAAATAAGCTCTCTGGCTATCTATGATCCTATTCTTTTCCTCTCTGGGGATTTCAAAGCCCTTAACCTATTTAGAACTTCCTCCTAGCTCCTCCCAAGACAGACCATAAGAACTTTTGATTCAACTCTCTAGGCACCAAACAGAATGCTCTCTTCTCCTCCTCTGCAGAATATACCTCTCCTTTGCAGAAAGGGCACCATGAAAGGAGATCCCCCAGGCTTCTCCCAAACAGTGTCACTTTGCTCTCAGGAAGTTCCTCCTGGTATCTAACCATCATCCTTCCTGCTGTAGACTCAGTCAACTCTGATTTGGTCCTGGCTACAGGCAGGAGGAGCTGATCATCACTCAGACATTCCTGGGTGGCCCAAGCTCTCTGACCCCAGGCTTCATTATTTACTATGTCTTTCGCCACCAGCGGGCAGGAACCTCAGACCTGAGGGAAATGCAAGTGGGGGCTGGATGTAGCAACACTGGGGTGGGAAGAGAACCAACTTCCTCTGAGATCCACAGAGAAACATACACACACACACACACACACACACACACACACACACACACACACACACACACAGAGCTCTGAACAAGAAAAAAGCTGTTTCCTGAGCCCCAGTGGGGGAGGGGGGCATGGACAGCAGGGTCAGAGGTCAGATCAGGCCTATCTACCTTAGGAGCCCATCCTCATTCCTGGGTCTCCTGGTGGGGGGGGGGCTGCGATCCCCCCTCACCCCCGTTACCCAGCCACACCCCTTCCTCTCCCCTTCCTGCCCACCAGCCTGGATTTTTCCAAAACAAAGTGCAACATAGCACAGGATCCAGAGTCCAGGCCACACCAGCCCTGTCGAGGAAAACAGCTCTTCCTGCGCAGTGAGCTCTGGGCGGGGGCCAGAGGCAGGAAAACAGCTCCTCAGATGCATGTAAGGCCGGCCAGCCAGTCGGCTCACACACAGGCTCCCCTCCCCTGGACCTTGGCAGAGCTCTCTCCATACCTCCCTCCTCCTCTCCACCCCCACCACCGCCACCTCGGACCCAACCTGTATACCCAGGGTAGGCATGCCAGGGGGCGGGCTCTGCCGCTGTCCTAGAATCTGCCCCAAGCTTCCCTCCACCAGAATATCAGACCTTGTTTTGTGCTTTCTCCCAGATCCAGACAGACCCCACTCAACCCACCCCGACACACAGACACATTCGTTCCTGATCAGCTACATCTTCTTAATAAAAATATTAAAAAGCAAAAATATCAGCACCACTGAAAGGCCTCCTCTTTCTTCCAAAGTCCGATAGGCCTTCATAGTCTACAGTTCTTTCTGCTGTCTGACCTTAGTCTCTCTTGACGTAGCTCCCTTAGGTTGGCCCAAGCTGGGGAGGTAGAGAGCACAGGAACTCTAGGAGGTGGCTTCTCAAGGCGATTCTAGAGTTCCCCAGATAATGTCTGATCCAGACAGTATCGCAGGAGGGAATGGAGCTGAAGCCTCAGTTTCCTCCGCTGTCACATGGGATTCCAGCAGCTGACAGCCCATGACCTCAGGATAGAGGACGCCCACCCCAGCTCCACATCTTTAATCAAAATAACATTTACTACGAATCTAAGCCCACAGTGTGTGCTTTGAGCACCTACACAGGCTCCACACATCAGTCCTGGGGACACAAAAACTCTATCTCCCCTCATCCTGGCTCAGAAACCTCAGGGACCCCGAGATGCTTGCCCCCAAGGCAGGATCCTCTCATACCTTGACCCCTGCCGCTGCAGGGGGTGGGGGGCCTGGGTCACCTCTGCTCCTCAGGGCCAGAGCACCGGGGCCTTCGTGCTGCTGCCTGTCAGGCCACCTCCCCACAGGGCCCTCCCGCCGCGGGTTAGGCAGCTGTCAGATGACATGGCCAGCAGGCCTCGTGCCACTCACAGCACCCGTGCCAACCATCCAAACCACTCCCTGCCCCTCTGCGAGGTGGCAGCGTCACCTCACGGAGGAGCAGAGGGTGCAGGGCTCTGGGAGGACGGTGCACTTTCCCGAACTCCCTCCATTTCAGGAACTTCCCCTTAAGCACCCCACCCCAAAAACACTGGTGGGGAGGCTCAGCCAGGCCCTCCCCCAATAGTACCTCCCAGGTGGCATTTAAGCCCCACAAAGCCTCTCACACTTTCCTAAGATCCCTGCTTCCAGGGGGCAGGTGCTGACCATGTCCCCAGGGACATGGGGACAAGGCCCCCTGAGAGCACTGGGCCCTGCTACCCAGCCAGTATGGCTGGCACTATGGGGTGCCTTTTTCCTCCATCCTTCCCAGCCTGTCAGACGCCCAGCCCTGCCCTGCGCCCCCTCCAGGCCCCCCACTCTGGGCTGTCAACAACACCAACCCCAGACAAGCCCAGACGCAGGCCAAGGCCATGGGAAGGCCCAGCCATGAGCCAACAGGCTCTGTCCTCCTCCCAGCCCTCTGTGCTGGCCCCTTTCAGACAGGGGTACACACAGACCAGCCTGGGGCGACCCCTCCTAACCCACCCCTGCAAACCAGGTCCCAGCCATCCTCTTAGCCCTCCATCCCCCCCCCCCTTTGTGCACTTACTTCTTCCTCCAGACTCTTCCGAGAGCCTCCACTCCGGGGGACTACTTCTCCCTGCAGACAGCAGAAGCCAGTCAGAGAGGACAAGGTCAGAGGTCAAGGGCAGCATGTCTACCACCTGCTGGGTACCAGAGGTGGAGGGTGGCAAGGGGAAGGGATTTGGCAGAAGGGTTTGGGAAGGAACCTGTGTTATTTAAGCATTTCCACATCCACTAAATGCCCCTCAGCGCTGGCCTGCCCCTCAGAGCTGCATCCACACCCCCCACATCCTTGTTAGTCCCATTAGGCAGATTAGACAACTGAGGCACAGACAGGTGCAAGCCCTGTGTGTGGTAATACTCTAAGAACCTCAGCAGAATTCAGGTTTGATCCAGTGTCCCACTGGCCCAGAAATGCTGTCGGTGGCTAACCTCAGTTTCCCCACCACAGTCCTACCTTCCTCTTCCACCCAGCTGGGAAGATTAGCTGGCCCCAATACCTTCCCTGACTCCAGTAAGGTGGCCCAGCTACCTGGTTCACTCTTCCCCGGAGACGACCCCGGCTCCCGGCCTCCTCGCTCCTGTCCAGGCTGTCTCCAAGCCCGGAGACCTCACTGGCCGTGTCCCCTACATTCTGCGGAGTACTCTCCATGGTGATGGGCTGTGAACAGAGACAAAAGGCAGGGTAAGCTCCAGGCCCGTGGCCCTGGCCTGGGAGCTGGGAGCTGGAAGTGAGCCTGACACCAACCCAGACTCAGACGTCCCCCGGAAAGTGAAACACGATCCTTCTAGTACTGCAGTCACCCAGTTCCTCAAACCCCGTCCACCATTGCCAAGAGTCTGCAAGGTGCCCAGTGTGGCCTCTGACCAGCAGGCACCGATCGCTCCAAATGGAACAAGGAATAAAGGTCAGGCGCTAGTGGCTCACACCTGTAATCCTAGCTACTCAGGAGGCTGAGATCTGGGATCTAGTCCCTGCGAGACTCTTATCTCCAAAACAAAAGCCATCAAAAAAAGCTGCTCGGGGACAGTGCCCAGGCCCTAAGTTCAAGTCCTAGGACCGGCACACACAAAAAGGGTAGATAGTCCCTGCCTCCCACAAGCTGGGCCACACGGAAGGCTGAGTCAGGGCCTTTTGTGGTGGCCTCCACCCCCAGCCCATTCCCACACCTTCACCTCCTCACACAAAGCTCTGCTCCACAGACCTGAAGCCCTTGTCAGCCTCACACCCAGCCACTACCTTGCAGATCAGCTTCTTCTTCTCCCCCATGTAGAGGGTCTCCTCCTCTAGGAAGCTTCACCGAATACCCTGCAAGGAAGAGTTGAACTCCCATCCACCTGGCAGGCTTCACTCTTAGCCTCGTTGTGGGAATCTATGTCCACTCTCCTCAGCCTTTGTTTTATTTGGGGTTCTTCTTCTACCTTCCTCCAAAAGAGATCCTAAAGCAACATGTTTTACTCACACACCTCATGGCAGGAACCTTGCTGGCTGGGCTGTAGGCCAAAAATAAGCACCTGACAGCTAACAGCTCAGAAGCCATCCCTCCTCAGACCAGGCCTGCAAAAGACTTCCTACTAAAGGCATCTTGAATGGCTTCCCCAGGTCTCTCAAGAGGAAGAGAAGTGTCCAGTCCACCTCCTGACTCTAGCATCTAGGGCTCCATCTCCATGTCATTAAAGAGGTTCTTGATTCAGGCAGACCAGCACATATAAGGCTATACAGAACGAAACAAGGCCCAGTGTGGTGGCTCACCCCTGTAATACATACTTCTTGGGAAGTAGAGCTCAGGAGCATCACAGTTCTAGGCCAGCCTGAGCTAGGTTGCCCACATGCCATCTCAACCCATGAGCTGGGCATGGTGACACACGCCTGTCATTCTAGCTACATAGGAAGATGAAGGTCTGATGCTGACCTGGGCAAAAAGCTAGAGACCCTACCCAAAAAATAAAGCAAAGCACTAGTTGGCTCAAGTGACAAAACATCAACCTAGAAAGCATGAAGCACTCCAGAACTGCCAGTACCAGTAGCTCACATCTGTAATCCTGGCTGCTTGAGAAGCTGAGAAATGAGGACCGCACAGTTCGAAGCCCACAGGGTCAGGAAAGTCCATGCGACTCTTATCTCCACTTAACTACCCAAAAGCCAGAAGTGGAGCTGTGCTCAAGCTCCAGTGCTGGTACAAAAGAAACAGAAAATAAAAACCCACTGGCAGTAAGCTTGGGGTCCTGGGGACACTGCCCCTCCGGGAACTGCTCTGTGTAGATCCCCAGAGCCCCTCGGCCACCCAGTCTTCCTCTTCCTATCCAGAGCTCTGTAACAATGGCCACTCTGTCAGGATGGCACCAGTGCCTCTCTGCGCCATGCCAATCTCCTGAGGACTAAAATGGGGGGAGTCAGGGTCCTTGAGAGCAGATCCCAGGACTTACGTGTGCAGGCCCAGAGTAGCCAACTCAGCACTTCCTCTGGGAAACAGCAGGGCATGAGCTGGGGGGTCTCACCCTTGAGACCCCATCTGTGTCAGTGACAATCAGGCAGGCCCAGGGCCTGTACACCTCCTGTGACTGTACCCACAGAGCCCCCGCTCCTGCCACCCTGTCCTGTCCTCTGGGAGGTCCCCTTTCTCAGCAGGGTGCTCAGCAGGACCTGCCAGGGAGCTCAGTTGGGGTACAGACAGAAGGACAGAAAGCCTTCAGAACAGCGTGCCCAGCCCAGAAAGCTCTCCATGCATGTTGGTTCTCTGTTATTTGCTATCTTACCCTCAGGGGTGCCCCCACAGGCCCCAAGGCCCACCCTGCCCCACCTTGGCCCTGGCCCACCCGCTCCGAGTCTGGCACAGGCAGACAAGGGAACGGGCCCCACTCTCTTCCTGCGGGCAGTCATCTGAGCAACACTGGCCCCTCTGCCCCGCCCCTTCCCTGGCAGCTGGAGGGCCGCCACGGGGCCACTCTTGCCAACAGTCAGATGCCTTCAACATATCAGTCCCCGTGCTCTCTGAGCAGCTAAAAATGGCCAGCCACCCCCCCTCCACCCCACCCAGACGCAGTGTTTGCCAACCCAGCCCAGTGGGCATCACCCCCACCACCACCCCAAATCTCCTGGGATTGACGTTCCCATTGTGTTCCCCAACACAGCCCCAGAGGCTGCTGGGAAAGAAAAGGGCAAGGGCTTGGTCCAGTAGGACCATATCTCAGGCTGCCCAGGCCCAGTCCCCGGCCACCCAGAGCTATGGCTGCAGATCTCTGAAGACCCCGATTGTCACCCTGCACTTCAGCTACAAGTCCCCATGCACGCATGCACATCTGCATGCGCACGCACATGCACATGCGTGCGCACACCCTTACACAAGAGAACCCACTCAGCATCCATTCTGGAGAGAGGCTTGGGATATCATCCTCTTCATTTCCATGCTTCACAGGCAGCACATTGAGGTACAGAAATGGAGGAGCCAGGCAGGCACTGGTGGCTCATGCTGGTGAACCTAGCTGTTTAGGAGGCTAAGGGCTAACGAGCACATTTCAAAGCCAGAATGGGCAGAAAAGACGAGAAGCATCTTATCTGGCAAAAAGCCAGAAGTGGAGTTGTGGTTCAAGTGGTAGAGTACCAGTGTTGAATGGAAGAGCCAAACAAGAGCAGGAGGTCCTGAGTTCAAGGCCCAGTACCATGCTCATGCATGCACACACACATAAAGGAGAGGGATCTCTATCCAGAGTCTCCTGGGAAGACCCGTGGCAGGACCGGAGTTGATCCAGGCTTGCCAAGCCCACTGCCACCCTGGCCACACTGGTCCCAGACTGTAGGCAGGAACAGCAGGTGCCCCAAGGCAAGCTGCACACGACGGAAGCAGATGGGGTAGAACAGTACCTTGCCACTGGCCCCACCCCTGCCCATTTCCAGAACCAAGCCCAGAGCCAGGAATCCAGGGAGAGCTGAGGGCTGGAAGCCATCCAGAGCCTTTCAGAGCCCCTGCCTTTATGTAGGGTCCCCTTGGGAACCAAGGCTGGATTTGGACCTGTGGCTCCTCTTGGGCAGGGCTTATGGTCTCCTTAGGGTCTCAAACCAACCATCAGCAGCAAGGTAGGGGCTTTTGCTCAAGCACAAAATGCAAGCAGCCACCTCTTGTGTCCTGTAAGCCACACCACACATGGGTCCCCTAGCTGCCCGCCTGGGGCTGAAGATGCTAGTTCCCAAAGTGAAAACAGGACAATGCTGACTACTTGTCACATGCAAAGGCCCGGCTGTGCCTGCCACCCAGAGCCTGGATGGCATGCCCAGGGTTTGAGCCATCTACATGCCCCATGTCGATCACCAACCATCTTAAGGGATGGCTCTCCTTTTGGGAACCTTCTGTCTGAACCAACTTAGCAGCTAGAACTGCTGTCCCTGGGGCTCAGTTGCCCACTCCATTTCCATAGGAAGAATAGGAAATGGGTTACAGCAGGAGAGACTGAGATCAGACAACAGAGAGGACTTCCTGAATTTGAAGGGTTGTGAACCATAGGGTAGATAAGGGAAGCTGCACATCCTTTCTCCACCCCTCCCCATACCACCTCACACAAAGACATACAGGCCCTCTGCACAGCCAGGCAAACCGTCTGTATGTACTGAGAAAGGGCTGCGGGTGTGTTGGAAGGCCGGGCTAACAAGTGTCTGAGGGGTGGCACCTTGGTGGCCTGCAGAGAGGGGATGGACAGGCTGGGGGGAAATGTATCTGTGGACTGCTGTTTTAGAGGAAGGAAAAGGTTAAGGGGGTGGGGGTGCCAAGACTGAGACTGAGCCCAGGACCTGGCGGGGAGGGGTGGACAGAATGCAGACTCAGCCTCCAGAGGAACATTCCGTCCAGAATTCCTCCAGCCCCCCCGCCCCCCACCATCACCTCTGAGGCCTGCAATCCATGCAGGTTTGGAAGCCAAAAAGACCCAGTGGCTCCCGAGCTGTGAGGTCACTGGACAGACCTGTGGGAGGGGACAGAGGGGGCAGTGCGGGATGGGACCGGACTGCTCATTCTGGTCCCAAAATAGATGGGTCAGCAGATGGCGGAGGGGAGGGGGCTCAGAGCCCATTAGAGATGCTTCCGTAGCTGGGGGTGCAGGGAAGAGGACCCCTGACATAGCTTGAGGCTGCCAGAGGAAAACAGACTGGAGGTGATTGAGCGGAAAGTTATGTCTGACTCCCCCTCTCCCAGGAGGGAGGGCTGGGCCAGTCCGCTCCTGTCCTCTGCCCCTGCCCTCCACTCCTCGGCCCCTCCCCAGTGCACCCTCAGAGGCCCAGGACACCCCCAGCCCTGCCTCAGGCCAGACTGGGGTGTCTTACACCCCTCTTGCTGTGAGCCCTGGATGGTCTCCCCTAACCCTACAGGGCCGGGCAGCGCAAGGCTGGGCTTTCCCTCTGGCCATCCCTGCATCCACCTGCCGCAGGCACAGACCTCCGGCTCTGAAGCCCACTTGGGGTCTCGTCCTCACTCAGGGACCCAGCATGGCCCTTCGTGCCTAGCATATCAAGGTCAAGTCCCCCAGCCCCACTTGTGGACTCCTCCTGTCCCTGGCTGCTCCCTGTCCAGGCCACCCCTGTCCTTCCCAACAGGAGCTCCCCCCATTCTGCACTGGTCCTGCCCCCTCCCTCCATCCCTCTCCCTCCCCCAATCTCTCCACAAGTAGTACCAGCGTCCAGCTCTGCCATCCTGCCATTCTTCCTCCTTCCTCCCGCCTCTCTCCTATGTGCGCAAATCCTATGCCAGCCCCCTAGCAGGAGGCTGGCTAGCCCAGGCACAGCACAGGAGGACTGAGCTCCCCAGTCTCTGAGGCTGAGCACTAAGCCGCTGGTAGAGTTGCTGACAGGAAGGATTTAACCACTTCAGGTGCTAGGCCAGGGACAAGACACATGTGTCATGGCTGGTGATGGGTGGAGTGTACTCTGGTGCCAGACGACTGAGTTGAAATGCCAGTCTTCCTTTTGCAGTGCTGAGGCTTGAACCCAGGACCTTGTGCTTGCTAGGCAAGCGCTTTACCACTGTGCTCTAACCCCCTTTACTAGCAGTGCTTGGCCTTTGGCCTCCATTCCTCATAAGAATACACCATAAGCCCCTCCTTCCAGAACTATGTGGGGATAAAGAGCTCGTTTCTTGGCTGGGCGCCAGTGTCTCTGGCCTATAATCCCAGCTTCTCAGGAGGCTGAGATCTAATGATCGAGTCTGGGAGACTCATATTTCCAATTAAATCACAGAAAAAGCAGGAAGTGGCCCTATGGCTCAAGTTAGAGTGCTAGCCTTCCACAAAAGATGCTCAGGCCAGGTCCAGAGTTCAAGACAGGAAAAAAAAAAGGTTTGGGGGCTCTTTCCTCCATTGCTAGTATGGTAGCTCCCGTCCACAAGCTAAAGTCAGGCTGGACCCCGAATAGGCAGGGAGGACGCCTGCCATTTCACTGCTCTGACACTCCCTGTGGCCCATACACTCAGCCAGTATCACAATTCTTGTGCTTTGGGCCACAGAAAATAAAATCAAAGCTACAGAGCTCTGCAGGTCCTGCTGTTCCACCACAGTGGAACCAGCTGGATTGTGGGACCAGCTGACTACCAGGCCCTTTGGATTTGCTGGGGGAAAGGGGCCATGCTTGCCCAAGGCAGGATGGGACCAAAGGTAAAATTTCATCCTTGCTACTCAGAACCTCATGCATGCTAAACCTCTGGATCGCTTATTTAATGCTGGAATTTTCCACTTAAGATTTTCAGATCTCCAGTAACTGAACACAGAGGAAAGTGAAACCTGTACAAGGGATTAGGGTCCCCCACCCTCCTTCCCTCCAGCTTGCCCTCCATCCTCCCTCCAATCAACTTCCCATCTCAGCTTCCAGCCCAAGCGCCCACGGAAGAAGCCCATGGGGGCAGAACTGCCAGCCTGCTCACCCAGCCTCTGGGCAACCTTGGTATCTACTTCATTTGGCTATGGTCATCCAGAAATTGCTGGAACTTTTTTATTTCTCAGAAGCTGAGCAAAGCTACTTCAGCTCTTCACAAGCCCTCCATCCTGCCCCCTAGCCTCCCTTGGGGAACACCTGTTGAGTCAGATAAACACCCTGGTTGAAGATTAAGCCCTACTGCCCAAGCTGGCTGGCCTGGGTACTGGCTGGACAAAGTGTCGGGGAAGCAGGGCCTGGCACTGGGCAGAGAATCTGGGTCCAAAATGAAGGATTTGAACCTAGGGGATTCAGCAAGGTCAATGAGATCATCTATGGGGAGCCTGGACCACACCGTGAGAGAATGCAGGAACTGGACAGACAGAGGGATACCACCTAGAGGGAGGAGGAGAGGTCTGCCCTGCCAGGCTCAAGGACGGGCAGAGATGGAAGAGGAAGGAAAAATACAAACCCGCCCTTCCTCCCCCTTGTGAACCTGCTATGAGCACTTGCCATGGAGTGGGTAGTGAGGAAACAGGTGCTGAGTGCTCTAGGGGGACAGGAGGAGCCCCATTTTCCCCGGGTGCTGGGGGGAGGGAAGCACTTTCACCTGAGCTCCAGCTGCGAACTGCAGCAGAGCCTCCAGCTGAGGCTCAGGCCCCAGCCTGCTCTAAACGTAATGTGACCATCATTTGTCAAGCCAGACATCAAGCCTGGACACCTTCCCCCCACTCAGCAAGCCTGTCTTAGTGCCTACTGTGTACAAAACAGTGAACAGCAAGAAGCCCAAAAAGAAGAAGATAAAAAAGAAAAAAAAAAAAAAAGCCTCCTTATCCTAGAGTGGTTTGATGTGCTCCTGTGGGCACAACCCCTTCTAGGAGATAAAAATAAGCGATGGACACAGGGGAGTGAGGTGATAAGTCCTGAGGGGAAGGGGAAGACAGGGAAGATAAGGTAACTGGGAGAGGGAAATGTTGGCAGTGAAGAAGTCTCCCCGCAATCCACAGGAAGAGCGGTCCAGAGACCAGCAAGTGCAAAAGTCCTACAGCAGAACTGTGCCTGCTACGCTGTCCCATCAGCAAACAGGCAGGGTAGCTGGAACAGAGGGAGGGAGGAAGAAAGGCAACCTTCAGAAAGAAAAGGGGTAAAAAAGGAAACCTAGGGGGTTTAATCAAAGTGAGGTGAGAAGCTTTTGAACATAGATACAGTGGATTCATTTGTATTCTTCTCTTTTCTTTCTTTTCTGTCTTCTTGATGCCCATTGGTATTGGACTCTGGATCTTGTCTTGATTAGTCAGGCAAGCACTGTACCACACAGTCCTTTTCCTTTCTAGTTTGTTTTGCTGATCATCTAGCTTGGTTTTATTTTTTTGAAATTGTAAATAAAAGGCTCACTGACTTTCCTACCCCAGCTGGCTTCGAACCACAGTTTCTCAGATCTGATTCCTGAGTAGCTAGGATTACAGGTATGAGCCATTAGCACCCAATTTAGCTTGTTTTCTTTTACTCATTTTTGCCCAAGGCCAAACCTTACTTCCCCTCATCTTTGCCACTCCCCTCTCCCCAACTAGCTGGGATTACAGGCATAGACCACTTATGCCCAGCGCTCATTTCGTTCTTTAGACAACTGTACAGGGTAGGTACTATTTCTGGCTCCCATTCTGAAGAAGGATAACCGAGAACTGGAGAGTCTGGGCAATGTGCTCCGCATCACCAGCTGAACACAGAGGACAGAGTAGCAGGGATGCAGAAGGAGGGACTTCCTCCATGCTAACTACTGTTGGGGAAATGGACTCTGCATCAGGGAAAGAACCTTGAGGAACAGAATCAAATCCAAGTGTCCCCGGCAGTCCTTTGTCCATCTTCTGGGCCAGGCACAGAGCCCCCTTCACAGGTGGCACATGTCATGGACAGGCCAAGACTCTAGGACCCCACTCAGGCAGGCGGGAGTATTTCTGGATCCTAATGAACTGCAGGCCTTCCTCTGGAATGCCAGCCTCTGCCCTCTTGTCCTGACTTGTGGCCTTGCCTCCATAAACAAACTTCCCCAGACTCAAGCACCAGAATCTGGCCTCTGCCCAGGGGTCACTAAACCCTGAACCTTTCCATCTTCCAAGCCAGCCAAGGACATTCCATTCTGGGCCACAAGGTGGTAGGTAGCTTAGCAGAATGACAGAGCGACCCCTCTACCCCCAACCCCCCCACACCCTGTTATTCCCACATGACCCTGGATGGGGCTCTACAAAACTAACACTCTACAGCTAGCATGCTCCTCTGGGCAGCTGAGGCCCAGGAGGGGGACAAGTCCAACACGGGCAGGGCCTGGCCAGGTTGCAGAGTGTGAAGATAGTGTCCTGGGCCCACCTGGAATCTTGTAGCCTAAGAGTACTTGTGCCCCTCGCCCCCCACATCAGCACTCCCTCAGCTGTATCCCCCACAACCCATCAGACTGTGCCTTCAAATGCCCCTCCATGACACATGCCAGGCACACGCATGGTCCGCCTGCCCCCCCCACTTCTGCAGCTGAGAGGAGAGGAGGAGGGGCTCAGTGAGCCCAGCTGGGATATATCTGAACAGGGGTCTGTCCACAGGGGTTCCACCCAGTCCAGCTCTTCTGAAAGCCTACTGGGTGTGTGGCCACAGAGCAACCAGGAAAGCAGAGCCCAGCCTGGACACAAGAACTAACCATGTGGACAGACCAAGCAGATGACTCCCCACAGAAGGTGCCTGACCTGGAGGCAGACAGGTGGAGGGAGATGCCCCAGCTCCACGGCTCTAAACCCTCTTTGCTGGCTAGGCCCAGAGAGACACGATGGCCTTTTATGGGGTTTGCCAAGGCCTCCGTGTCTCTGGATTATAAAGAGCAGGCTCTATGCCTCATCCAAGAGAACCTCGTGACTCATTTCCTCCCATCCAGCTTCCGCCCAGGAATCAGGGACCCTCCTCCGCCGCTCCTCATACACTTGGGTCCAAAGCCAGGGGTCAGCAGGGGGAGACACGGCCTGTCACTCACCACCAGTTCATGGCTGGATGGAGGAATGCATGGGGCAGCCACCTGTGGGAGGAGAAGAGACAGACGGTGAGCATCTGTCCTGGGCGGACCCCAGGCCTCCAAGCACAAGCCTCTCCCACCCCACCTCTCACTCCACGGAGGGAAGGCGGCATTGACCACACATGAAACGCACCTCAAAATTTAAATCTGCCAAAAAGACCAGATGCTGGCTTGAGGTCAACACGCTCGCAAAGTTTTTTTGAGACTGCCTCAAACCTCCAACTCCCAATCCTCCTACCTCTATTTTCCCCAGTGCTGGAATTATAGGAGAATGCATCATCCCAGGCCAACATACCGGTGTGTTAGAAACAGTGCATTAAGCTAATGAGAATGAGGAATGACTTTTCTTTGCTCTGTTTTCTGGTTTTTCTACAATATGGCAAAGTGGATTTTAAATGATTTTTTTTTAATCATGACTGAAGATCTCTAGGAAGATCTGGGCACTGGGGGTCTCATGCCTGTAATCCCAGCTACTCAGGCGGCTGAGATCTGAGGATCATAGTTCAAAGCCAACCCAGGCAGGAAAGTCCATGAGGCTCTCACCTCCAATAAACTACTCAGAAAAGGCTGGAAGTGGTGCTACGGCTCAAGTGGCAGAGCACTAGCCTTGAGCCATAGAAGCTCAGGGAAAGGGCCCAGGCCCTGAGTTCAAGTTCTGCTTAGACACTTGGCAAGGAAGGAAAGAGGAAGGTCAAGAGGGAGGGAAGGGAGCACATGACATGACAGCTCAGGCCACCCCAACAATCGCTGGGAACAGTGGTCAGACTTTTCTAGCCAAAGCAAGTTTGCTTAGTGCTCAACCTTGTCCCTGATGCTCTACCCAAACAGGAGTCACGATGGGACAAAGAGGAAACACGGGTGGGGGGATGCTAGACACGAGCCTGGGATGGCCTGAGAGGGGGCAGCTGCCTCCCCAGATGATGAGAAACATCCTTACCACACACACACACCATACCCAACCCTGATGAATGTATACTACACGACCAGAGTTATTCTGAATGGTTTACCCAGATGAAGTCATGAATCCTTTCAACAAGCCAACAAGGGAGACACAGTGTAGGGCACAGAGAGGTTAAACAATTTCCCCAAGGTCAAGGTCACACAGCTCTTCAGAGGCTATGATCTGAACCCAAGCATTCTGACATGCAAAAATGAGACAGGCAGGGGTCTTGCCATGTTTAGAAGAGACAGGAGACAGGAGGAGCTAGCTACTCCCGAAGCCCATGGCTCTAGATACACAAGCATGGAGCTCACAGGAGCTGATTCACAAAGGTGCAGAGAGGGAAAAGCAGGTCTCCAGATCTGCCTGAGGCCTACAGGTCTCCTTGTCTGCCCTGCTCACCAGACAAGGTCACAGCCACAGGGGACACTACTGTCCATGCTAGGCACAGCACAGCTTCACATCATGGGCCAGGCCCCAAGGACACCTCCCTGAACTCACTGTAGCACCTAGGCCCCCAGGCCCCAGGGGAGTATGTGTGACAGGGCACAGGCTGGTGGGCCTCCTGTCTCAGAACCAGAGCAGGCCTGCCCACCCCATGGGAGACAGTGCCACGGTGGCACACACTGCCTCGGCAGCCCAAAGCCCATCCCATCCCTCCGTGTGGACATGAGGACTGAGGCGGGGGGTGAGGGAGAAGGAGGTCACATCTGGAAGTACACAGAGTGGGCAGGGCTCTCCCATTGGAAGGGTGTCCTGACCCTGAGCCCCTTGCCTGTCCCCACAAGAGCCTGGATCTAAGGGGTGAGATCATGCCCTCTGCCCCAGCATACATTTCAGGCCAGCCCAAAACTGGCCCACTGACTCAATCATGTTTCGGCCTCCTGTCTCACTCGTGTGTGTGTGTGTGTGTGTGTGTGTGTGTGTGTGTGTGTGTGTGTCGAAAGCAGAGAAATGCTTCCTTAAAAGGCTCCCTCTCCTTCCCTCTGGCGCCCTGGTCCCCCCCTCCACCCCCCACATTGCTACCTCTCAGGATTCTGGAACACCAGGATCCTGGCAGCACCAGGACCCCTGCCACGGGCACCTACCTGCCCCAGGCATCGGCAGTGGCTGCCCTCCACTGATCCCTGGGGCCCAGCTGGGAAGCTTGCTCTGCAGGGGGTCCATGTGGGGTCTCAGTGCCCACCCTGCCATTTGTTTGCCTCCAGGGCTGGAGCACAGAGTGCCAGAATCAGACCCAGACAACCAGCCTTGGGCAGGCAGCTTCCCCTGGCACATACTCCAAATGGCTTTTAGACTGGTGACTCAGAGAGCCCCCAGCCACCACACACACACCCATGAACACCACAAACGCCATGACTATGCCCCCACCAGGCAGATGAGGAAACTGAGGCACAGGGAGGATGAGGAGGAGCAGGTTGTGAACCCAGCAGCATGACATGCTGTTGTACCTAGGACATGTTGGATCCTCTAAACCACCCAGTGCCACAGAACCAAGGATGAGGCGGGCACACAGTCCTAGCCCCTGCGCAGAACTTTTCAGTATTCAGTACCCAGCCCTGTGCTGAGTTCTTCGTGACTCAGTACCCAGCCTGCACTACGAGTCATCTGCTATCTTTCACAGATAGAGACACTGAGGTTCTGGAGGTCTCTGTCTGCCCAGCACCACAGTGGAGCAATGACCTCTGTCTGGGATGTGGCTGGGATTTGAGGGTGTTCCCAGACCCAAGAACCATGCCTGGCATTCATCAGCCCACACCTCAAGTACGCTCTCAACGTCAAAGGTCCCTGGGCACAAGGCCAGCACCACGCTCCCCAGCAAGGTGCCAGGAGGAGAGAGTCTGAGTGTCAGACAGCAGCCAGATGGTGCCCAGCGCAGCTGCAGAGCTTTTCACTTGACCTGGCTCTGTTGTCCTCTCAACCTCACTCTGTTCTTGTCCCCACAGTCCATGACCCAAAGCCCTGCACAAGCGGGGAGCTCCTCTCCATCCTTTAAGAGCCTACCTCTGTTTTACCTCAGGGCCTTTGCATATGCTGTTCCCTTGCTTTACCTATCTGGGTGGTTATGTCCTCCTCTTCCTTCTAGTTTCAGCTTAATGTCACCACTCTAAAGGGGGGCTCCCTGACTCCCTAAACTTTGTGAGAGCATGCACATACACACACACACACACACACACACACACACACACACAAAACACACACACACACACACACACTCACACACCCTTTTCTCTTCCTTCACAGACTTAATTGCAATTTATAATTGCAATTTATAATGTTTTCTTATCTAGGAACTGTCTCTCTCCAAACTAAACATCACAGGGCAGAAAGCCACTCTTATTCATCACATGTACCCCAGCACAGAGCCAGCACACAGTAGGCACACACAAAAATCTGTTGAAAGACTGAATGTCGGCATGAGGCCTGAGAAAGGGAGGCATCATTGCCATCTATCAGACATCTACTATGTGCCCTGGCCACCGAACTCTCTGAGGCCTCAACTCCATGAGCGGATAGAGGTACTCATCTGGAGGCCCAGATGTGGCCTTTGTGGCAGAGGAGTGAGAACAGAGGGAAGGAGGGTGGTGAGAGAGCCGCTCCCTGGCCAGCCTGCTCTCACCCAGCTGTTGTTTGTTGTTGTTGTTGGTGGTGGTGGTGGTGGTGGTGTGTGTGTGTGAGTGTGTGTGTGTTTGGTTGTCTGCACTCTATGTGTTATGAGCTGAACTGTGTGCTTCCCTCCAAAAAGACAGCCATGGGATGTGGCTGTCTGTGGTCCTTAGAGACGTCATTAAGGAAGTCACGAAGGGGGTGGGTATGTTACTAAACAGCGCCATAAGATGGTGAGACTGTGCGAGGACATGGTGCAGGTGGTATCTGGGCACCCAGCAGACAGGCTTCAGTGACACCAGCTCTGTTGACACACCCAGGGGGCTGACTTCCAGCTTCCACAACTGTGACAAGTCTGTGTGTGTGTGTAACCCCAGCCAGAGCTGAGTCAGACGCCAAACAAAATGTTTTCCAAGTCCATTCACGTTATCATAGGTGTCAGAATTCCCTTCCTTTTTAAGACTGAAAATGACTCCAGCTGGGCACTGCTGGCTCACGCCTATAATCCCAGCTACTCAGGAGGCTGAGATGGGGAGATCTCAACCCAAAGTCAGCCAGGCAAATCTAAGAGACAATAATGCCTTCTCTCCAAATTAACCAGTAAAAAAGCCAGATGCTGGGGTGTGCCCAGCTGCTCTGAGCCCTCAGTCCTCACATCCCCAGTGGGACAGACATCTACCTCCAACCCTCAGGAGGCAATGAGTCAGTCATGGTGCCAGGACCTTCCCCCGGGTCAGCCTGGCTCACAGGCCTGTCTTTGACATACTATGGCATCACACCAGGGCTGGAGGGCACAGAGAGAGTGCAGGCTTCTCAGGCAGGCTCCCTACCAGGGAACTGTGAGCCAGGCATGGAGGAGGCACTGTTTCCACTCATCTGTTGTGTTTCCCCCATTCCCCTACGACACCCCCATAGGAAGGACACACAGGGCCATTTCCTCCTTGTGCCCTGCTCCCAGCCTGATGCCCCTGAGAAGGAGACACGGTTTTGAAAGAAAGGGGCAGAGAAAGGGCATTTGGGGGGAAAAATAACACACGAATAAAACATGGAAGTGGGAATGTGTCCCCTTTGGCTAGGACATGCGACAGGAGAAAGGAAGGAAATGGGGACACTGAGCAGGGACGGAAGGAGAGAAGATGGAAGACTGGCCACTGCTCCTTCCATGGCTTTACCATGAGCAACTGTGCAGGGCAGGAAAGGGAGTCAAGACTGATGCCTGCACAGGTGTGCGTGAAGGTCCCTAAGCAGGAGCGGGACCGGGCTAAAGCTCGATCTATGTGCACATGCCTCATGTCTGTAATCCTAGCTACTCAGGAGGATGAGATCTGAAGATCCAGCTTGACAGAAAAGTCTTTGAGACTCTTCTCTCCCAGTAGCCACCAGAAGTAACTAGAAATGGAGGTGTGACTCAAGTGGGATTGCTCCTTGAGAGACAAAACTAAAGGATAGCACCCAGACACTGAGTTCAAACCCCAATCCTAGCGGGGTAGGGGGGAGGGGAGAGGGTGTGAAGATGGAGAACAGTAGTTCTAAATCCCAGAGGCAAGGGACAATTATATACCCTGAAACTTGAGACCCTTGTGTACTCTAACCAAACAGATGAAGCCAGAGGCCCCACCCCAGCCTCTCCCCCCACACACTCAGAGCGAGGGAGGATACATCCACCTTGCCCTGCCCAGGGAACCTGAAGCAGGGTGACAGCTTCTGAGCCCAGTCACTCAGATGGCCCCCATGGGAGCAAGAACCATCTAGACACTGATCTCCGAAGGGTCCCGACACCTCGCCCACAACTGAGCACTCACTAGACCCCCCCATCTGCAGACACCGGTTCCCAATACGAGTCTGCTGGCCCCATCAAGCAAGGTCTTGCACAGCCCTGGGAGCCAGGCAAGGGCAGGCTCCAAGGCCCAGCATAGGGCCTTTGGGGGAAGCACAGGGGTCCTGGGAGGAGGTGGCCTCCATGGGTTCCATCCACATCCTCTCGGCCTCACCCTCCCCTCCAGGCATGTGCCCTGTCCAGACCTTGTTCCAGCCTCTCCCTGCTCCCCACACCAGCCGTTTCCTGCCCTTATATAGACTTCTGCTAGGACACGGACGGGAAGTGTGGCCAGTTCCAGGAGGCAAGAAGGGGCCTGTTCCAGGGCACCTCAAGCCAAGGACATGTCCCAACCCTGAGTCCCCCCAGAGCCCGGGGGGCCATGAGGGACATGGAGAGGACCTGACTCTAAGCTGGGCGTGGGATACTAGGGGGAGACATGACACAGGAGTCCAAGAGCACTGACTCGGGTCATGATTTCCAGAGATCCCAAGTCCCTCTCCCCCAATCCCTCCTCAGACACATCCCTTGTGGATTGTGGACCCAGTAAACCTGCCCCTAAGGCCCCAGCAGCCTTCATTACCCCTCAGCTTCTTTCCTGACTGGTGAGCCTCTGTTAGTCCTACCAACTGTCCACCCAGCCAAGCCCGGCTCTGAGTCAGGCTCTTCAGGCAGGAATCCCACCCCTACTCCAGCCTCTCCCTCCACCCACATGGAGTCCCTACCCTCAACCCAAGGGCCACTCCACAAACACTCAGACTAGGTAAGAGAGGAGACAGGGGGGTGTGCCGGGCCAAGCTCGTCTGCACATGGAATGTGGCATTCAGAGCAACCCTCTGTCAGAAGGTTCCAGAATAGCAAAGAAGAAGGTGGCTGGGACCCAGCTCTAGCACCAAAGCTGGTCCCATTTAGGGCCGGCCTGGAAGGTGATAGTTGAAGGCATCCAGATTGTTTCAATCTGGAGTCTCTGAAGGTGGCCTTCTGAGGAGTCACCCTGAGACCCAGGGACCCAGTACGGAGCCAGCCAGCCAGGGCACATAGTCCAGCTCAAAGCTTGGTGTTGGCCAGAATGCTGGACTCATGGTCCTGCCACCACTAGCCACCTCCCGATTCCTGCCCAGCACTGATGACCCCTCCCCTTGACCACCACCAAACCACCCAAAATTGTTCAAGCTAGAAAACCTGCTTCCTCCCTTGCCTTCTCCTCACCATCCTTCCCGCAGAGTCTGTACACATCCGCCCCCTAAATACCAAGTCACCACTGAGCTGTCCCCAAAGCAGAGATGGTGGAGGCAGGCCTGCCTGGTATACTGGCCCTCAGTCTTACCCCTCCAATCTGTTCTCCACTTGGCAGCCAGTGTGTAAGTTCTGAACTGTGCACCCAGCGCTCCCAGCTCAGTGGGTAAGGCCCAAATGCCCTAATATGGCTGCCACAGCCCCTGGGGATGAGTCATATCTCCCACCTCTCCTCCACTTTCAGCTCTGCTCTGGGTCTGGATACTCCAGGCCCAGGCAGAGGTTATCAGCCCATTTTCCAGATGAGGAAGCCAGGCAGTGAGAAGTTACATCCTCAATCTAAGGTCACCCAGACAGGAAAAAATGGAAATAGACCCAGAGTTCCTTTCTGGCACTGTGTAAGGCTCTAGGTCTAGAGGGGACTACAGGGAGCTCTTCGCAGAAGGCACAGCCTCTAAAACAGGAGAAGTGGGGACACAGAAGAGAAGATGATGAGGCCTTGGACATAGATGGCCAAGCAGAACTGAGTTACCCGTGACCTGCAGGCTGGGCTGAGGTGCATGTCCAGGGCCCCAGAGAGGAGGCCTGACAACTCCAGAGCACATGGATGAAAGGGAGCGCTGAAAGCCAGGAAGCCAGCCTGAAAGAGGAGGCTGTATCAAAGTGATCAGAGAAGAGGGCCGAGGCTAGAGGAGCTCTCTAAGTGGACATAAGAAGATAGTAGGGAGCTATCTACCGGATCACTGGCCCAGAACTGGGGAAAGCCAGGCCTGCGTGCTGAGTGGGCAGCTTGGAATGTGGCCTTCAGATCTGCCTTTGGAGTCCAAGGAGCAAGAAACTCACTCTCCCCGCCCCTCTCCTTCCCTGGGCCAGCCCATTTGATCTAAAAGCAGAGTGGCTGCATGGCACAACGTGAGGCACCAAGACGAGCCTCTAGGAAGTTCCTCGAAGCTGCCGAAGGGCTGTGGTCTGCGGTGGATGTTAGGCTGGAAGAACAGCCAGCAGAGGTGACAAGCCCAGAACGGGGACCACACAGTCACTCACAGAACCTTGCAGGGAACAGAGACGGATCCCTGCTGACAGGGAGAAGACAGCATGAAAAACAGAAGCACAAACCAGCCCTGCATCGCTGTCATAGAAGGATGAAGAAGCTATTCTTTGAATAGAATCACAGTCCAGCTGTTTCCCAAAATTATACCCAGAGAGAGGCCCTGGGCCCCACCTCTGGCTCCACCTGAGTTCTGTCCCTAGACAACAGCTATAAGGGGACAAAGTCTTGGATCCTAAACTGTGCAACAACAGTTAGGCCGGAAGGATTGGGGTGAGGGGAGATGGATTCTAAGAGCAATGGGAAGACCCACAGAACCAGAGGTCTGAGGGTGGAACACACCAGCCACCCGGGGGAGGAAGGAAACAGGACAGGCTGAGCCAGGCCCGAGAGAGAATCCCATGACTAGAGCCTCACAAGACCCAGACAGCCAGCATGAGCCTGAGCTCTTTCCCTTCCTCCTACTAAAGAGCCAGGACAATGGCGTGCAAAGCCCTCCCCTACTCCTGCAGGGTTCTTTTTTGTTTTGTTTTGTTTTGTTTTGCCAGTCCTGGGCTTGAGCTCAGGGCCTGAGCACTGTCCTTGGACTTTCTCAAGGCTAGAGCTCTACCACTTGAGCCTCAGCACCACTTCCAGCTTTTCTCTATGTATGTGGTACCAAGGAATTGAACCAGGGTCTTCATGCATGCTAGGCAAGCACTAGGCCAAACTCCCAGGCCTACCTGCAGGGTTCTTATAGAGGTGTTCACTGCCCTGTTGCCTAACCCTGAAGATGTCCTGAGCCTATGGACACCTCCAATAGAATGACAGCTTCCCCACCCCCCCACCCCTCACCAACCAATCCTGGGACTTGAACTCAGGGTCTGGGCACTATTCCTGAGCTTTTTTTTTTTTTTCTCAAGGCTAGCACTCTATCACTTGAGCCTTAGCTGTACTTCTTTTTTTCTTTCTTTCTTTTTTATTGCAGTGTATAGAGGGGGTTACAGGTATATTCGCCAGATAGTAGGTGCATTACTTCTCACACATTGATACCCCTTCTCATGTTTTTATCCTCAGCTGTACTTCTGATTTGGGTTGGGGGGAGCATTAATTGAAGATAAGATTCTCATAGGCTTTTTTGCTTAGGCATGAGCCACTGGTACCCAGCAGAATGATAGTTTTTACGAAGAAAAAAAATGCTGCCCAAATCAACTACATACATTAATCATAAGGTATGCTCTAATTCAGAACATTAAAATGTAAAAAGAGAGAAAATCAAGAACAGGGTAGAAAGCAAACCTTGCCACATATTATATCAGAGAAAAATTCCATATTTTTCCAAGTCTCTCTCTAGCTTTATATTCCTTGGTTCTGCCAAAGGTCATTTCATCTACTCTCCTGACTCCAGCACTTTTTTTGGATAGTATTGGCTAGTAGGTTTGAAGAGTATTACACCTCTCTGTTGAAATGCCTTATTTCCAAATTCCTGAACATACCATGAGGTTCCATTGACAGCAAGAGGGAGCCAGGCATGGGCTCTAAAACCAGTTCTATCAAAGACCAACTATCAGAGGCCTATCTCACCTCCATCAGCCTCAAATTGCTCATCTGTAAAATGGAGGCAAGGAACTCCATATAGTCAGGAACACTTAATAAAGTTTAACTGAGGTCAGGCTTGAATAGGGATACAGATCAGTGGTAGAGTTTACTTGGCATGCATGAGGCCCTGGGTTTGATTCTCAGCACTGGAAAAATAATTATAAAGTTGACTAAGATCCAGCTGACAAAAATGTGTGGGGCAGAGTAATGCATGCTATTTTAGTTGCCATGTAATCACTGCACCTCTCTGAACCTCTCTGGCCACGAATTGGCCTGAATTGGCCATGAATTGGCCTTTGGAGGCTGGGGTATGTCAGAGCCAGTCCTAAGTAATGCATGCCCCTCATGTCTCTCAAACCCCACCTCTACCCCAGCTTCTACTCTCACCCCCATTTCACAGAAGAAGCTGAGAGATGGTAACAGACTGCCAGGAGGAAGGATCTTTAAGATCCTATTTACCTAAGTTGAACAGAGGTTGGGACATATCCAATGCCAGCAATTCTCTGCTTAAACAACCACAAAACTCCCTTTCCTTCTCTGCTTTCAACTCTTGCATGGCATAAGCTTCAGTTATCTGCAAATCCACTCATGTAGAAAAATCCTGGCCACAGATGGCAGGGGCAGGAGGTAGCATAATTGTTCTGCACAATTACCACACAGCCAGGGCTGGTGTTCTGGAAGCCCATCTGCCCTGAGGGACAAAGCAATCCTGGGGGCCCCCGGAAGCAGGAGGTCCAGAGTCCAGGGCAGCCCCCTCTGTGTTGCTCCTCTAAGTCCATCTGTGAGTATGGCAGGAAGCCCCTCTCCTTCCTATTAGCCAGCAACAGACACTTGAAGCAAGGCCAGCTCCACAGGCGAAGGCCAGTGGAGACCTGGCTGTCACCAACATTGTTTAGCGCCATCTGACGCAGAGCTACCCCATGCAATGTTTCCTTGTTCCGGGAAGAATCTGAAGGACGCAGGCATCCGAAGGCAGGTCTGCAGGAAGGCTAGGGAAGGAAGACTGTGGAAGAGCTGGCTCTCTTGGGCTCAGAAAACACAGGCAGACTTGCAATGGACAGGAAAGAAAGCTATCAGACAGAGACACAGTGACCCAGGGCACTGTCATAGCCATGGCTATTGTCTCCACACAGTGCCCAACACTCCAATTGGGCACACACATTCAGCACACACAACCTGAACAGAACACTTAGCCAGATGCAGTGACCCTTACGTGATTTCTCACCCCACCCCACCCCAGTCAGAACTACCCAGATAGAAAGACATAGCCAGTAAAGCCAGGTTCATGCCCGTAATCCTAGCCTGTAATCTCAGGAGGCTGAGCTGTGAGGACTGCAGTTCAAAGACAGCCTGTACAGGAAAGTCCATGGGACTCTTACCTCCAATTAACTACTAAACAGCTGGAAGTGAAGCTATGGCTCAAATGGTAGAACCTTGAG
This sequence comes from Megascapheus bottae, assembly GCF_031878675.1. Lineage (NCBI taxonomy): Eukaryota > Metazoa > Chordata > Mammalia > Rodentia > Geomyidae > Megascapheus > Megascapheus bottae. The sequence continues at coordinate 23,886,656 of NC_143529.1, forward strand.
AGAAAAAGCTAAGAGACAGTATTAGGCTCTGAGTTCAAGTCCCAGTGTTGGTACAATAATAACAACAACAAGGACACTAGCCTTACCAACATCCCCACTGCTGGAGCAGTGCCCTTGAGCACAATTAACTTCAAGAAGCTGGGTGAAGAGGCAGCTTAAAGCCAGGGGCAGGGGGACACAAGAACAGACTGAAAATGATGAGACAGAAACCTGAGGAAAGGAGGTGGGTACCCAGGGGCCCTCCTGGACGTGTAGTGAACATATCCAGTGCGCACATTAGACATGTGATCCCACTTAATCCTTCCAACAACAGAACAGGTACATGTAATGCCTCTTTTTCCACAAGGTCACTGCAGCTTAGCTGGGAGACACGAGAGCCAGGCCCAGCACTGGTGGCTCATGTCTATGATCCTAGCTACTCGGGAGGCAGGGATCCAAGGACTGCAATTTGAAGCCAGCCTTGGCAGGAAAGTCCATGAGACTCTTCTCTCTAATTAGCCACCAAAAAGCAGGAAATGGAGCTGTGGCTCAAGTGGTAGAGCTTACATCTTTGAGGGGAAAAGCTAAAGGACAGAGCCCAAGCCCTAAATTAAAGCCCTAGGCTGCAGCTTGAGAAAGATAGAGGGAGAGAGACAGAGACTGAGACAGAAAAAGAGAGAAAATTGAGAAGACAAAAGAAAGAAAAAAGAAGATAGGGGACAAGGGAAAGAAAGAAAGAAAGAAAGAAAGAAAGAAAGAAAGAAAGAAAGAAAGAAAGAAAGAAAGAAAGAAAGAAAGAAAGAAAGGAGGGAAGGAGGGAGGGAGGGAGAGAGGGAGGGAGGGAGGGAGGGAGGGAGGGAGGGAGGGAGGAAGGAAGGGAAGGAGGAAGGAAGGAAGGAAAGAAGGAAGGAAGGAAGGAAGGCAGGCAGGCAGGCAGGCAGGCAGGCAGGCAGGCAGGCAGGCAGGCAGGCGGGCAGGCACAGTCTCACAGCTAGGAGGTATTGGGCAAGACTCAAACCTAAGATAGCCACACTGCAAATTGTGCGTGCGTGCGTGTGTGTGTGTGTGTGTGTGTGTGTGTGTGTGTGTGTGTGATCTTAACTTTTTATTAGCTTTTAGTACTTGTACAAAGGGGTTTCAATTCAACGAGACAGTTTATGAATATAATGAAGGCATCTCGATCAAGCAGGCTACAAATTTTATACAAGGCAAATCCTCGGATAGTTAGAAGAAGAGATGGGGGAGGATGATGGGAGGAGCCAATGCAGAAGAAGCCAGAAAAGGGATGATAAAATGGCCCCTGCTGACCAGGACCCTCTTCTCCTAAGGACCACTGGGATCGAGGATTAGGCTGCTGTGATTCAGTGTCTGTTCCTCTGGGAAGCATTTCCGGAGCCCCAGACAGCTCTACAGAGCCTAGCAGCCACCTGCCCCCCAGAGACACCAGGCCATTACTCACTGTTTCTTTGCCTCTGCACCCACCCCACCCCTGTGCATCTCTTCCTCCCTCTGTTTCCTGAGGGTGGCCAGCAAGGAGCTCAGAGATCTGCCCGGTTCCTCCCTCAGTCATTTGGCTGGCACTGATCCTGCCAGTGCATCCCTATCTGAGTCACTGGGACAGCCCAGGCACTGGGCCCCTCGCCCCTGACAGCTGTTGTTCTCTGCTCCCTGCCAAGAAGCAGCTGCCTGGAGAAGTCTCAGTCCCGTGGCCAGAAGGGAGCTTCTGGACATCTCAGCCGGCACCCACCAAGTACCTGCAACACCTCTGAACCTCCTCTGGATAGCAGAGGCCCCTCGAGAGCAGGAGCCTCTGACCAGGTCCACGTGCTTGTCAAATCTCAGCAACTCTCCTAATGCCAATTCTCCTAACTTCTTTCATTCCACCAGTGAGCTAGCAGAAGCCTACAAAAGGGGCCTCATTGATCCAAAGTCCTACAGTGCTGGGGAAGGGGGCCTGACATCCTGGTACTACACAGCCATCCCAATTCCACCCTCTCTTCCTCCCCCTACAGAGAGAGCTCCAAGGAGGGCAAGAGAAAGAGGAAAGAGAGGGGCTGCCAGCAGGTAGCAATTCCTGAAGAAAATCAGGCTCTGAACATGGGAGGGGAGGAAGACCTCAGGCCAATGCCGCAGAGCTGCCCAGAAGGCAGGAAGATGGACCAGGGGAGCTGGAGAGGCTCTGGGAACACAAGACCAGGCCCTCTGGCACTTAGTGAGGAGAAGAATTCCTGGGGTCCCAGCTGGGGACTTGCAAGGCCTGCCCTCCCTCTGGCTTACCTCTCCTCCCTCACCCAGCATCCTGGCCCTTGCTCACCCCAGTTCTCCCAGGGCTCCAGCCTGGAATTTAGGCCTGGCCAGCGCCTCCGCTCCCACGCTCAGCTCAGCCAGCGCAACTCAGGCATCCACAACACAGCAGTCGTATGTGTGCCGTGGTAAGGCAACTTCCAAGCAGCCCAGAATTCCTCCTGAGGTACTTACTGCATCACTCAGGCTCTTCCATTCTCCTCTGGGCAGCTGCACACAGCTCAGGCAACAAGCCCCTGCCAAAGCCCTGCTGTCTCTGCTGTCTCCCCTAGAGCAGCAGTGACAGGGGGTCACACAGACAGCCAGAGACAGACCCACTTCTCGTTCTCTTCCACCTTTTACAGATGACTAAAGGAGAGGACTAGCTGGCTGAGAAAGCTATTGCAGACGGCTAGAAATGGGATGATGGGATGGGATTGGAAGTGGGGCTATGGAGTCTGTAATTTATTTTTACTTATTTAATTTGGGAAGGGGCAGTACTGGGGATGGAACTCAGGGTTTTACCCTTGCTAGGCAGGTGTTCTACTACTTGAACCACACCTTCGTCTTTCTGCTTTTTAGCTTTTCAGATAGGAGTCTCTGGCGTTTGCCTGGCCCAGCCTCTGATGAAAATCCTCCACCCTCCCCCTCCTCACTAGCTGGGATTACAGGCCTCACCATTATACGGTCATCCAACACCAATGACATGCTGACACCTGACTTTAGAGACACATGGAAGCCACTTATGGTCAGATGGGGCATGGCTGCCACGGAGCAGCCAGGCTTCTCCACCCTCACTTGGGGGCTTCCTCCCATTCATTCCCTTATTCATTCAAGGAACAATGTACCCACAGGTGCCAGACCAGATGGTTAAGATAAGCCACCAAATAAGTCTCTCGGTAAATAGAAATGGGAGCTGCCTGTAGTCTACACTTACTTGTACCTGTTGCAGCCCAGACTCAAGGATGAAGCCTTGGCAGCCTGAAGGATTTACCGGGAAGGAGTTCTCAGCCTGCTCAGCCTCCAGATCCAGAAGGGAAAGGGGCATGGGGAGACAGTGCAGGAAGAGGAGCTTCCAGCCCCAAACTGAGGAGTTGCCACACAGGACTCCAGGGACCCAGATCCTGGACAGTAGCCTTTCCCTGGGGCTCCCTGTTGCACCCTGAAACACAATCCCATTATGTTTCTCCCATGCTAAAACCTTCTGCTGCTCCCCTCCTTTAATGTGACCCACCCTCAGGCCCCAACCTCTGAGCTCTCCCCAAACCAGCTTTTGCCACACATGCAATCCTTAAACCATATTGACTGAACTGAGCTCAGCATCCTGCAAACAGCACCTCATGCCAATGTCCCCGGAGCACACAGTTAGAGCACTGACACCATTTTACAGATGCAAACACTAAGGCTCAGGCCAATAGCACACAGGTAGAAGTAGCAGAGCTGGGAGGGACATCACATTTGAGGCTGCTCATCCAGGCTATAGTGACTATTTACATCATCCATCTTTATCATATGCACACATCCCTCTGTACCTGAAGAAGTCTTTGCTTTCCTCTTCCCTCCTGGAAAATTCCTTCTCAGCCTTCAAAGCCCACCTCAGAGGTTCTTCTCCAAAGCCTTCTCCACTCAGCCAGCCCATGGGAACTGCTTCCTGCCGGACAGTCCCACTGCATTTTGCAGAAATATTCTATCTACTCCCCTTTGTCTTCTACTAGATTGCATCTCCCGGGCCTTTCCAGCTCCATACCTGGCACCTTGCCTGGCAGAGGGTGGATGCCCTAAAAGGCTGTTAACGTGAACAGTCAGCAGGTGGAAGGGGTCCAGCTGGATGTGTGTGGACACTGGCCTCATACTGGGTGAATGGACACTGCGCCTGACCTCAGGCACCGGCGTGGGGACCAATGGCTCCTCCAGCTTCCATCTCAATCCACAGCCCTAGTCACAGCCCACCACCCTAGCTCAACCCCCCTTCCTAGCCTGGCCCCTCTCTGCTCAACCAGCTCTGCTGTTTCTGGGAGTCTCAGCCGGTGATTAGGGCCCTAATCACCAGGACTTCCTGCCAGTGACTGCCAGAGGTGGGGGTGGGGCCAGAGCAAAGCAAGGTCAATCCAAGGTGAAGTTCTACAGCCTGGAACTAGGAGAGACCCCCCCCCCGCCCTCCCCAGGGAGGCAGATGGACTCAGAGTCGCCCAGCCCTGCATCTCTCCGGTCCTCAGGAGGACAGATGAGGACACGGAGACCTAGAAGGGAAGGAACTCAGCTAAGGGACAGAGCCAGAGACTTACTGCTAAGGAGCGGGGGAGAGAGGGGTGTATGGGGACCCCGTGGTAGAGACCCACTCCCTTCCCAGCAACAAGATGTAGACTGAACCCACAGCTGGCTTCCTAAAGGACACTTGTGGGCCAGCTGTTTACCAGGGCTGGGGGAGATCAGGGATCAAGGGTCAAAGACAAGACCCACGTTACAGGGAAGGCCTCAAAATGGGGCAGAGATGTTCAGGGACTGAGGAGGGAAGTGAGATAGGATGGCATCCTCATCAACCTCCACCCATTCTTCCCCCAACTGGAAACTTAAGGCCTTTCACAGCTGTGCCTGGGCGAGCCAGGGGTCCGGAAATGGAGTTCACCCCTGACCCAGAGCAATCCAGCCCCTCTGGGTGGAGAGCACAGTTTGGCAGGCCTTGAGGGCTGACCCTTGCTAATGAGAAATGCCAAGGCTACCGGAAAGTGAGCCCAGGAGCCCAGAGAGGGCAAGGGCCTGGAATGAAAAGGGAAAGTGGCCAGAAACACCACCCAGCGGGCTTCAGAGCCCACAGGAAGCACTGGCCTGCTCTCTCCAGCCCCAGCCATGGACGAGAGTGAACTACACTGAGTCAAAGGAATGCAGGGTAGACGTCAGGGCGACCTGGAGAGCGGAAGACAGGGTGACTTGTAGCTGTTGTATGGGGATCCGACTTCCAAACATGGCTGCCTGCCACTCCTGTGGGTGGAGGCCGGGTCTGCGGTAGCCTGCATGGAGACAGCCAGGTCCTTGACAGGCCTGGGAACCTCTGGAGGGTGGGAAAGGACCCCAGCAGCAGAGCTCAGGCTGGTTTATAATAATGTGTTTTGTTTACAGCGATAGCAACTTTCTCAGAGTCCTCCGTAAACACAGATGGGCGCTGGCTCCCTGGGGAGATGAGGCCTCCGGAGGTGGCCTCTACTCTGGCCTGTTGTACCAGGAGGAAGCCTACTCTGGGCTATGACACAAAGACCCCCTAAGGGAATATCGTGGCACCCTCTCTTCCACTCACGCTCTGAGTAGGCTCTGGGCACAGTGATCCCATCACCAACACTAATGATAATCACTGTCATCATGTTATCACCATTGACTGAGCACTTACTATATGCACAGCATGAGTTCATTCAGCCTTTACCATCACTCCAAATGGCAAGGGCTATGGTGTTCCACTTCATAAGGACGGAAGAGACGCAGAGAGTTTGGGTCATTTGCTGAGACAATACAGCAAAGAAGGTAGTCAAGCATTGGGCCGTAGCAGGCTGGCTGCAGGCTCACACTCTCTGCCTCACCATCCTCAGCCCTGTTTGCAGACACTCAAGTCCTCTGCAGGCACCATGCCAGACCCTCCAACATCTACCCTGGATGAGTGTGGCAGCACTTTGCCAGGCCCGGTCAGGATCACCAGCACTGCTTGCCTCCCACAGTCAGCTGGAGCCCAGGGATCCCCGGAAGAGGACCTGGGAAGATCCCAGGAAGAGCCACGGCCGGGGCCGGTCCACCCCAGCTCTAGGATCCTGGTCTCCATCAGCTTCTAGGACTCCTCTTCTAGGCCAATCCCTTCTGTCTCCCTGCCAGGCTGAGTCCAGGCTTGCAGCCCTAAAAAGGCAGGGATCATAGAGGCCTGCCAGCCATGCAGGAGGCAGTGTCCAGGACTCACCAGGGTCTACCCCCCACCGCACCCCACCCCACCCCAATGCCAACTCTGCAGAGAATAGTCACCATCCCCAAGAGGAACCAAAGCAGAGACAAGCAGGAAGCCCTCCAAGGTCACAGAGCTGGGGAGGGGCAGGCCCAAGGCTCACAGTGGCACCCGTGGTCTCCAGTGCCCCCCCCAGCCTTCCCCTTGGGGATGGGAAAGTGCTCCTGGAAGGGAAGAATGTGACCTTGCATAATGGATGGCAGCACCCAGGGAGGAGGGCACAGCTGCAGGACTACCCGCCCTGCCACCCTCCCCACTCTCGTTCCAGCTGGCCTGTACCCACACACCTCTCCGTGCCTAATAGCTATGGAAACCAAGAGCCAGTCAGCCAGGGGGCCACGGAGCCAGAGGCCACAGGTTGGGGACAACACAGGAACCACTTATCCCCCAGTCTCTCCATCTCCTTCCCCACCCATTAACATCCATTTCTGATTTGTTTTCCTCAAGTGCAGTAACTAGAAGATGGGTGTTTTTTGTTTTGTTTTGTCTTGTTTCTCTGTCATCCATCAACTCCTTCCCCCCCGCCAGACTTATGCCCCACTTGGGCCTGTTTCTCTTTTTGGGCACAGAAATAAGGCAGGTAATAGCAATGATCCTACTCAGCCCTCATATTCCTCCTTATCTCTCCTCTTCAAGCTTGGGCCTTGCAACGAAATTAAGCAGCTTCACCTAGCCCCTGGCAGGTGGTGAGAAGACAAGGGACTAAAGTTAGACATTGGGAAGGACTTCCTCTTCAAGACTATGTGAGGCACTGTCCTGATTAGAAACCCTGCTCAGAAGAAAAGAGGGCACAACCAGGTGCTGGTGGTTCACACCTGTAATCCTAGCCACTCAGGAGGCTGAGATCTGAGGATCCCAGTTTGAAGCCATCCCAGGCAGGAAAGTCTGTGAGACTCTTATCTCTAATTAACCACCAGAAAACCCCAAGTGGAGCTGTGGCTCAAGTGGTAGAATGCTAGCCTTGAGCAAAAGAGTTCATGGACAGAACCCAGCCCTTGAGTTCAAGCCCTACAATGGACAAAAAAAAAAAAAGAAAAGAGGCCAAAAGTCAGAAGGGATAGGAACTCACAGGAAAGACAGGGCTCAAGAGAGGTTCCAATGATCAAACTCTCCACCCCTTTTCCTCTCTCACTGCCCACTGCTACCTGGAAAACAGGTTTGGAGAGGCCATTGGGAAGTAATCTGCTTCTCCCCACCTCTCCTGAGAGCCCTTGAGAGCAAAGCCCTTGGCCTGAACCCACAACACACACACACACACACACACACACACACACACACACACGTTGCACAAGCCACTTCTAGCTAGATGCCCTGAAAACTACAGTAACTGAGGCTCACAGACCCAGAGCCCTAGATTCTCCTGACTCTCAGAGAACTTCTGAGTTCCTCAAGATGTACCCATTCCTGTCCTCAGACACTGATAGCAGGGGCTGGGGGCAAAGTCTGTCCTCTCCATCCCACACGATGGCATGCAATCACAGGTCCACTCCAGCCCTGGAGGAGTTAACCACAGAGCTAGGAAGAGATGGAGCCCAAGGAGGAAGCATCTCTGAGCAGTGCAGGAAGCAGCTGGGGCAGTTAGCAAGAGAGGGGTACCGGGCAAAAGCAGAGCGCCAGGCTCTGTTCTCTAAGCCCTGGTGGGGAAGACAACCCCATCAGATCCATCTGTGCCCACACCCAGGCCAGAGATCACAGCTTCTGATTCCCCCATTCCAGTGTCAGAGAATTTCCAACTCCAAGAATCCCAGGACCTCAGCATCCCCAGAGACCCAGAGAGGTCATCTCTTAACCACATCCCCGCTCAGGAATCCTTCCACACTGCGTGCAGCTGACTGGTCCCCCACTACTCCCAGGGGACCCGCTTTCTTGGGGAGTTCTTCATTAAACTGAACCCCAACATGAACGCTGGGTCCTTCTTCCTCGAACCAGAAAAAAAATCCACTGTGCCTTCCTCATATGTCTTGAGGAGTCCCAACTCCAAGATCTAGGTCACCTTATCAGTGCCTAGCTAGGAACTGGAATCTTATGCACCCCAGCACATACCCCACCCCACACACACACAGCCACCAACTTCTGTGGGTTTAAAATTCCTAGCTACAAGTCAGACAACAGTGGCTAATCCTAGCAACTCAGGAGACTGAGATCTGAGGGTGGTGGGTTGAAGACAGCTGGGACAGAAATTCTGTAAGATTCCTATCTCCAATGAACCATCAAAAAACTGGAATTTGGAGCTGTGGCTCAAGTGGTGGAGCACCAGTCCTGAGTGAAAAATAGAAGGCCCTGAGTTCAAACCCTAGTACCAGCATGGATAGACAGACAGACAGACAGGCAGACAGACAGGCAGACAGACACTTTCCTGGTGCTCTGCTCTAGGGCTTTGAAGGAAGTGAAGCCTGAAGCATGAGGTATGAGGGGAGAGGTGAAGGATAGCCCGCAGGATTCAAGGCTGAGAAAGAGATTTTGGGTTGCCTCCTCCATCACCCACCATCACTGACCTTCAAATCAGAGTCCAGACTCCCAGCTCCTGACCTTCTGGAAACTTGAGCTGCCCCTAACTCCAGCTCCAAAAGACACTTCTATGCTCTATAGGTAGGAGAATCAAAGACAATCCCATACTGGGATCCCTAATGCAGACCCCTCACTCCCCACACAACCACACCGGCGTCTATGGCAAACTTGGAGGTCCTGGAAAAGAGCTGGAGAGACAGGAGTAGAAGAGCCACCAGCTGGCAAGGCCAGGGGCCACAATGTTCCCCGCTCCACCTCCAGGCAGCTTCAGAATGGTGAAACAGTGGTCCCTCCACACCTTTCCCTGGAGGGCAGCAGGCTTCCTGATTCCCAGGACAAAAACCCTGGTTTCTCGTTCCTCTCCTACTCTATTCTCACCCCAGGTGTCCTTCACCCAGCCCCACCACTACCAACCCTTAGGAGCCAAGCCTGTGAGCCTAGCAGGTTTCTCTGAGCAACGCCCCCGCCCCCCCAAACACACACACACACACACACACACACACACACACACGCACACGCACACACGCACATACACACACACAGAGCCGCCGCCTCCCGATTTCTTCCTCTAGAACAGTGTCCAATCTAAAAACATCTGGCTAGGCAATCCTGGCACTGGTCCTCGTGTGGGGACACTGAAGTTAAGCTCCGTGTGGCTTCTCTAACTCAAAGGGGTGGCTGGCAGGGGGTCAGAGGCAGAGGAAGAGGAGGGGTCAGGGGAGAGGAATGGGGGAGGCAGCTGCCTATGTGTCTGTTCATTAACTACCTGGATTAGCCATTTCTGCCCAGAGGGGTAAGGAAGGAGCCAGCCCATTGGCTGGTGGAGGGCAGCAGAGCACTCATGCCAAGCTGTGCCCATGGGCCAGGGGCTCCAGACCCACACAGAGAGGAGGGGAGGAAGGCAAAGAGCTTTGAACCCCAACCCTCTTGGCTACACCCCCCTGGGACCACAGAGTGCCCCAGAGAGGAGAAACATGACCAAAACTATCACTGGGGATGGCTAAGAAAGGAAGAGGGCTACAACCCCATCTCTAGCAGGTCCTCCCAGCTGCCCAGCACTGAGCTGAGAATAGAGATAGGCAGACAGCAGAAGAGACAGACCCCCGACACCTTTTACCTCCCTCGATTGGCTGGCTGTCCCTCTACATTACTGGCTGGCAGCAATGACACCAGGATCTTCCCTGGCAAATACAACTCCTTCTGGACAGTGCAAGCAGCGACAGCCAGCCGCACCCCACACATCCCTGCCAGACACTAGGAAGCTGGCTGGAATCAAACGGACAACAGGGGACGGAGACAGGTTGGCCTCCCAGGGACCTAGCCTAGAGACATGTGACAGGGCGGGGCTGACCTCACCTTCTCCTAGTTCATGCCACAAGTAGTGGTCTTGAAAACAAACAGGCAGACCTGGCCAGCTCTATCCCCTGAATAGACACACACACACACACACACACACACACACACACACACACACACACACACACACACTCACCTTTTCGGCAGAGGAGTCACTGAATAAAGGTGGGGGTCTGGGCCAAGGGGCTTGCAGGACTGGGGTGGTGGGCAGTGGCCAGGCAGCAGTGATGGCTGGCAGGAAGCTGGTTGCCAAGAGGAAGGCAGTGAGTGAGCAGAGTGTCCAAGCAGGAGCTGGCGGGAGGAGCTGAGCTGGTCCCAAGGCCAAGGTTGGGAACAACTGAGCAGGAGGAGGGCGCTGCTGCCGGGCTCCCTCTCTGCTGGCTGGGCTGGCAGGCAGCAGAGTGCACCGCCTCTTTCCTGGAGTCAGCAGGCTGCCCAGCCTTCTTTAACCCCTGCAGCACTTGCACCCAGAGCGGCTGCACACTTGCTTAGGCACACTGGGGTAGGGAGCAGACCTCCTCTAGCCATTGGCCCAGCAGCTCCAGAGGGAGACACAGTGAGGGAGAAATGGCCCAAGGGCTGATGGGAGGGAAAATAATAGATCAGTCTTCAACTTCAGGAGAGTGCTGCCTGTGGTATTTCCAATACACTTTATGACCAGATGCCACAAATCTCCCTTTCCCAGGGAGCCTGTTTTCTTTAGCTGTCAAATGTGCAATAACAATCTCTGTTATTTTTTTTTCCCCTCCTGGACTGAAGACATGTGTGACTGTATACTTAAGTCAACTGAGCTCTCATAATGAAATGCATGCTCCAAAACTCCTTGAAATACAGAAGTGGGGGAAACGTAGGGTCAGGCACTGGAGGCTGCCATCTGCAATCCTCACTACTCAAGAGGCTGAGATCTGCATATCACTGTTCAAAGTCAACCCAGGCAGAAAGGTCCTCGAGACTCCTATCTTCAATTAACCAATAACAGCAACAAAAATAAACACTACAAATGAAGCCATGGCTGAAGTGGTAGAGTACCAATCATAAGAAAAACGCTAAAGGAAAACTCCCTGGCCAATAATGGTACCAGTACTGGGACAAAAGAAAAATTAAGATAAGTTGAGGGACATTCCATCAAGCAAATGCCACCATTCCTGGGTTTCCCCGAGAGTTGGCTCCAGGGCTCCCATGACACATCTAGTGTAAATGCAGGAAAATAGTCGTTGTGCAGTATTTCTCTAAGGGATAATGACAAGGAAATGACATATGCACCCAGAGAGTCACAAGGGTTGTTTATCTCCAAATATTTTCAATTAGCACTTGGCTAACTCCAGAGATACACAACCCCAACTAAGGAGGATGGAGAACAGGGTGTTAGTATATTCTAGGGCCCAGTCTATATTTAAATATATGGCCAGTTTGCCATATATTCATTTTAACTTTCTAAGCCAGGCCCTAGTGGCTCCCATCTGCAGTTGTCTAGGTACTCAAGAGGCTGAGATCTGAGGACCACAATTCAAAGCCAGTCTGGGCAAAAAATGCATGGAATTCTTATCTGCAATTAACCATCAGAAAACCAGAAATGGAACTTTGGCTCAAAGTGGTAGTGTTAGTCTTGAGCAGAAAAGCTCAGGGATAGCTCCCAGGCCCTGAGTTCAAGCCCCAAGACTAACAACAACAACAAAAGCTGTGTATGTGAGTGTGTACGTGCACACATGTACATGCCAGTTGTGAGGCTTAAACTCAGGGCTTGGGCACTGTCCCTGTGCTTTTGTGCTCAAATCTAGTGCTCTACCACTTGAGCCACAGCTCCACTTCGGGCTTTTTGATACTTTATTGAAGGTAAGAGTGTCATAAACTTTCCTGTCTGGGCTGGCTTCAAACTACGATCCTCAGATACCAGCCTCCTGAGTTGCTAGGATTACAGGCGTGAATCACCAGCACCTAGCTTCATTTTAACTTTCTGTATGTATGGAAACCCTTTTGCAGTTAAAAGTAGTGGAACAAAAGTTATTTTGAAAAGTTCAGAGCATCTATAAATGGTAAAAAGCGAAAGAAGAACATGTGATGTCACATGCCTGTATTCCCAGTTACTTTGCTGGCAAAGATAGTAGGATCACAGTTCAAGGCCAGTTTAGATGAAATTCACAAGCCAGTGTAGGGGTGAGGTGACTTACTCAACAGGTAGATAGAAGGATCCTGGGTCTGGATGGAGGAGACACCATATGCAAAACAAAAGGTCTGGGGGTACATCTGGTAAAACAGCTTGCCTAGTGAGCTAAAAGTCCTAAGTTCTCCAGGATGGAGATAATGGGGATAAGGGGAGATAAAGAAACAGACTTTTTTTTTTTTGAAAGGAACAGAAGTCATTTATTTTCTGCACACCTACTACATGTCAGGCACTTACTAAATGCTCTCTTGCTTCATCTTCATGGTGACTCTTGCCAGTGTGCCAAGGCACCAAGAAGCTTGGACCCCAACAACGCTGGCTCTGGGGTATAGAGGTCCCACCCAGCCTCCTGAGGGTTCTGAGGCCTCAAAGGCTCTTCTCTTCCTCACCTGGACCAGTTTCCCCTGCTTTGTTTCCAGAGATCTTTAAGCTCTCTTCCAGTTCTAATGCTGGGTGATTTTTATTAATTCAGCATCATCTCACCACCCTCCAATCTCCCTGGGCTTCAACTCTCTCCAAGAATGAAATGACCACGGATCAAGAGAAGGAACAAGGTTTTGGGGTAGCTAAGGCAGAGCCACAAAGAGATGGCCAGCATTCTGGAGGGCTGCCATGTCCCCAGTCTATCCCAACAAACCCCTTGGGGGTGGACATAGAGGACTATCTCTTCAGAGACTTTTGGGGACAGAGCAGAGAGAAGCATTCTCACTGACTCTCCATACACATCCTACTGTACCCCACCCTCCACACACAGCAAGACCTCGCCCCCTCCCACACAGAAAGAGGTTAGGTTTCCAAATCCCCAAATCCAGCACTTCAGAGCCTATAGCCTAGACAACAGCCAAATTCCACCAGATGGACTCACGCCCAGAGATGGAGCAGATAGGGGTCAGCAACCCTAGTTACTTAGGAGGCTAAGATCTGAGGATCACAGTGTAAAGCTATCCCAAGCAGGAAAGTCTACGAGACCCTTATCCCCAACTAGCCAGCAAAAAGGCAAAAATGGAGCTGTAGTTCAGGTGGTAGAGTGCCAGCCTTAATTGAAAAGGCCAAGTAAAAATGTGAGTCCTTGAGCTCAAGTGAGAAGAAAAGAGAAGAGAGAAGAAGGAAGGGGAGGGGAGGGGTGGGGAGGAGAAAAGAGAGAAGAGTGGAAAGGTGAGAGTAGAGAGGAGAGGAGAGAAGAGGAGAGGGGAGGGGAGATGGGAGAGGGGAGAAAAGAGAAGAGGAGAGGAGGAAAGGGGAGGGGAGAGGAGCCAGCCAAACTGAGTCTCCATTCACCATTCTCTAATAGTCCTTATAGCCCCTGCCCCAATAGCCTGCCAATCTTACCAAGCACTCTCATTACCACCACCCAAGCCTGTGAGTTAGAGAACTTCGTGTCAATGTCGGCTCTCTCTTCTGTTCTACAGATGGATGGGGAATAGGCTATAAAATTGGAATCCCAGTCCCACTCGCAGGTTCCCAGAACAGCAGAACAAACTGTCTTTCCTCACCCCTTCCGTCAAACCCTCATCCACATCATCCAGCTCCATACCACATAGGCCCAGCAGGGAGCCTGCAGCCCCAGCCCTCCTCCAAGAAGGGCCTTCCAGGAGCTCAGTATTGAAGCCCTGCCTCTTATCCCTGGCCTCCCTCCCTTCTCCCACCCACTTTCATTTCCACACCTTCTCACCCTGCCATGGCTGAAGCCTCCATCCAGCCTAAGGCACATGGTTGGCATGCACTGCACCACTCCTACATCCTCAGCATTTGCTCTGTGACCAATGCCACAGTCTGCAGCGCAGACTTCTGTGCCTCCAACTCCTTCAGCTATGGAAGACTGATCCATGCTTTCCTTCCCCTAACCTACTTTACCTAACACAATATGGAGTAAGCTAACAAACACCTACTGAGAACCAGGCAGCTATACGGGCACCCAGAGTTCACTTAGCTACTCAGGAGGCTGAGATCTTAGGATCAAGTTCAAAGCCAGCCCAGGCAAAAAAGTCCATGAGACTCTTATCTCCAAGTAACCACCAAAAGCCACAAATGAAGCTCTGGTTGAAGCGGCAGAGCTTCAGCCTTGAGTGAAAAAGTTAAGGGACAGAACTCAGGCCCTGAGTTCAAGACTGCAGTTCCCATACCAAAAACAAAATCAGAACAAAACAAAAAACACTGTCAGACGCTGTCCTCTCCTTTCTTGGTGTTTTATTTCCTTATCTTTTGCTGCTGAGAGGTGGCCAGATGGTTGGTTAATATTTGAATAAAAGAACATTACTAAATGCTAAATATTGCACGAGACTGGACCAAGATAACTGTAAGCAGACTCGTATCTCCGAAGCCACATGATCACAGGTCCCCTGGGGCTGCCACAGGGCCAGAAGACTCTGTCTTCCTCTGGAGTTTTGGGGTGTCATGCTCTCCACACCACTCATTATCACCCCCTCTTTCCAGACTGCCTGCTCCTGGCTCCTGAGCCAAACCTTGACCTCTAAAAGTCTCTACAAACCACAGCAGAGCCAAGTCAAGGAGTTAAAGCAATTTAGAAGGGGGAAAAATGAGGAATGGCTTTTCTCCTGATTTCCAAGAATTACCCCACAGCTCAGCTACTGAGCACGTTCCAGTATGTCCAGTGTGTGTGGGTGAGAGAGAGAGAGAGAGAGAGAGAGAGAGAGAGAGAGAGAGAGAGAGAGAGAGACAGACAGACAGACAGACAGAGACAGACAGACAGACAGACATGCACACATGTACTTGTGGAAAAGCCTGACAGCCCATTTTCTCTCTCCTCCTGACTGCTCCTTGAAACTGGCTGGCCCTCCTCCTCCCTGCCTCCAGCCCCACCCAGCCCTGAAGCCAAGTCCATGCCCTTTCCCTCCCGCCGCCTTCCCTCCCATCCCAAGTGCAGGACTGCACATCTGTTTCCAGTTGTGGTCGGTCCATTCAGGGGTAGGCCTAGGGGGTTCTCATAAAAGTGAATAATACCAGTGTTGGGAGTCTGGCAGAGCTGGGGGGAGGGCGGTGGGAGGCCAAGGGGTGTGGGAGAGTGAGAGGGGCCACAGGGAGAGGTAAGGAGACAGAAGTGAGAAAGGAGACAGCAGTGGCTGGCATCTGGCTGGGAGGGCTCAGTGGGCACTTGTTAACTGAAGACAGAGACTGCAGAAACAGATGTCAGGAAAGAAAGGAGTGGACAGAGGACAGAGCCAGAGGGAAAAAAAGGGTGGGATTGCAGGAGAGCCCTAAGGAGCAACAGAGAAGCATTGAGAAGACAGAGAGCCCCTGTTGGGGCTGAGATTCATATTCCCATTAGAAGAAGAGTGAGTGACATGGTAGAAAGGAGGACAAAGGACTCAGAGAAAGAAAGAAGGGCAAGGGTACAGTTAAGAGAGATGGGTCCTGTCCTCCCAGCCTCAGCACCCCCAACGAATACCTAGCACCCCCCAACAAAACCTTTCCCGGTGTGCTTCTCTAACAGTATACAGTGAAATCTGGTTAATGGTGGCTCCATCTCTGAAATGGGATCAGGACCTTTGTGTAAAATCTCAGGGCGACCAGGACAAGGAGAAGGACACACGGACCTGGGTAACCCAACTCAAGCTGGAGTCACCACAGGTCACACCTGGGAATTCTGGTCCCCACACTTCTCTGGAGGACATCATGTCCAGGACCTCTAACCTTCAGGGCTCAGGCTAAACCCCCTGTAGAGGGGCCTACCTCCCACATCCACCCCTGATGAAGTAGTTGCTGATGCCTCCCTTTCTAGCCCCCAGGGCCCCACTCTCTCCTAGGCTCTCCAGCATAGAGAAGACAGGACATGTGTCCAGGTTTCAAAGGGAGGAGCTCCTGGGTCCATCTCTTCTTCTCTCCTAAGGCCCTGGGAGGAAGGATATTCTGGGCTCCGGCTGAGCCCCACATACAACTAGCTGGGGGCCAGACTGAAGGCCACTGCAGGCCTTGGTACTGTCCATTTGAGTTCACCTTCCCTTCAACCTATACCCCCCTCCTGTAGGCACGAAATTGTTTAGACTGTCCTCTAAGATGCTCTGTGTGTGTGTGTGTGTGTGTGTGTGTGTGTGTGTGTGTGTGTGTGTGTGTGTGTGTGTGTGTGTGTGTCAGTTGTGGGCCTTGAACTCTGAGCCTGGGTGCTGCCCCTGAGCTCTTCAGCTAGTGCTAGCGCTCTACCACCTGAGCCACAGTACCACTTCCAGTTTTCTGGTGGTTAACTGGAGATAAGAGTCTTATGGAGTTTCATGCCAGGGCTGGCTTTGAACTGGGATCCTCAGATCTCAGCCAGCTAGGATTACAGGCTTGAGCTACTGACAACCGGCCTAAAATGTTTCTCTTAAAAAAATATATTATAAAGGTAATGTACAAGCCAGGCGCGGTGGCTCCCGCCTGCGATCCTAGCTACTCAAGAGGCTGAGATCTGAGGATCGTGGTTCAATGCCAGCCCAGGCACTAAAGCACATGAGACTCTTATCTCCAATTAAATCACTAGAAAATGGGAAGTGAGACTGTGGCTCAAAGGATAGGGTGGTAGCCTTGAGCTGAAGAGCTCAGGAACAACGCCCAGGCCCAGAGTTCAAATCCCACAACCAACAAAAACTAAAAATTAAATTAAAAATAAAGGTAATGTACACAGGGGGTTATAATTACTTAAGGCAGGTAATAAGTCCATTTCTTTTTGGACAACGCCACCTCTTCCCTCACTCTCTCTGAGTTTTTCTCTCCCATCCCCACCCACAGGTTATACAGTTCATTTTTAACAGTGCCCAGTGAGTACTACTGCTTCATTTTTCACCCTTTGTCCTTCCATTTATGTGCCCCCCTTACCTTCCCAAGACAAACAAGTGAACATGCAAGACAAAATAAAAACAAAAACAGTAACTAAGAAAAAACTTTTGTGTCCATTTTCTGAAGTTCATTTTGGAAAATATTATCTTATATGATCAGATACACATAGGCATTGAGACTTTGTGTTTCTCTCCTAAGCCTAGAATGTTTTCATCTCAAGGTCACGCCCTCTTTCCAGTGTCACCCTCTAAAGCTGTCCTCAGAAGCTTTACCCACACCATTCCCTAAAGAGCCCGCCCCTCCCTCCCTCCCTCCCTCCTCTCCTTCCTTCCTTCCTTTCTTCTTTCCTTCCTCATTCTTGCTTCTCAGCTCTTTATCAAAATGACACTCCTTCCTCATTATCCATCTTATTTGCATTAATTTGCATCTTTCTCAATACGCAGAAATGGGCACAGTTGTATAGGGGGGTACATTGCACACTGGAAGAAATGTGGCTTTCCACATTCTAGCTTCCTATTCTTATGTGTACCCTAATCTCAAGGTAGTAAGGGTGGGGTAGGGAGAGCCCTCTCCTGTAATAACTTTTCCCCAAGACCTGCACAGCACCCCTATCTCCTCTATGTCTGCCTCAGTTTCCAGCCAGAAAGGCACTAGGATTCAACACTTTTGTGACCTGAGAAAAGTCACAGTCCCTCTTAGCTACAGCTTCTTCTGATAGTTGTGATGATTATCAAGGCCCCCAGAGACTCGTGGGAGCATAATTCTAGACAGAGGTTGGTACAGGGCAGAAGTCTCTGTTCAATCCCACCTGCACTACTCACAAATTCACTGTCTCCCTGCAGCTGCTTTCAAACTGGAAGAACAGTGTGGGACTTAGCTGCCTCTGGGGCAGGACATCTTCCTGGAACCCTCTCCCTCCCCACAGTCTGAGCCTTCCAGGGAGCCCAAGCCCTCTACCTCACATAGCTAACCCCAGCTTCCAAACTCCATTATTCTCACATTCCTAGGCCAGACAATCAGGGCCTTGACTACCTGACTTTCAGGAAGGTGTTGGCAGGCCCCTGAGTTAGAGACAAGATAGAAAGCTGAGTAGATTCCTAGCAGGCCACGGGGTGTTGATTAATAGATCAATGTCAACTTTCTGGCTTGCCAAAGGCCTCTGTCCTCTGCCCTGGCTTGTTCAACATAGTTATCAGCAATGTAGTTGGAGATGTGGACGGAAGGCTTACCCACCCCGTGAAGGGAAGAAAAGACAACAGAAGAAAGAGTTAAGGTGCTAATAGGAATCAAAATGTAAAACTGATGTTATAAATGCGCCAGAAGTAGCAAGGGAACATTTCTCTTGGGGTGATGTCCTCAACTACAGTCATAAAAACATGAATTAGGGCCAGGAGTTTGGCCTAGTGATAGAGTGCTTGCCTAGCATGCACGAAGACCCGGGTTCGATTCCTCGGCACCACTTACATAGGAAAAAAAAGACAGAAGTGGTGCTGACGCTCAAGTGGTAGAGCTCTGGCCTTGAGAAAGTCACTGAGCTTAAGCCCAGGACTTGCAAAAAAAATATGAATTAATAATTCACTCAGGGACGGTTCTAAGAGTTAGTGAAAATAGACACTGGGTTCATGAAGAATGAGAATATGGCTGTTCCTAAAAGACAAAGGTACTTTGGGTTACATTAATAGAAATATAGAGTCTAGGGGCTGGGAGTTTGGCCTAGTGGTTAAAGTGCTTGTCTAGCATGCATAAAGACCCGGGTTCGATTCCTTGGTACCACATACATAGAAAAAAGCTGGAAGTGGTGCTGAGGCTCAAGTGGTAGAGCTCTAGCCTTGAGAAAGTCCAAGGACAGTGCTCAGGCCCTGAGCTCAAGCCCAGGACTGGCAAAAAAAAAAAAAAAAAAAAAGAAAGAAATATAGAGTCTAGACCAAAGGAGATGGAAGTTCCACTCCACTCCAGACACCATCAGAAATGTCAGCTTCTCTTTTTACCTTATATTATACTTTATATTAATACCTTATATTACTGACATTCACAAGAGGATGTCAGTAGATATGCAATAATAACCACTGAATAAAAGCACAGGAATGGTTAAAAAAAAAAGACTGGACCCAATATTTATTTCAGATGATAAAGAAAGGACATGACAACCATCTTCAAACACAAGGTGAGCACCAGAGCCTCACACCTATAATCCTGGCCACTCAGGAGGCTGAGATCTGAGGATCACCGTTCGAAGCCAACCCCAAGCAGAAAAGATCATGAGATGCTTATCTCTAGTTAACCACCCAAAAGCTGGTAGTAGAGCTGTGGCTGAAGTAGTAAAGTCCCAACCTTGAGCATGAAAGCTAAGGAATAGTGCCCTTAGCTTCAACCCAGGCCCTGAAATTCAAACCCCATATGACCACACCCATGCACACATGTGCACGTGCCACACATACACACAGAAGTCTAGGGAAAATGCACAGAGCAAACTCTGCTGCCCACATACTACCACCTTCCTGTCTGCTACTGTGCTTGTGAACTCCTAGGAAGCTGGAAACAGCCCATTCCCCTCTTACTGCCCACAGGATAATGCTGATGGACCCAGGCTATGGACAATGGCTGGTGTGGTGGAAAATACACTCACCACCTAAGAGCTGACCTTTAGCCGAGCCACTGGGCTGTAGGGGTGTTGACAAGGCTGTGCTAAGTGCTGGACATTTGGCTCACAGATGTTGTCCCCAGCAGTCCATGGTTGAGTGACCTCCTACACCCAGGCTTTTTTTTCAGTAGCCCTGTGGAGACTGGCCCTAGCTGGATACACTGGCCCAAAGTCCAAAGCTGTCTAATGGCCTAGGCCCAAGCCTTTGGTCTCTCCTCTTCTCTTCCCTCTGCTGGCCTCTCAGCCTCCTGTCTGATCTTCCTCCACACTCTGCATATCACCTCCCTTCCTCTCACTGCCCTTCACCTGACCCTCACATCCCATTTCTTCCTCTTAACACATACTCTCGTTCCCCCGGGGTTCTACTTAGGATCACTGTTTTGCCCTGCTCTCTGTGGCCATGATCCTAGACTCCTAGGCCTAAGGCAGAGGGCACAGCCCAGGCTGGGCACATTGCAGACACCACACCTGAAGACTACACACTGGTTATTCTACCTCAGGAAGTCCCTGCTGTGGGCACTGACTGCAGAATCTACCCCAGGACAGCCCCAGGTAACTCTGCTTACCTCCTTCAAAGATGCCACCAGCTATCCACCCCACAATTCAACCTACCCCAACCTGAGCTCTCTGGCCTGTTTAGGAAGCGCTCAAACACAGGCTTCCTGGATGCTCATTCCTTCTAATTCTCACTTGGTCGATAGGGATGGAAGGCACAGAAGTGTGTTCTGACCAGGGCAGCAGTAGCAGCAGGGTGATGGGGACCACCAGGCCTAGCTAGGGCATGTCCTGTCACTTCCTAAGGCCCCTACCCCACTACAGAGTATGAACCCCTTTGGAAGCTTTACCAGGAGTACCCCCTCCCCATACACACACATCAACACACACACACAGTTCCTCAGTCTTCTAGAGTCGGGGCTCCCCAAGAGAGACATCCCCAAACTCTCTTACTTCCTGGATTCTTAAACATACCAGTACTCAGCTGTCTCATTTGATCCTTTCCCGTGGCCCTCAACCACTCGCTCATCTACTCAGGCTCTGAGTGCTGGGGCAAGGCAGGCTACAGGGCTCTCTACCCTCTAAGAGCAACTGGTCTACAGGAGTAAGTCACTGAACACACACACACACACACACACACACACACACACACACAGCTACAAACACAGCATGGCGCAACCAGAAGGGCAAGGGCTGACAGCCTGCAGAGGCCATGCTAATGTATGTTTGGCATGCTCCAGGTCCTTTTATGAGCTAGTCCAGGCGCAAGTCCACTTCAGCTCACCACAGCCTTGGGGCTAGATGTTGTCATGATGTGACTTTGTACAGCTGAGTGACTCAGACACAAGAGAAGTCACTTGGCCAAAGTCAAGTGATGAGGGTGACAGGATGAGATATCTGAATTTGTATTCCTGACCACTATATACCATACCATCTGTAAGAGGGTAACAGTGTGCTTTAAAACCAAGGTCCCACACGAATGTCCCCTGTGCTGTGCATGCATATGCAACTGTGCACATACCACACATGCCAGTGTCAGCCAGATCCATGTAAATGCAGGGCTGGTCCTGGTGATACCAAACTCCCAACCTTCAGCTTGTTCTTCCACGGATGACTTAATGTCATCCTCAGACCCTTGACCCTCGTGGGCTTCATGGTGGCTGCAGGGGCCACATCCTCCCAGAGGGTTTATTTGGGACACAACTCCCGGTCTCATCAAGGGGGCGAGGGATTGATCAAGGGAAGAACTGTTGTGGGCCTCACCCTCCAACCACCCTATCAGGACTCAAGTCATACAGGAGAACTGTAGGAGGTGGAAAGCTCAAGACCCACAGAGGGCAATTCAGGAATTCCATCTTCCCTGAGGCCAGAATCAGGCTGATAAGCAGTTCCTAGCCCAGTGTTCTGGCCAGTGCACTACGCTGGTCCCCAGGAGATGAGGGGCTGGCAAGATCCACCCAGGGATGGCAGCAGAGTGCCCTGTCTATAAGGAAGGACAGTAAGATTGGCACCCCTGGGGTGACAAGGGATCTGCAGAGCCTAGATAAAGGATGCCAGCACACCCAGACAGCACAGACCTGCCTTTCACAACAAGAACAGAGCAGAGACTGGTGGGAGGGAGCAGAATGCAGGGCAGTGGCTGGAGCCCCTCCCATGGGGTGTGACTCCCCAGGGACCCCGTGGGTGACTGTTTCTTGGAACATTGTGTTCAGGCTGTGAGTCTTGGCTCAAACCATCCACTCTGGCAAATCTCCAGCAGTCTGTTTAATAATGTACAGCCAACCAGCCATTAACTGCAGATTTCAGAGGAAAAAAAAAAAAGTTTGGTGCCTGGTTTTGTTGTTGTTCTTTTTTTTCTTTCTTTAGTTCTAGGTAGTTGGTGGTGTTTGGTGTTTGGAGGAGAAAGGAAGGGAAGGAGGAGGCAGGGATGGAGGGAGGGACGGAGGGAGGGAGGGGAAAGGAGAAGGGGAAGAGGAAGGAGAAGGAGGAGGAGGAAGAGGAGGAGAAAGAGGAAGAGGAAGGAACAAAGACAAGTCAGGCCAGCGTCTAAGGCGACTGCAGTCTGCCTGACAGATCCCACCTGCCTTTCCCCCCCAGCATCCTACCATGCTAAGGTGCCCATGTGCCTGCTCCCACCTCCACACTCCTGGAGACACCCCAGCCTGCTCATGAGGGAGCAGATGTGGGGTAGGCTGGCAGTGCAGATCTAAGTAGTGAATTCCACCACCATCTGGCTACATTCATCAGCAGAAGGTGGCACCGTCAGAGACTAAGCAAGCCAAGTGGCAGAAGTGAAGAGCCAGGTGTCCTGCTTTCCTGGCCTGGAGTAAGTGAAGGAAGGAGGACATGGGGTCTTCCCCTTTCCCTCTGCTGGGATTTGGCTCTGTTAGCCCTATGAGCTGAGATCCCAGGGGAAGGGGGAGGAGTTCAGAGGCAGAAGACTCATAGGAGAGCAGTAACAGCAAGACAGAAATGCCATGCAAGTGCTGGGCCGGAAGGGATAGGACTGCCCACAGCAGCTGGCCTGGGAGAAAGCCTACCAGGCTCTCCTCACCCCTCTACACTGGCCAGGTGCAGCCACCCTCCAGAAACCTGAACAGGGCAGTGCAGTATGGTGGAAGAGCCGTCACAGCCTGGACCAAGCTCTTAGATGGTGACTTTGAGCCAGTGGCACGCCCTCTCTGGGCCTCTATGTCATTGCTGTGAGCTGGGGATCTCTGATCTTCCTCAGGGACTCCAGCCAGAAAGGGGAGTCAAGGTGATGGTGGTGATGATGATGGTGGTGACGATATTATCATTAACTAAACTCTTAGAACATTCCAGGCACTGTTATTTCTCCCAATAACTCCAACAAACAGCAAGTGCTATTTATCTGCATGAATATCAATGAGGAAACTGAGCCTTGGAGGGCTCAGTTCACTCACCCAAGGTCACAGGCTGGCGAGCTACAGAATCAGGCCTTCCACCCAGACTGTTTGACCTCCTGTCTCAGAGACTCCAGCCACCACCACCCAAAGTTCCAGGGGTCCTTTCTCCCCCACCGTGTAACATCTGTGCACCCTTTGCTGCTCCCCGCCCTCTCCCCCTCCACCTCTCAGACTCCCAGACTCCCAGCACACTGCACAGGGGTCTCTAGCCTCGTGTGGTCTCTTACTCTGTTTCTGTTCCGTTGATACCCTGGGACTTTGTATTTCCTACCCCACCCCAACCACACACACACACATACACACACACACACACACGCACGCACGCACGCACACACGCACATGCATACACACGTGCACATACACACTGTGGCATGCATGCAAGCCATCACATAG
Source organism: Megascapheus bottae (assembly GCF_031878675.1). NCBI lineage: Eukaryota > Metazoa > Chordata > Mammalia > Rodentia > Geomyidae > Megascapheus > Megascapheus bottae. The sequence goes on from NC_143529.1 coordinate 23,910,148, forward strand.
TCTACACAGCACTTGTGTTTAAACTCACATGTACGCACACACAGACAAATGTACATTCTGTACATGCATTCCTATGCATACAGGCCCCAGGCATGCAGATACCCCACTCCCCGCCCCCCATGGACTCAGGTAAGCACTTCCATGCTTGCACCGTGCACACAGCCTGATACAGGTATGCTCAAGAGTGTCATCCACAGGTGGTTGGTCAGGCACAGGCACTCCTGAGCTGTCTGGACAGGCAGAGCTGGACAGGTGTCCAGCACACACCCTGGGGGGTTCTTTCAAGGCGAGAAGACTGCCTGCTAATAATACCACAGTGCATTCCTGGCTGAGATAACAGCCCCAAGCATCCTCGGCACGTCCCAGCCTCCGTCCAGACCTCCGTGTCTCACCCCTGTGGACTTCACCCACCCGCAGCGCTACCCTGGAGGAGCCGCAGAAGCGGCGCCAGGGACAGATGCCTTGGCAGGGGCTGCCACTCAACCTCTCTCTGCTCCTCCCCCCATGGGCCTTGGCTTTCCCTCAGAGACAGCCACACAGGAAGAGAGAGAAGGGTCTGTGTGCCACCTCAGGTCATTCCCCCCCAGTCCAGGCTGCCCTGGGCCCTCTGAGCTGGAAGCCCATACAGCATTGCCTCAGTACCAAGTGCTCATTGTGTGGGAAGAGGCTGGGGCCACAGGAAGGTAGAGTTGCCAGCCTCACTGGGGGGGGGGAGGGGCTACAGCATTCATCTCCTGGCATATCCACCTTTCCCTGCTGATGTCACTGTCAGAGACCAATCCATAGGAAGGGGTCCTGAGGCCAGGCCAGCCAGCCAGCAAGGAAGAACCTAGAATTTGAACCCAGGACTTCCAACTCCTAAACCAGAGCTCTTTCTAGGATTTTAAAATATCCTCCTTCCTGGCAAATTCTTGGAGTTACATAGCTTCCTTGGCCCAGGTAGATCAGGGTACAGTGCCTCCCAATGGGGCAAAAACCTCCATTTATTACATGCTCAAACAATGGGGACTCAACCAGCCTCACACCTGCAATCCTAACTACTCAAGTGGCTAAGATCTGAGGGTCATGATTCAAAGCCAACCCCAGTAGGGAAATCTGTGAAATTCTAATCTCCAATTAATCACCAGAATACCAGAAGCGGAGCTGTGGTTCCAAGTGGTCAAGCACTAGCCTTGCACAAAAGAGCTCAGGCCCTGAGTTCAAGTCCCATGATGGACAAAAACAACACCAAATAACAAGGAGTTAGACGTGTGGACATTGGACAGTGGGCCCTCACACAAGGGGTTAGGGTTTTGGGAAGGACAGGAGGGTCCTGCATCTGTGTTAAGGTGAAGGACTGTACCAGGAACAGGGCAGAAACACGAGTTAGCCATGACCCTGAATCACAAGAGGGGACTAGAGAGAACACAAGAGCTGCAAAGATAAAAGATATCCTCTATCCACAGGGGGGGGTGGAGAGAGAGAGAGGGGGGGGGCAGAATTCTTCAGATGATAGGGGTACAGATGAAGGCTAGAATATGGGGGCCTGGGAGCAAGGTAGGGCCCAGAGGGTGACACAAACATACAGCATCCTGAAGGCCCCAGAGGACAGTAGTAACAAAGACACAGAAAGAGGTCAGATACAAAGAGGAGAAACAAAGATCTAAGGACAAGGGGGTACAAGGGGACCCACAGGGAAAGAGAGGGACTTCAGGGAAAGAAAGGAGACAAAGTTTTAGAGGCCGAAACTAGAACATTCTATAGGTCTTGGTGATCCCAGCCACAAGCCTCACCTCAATCTCTCTCTCTCTGGAGCCCGGTGCTTAGACCTGATTCTAAAATCAGTATGCACATTCACATACACATGCTTACTACACATGTGTGTACATACAGCCAGTGGGACTGAGCATTATTCTGGGCCCTTCCTCAGACAAGACCTTTGTAACCAGAGGTTAGTGATCTAGAGAATGGGAAGAAGACCCTCATATCCTCACAGCCTCAGTTTCTCACCAAAGCAACTATATTGGCCACCAAAACCAAAGGGTATGTCAGAGCAAGACTGGGAACCCCTGTGACTATGCCAGCCCCAGGGGACAAGAGGCAGGGATGAGGCAAACTGGAGCATCCTTGCACGCCTGAAAGCAGCCAGCTAGGCACAGGGGGAGTCCCAAAGGCTCAGCGCACCAGGGTTCAAGGGGTCACCTCACACTGGAAGGCCTCTGTGTCTCCTAGAGCAGAGTGATCCACACAGGCAGTCCCTTCCATGTTGCTAGCCGGCCCCGCTCCAAGCAAGCCAGAAAGCCTTACATGGGCATCTTGAGAACACAGCACTCCTCAAATGAGACATCCATGGAGTTAGCCTCAGAAGCTTTACCCTCCCTGCCAACTGTCCCCCAAGATGCTACCCTCCCTCCCCACTCCATCCCAACACAAGCACAGCACCAGAAGATGGGACAGACACAGGCTCATGGTGGGGAGCCTGGAGTAAAGGAAGAGGGAGAAGGAGAGGAGAGCAAGAGAAATTAGGAAATAGAAACCACTGGAGAGAATGCTCAGGGCTGGCCAGTCACAGGTGAAAAGAGAATTTGCTGGTATTTGTCAGGACAAAGCATCATCCTGACAGACTCAGGGCTCAAAGTAGCCTTTCCATGTCCCTCTGCCTGACTGCAGCAAACTGACTGAAACAAGACATTTTCCAGATAAATCAGAGAAAATTGAACCCAGACGGATAGGAGCTGATCTCAAGAAAGTATTATTAATTATGTTAACTGGGATAATGGTATTATAGTCATGTTAAAATAAAAGGTCCCTTATCTGTTCATGATACAATACTGAAGTATTTAAAGTCAAATGATATAATGTCTGGGATTTGCTTAAAAAAAAAAAAACACTCCAGCCAAAAATAAATAAATAAACAGGGAGAGGAGTGAGTTGAGGGTTGAGGGAAGAGACATAAAAATAGCCAAAAGTCAATGGTTGTTGAAGCAGGGGGAGGAGGGGACAAAGGAGTTCATTATACTATTCTAGCTACTTCTGTATATATTTAAATCTCCCAGAATAAAAAGAATTCTTTCTCTTCCCCTCCCTCCCCCTACCTTCTTTTTTTTTCTCTTTCTCTTTCTCTTTCTCTGTCTCTGTCTCTGTCTCTGTCTCTGTGTGTGTGTCTCCCTCTCACACACACATACACACCAAAATATTATATAGAGAGAGAAAGCGGGGGGAGGAGAAATTGACTGGATTCCCATGTTTCTTTCCTGATTTTGTTGGTTTGGGGAGAAAGGGCAGACACGTACCAGTACTGGGGCTTGAACTCAGGGCCTCATGTTCTTGCTTAGCTTTTTCACTCAAGGCTAGCACTGTACCATTTGAACCAGAGCTCTAGTTCTAGCTTTTTGGTGGTTCATCTGGCTTTGAACCTCAGTCCTAAGATCTCAGCCTCCTGAATAGCTAGGATTACAGGTGTGAGTCCCTGGTACCTGGCGCCATGTTTCTTAAAGTATGGTAAACAAGGTTTTAAAGAGAAACATGGCTTTGTCATTTTAATAAAACATTTATGGCTTTAGGGGGAAAAAAAACTAATCCTGAGGGGTTTAGTCCTGTAATTCCAGCACTGGGGAGGTTGAGGCAGGTAGACAGAGTTCAAGGCTTCCCTGGAGTATAAAACAAGATGCTGACTCCAAACAAAATAAATAAATGCAGACATGGTCCATGCCTCCCACCACTCCTCATGAACAGAGCTCACAGCGCTGCTTCTGTGTGTACCATGAATGCTAATGGCGTCAGATGGCTACCCCATACGGGAACACAGAGAAGATCTGATGGCAGCTGCAGAGACACCGGAGAGACACTCAAGTGGAAGCCAACACATGGTCTCACAAGGGAGTCTTGCATCCTCTGCACAAGCCCTGAACTTACAGCACACAGGGCATCTGGGACATAAAGAAAGTACCAGATAGTTCAATTCAGAGTGCTAACAGTGAAGCCTCATGGCTGTCCACCTCCAAAGCTCCTCAAATTGAGGACCAGGTATGAGCACCCAAAAGACACAAGTCACCACGCCCACTTCACCAGGGGGTAAATGTGACAGAAAGGGAGGAAGTGGCAGGGCGCCAATGGCTCACGCCTGTAACCCTAGCTATCAGAAGGCTGAGATCTGAGGGTCACGGTTCAAAGGCAGCTCAGTCACTAAAGTCCATGAGACTCTTATCTCCAATTAATCACCAGAAAAGTGGAAGTGGCACTGTGGCTCAAGGGGTAGGTTGGTAGCCTTAAGCTGAAGAGCTCAGGGACAGTGCCCAGGCCCAAAGTTCAAGCCCCATGACCAACCTAAACAAAGGTGGTGGGGAGGGAGAGAGAGAGACAGGCAGACAGACAGACAGCTGGCTGTCTCGTGACTTCCTCATGGCTCCTACACAGACTTGGGGTGCCTGATTAGTAGTAGCAACCCACTGGGGAAGATGGAAGCAAGTTGAACAGAAGTGACATCAGGAGGGGAAGTAGAAGTTAGAAAGAAAATGCTGACAGCCTTGATGAAAATGTCACATCTCATCTGTGCTCTGAATTCAAATGATGCCAAGTGGGTATGGGCACTTAGGGGATCCCACACCTCCTCACTGGTGGTCAAAATGAAGAGGAAACCAGTGGACATCCTCAAGATGTGAGGACCAATGGGGAGGCATTAATAAGAGGGCCATTTGTTGCATTCAAAGAGGTTCAGGTAGCACCCCAGAAAAGGGCTGCCGGACCAAATTGCCCAGATTCTTAACTCTATACTTCTAGGAATGCAGGAATGCAATGATGGGGATCAGGAACTTTCCACAAGGCTCTTGACCCTAAAGGACCCCCATCCCTTTTCCTCATAGCTCAGGTGCCCCCAAGGGTACCCAAACTCCTAAGCAAGTCTTGCTTCCCATTCTAGAACCTTCTCTCAGGACTGTGGCCCTGAGGAGACAAGTTGAAAGGAACCTAGGGCTTGCTGGGCTCCGGGGCTGTGAGAGGACATGGGGAGATTAGCATTACTGGGGTCCTGTACCCACCCATTCCTTAGCTGTGTGTACTCAGCAAACAGTCGGCCCCCACTGAGTCCCAGCTGTCCCCTCTTCCTCCACTTATCCACTGTAATCTTGCTAAAACCAGACAAATAATGATAGCTTCCTTAAGGGGTTGACTTGAGAATTTATGGACACAATCTCTCTAAACTACTTAGCATGAAACCTGGTGCCTAATTACTTAATGCACTATAAGTACTATAAGTACCACTATGATTATTATTATTACAAGTTAAACCATCCAAGACCCACACTTGGGCCCTGCAGCGTTCAAGGCTCTGAGAAACTGGCTGGAACGACAGTGGACAGCAGCCACAGGACCTGGGTAGAGGCTGAACGTTCTGAGGATGGAGGGCTTCCAGAGAGGCCAGCACCATATCCTCCCCAGGAATGTGGGGAGAGAGGGAAGGGGTGGCGGTGCTCTGAGGGCGCAGGGGGGGAGCGGGGGAGATGCTTAGCCAATGAGGTCAGGCCCTATTTCGAACTGGCAATATGTTTATCATCATCCTCCCCCTGGAAGGGAGGGAGAAGAGGAGAAGGGACTGCAGAGCCTGCTGTAGGCCCCCTGACCAGCCCCCCCCCCTGCACAGGGGTCAAGGAGACCCCATAGCCATCCAGGACTTCCCATGGGGGGGCAGCAGGAGGACCAGCATCACTCACTACCCCACCTGTTCGCCCAGCTCTTCCTAGCAACCCTCTCTCGCAGAGGAGACTGATGTGAAGGTGGTCAAGCGGGGTGCCCTTCTCCCATAATATGCACACACCACAGCCTAGACCACTCCTCTCCGCCCAAGGCCCTCCTCTGCCCCCACCCTACCCAGAAGGCACGTCCCTGGAGCTAACCCCAGTCCTCCTGTCATCCTAGCTCACCCACCCACTAAGAAGACCAGGAAGGTTGCCTGCTTGCCCTCTGTGGAGTCCACCCACCACACTGAGCCTCAGTTTCCCCTTTCAGGAAAAAGGAAGACCACTTGACACTCAGGGAGGAAGAAGGATGCCAAGGTCCAGTCAGCGGGTGGGTTAGGGTCTTTAGGCTACATTTAGAGTTTTGCCTTTAACCTGAGGCTACTTTCTCTTGAACTCCCACATGGCCTTTGCAAATCCTACACAAACCAGGCCACTCCTCCCCTCCTGACCCTCGGAGAACTACAGGGGTTTCTGCCTGTTAAGGGGCCCTGTTTGGGGCTTGGGAGGAGATGCTGCTTGGCCTTCCCACTGGTTTACAGCCCAGAAGACCTCCCTGGATCAGCAGTTATTATCCATCACTGCTTCAGGACTTCACACATGTACACACACGGGTGCACACTCATGTATACACACACAAACCTACAGGCACACCTGCCCCGAAGCCACAGTCCTCGCCTGGACTCTGTGGTTGACCACTCTGGCCTCTCGGATTCCCTGCTCCAAGCTGATGATACCAGAATGAGGCAAGGGGGTTGCCAGGATCACCTGACCCTCTCCCGCAAGGAAGGGATCCAGCTGTGTCCCCAAAAGGAATGAAAACTCCAGCTTGGAGGCACCCCAAGTTCTGGAAGTCACTGAAGCCGTGTTTCATGGAAGTCCATCCCCAGTCTGGCTTCTCAGATAAGCATCAAAAATCCTTCTGAGCCTCAGCCCCACTAGAAAACAAGAATGCTTACCCCGCTCCACAGAGAGGAGGCAGGATCTGCCTGCCGCCAGAGACGAGGGTGAAAGTCACGGATCTAGAATGGAAGAGGGCTGAGCCAGAGCTGCCTACTTCCTACTAGTGAACCCAGTGGGCCCCTGGCCCCACCACTTCCTCTAGGGGCCACCTGGGGGTAGGATGGCAGGGCAGGGTCAGCTTGGCAGGCTAGGGGAACCTCACCAACGGTAGGCTAATAGAGGTGGTGAAGGTGTTTGTAGATGTGGTTGACAGGGACAATCAGTAAGTCACAATCAGTGACCTCAAGTCAAGGAGATTACACTTGAGAATGTGGGAGGGCCTCCTTGAAGCCACTGAGATCTTTAAGAGCACAAATCTAGGCTTCCTTCAGAAAGAGAAACTGCGCTGGGCACAGTGACTCAGGCCTGTAATCCCAGCTACTCAGGAGGATGAGATCTGAGGATCAAGGTTCAAAACCAGCCTGGGCACAAAAGGACCTGAGACTCTTATGTCCAATTGACCTCTAGAAAACATGAAGTGGGGCTTGGTTTGAGCTGAAGAGCTCAGGGACAGTGCCCAGTCCTAGTTCAAGCCCCATGACCCACAGAAAAGAAAGAGAAATTGTGGCTGAGGCTAAGCACAGATATGCTGGTGGCTCACACCTATAATCCTACTACTCAGGAGGCTGAGATCTCAGGATCACAGTTCCAAGCCATCCCAAGCAGGAGAGTCCAAGAGACTCTTACCTTAACCACCCCAAACCTGCAAATAGTGCCGTGGCTCAAAGTGCTAGAGCACTAGCCTTGGGCAGAAAAAAGAGCTCAGGAACAGTGCCTAGGCCCTGATTTCAAGCCCCACGACTGACAATAATAATTACAAACAATAATAATAACAAGCACAGAAAAAGAAAAAAAAGCACTACTACAGTCATGGCTCAACAGCAAACCACTTACCTAGCAAGCATAAGGCCCAGAGTTCAAACTCTAGTACTGAAAATACAAATAATTAAGTTCTTCGAAAGGAAGAGGTGTGAAGTAAACAAAGTTCCCCAGAAGCCCCAAGGAATCACAAAAGGTTTTGCAGGCCAGGAGGTCAGAGGGAAGAACAAGATGGTCCAGGAAGCACGGGGAGCACACCCTGGCCTAGGGATCATGTGACACAAGCATTCCTGCTCTGAGAGCTGTGGTCAGACTTAGCTTCCTGGGATTATAACCTCAGCTATCACAAATCACTGGCCACTGTGTGCCAAGTGCTGCCCTAACCTAACCTTCAGTCCAGTCCAGCCCACAGGACTACAGTCTCTGTCTACAGGTGAGGAAACACGAAGGAAGACCCTGTGGAAAATAGCCCAATGGCCGCTCCACTGCAAGCAAAGCCAGTTTGCCTCAGGTCTTTAAAACAAGAGACACCTCCAGTACAAGTCCAGTCTTCCTCCTCATGACACAAAATGGTGGCTGAGAACTCCCCACCTCGGTCCAGCTTAGTGGGGCCCATTCTGTCTTCCCAGAAGTTCAGGAGTTCGGTGGAGCTCATTTCCTCCACTCAAGCCATCTGCAGCCTCTGCCCTGAGACTCCATCCATGGGGGAGCCATGATCCTAATTGCTGGTACTTAACATTCTGAGCATTTTTCTACGTTAACTCTTGATCGTTCCAATAACCTGTGAGTCGGGGACTTCCACAGATCAGGAACTCAGGCTTGCCCCAAGTCAGAAGCTAGGGAGGGCTCGGGACCGCTCACCCTGTCCTCAAGGCTTTCCCTGCCCACCACCCCCAGTCTGGGGTCTAATCTGGGACTCCCCCATCCCCTGTTCATCCTCTCACTGACTAGAGCAGCACACTGCTCTCAACTGTGGGAGCCCCTTCCCTCTCCTGGGCCCAGCAACCACCGTCCTCACACTCAATGGCTCCTCCCTGTTGCTGATGGAGGATACAGGAGAACGTGTAGCCCTTCACCCTGCCCCTCCCTACATGTGACCCCACGAGTATACCACCCTCCCTCAAGCCTCCCAGAGAACCTGCTTGGCATACAGATCCCTCTGGACATCTTTCCTTGGGTGCCCTAGGCCAGTGCCAGTAGAACCAGAAGTTAATCTGTGACTTGCTCTGTGCCCAGGATGCAATCACCTCCCCCGCCCCATCCCAGACTTCTCCTAATGGCCCCCTGCTAACATCTCACTGGCCTGCCCACTGCAGGGGACAATGAGCCAAGTCATTCATCAGCCAGGAGCCAGTACCCCCTGAAAGAGGGAGTGGAGGCCTCCCAGGTCCTTGGCAGAGGGGAGCCATGAACCCCAGAAAGGAAGCTCAGTATACACAGGAGGAGGAGTCAGTAGGGGGGCGTGGCTGGTCTGGGGGAGCTGAGCCAGCTGCTACCTGAGGCTCTTCCTTTCTATAGCCCTTGGTGTATCATTATCCAGGGATCTCAGAATGAGACACTAAGCATTAACTACAGAGCATAAGCCCCGATTTTATCTGCTATTCCCTAATCTTCACACCCCCCGCCTCAGTAAGGCCAGCATGATATGGGCAAGACATCAATGTTACCATTTTTTTTTCTTTTTTTGGTTACTTGTAAGGCTGTCTCTGCACTCTTTCACTCAAGGATGGCGCTCTACCACTTTGAGCCACAGTTCCATTTCTGGTTTTCTGGTGGTAAATTGGAGATAGTCACAGACTTTCCTGCCCTGGTTGGCTTTGAACTTCTCAGCCTCCTGAGTAAGTAGGATTACATGCATGAGCTACCAGCACCCTGCCAATGTCATCATTTTTTATGTCAACAAGGAAATCATTTTTCAGAGGGTGAGTGTTGCCTCATATATAAGCAGCAGCATTAGGGCCCATCCAAGCCCAAAGCCTGGGCTCCAACTTCCCTAACACCTCTCCAGCCATTCAGACTCTGGGAAGGGACCAGGCCAGTGACTGGAAGGCTCACATAGCAAGACTGAGCCTGAACCCAGGTAGAACCCAGCTGGAGAAATTCTGGGCCTGAGCAGCATCTCAGAAACCATGCTCAGGGTTGTGTCCAAGAGCAGAAGTCTCTGAACCCCAATGTGTACCCCAACCGGCAGAGCCTGCCTAGCTCAGTATGTCCAAGAGGGCAAAATCCACCAGCAAAGGTCCATCTCTCTCTCACACCACTCCACTGGGCACAGCAGGCCCCAGGTTTCAAACTTTCAAACTTGAAGCATCCAGGGAGATTAGCATGGGGGGCAGGGCTTCCACCCCACTGACCAGGGCTCTTAAACTTCCCTAGCCCTCTATCCTCAGCCTCATACCACACACTTCCAACCATCACTGGGTCCCTCATGCTGCTGGAGTTCTGCGTTTTCCTCTCCTTTCTCCTCTAGCCCCTGGCTCTCCATCTCCCACTTGCCCTCTCAATGGCCCTCTTCCTCCTCCTCCCTGTTTAACTCCCAGGGCCCTTGGAGGAGCCAGCGACCCCTCTGTGGTGTTTACATAGCCCGGACTCAGAAACACCAACAAATGTGAGACCTTTGAGAAGCCACATTCCAGGAAAATGAGAAGCTCAGTCACTTTCTCCCCCAGCTTATCCCTCCTTTCTGCATGGATGGGGAGCAGGGTGTGTGTGTGTGTGTGTGTGTGTGTGTGTGTGTGTGTGTGTGTGTGTGTGTGTGTGTGAAGACCCTACCTCATCTTGCTCCCCCACTCCAGGCAAAGCAGAAGCCAGAGACACAGAGCCTCAGGCTACTAGCTACTGTGTGCCTGCATATATTCCTGGACTGGGAGAAGAGCTTCCAGGGGCCACAGAGGGACACGCAGCAGTCTCCAGGGGTGTTAGAAAGTGTTCCCAGGGCCCAAATCCCTCCCCTTGAACAGGATGGCGGGATGGGAACATGCCAGAGGACTATGAAGCTCACTGGGAGAGAACAGTGAGCTGTGGCTGGTCCCTGAGTGATACAGTGAGCCACAGATGGCAGAGGCCTAGCACAGAGCAGGAGCAGCCCACCAGGTTTTAGAGGCAGAAACTCAGATCCACGCTGGAGACAGCCTCCCAGCCTGCCAGCCAGCCTGCAAGCTGTGCTCCTGGGGCAGCTATTTTGCCTCAATGCACTCCTCTGAGAGGTGCACTGAGGTGTTGCCAGCTTGCCACACAAGCTGTATGCCTGCCTAGTCAAAGGATTCACTCAGTGAGATGAATGGCAAGAAGCTACCTTGCACAGGACACTTAGTAATTAGGGGCTGCAAACTCAGCTGCTCCAGGGAAACACTTGGAAAAAGTAAAGAAAAGGCACCTTCATGGAACTGGTCAGTGAAATGAACAAACCTTCAACTAACCCAAGTCCAAAAGGGCAGACTACTCAAACTCCCAGGTTCCAGGGCTCACTACTGTAATCCTAGCCACTCAGGAGAATTAGATCTGAGGATTGTGATTTGAATCCAGCCTGGACAGACAAATTGGTGAGACTTACCTCCAATCACCAAGCAAAAAGCCAGAAATGAAAGTGTAGCTACAGTGGTAGAGTGCCAGCTTTGAGCAAAAAAAGCCAGGCAAGAATGAGAGACCTTGAGTTCAAGCCCCAATATCAAACAAAAGAAAGAAAGAGAGAGAAGCAAGGAAGGAAGGAAGGAAGGAAGGAAGGAAGGAAGGAAGGAAGGAAGGAAGGAAGGTAGGTCAGGCAGACTCAAACTATCAGGAACAGAAATGACAGAGACGCTTACATAAATTAAAAGAACTATAAGGAATGCTATGAAAAATGCACATCAAAACAATTTTTAAATAAAATGAACAGATTTCCTAGAAGGACACAACTACCAAAACTGATCCAAGAAGAAACAGAAATGCTAAATAAACCTATAACCAATGAAGAAATTGAATGTGCAATACAAAGTCTAACCACAAAGAAAAGCCCAGGCCCAGATGTCTTCACAGGTAGATTCTACCAAATGGCTGAGGAAGATTCACAAATCAGCTGATCACAAATTCTTCCTAAAAGTCAAAGAGAAGGCAGCTGATAGGCTGTAGTAGGAGGATAACTTGAGCACAGAAGTTACGGGCAAGTCTGAGCACCATGGAAATGCAGCTATGATACTAATATGCCCCTAAAGCCAGATGCTGAGGCAGAAGCCAGGCAATGGTTCCCTGATGCAAAAATTTCCAGAGTAGGCAAACAGGAGAACTGGCAAGGAGGCTAGTGGGCACTTAGGGTAGGGATAGAGGACAGGAAAGATGAGGCGATCACAACTACAATGCATGGGGTTGCTTTGTAGAGTGCTAAGAACGGCTACAATTGATTATGACCATGGTAATCCAACTCAGTGGATGATTAAAAAACAACAATAATCTGAATTACACACAGCAAATGGAGGAATTATACAGTATGTGGATTCTAGGTCAAGAACATTGTCACTCAAAAAACAACAACAAAGGCCAGGGAGACCTTCAAGTCCTGAAAGGGCTGTGTCATGTTCAGTGCCATCACCAGGATAGATCTCCAGGGGTATTCAAATATGGTTGTAAAAGACACTCAGGTAGGCAGTTTTACTGTAATAAATGTTTGGAAGATCAAGTTAATATAAATGCATTTAACAACATAGTTGGAAGAGTTAGGGTAGTTGGGTGCACTATCAAGATAACTAGATAGATAACTAGCACAATCATGACTCTAGAGCATTTTGGGCTTAGGGTTGTAGCTCAAGGGCTGGGGGTGTGGCCTACAGGGTGGGGCATGGCCTACATAATGTGGGAGTGGCCCTGTAGGGTAGGGGTGGGGCTGTGTTAAGTCAAAGGGGGTGTGGCTCTGGTGGAGACATTGTGTTCAAACCACCAGACAGACAACAGAGAAAGAGCACATTTCCAGTCCCCCAAAATGTTTCCTTCTACCCACCCTGTAGCCCCTCTCTTCATTACCCAGTTCCCAGTACATAGTGACTAATCTGTTCTTTGTCACTGGGATTTTGTCTTTTCACAAAAATGGATCGCATGGCATGGCTTCTCTCACTCCCCGAGTTTCTGAGCCTCCTCCACATAGCTCTGTGTTAGAATAGTCCGTTCCTTTTTATGGCAAGGAGTAGCATACTGTACTGCTAGATCACAGCTTGTTTACCCATTAACCTGGCATGAAATATTTGGGTTCTCTCCAGTTTGGGAATCTTGTAAATGTAACTGCCATGAATATTTGTGTACAAATCATTTTGAAGGCATGTTTTTAATCTCTTTGGTAAATATCTTGGAGTGGAGTTGCTGGAGCATATATCCAGTGTCTACTGAACTTCAGAAGAAAATGGCCCTAGCGGGGTATGGTGGTACATGCTTGTAATCCCAGCACTTGAGCGGCTGAAATGGGAGGATCAAGAGTTTAAGCGTACCCTGGGGTACATAGTGAGACCCTGTTGAGAGAGAGAGAGAAGGAGGAGGAGGAGGAGGAGGAGGAGGAGGAGGAGGAGGAGGAGGAGGAGGAGGAGGAGGAGGAAGAGGAGGAAGAAGAGGAGGAAGAAGAGGAAGAAGAAGAAGAGGAAGAAGAAGAAGAGGAAGAAAAAGAGGGAATTCTCTTTCCTGATGAAGACAGGAGAAGACTGAAATAAAACTGTATTATAACTTTGGGGAGAATAAGGGGTTTAGTAGCCCAGGCTGACCCCCAAACTCTTGATGCTCCTGTCTCAGCCTCCCATGTGCTTGGATTAGAGGCATGCTCCACCACGCCTGGATTAGTATTAGTAACTCTTGGAGCACTGAGCTTTGAGGTGGGCCCTGCAGCGGAGTTATCATTTCCACTGCTCACTAAAAACCTTACACAACAGGTCCTCCTATAATCATTGTATTATACAAATGAGGAAGCCAGGGCTCACAGAGGTTCAGTAATTTGCCCAAGAGCACACAAGCTGAAATTCAATTCAGTTGCCTTTTCTCCACAACTAAAGAGTTTAAACAGTCCCCAAGGCTGTGATACTGGAATATATCACACAGCCTAGGGATACTGGAACCAAGAGCTTCCACCTGCCCAGCTAACCCTAGTAGCCAGAGAGCCCACGCCTCCAACCCAACTATGAAGCAAGCTGCAGGTGTGTTTATGAGAGACTAGCAGGAAAGGTGGTATGCAACACGGCTCAAAGGTGGGGGTTCATTATGGGATTTCCTTTCCTTTCATGCTTGAAGGATGAGCTGTCAGCTCTTTTGATATAGGGGAGGAAGCCCAGTCACTCAGAGAAACCTCCTCCCTCCACATACAAAAAGGCATCATCAGGTCAGGCCTGGCAGGAGGAAAGAATGGAGTGAGGGAAGCCAGGGGAACACACACACACACACACACACACACACACACACACACACACACACACACACGGACCACAAACCATAATCTCAACTCTGCATCACCTTTGCTACTTTCTCATAAAAACTACAAACCTCCCAAAGGGAAGTACTAAGTACCAAGCACCTAGTACCAAGTGCCTGGAGGTTGTGGCATCACCAGGCAGGAGATGGAGGGAGACTCAGGAAATCCCTGGGCAACAGCCACAGAGAGAACTAATGCTGGTCACCGTGCAATGGCACCTGCTGCAGTGGAAGTGGGAGGCACATCCTCAGGCAAGAACGGGGGATAGATAAGGACTCAGTGACAGACAAGGGGAGGGACTATAGATTTCCCCATCTGCTTCCTTCAGGGGACAGGGTAAGGGCTGCAGGCTCCTCCTGCTGGCCAGGCCTATCCTGCCCACACTCCTGTCTCTCCAGCATGCTCTCACATCTTCCCTCCTTACCTGCTTCTACCCACCCATCTGAGGACGTGGAGATGCCATTCACGCCGCTGGCTGCCCTCATTGGACTCCAAGGTTAGATCTGTAAAATGGGGCTGCTGTGAGCCCCACTGTCCCCCTCCCCCAACTCAGAAGACGGAAAGGAGCATCTATGTGCTGTGGGATCTGCATACAGCTGAGGAAATGTCCACAGCTCATTCCCAGCATGTCCCCAGCACAGAACAAACCCCAAAGCTGTCAGCAGTGGTGTGAATAAACTGTGATTTATTCACATCGAGGAATACCACACAGCACTAGAAACAAAAGGACACACTGCAATCCGCAAAACTATAGATGAGCAAGGCATACAGGATGAGTGAAAGAAGTAAGGTGCAAAAGCAAACTCGATGAAGGATTTGGGTTTTTATGAAATTCACAGGCAAGAACATAATCACTGGCCAGGTGCTGGTGGCTCACATCTGCAATTCACAGGGAGCTGAGATCTAAGGAACCAGGGTTCAAAGCCAGCTTTGATGGAAAACTCCATGAGACCCTTATCTCCCACTAACCACCAAAAAGCTACAAGTGGAGCTGTGGTGAACACCAACCTTAAGCAAAAAAGCCAAAGGCCAGGTGCCTGTGGCTCATATCTATAATCCTAGCTACTCAGGAGGCTGAGGTCTGAGGATCCCAGTTTGATGCCAGCCAGGGCGGGAAAGTCTGTGAAACTCTTATCTCCGATTAACAACACCAGAAAACCAGAAGTGAAACTGTGGCTCAAAGTAGTAAGATGCTGGCCAGGAGTTTGGCCTAGTGGTCAAGTGCTGCCTAGTATGTACTAAGACCTGGATTCGATTCCTTGATACCACATACACAGAAAAAAGCCAGATGTGGTGCTGTGGCTCAGGTGGTAGAGCTCTAGCCTTGAGAAAGCCCAAGAACAGTGCTCAGGCCCTAAACCCAAGCCCAGGACTGACTAAAAAATAAAATAAAAAAGTGAAAAGAAAAGTAGTAAGATGCTAGCCTTGAGTGAAAAAGCTCAGGACCAGTGCCCAGGCACTGAGTTCAAGACCCATAGATGGTGGGGGAGAGGGGGGCACCCTGGGGTTGAAGCCAAGGGATCACTCTTAGGCCCTGCATATTTCTAGCACTTGATTCCATTCCTATCTATGCACAAATTTATCAAGCCTTATATCAGAATTTTGTGTGGCTAAAGGTATGCAGGTTGGACCCCAATCAGGAAAATGAGAAGGACTGGAATTATGTGGGGATCCTCCATGCCCAAGGAAAAAGGTGAATTCACAAATGGTTTTGCTTCTGTTTCTTTCTTATTCTTATCTACCCTCAATCTCTCCCTAAAAAGAAACTATTTCTTAACATTCTTGGTGAGGTTTTGTTTTGATTTTTCTTTCATTTGCTTTGTTTTTGAAGATAATGTGGGTAGAAGGCAGGCATTCTACCTCTCAAGCCACACCCAATCCTTTCGATAAGGTCTTAGAGTTTTTGCCAGGGCTTGTCTCTAGCCTTCATCTTCCGATCACCCCCTCCCCAGCAGCTGGGATTACATGAGTAGCCCCTAACACATAAAATCTTAACTTTTTTTTTTAATGGTACTATCTTTTGAACTCTGCCTTGTCCTTTCTACATAGGCATTCTATGACCTGAGCCATACCCTTGGATCTTTTTCTTAGGGTTTTTGTTTGTTTGTTTTTGCTAGAGTCTTACATTTTTGCACAAGGCTAGCCTAGACCATGATCTTCCTGTCTAAAGCCTCTGAGTAGCTGGGGTGACAAGAATCAACTATTCATGAACTTTATTCCCCCCCCCCCCCCAGACTAGCCTCTAATTGCAATCCTTCTGGATCTCTGCCTCCAATTAGCAGAGTTTACTGTGAGCAGTGCAGGTTCAAGTGGCAAAGAGCTGGACACAGAGTCCAAGGCTCCTTTTCAGTCCTCATCTATTGCTCTGAGAAAAGAGAAAGGTGCCTACCGTGTGCCAGCAGGCACTCGACCTCTCCACCTCAGCTGCCAGAGCTCAGGGCCAGGGGGACAGAGCACAAACCCAACATCTGATTCCTCCATTTCTCTGCTGGGCCTCCAGGTAGTCAGCTCAACTTGTCCTTTCTCTGGAGCTTCCAGCATGGCCCCATGGGCTCATGTCCCCTGGGTACCTGCCCTGGCTCAGGGCCTTCCATGTGGCACAGGAGTGAGTCACATGCCAGTATGTTTTCCAGAATCAGGACTCAAGGACAACTCTGCCTGGCTCACTCTTGAGTCACTGATGGCCAGGCTCCAGTGCCACATGGCAAGGACACACAGGTCACTCTGGAAAAGAGACTTTCCACCACCAGCTAGCCCCAATGTGCTGCCACAGAAAAGAACCAGAGGGCTGTGTCCCTGAACCCCTCCTTACAACCAGCCCTATTAAGCACCCCCAAAGTCCACAGGTATGAAATCATAAATGACGCTGTTGCTATTTGCCACTAAATTTGTTTTTTTTTTTTTAATCTTAAGTGGTTGTGCAAAGGGATTTCAATTCAACAAGCCAGATTACAAGGTCAGTGCATCTGGGTCCATGTCCCACAGGGTGCTTCCTTTGCACTATATGGCTGGGTGCTCAGACCTCAGAATCAAGATGCAGTTCGTGCTGTAGGAACATTCCAGAAGGAGCTACATTTGGATATTTGGAACCACGTACTCATTAGCAGGTGGCCAGAGTGCCATGAACTAATTAGAGATGATCAATGTGAGCTGGAAGCCCCCGGGTGTGGAAGGAAAGCTGGGGAAAGACCAGGCAAAGCGGGGTTCTGGAACCTTCTTCCCATGAGGATCCTCACACACTCCATCTCAGTAAATGAAACCACGTGCCATGTGCTCTGGCCACAGCTTGGGAGTCATCCCTGAGCCGGGTTTGTCTCTCTCACACCCAGCATCCTACCCGCCAGGATCTGGATCTACTTCAGAAAGCACTCCACACCCAGCCCTTCTTCCTGTGGGCATTACAGGCTAAGCCACCAGCTGGTCTTGTAGACATTGCCAGCAGCCTCTAGGCCCCTGACCTCACTCCTGGACTAGTGAATGCTCAAGGCCAGAGTGGACCTTCACTCTGAGAAGGTCAGATCAAGTCTCTCATAATCAGAACTCCCTGGACACTCACCTAGTTGTAAAACCTTCTTTCAAGCACCACAAACTCAGCTCACCTCAGGACCTTTGCATATCCCTCACATCCCACATAACTCTGCCTCCAAGAAGTTCTGCTGGGGGTACCCTACCCAAATCTTCTCATCTGTCTTTATCTCTTTAGAACAGTATCCAGCACCTGGAAACAGTGCATCACTAGTGTGAGAATCTGAGCACCCACGGAGTGACTGTGGAGTCGATCTGGTTATGAAATACTGAGCACAGAGCCCTGCTGTGTGCTCTGGGGCTCCCACTGCCCTTCCCAGCAGGAGGAAAAAAGCAGAGCAGTGCTAAGAGCTGTGGTTTCTCAGAAAGACCTGCCAACTGGGTGGGGCCCACCCCGCCAGTGGGTCCTGTTTCGTATAAAAAGGCCCATCTGTAGGGCCGCTGCCCTACCAGGCCCCTCTGGTCCTAGCTGGCCTCCTTAGCCAGGAAGAGCAGGACAGTGGCAGCCAGAGCCCCCAGCATGCATGAAAATTGACAAGCAGAACATACACACACACGAGCACATGCATGTGCGCACACACACACACACACACACACACACACCAGCCCAAGTTCTCCTATAACCTCCTTCTGCCGTCTTCACATACCAGTCAATGCAGAGGAAGAGCCCCCCCTCTCCCCCTCTCCCCCCTCTCCCCCTCTCCCCCTCTCTCTCTCTCTCTCTCTCCCTCCCTCCCTCTCCCCCTCCTCTCTCTCTCTCTCTCTCTCTCTCTCTCTCTCTCTCTCTCTCTCTCTCTCTCTCTCTCTCTCTCTCTCTCTCGTATAATTACTGGAGCTAGAACTCAGGGTCTGGGTGCTGGCATTTCCTTTTTTTCTCTCAAGGTTAGCATTCTACCACTTGAACCATACCTCCACTTCCAGCTTTTTTTGTTCTTTTGCCAACTTTAGGGCTTGAAGCCTGGGCTCTGGCTCTGTCCCTAAGCCTTTCTATACTCAAGACAAGAGCTCTACCACTTATACCACAGCACCACTTCTAGTTTTTTTCGGAGTAGTTTGTTGGAGGTGAGAATCTCACTGAAGAATCTCACAGGTTTGGAACTGTGACCCTCAGTTCACAGCCTCCTGAGTAGCTAGCATTAGAGGTGTGGCCACCAGTCACTCCCAGCTTTGTGCTGGGTATTTGGAGGTAAGAGTCTCACAGACTTTTCTGCCCAGGCAGGCTTCCTCAGCTCTCACCCTCTGGAGCAGTGAGGATTATAGGGGTGAGCCATCCATGCTGGGCTTGAAGAAGCCAATCCCTGCCTCATCTTTGTGGGCCTCTCCGGGCTACCTGTCTTCCCTACTCAGATCCTTTGTGGCCAGTGGTCAGTGGCCAGCAAGGTCATCCATTATTCTCTTCACTATTCCCTGCTTCTAGCAAGAGACAGGGCTACATTTGCCAGCAGGCAGTGGGCACAGACAAGTGAGGGCTGAGAACCTGTGGGAAGTCACTCCACTTTTTGCTGCCTCCATGTCCCCATCTGTAAGTCCCCATCTGGGCCTATGCTTGAAGCTCTAGTGGGATTCTAAGCATAACATCTTCTGACTCCTGTGTGACTCTGTTGTCTAAGACCTAAAGCACAGCACAAGTCTCCACAGCAATGATGACACCTGGCTGCAAGAAGTGGAAGGGAGAGAGAGAAGAGATGAGCAAGAACTCTAGAAGGTTCTGGGGTTAAGGCTGGACAATGCTGCTCTAGATGAACAGAACAAGGACAGTGATGGAGAGGGAAGCCGGACAATAAAGCTGAGGGAGCCTGAAGAACAGGTAGCAATGGGCAGAAAAGTCGCCCCACAGATACATGCCACAGGCCCTTTGCATGATAAGTGAGCCCACAGTCTGGAATTTAAAGAAGGGAGATGCAATTCCCCACAGCAAGGAGTATTCAAAGTTCATGCAAGATCTCCCAGCCCTGATGGCCCCATCCTCAGTCCCTTCTCTGAAGGAATCCAAGGCCTCAGATCTACTACCATTCTCATCCTGCACCATTTTGAGCACCTACAGTGCCTTAGTGCAGATCAGACTGCGAGACATCCCATCAATCCTCAGACCAGCTTCCAGCACTCTTCTTGGTCACCTCCCTGAGGATGAAGCAGCCCTACAGAGGCACCTGGACTGTCCAAAGCCACCCAGCTCAGAAGAAGCGGAACAGAGGGCCGGGAGTTTGGCCTAGTGGTTAAAGTGCTTGCCTAGCATGCATGAAGACCTGGGTTCGATTCCTTGGTACCACATACATAGAAAAAAGCCAGAAGAGGTGCTGAGGCTCAAGTGGTGGAGCTCTAGCCTTGAGGAAAGTCCAAGGACAGTGCTCAGGCCCCGAGCTCAAGCCCAGGACTGGCAGATGCCTCCAACGCACACCCCCTCGCTCAGTGCTCCCTTCTGAAGAGCGGGTACTCCTCTCCATTCCCAGAGCTTCTGGCCTGAGCGGCTGCCATGGGCAGCAAAAGAGATGAAAGGGCAGGGGTGGACAAGGTGTGGACGCTGGTAGAGGAGGGCAGTCACTTGACAGGGCAGTTTTCTTTGCACACTACTCCATATCACCCCTCTGTCCTGGCCAGATGCCTAGGCAACCAGGGCCCTTCAGAAACCCTGAGGGGAGCCCATGTTCTCTGGCCTCCTAGTCCCTCTCCCGCCAAGACCAACCAGGAGCCACGGTTGAGGAAACTGAGGGCCAAGATGCCACCTGGCTAGTAAAGACGGGAGGGACAGTGGCAGTGGCTTAGCCGGTTCCGAGATCCCCCGTGCTCCCGACTTCTCCCGACCCTTGGGGTCCTGCCACCAGAGACACCCCGTTTACCCAGCCTGGCTCCAAGGAGCCAAACCCAGCTCTCTGCGGGCCCCCGCGGTGGGGGGACTGCCACACGTCGCCCCTGGTCCTCAGACGGGGACACCTCGGAAAGCCTGGGTGCCGTCCTCCAGGAGCTGCCCGCGCGCCCCCGCCGCGCCCCGTGCGCCCCCGCCGCGCCCCGCGCGCCCCTGTGCCCCGGGGCCTGCGCCTTCACCTTGACCCGCGCGCCCCGCGCTTTGCATAAACAAAGAGAGGGGGGAGGGACGTCCCGGCCCCGCCCCGCCCCACCGATGCCCCCCACTCCGGCCCGGGACACCCCCTCCTCCCCCGAGTCCTCCCAGGGGCCGCCTGAGCCCGCGCCGTCCCTTACCTTGGCCTGGCATTTCCGATGACAGGAGAAGCTGCAGACTGCCAGCGGGAGAGACAGAAAAGAAAGTTTTAGCCGCGAGGTATGAAATGGAAACTGCTCCGCTCTCCTCCCGCCCCGCCCAGGGTCGGAGCTGGGGTGGGGGGGGCGGGGCTGGGGGCTGAGACCCTCCCCGCGGGAGGGGCGGGGCGGGCAGAGGCCTGGCAGGCCGGGGAACCCCCCCCCCCCACACACACACACCCAGCACCGCCAGGGCAGAAGTGGACCCAGGCCCCATGCCAACCTCGCCAAGGAGTACAGGGCCTCTCCCCTTACAGCAGGCTCAAGGCCCGTGTGCATGCTGACATGCATGCATGCACACACACACACACTCACCCAGGGTCTCCCAGCCACGTCCACGCAGAGATCCCAGGCGCTAAGGAGACCCTCTGACTCACACACTACTTAATGGGAGACCCTGTGTGCAGCCTGACATCCATCCCGGGGACTTGAACGTGTTTGCCGACAGTCCCTCTCTCTCTCTCTCTCTCTCTCTCTCTCTCTCTCTCTCTCTCTCTCTCTCTCTCTCTCTCTCTCTCTCTCACACACACACACACACACACACACACACACACACACACACACTGCCAGACACCAGCATCAAATTTCCTATCAGGTTCCCAAAGCCTGGAATGTCCCCAGCCCAGCCTGGCTGCCCCAGGGCCCAGCACTTGCAGAGATTTGACGTCCCTGGGGTGGGGCAGTGGATTCTCCAGAGCAGGCTTTGGGCCCACAGGACCCAGGGGCCTCAGGACCTGCAGAGGCCAGAGGGGCTGGCACTGGCTAGACTACACGGGGAGGACAGGAAAGACCCAGAGCCCAGGGTCACAACCAGCTGCCCTTTCTATTTTACCTTGGCCTCGGCCCTAGCTTGAGACCTTCTCAAACTTAGTCCTGGCCCAGCACAGACCTGGGACTCAGCCAGTGCCACTCAAGGTTTTCCTGACCCCAGCTCAGCCCAGAAACGGTCTCCCCCTTGCCACACAGCACACACCTCCCTCCGCCACTCATCTGGCCTTGCTGCCTCTGTCCCATCGCATCCCAGGAGGTACCTCCACCTTCCAGAAGGTTCTCCCTCAGAAGTCACCCCTACCCCCACCCCCTCTTCTTTAAGGCTAGAGAATTCAGGAAGCCTCCGGCCTGAGTCCAGACCAGCCTCACTGGACCACATCTCCGGGTTAAGAAACTTCTCCTTCTCCATCCTATTTTCCATCTTAGGGGCTTCTTCAAGGGTGTCTGTGTGTGTGTGTGTGTGTGTGTGTGTGTGTGTGTGTGTGTGTGTGTACATGTATGCTTGCATATGTATGTGTGCAGTACCTGGCATACAGTAGTCTTAATAAACATTTGCTGAACAGAACCTGACTACAGATCCCCCATGAACTTACGTAGTACACCTATCACCCAGTCCACTCTCAACTTTTCCCTGAGCTCTAGCCCCTTCCAACATCTCCTGTTCAACCAAGAAAGCATCTCCAGAGTCTCCCTTGGGCTTCCCCACCACAGTCTAGACATGAGGGACACAAGGAGGCCAGTAGCGCATCTGCCTCCAGCCAACTTCACATTTCTCACAGTTCCCAGAATACAACCCGCATTTCCTTCCCACGGGGACCTTGTGCCTTTTGCTCCAGCAGTCGAGAGCCCTCTGGGATGGCTCTGGGAGTGGACACTTCTCCACAGTCCATTCAAAACCATCCTCTCAACAAAGGTCTTTCCTGAACCCCCCAAAGCAGGGCAAGTCCAGAACCCCGGGGAGTGCTCCTCTGCCTCATCCAAAGTCTGAAGCCATGGGGACTAACTTCCACTTAACTCAGCTCCCACTCCAGACTCAGGAGCGCGAGGTCCATCTGGCCCACGCGTCTCACTCATACCATAGCTGTGCAGCCAGGACTGTATGAGCCCTAGGGCACAGCATCTTTGTAGGAACTGGACCACTGTATCCTCTGGGCAGGTCAGCCCATGACCCAGGTCCTGCCAGCGCACCGTCTCTGGGAAAACTGGGGAGAAAGTGCCTCTTCTCTAGGCAGATCCAGCCTGGTGTCACCTGCATGGTTTCATCAGCAAAGTGCAGGCTGGTGCCACATCCCTTGGGTGGGTGCCTTTGGCCATGTGTAGCACACAGTGCCCCATCCAGGGTAGCCTTGCCTCTTGCACAGCAGGCACACACTGGGTGAAAGCTTTGGGGAAAATCATGAGGCAGTCACACTCAGGACCCTGAGAGGCCCCTGCAACACTCTCCCAGCTCACCCTGGAAGACAAAAGCTGGGGGGGGGGGAGTGGTCTCCAGCAGGTCAGGCATGACAGGCACCTGCCCCAACCCCAAGGGGACTTCTTCCAGGGTCCTCTTCAGAAAGCCTCCTCTACACTCGTCATTACATACCCACCTACTCCATGGGGTCCTTAGAGTTCCTATGCTCTCACTTGTGTCCCTCCCACTGTTGTTTGAAGCTTAGGAAGGCAGGGTTCCTGGCCTCTTCTCAGGCCAAGGAAATAAGCAGTACAGTCTAGAAAGGGAGTCTGTGGAGCCAGCCTTGTAGATGGATTCTTCTCCTGGCCTTCACATCCTCTCTGTCTCCTCCCTCATTGACAGGGCCAAGCCTAGCCTAGATCATTAAGGGCTCAAAGGCTTGGTCACCAGAGCAATGCTCTACCGGAAGTGAGAACAGTTGTAATGAGTGGGGCTGGAGATGGTTAATATTAACTGCCAACTTGATTGGATGGAGAGGCATCTAGGAGATTAGCAACTTGAGGACGTTTCTAGAGAGCATTAACGTCCCCCAAAATAGGTAATACCATCCCATAGCACCCCATAAGCTGAGGGCCCAGATAGAATGAAAGGGGAAAAAAGAAAACTCTGAATACAGGTCTCTCTCTCTCTCTCTCTCTCTCTCTCTCTCTCTCTCTCTCTCTCTCTCTCTTTCTCTCTCTCTCCCTCCCTCCCTCCCCCCCTCCCTACCTCCCTCCCCCCCTACTCCTAGCCACCATGAGGTAAGTGCACTCCCAAATCCTCTCTACCATGATGGAATATAATCTTTGAAACCAGGAACTAAATTAAATCCTTCTTTCCTGAAGTTATTCTGCTCACGTATTTTGTCCCGGGATGAAAGTCTGAGGAACACAAGACTCATGGGAGAAGTGGTGCTGTGGCTCAAGTGGTAGAGCACAAGAGTCTTGAGTGAAAGAAGCTCAGGGACAGTACCCAGGCCCAGAGTTCAAGCCGCAGGACCAGCAAAAAAAAAAAAAAAAAAAAAAAAGCGGGGGGAGCAGGAATTAGGCTTAGTGGTAGAAGGCTTGCCTAGCATTCAGGAAGACCCCGGTATGATTCCCAGACACCATGCATAGTAAAAGCTGGAAGTGGTACTGTGGCTCAAGTGGTAGAGCTCTAGCCTTGAGAAAGCCCAAGGAGAATGCTTAGGCCCAGAGTTCAAGGCTCAGATTGGAGGAGGAAAAGGAAGAGGAGGAGGAGAAAAAGTGGAGGAGGAGGAGAAGAAGAAGGGGAGGAGGAGAAAGAGGAATAATGGGAGGAAGTTAGGTCATTGGAGGATACCTTTGAAGGGAATGTTGGGGTCTTGGCTCTTCCTTTTTCCCCCTTTGCTTCCTGGCTGCCATGAGAGGAACAGGTCACATACACTCACCATATGGAGCCATGTGGCCCAGGCAAAAAAACTGGTCAGGGCCAGACATGACGATACACACTGAGCATTTGGGAGGCTAAGGCAGAGGATTTTAGGTTCTAGGCTTACCTAGGTGCACAGCAGTATCTTGTCTCAAAGGTAAAGAGGGAAGACTATACCAAAACAAGTTTGCCTTTCTTTGAGTTGATTCATCTCAGGTATTTTTGTTACTGTGATGGAAATCTGACTAACACATGACTCAACTTCAAAGAAGCTCTGAATCAGAAGCAGTCAGCCAAGTCACTTTATAGTCCTGACCTTCAGAAATTACATGTAGCAGCAATTCTTCATTTAATTTAAACTGTTAAAGCCAGGTATGATGATTTACTCCTGCAATCTCAGCTACTGGGAAGCAGAGATTGGGAGGACCAAAGTTCAAAGCCAGTCCAGTCAAAAACCCCATCTCAACACAAAAGCCAGAAGCAGTGCTGTGTCTATAGAATCCCACCTATACAGGAGACCCTATCTGAAAAATAAGTAAAGTAAAATACACCTGGGAGGAGGAGGAGGAGGTATCAAGTGATAGAGCCACTGTGAAGCAAGCTCAGTAATTCCAAATAAATAGAAAAATAAATAAACTGCTAGCCAGATGCTAGTGTTTTCTACTTATATTCCTCATGACTCAGGAACCTGAGATCTCAGAATTGCAGTTCAAAGCTAGCCTAAGCAGGAAAACCCATGAGACTTATCTGTGTTAACCAGAAAAAAGTTGAAAGTATAGCTGTGACTCAGTGGTAGATCACCAACCCTGAGTGATCAAGCTCAATGAACAGCACCCAGGAACTGAGTTAACACACACACACACACACACACACACACACACACACACACACATACACACTCTTAATAAACTTCTAAGTCAGTGGGGTCATTTGTTACACAGTAGTAGATAATAAATACAGAAGCCAGAGCACAGGTTCCTATGGAAGTAAGAGGCCAACTATTGGCTTGGCTTGGGAGCCAAGACCAGAGGCTATGATCAGGGGTCACCTCACTCCATCTACCGCACATTCCTCTCTATAGCTCCTTCTCCCTTCACTCTGACACTGGACCTGGAACCCAGAGGAAAACATATTTATAACTTACCCAGCCCCAGGTATTTTGTTACAGATGCCACATTAAAAAAAAAAAAAGAAGGAAGGGAAAGGGCTGGTAGTGTGGCTCAAGTAGTAAAGCACCTGACTAGCAAACACAAGGCTTTGAGTTCAAATGTCAATACTAGAAAACAAAACAAAACAAAAAGACGCTAGAATTAAAAAAGGGAGAATGCCCAGGTCTAGCCCTGAAAACATCCCAGAGGCTGTTGAGGACCAGCTGGTCTGAGGTTGGCAGGAATGTAGGCCCCCTGTCTATGAGTACCATCTCTTGCCTGCTGTGGGCCCTGGGGCTATAGAGCAGATTCTGGTTGGCCCAGACTCCTGCCTCCTCCTGGCCTTCTTCAGCTGCCTGGGGACTCCTTGAACATAGGGCCCAGGGATAGCCACAACTGCCAGACAGTCTCCCATCTCCTACAAAGGCCTTGCGGGCATAAACATGTCCATTGCACTCTTCTCAGCAAGTACCATGTCAAATACAGCCCCTACCCCAGCTCATGCAGATCAGGAGCCTCGGGTCTGCTGTGGGTGCCAGCTGGTCACCGTGACCTCAGAGGCACCAGAGCCCCCAACTCCAGCCCTTAGTCCTTGTGCCTGCCTCAGCTGGGCTGCTGGGACTCTGACCCAGGGTGACTTCCTGCCTCTTGGAACACAGGAAGCCAACATTGTTGGGATTTAAATGGCCTTTTCCTCCTGGCTTGGGTTGGAACATGAGCGCAAAGCCTCTGTGAGCAGCTGACCCCCGTCCCAGCCACCAGCACCAGAGAGACGCTGGTCCCACTGTCCACCTGCTCACCAGGCTCTCAGCCTGCCTCACAGGCCTGGCCTGATCTGCAGGTCTGTGGTAATTGGTTTTACGTATCAACTTGGCTAGGCCACAGTACCCTGATATTTGGTCATACATTTTTCTACATGTTTCTGCAGAAAGTTGAGGGGTTTTGTTAGATGAGATTAACATTGGAATCGGTAGATTCCTAGTAAAGCATGCTCTCTCCCTCATGCAGGTGAAGGCCTGAAGAGATAACGACTAAACAAGAAGGAATTCTGTGGGCACATTGTCTTTGAACTTGAATTGCAACTCCTCCTTGGGTCTCCAGACTGCTGGTCTACCTGCAGATTTGGATTTGCCATGCCTTCACAACCACCTAAGCCAGCTCTTCAAATGTCCATCTATTTCTCCATCCATCCATCCATCCATCCATCCATCCATCCACCTCTAGATACACACATCCTGTTGGTTCTGTTGCTATGAAGAACTTTTTTGTTTTTAGCACCAGTACTGGGGCTTGAACTCGGGTCCTGGTTGCTGTCCTTAGCTTTTTCACTCAAGACTGGTGTTCTATCGATTGAGCCATAGCTCCACCTCTGGAATGTGGGTGATTAATGAAGAGTCTCATGGAACATTCTTTCCCAGGCTGACTCTGAACTGTGGCCCTCAGAATCTCAGCATCCTGAATAGCTGGGATGGCAGGTGAGAGGTACCAGTACCTGCCTAACGAATTGCCTTTTAGAAAAGCAGTTATACACTCCTTTCAATTGCAGCCTACAGAGCTACAGTGAGCAGAATGGCAAATGAAAACACTTGAAGCCACTTTCATAACACTTCAGGCACAAAATGAATACTTAGAATAATTCACGTAATACCAAGATGTCAGATGACGGACGAAAGGCACCATGTAGCTCCAGTGTACTAAGGAAGAAAAATCCTAAATTATCTCTCCCTGAACCTTTTCATTTTGTGTTCTTGTTGAGTTGTTGTTTGGAGTATTTTCCTTTTGTTTTTTAGTGTTTTGAGTCAAAACCCAGCTCTGGAGCCCATCCTGGCTAAGCACTTGGGATCTTCCTGCCTCAGCATTTTGAGTGCTAGGATTACAGGCATGCACCACTAAGTGAGTTCAATGGGTTTCAAACTTGTATTTGACAGACAAACTGTGCAAGTGGCTGCTTGTGATCTCGGGTGGCATTGCTGGATTTGTTGATCTAAGAGCTTGTGAATATTTTCTCCTCCCCTCCCCACTGGAACCTGAGAAGACGAGCGAACTAGTGCTCTTTGTAACTCCCCCACTTTTTGTTTGTTTGTTTTTGGTTATTGTTGTTGTCAGTCATAGGTCTTGAACACAGGACTGGGTATTGTCCTTCAGTATTTGTGCTCAAGGGCTAGTGCTCTACCATTTTGAGCCATAGCTCCACTTCCAGTTTTTAGAGAATTAATTGGAGACAAGAGTCTCATGGACTTTCCTGCCCAGGCTGGCTTTGAACCATGATCCTCAGATCTCAGTCTCCTAAGTAGGTAGGATTACAGATATGAGCCACCAACACCCAGCCTCTTTGTCCTATTTTAAAGGTGAAAAAAACTGAGGCTCAGAGAAATGAAGCAATGTGGCCAAATGCTCACTAGCAAGCGTCAAAGCTGAGATTTGAACCGACAGCATCTTGAGCCAAGTGCAAGATCATGTCACCATCCAGCCTGCACAGATACATAACTCCTACTTGGATTGAAATGGACAGGGAAGAAGAAGGCAAACAAACACCCAAACTGCCGGGCACGGTGGCTCACACCTATAATCCTAGCTACTCAGAAGGCTAAGATCTGAGGATCCCGGTTCAAAGCCAGCCCAGGCATTAAAGTTCATGAGACTCTTATCTCCAATTAACCACCAGAAAATTGGAAGTGGCACTATGGCTCAAGGGGTAGGGCAGTAGCCTTGAGCTGAAGAGCTCAGGGACAGTGCCTAGGCCCAGAGTTCAAGCTTCATGACCAACACACACACACACACACACACACACACACAAAGAGTCTGGTGGGGTGGGATAGAAGGGATAGAAAGAAGGGAAGGCAAGGATGGAGGAAGAAAATGGGATAGATGGAGTGGATGGATGGATAGATGGATGGGATGGATAGGGTAGATGAAAAGGAAAGAAGGGATAAGGGGAGCAGGGGAAAGAGTGGGTTGATGAAGGGAGGGAGGGAGAAGTGGGTAGATAAGCAGATGGATGGATGGATGGATGGATGGATGGATGGAGAGAGGTTAGGTAGCTGGGTGGGCAGAAAGATAGATGGATGGATGGATGGATGGATGGATGGATGAGGGTGGATAGATGGACAGATGGATAGATGGATGGGTTGGAGTAGGTAGATGAATGGAGTGGATGAATGGTCAGATGGATGGAGAGAGAAGTGGGGAGGTGGGTAGAAGGAGAAAAGAAGGGATGAATGGGTAATCTAACTCACGACCCCAAACCTCCTAGTTCCAACACACAAAAACCTGATCCGCCCTGTATCTCCCAACAGTGGCCCCAAGGTCCCCCACACTGCCCTAAACCTGGTGACTCCAGGCTTGCAGCTGAGGGAGACAAGGGGCTGTGGATCAGGAGTCAGGTCATATTCCCTATTGGCTTGCAGAGGCACCTTCTTTAGCCCAGTCCTGACACCTTGAAGCTTCACCCTGACTTTCTTCCTTCTCCCTATCAACTCCCACAACTTAAACTAGTGCCCATCAACAGCTGCCAAACCAGCCTAGCCACCCATCCTCCCCTCTAGTTCACACTGGCAGGGCCAGGCTGGGGTTGGGTGAAACAAGAAGCCACTCATGGAAGTTACATCCTCTGTCAACTCAAGCCCTTGGACCAGGCCAAGTGACCAAGTATAGCCACGAATCCCAGACCTCTGCTGCCTGTGTCAGCCATGCTGCCTCCACCTCAGCAGTACGGGGGGTCTCTTTTCCCATCCCCAAAGGAAGAACTAGAAAGTAAATTTGTGCAGCCTCTAGGGGCACAGCAGCACTGGGGCTGTCACACAAAGTGCAGAAGTCCTCCCTCAGCCATTCTAAATCTACAAGGAGTCCCCTACAGACCTCTTGGTAAGCGGGCGCCACTGTGTGGCTGATGTGAGTATTGCAAAAGACCCCCTTGGTTCAGAGTGAATGATAAACCCTGGCCCTTTGCCCGTGGCAAGCCTTGTCTGGAACACCCTCCATATATCCGTCCACATATTCTCACTCCTATGCACAATTCAAGACAAACAACCCCCAGCTTCTAGCTTATAGGCCTTCACCCTCACCCCAGAAGGAGCCAGAGAGCAGGGAAACAGGCAGCACTGAGTAGGAAGAAGCTCAGTAGCTCAGCTGCATCCAGGCCCCGGTGGTTGATGGGAGTGGGGAGGAAGGCATCAGGCAGGAAAACTGAGTGGTGGTGTCACACAGTGGATTCAGGGCCCTCTGTTGATTTCCTTGTGTGATCTGTGACAAGACACAGCCCGTCACTGCCACACCCAAGCCCATCCAGGAGCACAAGCACAGGACGTGGAGCAGCAGGCTCTCCATCAACTCTTTTTTTTTTTGGGTGTGTCAGTTGTGGGGCTTGAACTCAGGGCCTGGATGATGTCCCAAGCTCTTTTGCTCAAGGCTAGTGCTTTACCACACTGAGCTACAGCACCTTCTTCCAGAAGCACAGAAACTTGCAGGTTTCTGATGGTTAACTGGAGATAGGAGTCTCATGGACTTTTCTGCCCAGGCTGGCTTTGAACCATAATCCTTAGATCTCAACCACTTGAGTAGCTAGGGTGACAGTCATAAGCTCCCAGCTGCATCAATTCTAAACGTCTCCCCAACCTGTTCCCAGGGGTGAAGCGTGTATGGCTTTGCTCCTTTATAATACTCCCATTGCCACACACTGGCCACCAACACATCCTCCATCCACACGACCACATGTCCTCCACACAACCGCCACACAGCCTGCACACCCCAAGCCCATGCCACTCTCATGTATCTGCCTGCAATCCACACGTCAGATAGCCACCTTCCCACAGTCTCTAGGTGGCATGCGATCCACGCCCTCGCAGGGGACCACACAGCATGCTCCACAGAGCCCCAGCCTGCCCCAGGCCTGGCCGCACAGCTGGCCAGCCGCTTACCTTTGCAGGTACAGCCCTCGCGGGTGATGGCCTGCCGGCAGATCCCACATGGCTTCACCTTCTTAAATGTCTTCACCTTGAAGTGGTGGGCCTTGGGGGCCTCCAGGTCCTCTGGCTGTGGGAGGAGAGACACAGGGATCAGAACCCTGGAGCTGGGAAGGTGTGGCAGCATGCGGAGCAGCGGAGGGGAGGGGAAGGGAGAGGAGCCCAGAGGAGGGAGGAGGTGTCCAAGGATCAAGAATGGTACAGAAGTGGCCAGCTGCAAAACCCAGGCTGCCAGCCTAGCAGGGGGTCAGTGGATAGGGTCAGACCACAAATGAAGACCCCAGCACCCCAGAATGCATGCTTCTCCATAGCTTACACTTATCACTTATCACTTTTTTTTCCAGTCTTGGGACTTGAACCCAAGGCCTAGACATTGTCCCTATGCTTCTCTTTTGCTCAAGTCTAGTACTCTACCACTTGAGCCACAGTTTTACTTCCAACTTTTTCTGTTTACATGGTACTAAGGAATCGAACCCAGGGCTTCATGCATACTAGGCAAGCACTCTACCACATTCCTAGCACCACATCACTTTTTTTGTTGTTGTTGTTAGTTGTGGAGCTTGAACTTAGGGCCTGGATGCTATACTCTCGAGCTCTTCTGTTCAAGGCTAGCACTCTACCACTTTGAGCCACAGTGCCACCTCCAGTTTTCTAATGGTTAAGTGGAGATAAGAGTCTCACACACATTCCTGCCTGGCTGGCTTTGAACTGTGATCCTCAGAGCTCAGCCTCCTGAGTGGCTAGGATTATAGGTGTGAGCCACCGGCATCCAGCTTTCCTTTTCTTTTTAATTTCATGATTCAGGCATGGTTTGCATGCAGTAAGGATGCTAAATTAAAATGTATTGCTTAATTGTTCACTGCAGCACTATTTACCATAGCAAAGATATGGAACCAACCTAGATGTCCCTCAGTTGATGAGTGGATCAACAAGATGCGGTATTTGTACACAATGGAATTCTATGCTGCTGTCAGAAAGAATGACATCACCCCATTTTTAGGAAATGGAAACTTAGAAAAGATCATATTAAGTGAAGTAAGTCAGACTCAAAGGAACTTAGGCTCAATGGTTTCCCTCATTTGTCATAATCAGTAGAAACTTTGGGCTCTACTAGCAGAGATCTGCAATAGAGCAAAATCTTGATACATAAGGCCATATAATGTGAAGCTAATTGAAAGGACCTCCAGGATATTAAAACAAAAGCCATATAATGAATGATTGTTGTCCTTAAGGTACTATGTTGTCTCTCGTCTCCTTTGCTGTCCCTTGGTTATCTTATATTGTTACAGTATCTCACTTTGTTACCTGATATATCGGATATATTTGTATTTGGTTATTTGATATTGGATAGGGAAGGGGGGAAAACAAGATGAGGGGTGGGGGTGGGGGAGGGAAATGGGGACCAAGACATGTGAAAGGGTATCAATGTATGGGAATTAATGCACCATCTATCTGG
This sequence comes from Megascapheus bottae, assembly GCF_031878675.1. NCBI lineage: Eukaryota > Metazoa > Chordata > Mammalia > Rodentia > Geomyidae > Megascapheus > Megascapheus bottae. The sequence goes on from NC_143529.1 coordinate 23,942,032, forward strand.
CAAATATCATGTAACCCTTCTATTAATTACAATAAAAATATATGAAAAAAATAAATAAATAAAATATCTTTTGTTAAAAGCCAAAAAAAATGTATTGCTTAATTGGGCTGGGGACAGAGCTTAGGGGTATAGCACTTGCCTTGCATGTGCAAGGCTTTGGGTTCAAATCCTCAGTACAGTAAAAAACAACGTTTTGCTAAATACAACTTATGCATATGCACCCCATGTTTCCCATACCCCTCTTGATTCTTCCCAGTCAATGACAACATAAATATTATTAGGACTTCCCTGTCATCAAGGAGTCATTTTGCTACATTTTTAAACTTCATAGAAATGGAACTCTGCAGTCTGTGCACTCCTGTACCCCTTCTTCTGGGAGCTGCACCGGTGTGGACACAGTAAGTAGTGGTTCCTTCTTTTTTGTCACTGTGTAGTATTCCATTGTGTCAATGTTGCAAATATACTTATCTATTCCACTGTTGATGTTCCTTATCCTCTAGCCTAGTTCCCCAGCACACCACTGCCCACTTTTGCCCTCTAACCCTCCCCATCTGCAAGATCAGGAAGCCTCTTCTACCTTTATTTTTATTTTTTTATTCTTTTCATTATCAAAATATACAAACACAATTGTTTTGGGCAGTGCTGAGAATGGAGCCCAGGGCCCTTGCACATGTTACTGAGCTATGCTCCCAGTCTGATGACAATGTGATTTGTTGAATTTCCATTCTGTTGTTCTAATTTTTAATCTTATTATTAAGACAGGGTCTCATAGGTAGCCAGCCATGGAGTCTCACTCTTCCCATGATCCCCCTGTAATCCCACCCAAGTGTTGGAATTACAGACCTTTACCACCATCCTATTGTATTTCATTTGCTTGTTTGTTTGAGGTCTCCTTGTATGGCTTAGGTCATACCATGCTCCTTGCCTCCACCTGCTGAGTGCTGGAATTACAGGAATGCATCACCTTGCCTGGCTAAATTTTCAGTTTTAAACTATACTAACTCATACATGGAAAGAGAAGCTGCATGGAAGTATCATGTGCCAGGAGCCACGGAGCCAGTCTCCACCCACCCTTACCAAAGGCCTTGTTTTCCCTTCCAGATAACACTGCGCCCTGGGGCTCTGATAGTCTGCTCTTTGTATCCACACATGCAAACCCATTTTAAGACTCCAGACACTGCCCAGACTGCAGCCCAGCCTTGTCAGAGGACTCAGGGAAGGCATCTTCTGCCTGCATAATCCCCTAGCTTCAGCCTCTGTTCTCTGCCCTACGAGGTGCCAGTAATCACAGAATTACTGTTCTCCTCCCTCCCTCCAAGGCACATGTGCCCCACAATGCCCAGAGTGGGCTCTGCTCCTCCAGGTCTCTTCCCGGTATGCGGCCCCAGAGCCCCATACTCTGAGACGGAATCAGAAGGGGAAATTCCGTGTGTTAAATGGAGGAAGTATGGCCCACACATTTGGCACGTCCAAGACTCAGAAAATAAGCAGATGAGGCAGAGGGTATCCTGGAAGAGACAGGACCACTCCACCAGGAAGAAAAACAGAAGGAAAGCCAGAGAGACAAAAGACAGCTAGAGACAAGGGGCAGAAAGAGACAGGAGAGGGAAAGCAGACAGAAAAAGCGAAAAACCACAGACAGCAGAGAAAAGAAGACCGAGATAAAGACACAAAGAAACACAGAGATTCTCCCCACTGAGAATCACAGAGATTAGATAGAGTATGCAGAAACTAAGAGAGGACTCAGGATCAAAGACAGACAGATGGACAAAGGACACAGGAGCTCCCCAAAACCAAAGCAGGGAGATATGAACATCACCATCCATCATGTCAGCAGTGGCTTCTCTGAGTCCCTTTGTGCTATAAAGAAACTAGTGAATAAACTGAAAATGTAATTTTAAAACTAAGACCATTTCCAAAGTCTTAGAGCCTCTCACACACCACACATAGTGATGATTAGCATTCAGTTGCCTGAGAGCAACTGAGGAGAAGTCATCTGTCTTTAAGAGGGGAGGAATGAATAAGGGGGGGGGGGGGCACCCAGCTGTTCCTGCCAGAAGGCTACAACCTGAATCTAATCAAGAGGACACATCAAGCCAACCAACCCAAATTGAGGCACAGTCTACAAATTAAATGGCCTGGAATCGTCTAAAGTGACAACAAGGTCATGGGAGTCAAGGTCAGATGGAGATTTCCAGACTGATTCTGAACTGCAATATATATGTATGAGGATACCATAAGGACAACTGATAAAATGTCAATGTGATCGTGTATCAACATCACCTTCTTGATTGTTTGAACTTTGGGAAAAACTGGAGAAGTATTTAGGTAAAGGAGGGCCCATGGTATCAACCACACATTTTCAAGAAGCTCAGGGGCAAAACATTTGAAATTGTTTCTGAATTCAGAGACAGAGAGAAAAGGTCAAGGGAAAGGAAACCAATAGGTTAAACCAGGGGCAGGAATCAAGCCCAGCTGGGAGGTCAGCAGCACCCCCTAGTGGTCAGTGGGAAGCAGTGCCCCAGATTCTGATGAAATATTTCAGGAAGCTGAGCTCTGGGCTGCAGCCCACAGTGGGGTGAAGGTGGATGCAGGGCACTTCCCAGCTCTGGGCATCCCTCAGCGTCCTCCGCTGAACACCTCCACCAAGAGGGCACCACCTCAAGCACCGACTGGAAGATTCCTGTGCATTTTCTGGTATATCATTGCAGAGAGGGATCCCTGCCCATTGAAGAACAGGAAGAGGCCTTGGGGTCCAGTTAAAAGACAGGAAGCCCAAACCCCCACTAAACCTTCCTCTCCCACCCATTCTAGAGTATCTGAAAGTCCCTCCCATACCCCAAATCCAACCTTTCTCCCAAGCCTAGAATGAGAGGCCTTCTCCAGAAAGCAAAGCAGGGACTGGAAAGTTCTCCTTCCAGCCTGCTGAGCAGATGGGTAGCACATGGAACCTTCCAGACTGTTAAGTAAATTCCAGAGTCTGAATTTGCCTGCCCTGCCTTCCCAACCTTATACAATATGAGTTGCATAGACCTCTCCTGCTGCAGGCTGGCAGGTTTCTGTTACCCTCCAACCTTCCTCAAACTTGCAAACTTATTGCCTGTATGCAGCTCCTGCCCCATCTCCTGCACCCCTCACCCCACCCTGCACTCACTCCTACAAGCCAGTCTCCCAGGACAGGAGATGGGAGACGGGAGACCTGCACCCTTTCATGACTTTGTGGCCTCAAAAGAACCAGCAGCCTTGTGTGAGGCTTTGCAGTCTCCCATGCAATGAGGGACTCTGACTAGCCCAATGTGGGGAGTTAGAGAATCGGGGGAAGGAATCAGGAAGACTTGGACTAAAGGCTGGAGGGTTCTCACACCTCTGAGGAAAGCCTGTATACTCTTGTAAATAACACCAGCCCTGCCATCCATCCATACACAAGACTCCCTGGCTCTGCTGGCCTTGGCCTTGCTGGCTGTGAAGCTGGGTGTTGTGTTTGACTGGTAAAAGGTGTCTAGTAGAGATTAGCCTTCTGTCTCAAATATTCAAATATGAAAGAAGCTTGTTCTGTGGGCACTAAAGACCTCCAGGCCAGGGGGCAGACCTCGAGGCAACGACAAAGAGAACTCAGCACCCCTCAATCCGAGTTTGAGCCAAGAGAATGAACTGGGTACCTGGCTACCACTCTGCTCCCCACCTCACCTCCCAGGATTACTCTGCAGGTACAGGCAGAGGATAGACGTGAACCCCATAAAGAAAACGAGCTCATAAACAGCAGAGTACTGCGCAAGGGCAGTGGCTTGTTTTGACAATGATCACGGTTTTCCAGACAAGTAGCGGACAGCCTTGGGGAAGCCCAGCTTGGCCCAGCCCTGTCCCTTGTTGGATTAGCTGGCAAAACTTAGGGATGGGGGCAAGGGGCGGGGGGGGGGGGTGGCGGGGGGGGGGGGGGCGGAGGGTGGACCCAGCAGGGAGTGTCCAATCTGATCGGACTCTGCCTTCCTCAAGAGCCAGTGCCCAGACAGCCTGGAAGTCATTCTGTCCAGCCCTATGACAAGCCCACCCAGCAACAACAACTTTCCAGCCCTAGGGGACACCCTTCCCTCCCTCTCTCCAGCCAGCAATGGCTGGAGTGCTCTAATCACAGGGGTGTGGCATAGCTGGCTGGATAGCCTTGGCCAGAGGCCTTAGCCTGGGGTGGGGAAATGTGCTTTCTGGGTCCACCCTGCCCCACGGGGCAGAGTGATGGCAGGGGTGGAGGGATTATGAAAGAGACTAGTGATAGCCCCCAGGCTCCTGGAGCTCATGAGCACACACACGCACACACACACCACAGCTTTTCCAACTTTGTCCAATACTCCAATGGCATGGGAAGACCAGGGAGCAAGTCAGTCTGGAGAAGGGGCCAGGCCTGGAAGGTCAGCTCCACCCTCACCCTGTGCCTCAGTGTCTTTGCCTCCCTAGGCTGAAAGGCCTGGTGAGTATTGCAAGGTACCTCAAGTTCAAGCATCATGCCCCTCCCCCCTCCTCCTTACCCCATATCACCTTTACTTACACACAAAGCTCTCCCCTCCCCCCAGCCCCTAGCCAGCTAATGGTCTGTCCGTGTCCTTCAGTCTCAGTCTGGGTGGAAAACTCTGACTCACTCTCAACTCCTCCCTGCCCTCCCCTGCTTCCTTGCCCGGCTCCCCACTCCCCACCAACCACTTGCCAGGTCCTGGGAAGGATGCCTTTGAATTCCCTCCATGTATTGTCCCTCAGTCTCCTCACTTCTGCACAGGGTACTGCAACAGCCTCCACTCCCCAACACAGAAACCCCCAAGACCTGTCACTAGCCTAGCTACATCTCTGGGAGACCTATGACACCCCACTCACCCCCAAACTGCACCACCCTTCTTCCCTTTGAAAACTTTAAAAGCTTTGGAAAAGACAGATGCACATACGCCCTTCTGGATCCACCAGCTGTCCACGTGGTCTCCTGTTTGCTCCCCACTTTCCTCTTAGTGACAGCAACACAGCCCTGTGGCCTCGAATCTGCTGCCCAGTGCGGCCCATTATGGCAGGGTCTGTTTTTAGATTCAGAATCTAATCAGGATTATGCATCACATGTCGTGGCCTTTCATCCTTCGATCTAAATACATTGTCCATGTGAGTATGTTTGGTTTGCTTCGCTTTGCTTTGGTTTTGGCAGTGTCTTGCTCTGTAGCCAAGGCTGGCCTCCACCTCTCAGTTCTCCTACTCCAGCCTCTCCAGTGCAGGGATCACAGGCAGAGACTATCAAACAAGGCTTTTATTTGCCTTTTAGGCCACTGAGGGTTTCAAAGATATGTCCGAGAAGGTTGCTCTGCAGAATGCCCCCAAATTTGGGTTCATCTGCTTCCTCACAATTCACCTAAGCTCACATCTGGCTGAGGAAAATTGCCTGTCTCCTCTGCTTTCTTCAGTGGCTCTGAAGAAAGATGCCTTAGTGACTACTGAAAGTATGAGTTAAACTTTCTTGTATCAGAGGCCTCATGTGCCCTGGACTCAGTTCCCAGCTCAACCTTCACCCCCATTCCTCAGGGTGGACAATCCAGAACTCTACTTTCTCCAGCTTCCTGCTGGAGACCACAGCCATAGCCAGCCAACTGGATCAGCTATGCTGCCCCTCACACCCAACACGGACAGTCATCATCTGGGTCACTGGGGGACCTCCCAGAACCCGTACCTACTTGCTTTAAACCCACCTGTTAGAATTCCCCTTGGGAAACCTGTTTGCACAATGTCCTGGTCCCTAATAAGAGCCCTGGCCCATAGGTCCTCTCCCTCTCTCTCTGCCTTTCTGCCCAAGCTCCCCAATCTAGTCTCTGTGTGTGTGTGTGTGTGTGTGTGTGTGTGTGTGTGTGGCCTCTGAGTGTGCCAAATAGTCCCAGGACCTGTAAATTATAAAATCTGTAGCTCTCCTACATTTCTCCCTATCACCGATAGGCATTCTCTATATGGAAAGATCCTCAGTGAAAATACCCAACAGCCAGGCACTGTGACTCACACTTATAATCCCGGCTACCTGAGAGATTGAGATCTGAGGACTGTGGTTCAAAGCTAGCCCCAGCAGGGAAGTCCATAAGACTCTTCTTACCAATCAACTACTCTGAAAAAGCCAGAAGTGGCACTGTTGCTCAAGTAGTAGATCGTTAGTTTTGGCAGAAAAGCTCAGGGTCAGGACCCAGGCTCTGAGTTCAAGCTCCATGACTGCCCCCCCCCAAAAAAAGCAAGAAAGAAAAGAAAAAGAAAGAGAGTTGGGCATAGTGGCTCATGCCTCTAATCCTAGCTACTCGGGAGGCTAAGATCTGAGGACAGCAGTTCAAAGCCTGGGCACTAAAAAGTATGTGAGATGCTTATCTCCAATTAACCACCAGAAAACCGGAAGTGGCACTGTGGCTCAAGGGGTAGGATAGCAGCCTTGAGCTGAAAAGCTCAGGGACAACTCCCAGGCCCAGAGTTCAAGTCCCACAACCAACTACAAAAAAGAAAGAAAGAAAGAATTTCCCCTTCTCCCCCACCCAGCAAGTACTTGGGATGGCCTGACTTCTCCTCTACCAGCTAGCTGCATGCTTCCAGGCAAGCTCAATTAACCCTGTTCTATCTCACTTAACTAAATTTGTTAAAGAAAAAGTAGCTGTGCCTCATGTCATGAGCACTCAGAACTGGTTCACCAGGTGACACATGTCTACCTGACCTCATTCTTCCTGTCCTCTGTATTCTTCCTGTCCTCTGTGTCCTGTGAGACTCATACAAGCCTGAGGACCAATCTGCGTGCAGCAGCCGCTCCGAATGTAGGTACTCATCACGATCTAGCAATAGACAGTACATGAGGTGGGGGTGTTATGTTTTATTTATCACATGGGCCACCCCCCAAAATTCCTGACCCCTGAAGCCACTGAGAGGTACACATGAAATTGTTCAAGGACATAGGCAAGGCATAGAGAAACAAAGGAAGTCTCTAGGACTGTGTAGCTAGTCAGTGTCAGGGATAGGATTTGAACCTGGGGAATCTGGGATGCAGGTCTTCATTCAGACACTGCAGGAGATGACAAGTCATACATTTGGGCACTTTTTTTTTTTTTTGCCAGTCCTGGGCTTGAGCTCAGGGCTTGAGCACTGTCCTTGGACTTTCTCAAGGCTAGCACTCTACCACTTGAGCCTCAGCACCACTTCCATCTTTTTGCTATGTATGTGGGGTACCAAGGAATCGAACCCAGGTCTTCGTGCATGCTAGGCAAGCACTCTTCCACTAGGCCAAACTCCTGGCCCACATTTGGGCACTTTTAAATCTTATTCCTGAGAGCCCCTTCACTGACCTGAAATGCCCTGACCTGAATGAATCCCAGAATAGAGAGTACAGGAGGGGAAAGCAGCAACCACATGCAGTCCTGACTCCTGGCTGGTGGCCGTGAACCTGAGCTGGCCTAGCAGAGTGACTGAGTGCTTAGTATATGCAGGCCATTTTGCTAGCTTTATATGGATCAGCCCATTTGTAACCTGGCAACCCAGACTGGGAGAGACTCAGTAGTCCAGCACTTTGCCTATGAGACCCGTAAGTTCCAATCCCCAGCAGGGGAAAGAATACACATACAAACAGGCCAAGCACTTGTTGCTGGCTCACACCTGGAATCCCAGCTACTCAGGACACTGAGACAGGAGGACTGTGGTTTGAAGGTAGCCCAGGCAAGAAAGTCTTTGAGGCTCTTTTCTCCAATTAACCACCAAGCCAGAAGCAGAGTTATGGCTCCAGTGGTCAAGTATCAGCCTGGAGCAAAAAAGTTAAGAGACAGTACCCAGGCCCTGACTTTAAGCTCTTGTACCAGTACATATATACATAATACATATACACATAAATATGTATGCACACATATATACATGCACACATACATATATATACATCTAATGACTGTAAAGGTAGTAGAGAAACCAGGGCCCAGAGATGTGAAGCTAAGCTGTTTCTCCAGCTGTGTATCTCATGTGTCATTTTTGTCACCCTCGGCAGAAGAGGTTTTATTTCACACACTGGCTAAGCCCATGCAGCTTGGCTCCCACTCCAGGTCAGGTGAAGCAGAAAAGAGAAAATAGAGTCAGAGCAGAAGATCAGATTGGGACCCGCATGGTAAGAAGGACATACAAAGAATGCAGAGCCAGCTGTCAGTGGCTTTCTGAGAAGAGGAAAAGGCTGAGATCTGAGATTTTCAGTTCAAGGCCAGCCCAGGCAGGAAAGTCTATGAGACTCATCTCCAATTAAAAATCCAGAAGTAGAACTATAGCTCAAGCAGTAGAGCACCAGCCTTGAGTGAAAAGGGGTCCCACTGTGTGCGCGCGCACACACACACACACACACGAATACAGGGGCTCCAGAGGACCAAAATGTATACTCAGCACTGGGCAGGACACCAACTCCCAAAAAACAGACCATGTCATTGTCTGCAGCTGGAGGTGGCCTTAGAGAATTGCGCTGAAGTTTCTGGGAGGTCCAGAAAGTCTAACGACCAGCTCTCAGCTGCATGGCTTGCTCAGGGCAGGCCAAGGGTTGCACTTGACCCCTATTCTGAGAGCAGATCAGCCCACTTCCCCAGAAGGAAGGGCTTACAGCTCCAACTCTACCCATACCACATCAACACGCTCAATTAATAGGCGTGTAATTATTTCCTAAATAAACTCTACTTGACTGTGTAATAGCAAATGGAAGCATTTGATGGGAAAATCAAGTTATGCATAATATATAGCTAGGCTCCCCAGCTAATAAAGTGGTTTTTATTCCTAGATGTTGTTAGAGCTCTGCACTACAGATGTGCCATTTTGTGGACAAAACATCTGTAGCTTCTCCAAATAGAGACATAGGAACATGCATGCACACATGCTATCTCCTCCAGACTGTGCCACCATTTACCTCCCTGAGGCTGCAGATCCACCCAGTTCTTGGCTGTCCCTGTGCAGCCAGAAAAGACAGACTGAGTGAGGCCCTGTCACAACACCTCCTCTCCAGGCAAGAGGTTGTGTCTGGGTGCTGAATCCATCCAAGTGCAAGTGCATCCTCTCTGTCTCGCCCCAGCCTGGAGTGGGTAGTGGCTATATTAGTCCTTCCCACTTTACAGATCAGGAAACTGAGTCTCAGGATGGGAACAGTCCTACTTAATACCACCCAATGGTAAGTAGTAGAACTAGAATTAAATTAGGCCATGCCTGACAGTAAAGTCCACATACTTCTTCCCACCACTGAACATCTCTCAAACAATCTGAAAGCCAGAACCAGGAGACCAATGCCTGTAATCCTGGCTACTCAGAAAGCTGAGATCTTAGGATCACAGTTCAAAGCCAACCTGGGTAGAAAAGTCCATGAGACTCTTAGCTCCAATTAACCAGCAAAAAGCCAGAAGTGGAGGTATGGCTCAAGTTGTAGAGTGCCAGCCTTGAGCAAAAGGCCAAGCAAAAGAATGAGGCCCCACCAGGCACCAATGGCTCACGCCTGTAATCCTAGCTACTCAGAAAGATGAGATCTGAGGATTACAGTTCAAAGCCAACCCAGGCAGGAAATTCCATGAGATTCTTATCAAAAATAAAAAATAAGAGTGAGGTAGGCCAGGAGTATTGCCTAGTGGTAGAGTACTCGCCTCGCACGCACAAAGTCCTGGGTTCAATTCCTCAGTTCCACATGTGTGGAAAAAGCTAGAAGTGGTGCTGTGGTTCCAGTGGCAGAGCACTAGCCTTGAGCAAAAAGTGTCCAAGGACAGTGCCCAGGCCCTGAGTCTAAGCACCAGGACTGATAAAAAAAAAAAGTGAGGCCCTGAGTTCATACATGTGTGCATGCACACATATGTGCACACACACACACACACACACATACACACACACACACACTCCAAGTCTAGCCATGTCTCCAGGGCCCCCAGACCCTTCTGCATGATGGGTGCCATTGATCCATCCATCTTCTGCTACAAACACACCCCCCTATCCAGCTAAGGTCTGTCCAGGGGGAAGAAGCTGCCTTAGACAGCTAGGGGTATAAACATGTCAAGACTCCTTGTCTTTCCAGCGCACTCTCCCCTGGCAAAGGACCAGAGGCCAGTGGCAACAACAGGGCTTCACACCAGGAGCGATCAAGGAGGGCAAGGACAGGGGAAGATGCAGGCCTCCTGTACAGTTGGGCTACTTTCTCTGCTCCCCCCACCACCACCACAGGAACACAAACGGGAAGAGCCACTTTCCCCAAACCCCCATAGCAGATGAGTCCCCCAGAGTCCAATCCAATTGCACCTTAGCCTTGAGAGTCTAACCTGTCTGTGCTACAGGGCTGCCTCAGTACCCACCTTGGCACAGGAGGTCCCCATTGTACAGACGGCACCAACAGCCCTGATGCCTCTTCTACGTGGGAAGCCCCAGGCTCCTTCAGTCTGTTATCAGACCCAAATCCCTCGCTCCAGGCCTTGTCCCCTCCCTCTCCCCTCTCTATCCAAAGTACTCCCTGGTTGCCAAGTCTGCCTTCTCATAACTTTCTTCTGCCTCAGCTCACTGCTAACCGCTCCTGAGGATTAGAAGGGTAGACGAGGGAAAGGGAATGGCCACATCTGGATTCTGGGCCTGCAGCCCCTCCCCCAAATCAGCTATGGCTCTCCCAGACCAACATAAACTTCAGCCAGGGATGACTTCCTGGCCCTCCTGACCCGGCACATGCCTTCACCCAGCCCAGACAGCCCCTCAGAGTGCCTCTAAGGGAAGGGGGTCTCCTCCTGGACCCGCCCCCGCCCCTCCCTCAGCAATCAGCCCTCTCCCATCCCCCCTTCCCCAGGAACTACTGCCCATGACTGGTCTCTAGCCTTTAACCCTTCCCACAAACGCCCCCAGACCTGGCTGTGCATCCTGTGGCACCCTCGCCCCACACAACCCTTCCTGAATCTAGGGTCCTCCGGGACAAGGGAGGTCTCAGTGAAGACAGTGAGGGGGGCCATGAGGGAAGGGATAGAGGTGGGTAGAAGCTGAAGTTGAGTATAAAAGTGATCCAGATCTCAGGTTCTAAGTGAGTTATCTGGGTCCTCCAGACCCCCCAACACTGACCCATCCTCAATCCCCTATAGAGTCTCCTAAGGAAGCTGAGATTTTTACCAGCGGGGAGGAGGAAAACAGGAAAGACTCCTAAAAGAAACAAACTTCTCCATGACGTTCTCCTTCTCCCAGAGCCTAAACTCAGTACTGACCTCTAGAACCAGAACCAGAGCCAGAGTCCTGGCAAGAGCAGTCACTCAGGCGGAGGTCCACTCAAGTGGACCCCTGCTTCTACAACTTCTGTAAGAACCCATTTACCCCAACCCTCCCCCAACTCCAGGCCCTCAGCTAAAGGATGGGGCTGGGGGTGCAAGCTCAGAGCTGAACCAGCCAGACCTACCCACAGCATGCAGGATAGACAGATCCACGTCATCTTCAGTGAGTCTTGCCCTTGGTCCACACAGGGCCCTGCAAAGGGCCCCCCCCCCCCCCTGAGCTCACAGTGCCCACAGAGCAGGCAGAGAGAGCGCAGAGTCCTCTGGTGCTCTGCTCAGCCTGCATCTGGGCCTCCAGCTCTCTTCCCTCCTCCTCCTTCTCCTCCCCCCACTCCACCCCCTGTCCCAGCCTCCTTTCTCCTCCCTCCTCCCAGGCTGCACTGGTGGCTGGGGGGGGGGTCAAAAGCTCAGTTTGGCATAAGGCAGAAAGAGGACAAGATCCCGATGCACCGGGGGCGGGGGGGGGGGGGGGCAGGGGGAGCTGAAGCCATGGCCACCCAGATGCAGAGCTGAAGCTCCTTCAGTCCTGATCTGGGACCAGGACTGGGAGCCCTAGTGGGGCTGCTCCAGAATATACCAGACCACGGAGCCACAGACAGAAAGACAGACCCAGGACAGCACTGTCTGCATCCCTGGGGTCTCTTGGGCTCTCCCCATTCTCCCAGCCTTGGAGCATACAATCATTTGTGCACACACAGCTAGGACGACCCTGGCACCCAAAGACAAGCTCCTGGCTCAGGACAGGACAGGCCTTGCCACTGGAGAAGCTAGGGAGAGGCAGAGCCTGGCCCTGCCCCCAGGCCGTGGATTTCATCCCAGTTTTGTTTTTTCTATTTCTTTTTCCCCCTTCTTTCTTTCTTTCTTTCCTCCAAACATCTGTCTCAGCCCTTCCTGCCCTTCTAAAAGCGAGCCTCGCTCCAGGCTCCCGCCAGAGTCTGTTTTTCTTGACTGTACCCTGGGCCAACATTTGGTTTGCATTTCTCCACTTCCTCCTCCTCACCCTCCTCCTCCTCTTCTTCCTCCTCCCCCACTCCCTTCTCACCTCCAACCATTCCCCAAGCTGCCTTGTTCCCACAGTATCTCCCTGCCCCCTTACCCTGCCTCCTAGCCCCCCCATCCATCCACAGTTTGGGAAGAAGATGGGGTACAGAATCCAAGTATATTCCCAGGAAACCAGGCAAGAGTATTGGGCAAAATCTGTCCCAGGCCCCCATTGTCTGAATTCACTGTCCCCACCCCTCAAAAAAATATTAAAATATTTCTCTCCCATGGCTCTGGCTGTGGCTGGATCAAGGGAGGGTGGGTGGAGACTGTGAATAGTGGCTTGGCTCTGGAGCTGTCCAGGGGAGAGAGGGGGGCTCTGCCCCCACACCCTTGTGTGTGTGGATCACACTACAGGATTTAGTCCAGCACAGCACAGAGGAGAGGGCCCAGCCCATTTCCCTGGACTGAGTCACTTAGCAAGAGAATCCTTTTTTCTCTGCCCACCGTAACGGTGGGCATAGTCCAGGCCACACAGGCAAGAGGTTCAAGATTTCCCATACCATGCCTAGATACCATAACAGCACCTCCATATAGCTCAATCTTGGTTTCTACCATCACAAGGACAGCCAAGTGTGCAGAGTCCGAAGTCACAATGCAGCCAAGATCTCCCTGGAAAACCAGAGGGGATGCACAAGAAAGATTCATTCCTTTTTCATCTGGGAAAATACTGTCATGTCCAGAAACTCAGGTTGTACATGGCACAAGAAACTAACCACAATCGTTGGGGGATTCTGAGGAGGCAGGGAATACGCTGAAGTGAGGTGTCTAATTTGGGCCCCTCCTAGAGCAGGTGCTTTGATGACTCTTAGCTCTCTGCACCCACCTCTAGGTCTTTCTGTAGACTTGTGGGGCTGGAAATAAGTTGCCCCTGGCTTGTACCCCCCAGGGCTCAATGACAGCCAATTCTGTATGAGACCAGCATTACTCATGGTTTGCAGCCACTATGAGTTAAAGCCCCAAACAGCCTGAACCCACAAGCGCCATCACCATCCCTGACAATCCCCCCCCCCCCACATACACACCTTCAGGAAGCTCAAGGGCTCAGCTAGCTGGACACTCACAGCCCCCACCCCACCCCCTGGCTCTCCCTGTGGCTGCCATTACCACTGCCTTCTTTCAGCTGCTATCTCTGGAGTTCTGAGAAATCACCTTGGAGCTTCTCAGAAATGCTGGAAAACCAGGCCGAAGAGCGAGTCACGGCGACACTGACTTGTCTGGCCTCCCACGCACTGCGGGGGGGTGGGGCAAGGGTGCTCCAGTCCCCAGATTTGCTTGCCCTCAGGCCCCTTCACTGAGATGAAAAATGTGAAACACAAACTGTAATGTTGGAGTTCCTTTTAGAGAAATGAAAATCTCCCCCGTCCCTTTTTCTAAGCCTGTGGGGGTTTCTTCTACATGTTAATCTCTCCTCCCTGGAGGTCCTTCTTGTTACCCAGCTTCCATTCCCTGTTGATTGCTAAACTTGGCCACCATAGAACATGTATGATAGACCCTGGTCCAAGCTGATTTCCCATCATTCCTCTCTCACAGCCAGTATCTTCCCACTTCACATCTTGGACTCACACACAGAAGGAAGTGTTCTTTGGACAAAGATATGTGCTATATTTTGTATTTCTTGGGCCTGGAACCCAGCAAATACTAGACACAAGAATGAATGAATGAACAAATCAACCAATGGGCCTTAACATATGTTTCTACTGTTAGCATCTACTGTCTGCATCCCAAACCTTCCTGCTCTCCCCTCCAATGGGCCTGTGGGAGCCCTGCCCACAATACCCAGGCATCCTCAGGAACTAGCAGTTTCTGCCAACCTCTTGCTTCTGACCTCTAGCAGGCTGTAGACTCTTCCAAAAGTCTGATTCATCTGCTGGAGCCCCACCCTTGTGCCTGGACCTGTGTTGCCACAGACATCAGGTACACATACTTGGACTGTTTTGATTGTCTGCTAGGGGTCCCCAAAAAGCTTTGGAATCCAACTGTTACCCACTTTTCCATTCCCAACCCCACTACCCCAGACATTTTGATAGACAGCAGGTTGGTGTTGAATTCCTGGCCTCCTCTCTGGCTCCTCCCTCCAGCCCCTCCCCTCTGGCCTCCTGCACTGCAGCCAGCTGAAGAAACAGGCAGAACTATGGGGTCTGGCACTGGTGCTGGACCAGAGTAGCTGCCAGAGGCAGAGGCAGGGTAAGCATGTGCACGAATGAGCTAATACTTGGCAGCTCGAACCTGACTCTCTCCTTCTTAGCTCCTCAATTTCCTCCCCTACAAAACAGGCAGAGGGTCCCCCAGGTCCCTTTTATGATATTAACAAAGTTTTCAGGCCCAGGCTGGTGTTTCACTCTATCCATCCTTCTTATCATTTAAAACTTGTCCATCAAAGTCTTTCCTCTATCCTTCTGTTTATTATTGCATTTATTATTATTTTGCCCATCTATTACACCCGTGAGCATTCTCTCTTCCACCATGTGTCACAGAATCCGAAGATCACAGATCATAGGGTGGGAAAAGTCATCAAGTTCAGCCTTTGGGGACCAGAGAGAGTAAATGAGGGGAGAAGGATAGGGGTGACTAGAATCCAGACAGAGTAGTCCCCACTTCTGCCATAGTGGTATGTAGCCCCCTGAGCTCCCATTGTCGCCTCTTTCAATCTGAGAAGAGAGCCCTACATCTATTTTTATGTTAATTTTTTTGCAAAATTTAAATTCTCTGAGGGGGAGGTTGTTTTGGTTTTGTTTTTACTTTTAAACGCTGAAGGATAAATTTAATGTCTTCCAGGAAGATTTGGCCTTTAGGATCTCTCCTGTTCCTTAGGGTACGTTTAATCTCACCCCCTTCTTTAACAGATGACAGTCCTATACATAAGCCTGGACCACCTGGAGTACAACTGAAGTCACAGTCCACCAAGCACACAACTCTCATTTTGTGACACTCAGATGCCAGATTTCTCCTAAACACAGTATAGGACTGTCACCACAAGGCCAAAGGCAGGCTCTCAGCTTTCTCCTGAGACCCTCTGGACCACTGCCTTTTACCCTGAAGCTGCACACAAAGCATCCCCACTTCCAGTCAGAGGCTCCCCAGCAAGAGCCAACCTGAGATTCCCAATACCCAAGCACTCAGCTGCTGGGTCCATACAGTTCTGCCACTTTCTTAGCTCTTGCCCCAAGACAGATCACCACCAAAACCAACAAGCATCTAACTCATGTGAACACCACCTTATGGTTGTAGAAACAGAGTTGAGCCAGGGTTATCAACTCACCACAGTTATACAGCTCCAGGGAAAAGGAGCCAGGAGCATTTGCTAGCACATAGTCTAGGGATGAAGAATTTCATGGCTACATCAGTAGCAAACCCAGTCACCCAGGGACAAGGAACTCTGCTCTTTTGTTATTTGTTGTTAACTGTCCTTCCCTCTCCTTAACCAAGGGTTGCCACTATGGCCACAAGAAAGGGTCAGCTACCCAAGCTCAGATCTGGCTGGGGGGTGGGGGGGAGAGCAGGGACAGACTGAGGGAAGCCAAGGACAATGCCACTTCATCATGTGTCAGAAGGAGACTGACAGTCTCCCTAATGGCTACAGAAAAGCACACAGATGTGGAAAGGATGTCCCTGAGCCTCCTGCTCAGTAAGCTACATGCTACCTCTTACCCAGCCATGCTTCACTTTGGAGCTCTGGGGAGTGCAGAGCCCTGGCACAGCCATGTTCCACTGTTCTGGATGTTCAGTGCCTGAAGGTATAGGCAAGCTAGGGGTGGTGACTTAACTCCCATCCACATCCCACTCGGCAGGACCTTGTATAGCATACCTAGCCCGAGCACAGAGTTTCCTCTTAGTACCCACCAAGGTGCCATATGAGCAGCCTCATCACCCTATCCCTTCCTTCACACACAGTGCCCCCTGAGACTGAAGCAGCTCTCTGGTGCCCCAGAAATCTGGGTACTCCCTGGAAGGGAAAGCAGAGCTCCAGTCAGGCCCTGTCTGAGCCTCAGTTTCCCAAGATGACAAAGGAAAAGAACATACATCACTCACTCCCCTTCTTTACCACCCCTCCACTAGCGCCCAGGGTGGGGACAATGTCTGGATCTAATCCCAATCATTTTTAATAAGATCCTTTCCAGAGCTCAGCTCTGTAATCTTGATCTCTTCCCCAGCTCTAATTTCCTGCCTGACTCGGGCTCTGCAAGGAGAGAAGAGGCAGCTGCAGCTGCTCATCCAGCCCCTCACTCCAACCCCAGCACTAGAGGAGGGAGAAAGTAGAGCCAAGATGGTTGGATTTTCCCCTGTCTCTCCAAATGAGGATGAGAGATTGCTAGGCAGCCTGGGGTCCACTGACCTGGTCCTGAGTGGCCATTTCCCACTGGAGAGGGCCTTTTCCCAAATCTGAAAATGTAGTCTCCACAGCATCTGAACTCAGAGCCCACTGGACTGTGGATGGGACGCCAACCCTGCGTTCCACGGCTGCAGTGCCGGCCTCCCAGCCAATCCCTGGGGAGGATGCACCCTGCTGGAAGATTTTAATGCAAACCCGGGGTGACTAGAGCTGAAGTCTGCTGGCACTTTTCCCCACTGCGGACTTGCAGAAAGGGAAACTGAGGCTCAAGGGCAGCACTTGTGAAAAGGAACTGGAAGTTCAGGCTCCCAATGGAGTATGAGGACCCTTTCCACCCATCTGAATGGGTAGAATAGATACCAGGAGAAATCTTTTGCTAGCCTGAAGAGAGGGATCTTTGCTGAAATAGGACCATTAATAATAAGGAAAATATCCCTACTGTAGAGGAGGCTCATTATTAATTACCTTTATTGCACTAGTTCATTCACTACAACATTCCAATGGGATTGATGTGATTAGCCCCATTTTACAGGTGAGAAAATTAATATAGATCAGACTATGTAACTCACCCAGATCTACAACTAGTAAGTGGGAGAACTCTAATCCAAAGCCAGACTAAGTGGCACCATAGCTGGCACTTTTAACCAAAATAATAATATACTTGTGCACCACCACCCCCCCCAAAAAAAATCTGAGTCCTTCCTGGCTCCCCAAGGGAGTGGAGAATGGATGAGAAAGCTGGGAATCCCAGAAATTACTCCTCTCGATAGAGGCTCATGGGGGGTCCTGAGTCATGTTCTTGGGGTCCCCTTGTCTCTTCAAAGGACAAATTAAGGTAACCCTCACACCTTGTCAGTTTCCTACTCTGTGGCAATGCCTCTATTCTACCCATCCTAAAGGCCCTGACAAGAGGAGGATGCCTGAGAGGAATCTGCTCACTTAGGACACCCCACTCTTAGAGCCAAGTTCCCACCAGATCTCTCCTGCCCCCCACTATCCCAGCTGCTGCTTCCTAGGGTTGAGGATGACCCCATCTTCTCCTGATCCAGTTCCCTGGTCCCACGTTCTCCAGAATAAGTGGAAAGTCTGTTCTGGAGCCCATGCACTTCATTCTGGGGTCTCTGGGGATGGGCAAGGGTGCATTTCCAGGAATTTACATTCTCTTCACCACTGCCCCCCTCCTTGAAATTTGAGATGAATGCTTAAAACCCCCAGAAACATTCCTCCATACTCAAATCTGCCCGGCCCTCCCAAGACCTCAGATGCCAGTCTGCAAACTCAAATCTCAGCTGCTCAGAGCCAGGGATGGAAGTGAGAAGCGAGGAGTGACAGCTACCCCTCCCCACCCCTCCTGGATCGGGGGCGCAGCCTGGGCAGGGGCTCCTCTGGAATTCCCCCAGGCTGACGACGCACGCGCAGCTGACAACCAGCCAAGATGGTGTGTCCCAGGAAGGGCGCGGGGGAGGGGGGGGGACCAGGATCAATCGAATGCCAAGGAAATCCGAGACCCTGGGTGTGGGGAAAGCAGTTGGAAGGGTAGAGGTGGCGGCCAGGTGTGGCAGATGGGCTTTACCTGGCTGCGGAGGCAGAAGCGCAGGGGCAGGAGGCACGAGAGAAAGTATTTGCCCCATCGGATCACGCAGGAGAAGCACCAGCTCAGCCGAGTCATATTGCCCCCCAAGAGAGGGTGCCTGATGCCCAAGGGTCTGGAGAGAGAGGCAAGCTGACCTGGGCGCCAAGCTGGGGGTGGAGAGGAGCGGTTGGAGAGGGTCCTGCCCCTGGGGTCTCCCCAAGGCTTTTAGTCCAGAGACCAGCAGCCTGGTTGCCGGGTTCCCCAGCCTGAAGGGTCGGGCAGAGGACCCTGGGCTCGGCTCAGACCTGGTTCCATGCGCCCAGAGTGGCCGGGACGCGGGCGGCAGGGCGCCTGGCTCTCTCGCCTCCCGTTGGTGCTGGCGTGCCAGCCTCCAGCCTCCAGCCTCCCTCGCCGGCTTCCCCGGCAACTTCTGAAGCAGAGGAGCCTCGTGGAGAGGCGGGCGAGGCGGCGGCGGCAGGGGTGGCGGGGGAGAGGCGGTGGCAGGAGTGGGCGTGGGAGCCCGGGCGGCGGCATTGTGCTCCACGCTGCGGGTGAGTGTGCGCGTGTGCGCGAGTGCGTGCGTGGATCCTTTCCAGACCCGGCTCCAATTCCCATATTGCTCCCCGGGGCATAAGACAGAGTGATTAAATGGAGACCTCCCGCTTCCATCACCCAAGCAAAAACCTCCCTGCTGCACGAGTCACTCCTGGGACCCTAGGCACAGCCTACAGAAGCTCTCCACACACACACACACACACACACACACACGCACACGCACACCCTGGCCACACCCCAACTCCTCCGCGGGGGATTCCCTCTCCCGCTAAAGCTCAGAGAATTCAGAGCACCCCAACAGGTGGGAAAGGACTGTGCGCAGAGTCAAGCAGAGAGCTAAGGCAGCAGGTGCAGCCCAGGAAAAGGCTACACCTCCTACTCCTGGGGTACAGGACCCTCCTCTCAGTGCACCCTGCCCTGTCCATCATAGCCCCCCCCCCCAGCCCACAGCCCTTCCCTGCCCACACCATGCTCAGCTGAACAGTGCTGAGGGTCCTCGAAGAAGTGAGTTAGGGGACTGGAACCAGCAAGGGGGAAGAAAAGGGGAAGCGAACTTTGAAGGGGTGGGGACCGAGGCAGACAAAGACAGAGAGAGCCAGGCTGGGACCCTGGAACAGACCCCAGGCTGGCTGTACAGCACTGCGTTTCACCCTTGGTCAGAGGCTGCCGAGAAGCAGGGAGGGCAGACAGCCAAGCTGGGAGAGAAAAGGGACTGGAGCAGGCGCAGGGCCGCTGCCTCAGCAACAGGCCGCTTGGGGCTGGGCCAGACCCCAGCCCCACCCCCACTGCCTGGGGTTTCCCTCAGCTCCCTCTCTGGGCTATTTTTCCTGGTGACATGTCTTCCTGTTCCCTTTCTCTCCTGGGCTAAAGGCCTTCAAGAGTCTAGCTAGTGCAGCCCTGCCCCATTCCCTGTCCTACCCTGGAGAAGGCAGCAAGGCCCAGCATGAAGGACAGTGAACAGGAACAGAGAGAGGCAGGTCAATTAGGGAAAAGGAAGAGGGCCCTGGTGGTGTTCTGATACACAGGAGGAAAGACAGATGTCAGGGCCATCAGCCCTTCGCAAGACCCATGATCTCACCCCACCCATGACACCACCACCGAACACTCTGGAGGAAAGCTGGCATGGCATGGGCAAGTAGCTGGAGAGATGGTGCAATCCCCAATAAATCAAGCCTGACCCTAACAGGGTGACCTTTGCTTGGGCCCAGCATATTCAGAAAAGTGCCCAACACAGTCAAATGCTCCAGGTTTCAGGTGGGGGGAAAAGTGTGGGGGGGGATGGGGGAGTCATTCACACACACCTTGAAACCAGAAGAACAAGATAAAGAAGGAAAAGAGACTTAATTCACAGCAATGGAATGAAACTGAGTTGAAAGGAATCACTTGTTGAATGTAAAGGCTGGAGGAATTTCCTTAGATAAGATTGCTGGTCCTCTGGCTTTCTCTGGCCTGAGGGAGGAAGGAAAGATGGCTTCTGCTTCCAAGGATTTTCAAGGTCTTTTCTGTATTCAAGGCGTAAACACACACGCACGCACGCACGCACACACCTGAAAGGAAGAGAAAAGATGGAAAGACAAGAGTCAATCTTCCCAAGCATTATGGAGAGACCTACAAAGACAGAGCCTTGCATTTCCAGCCACTGTCCAGAAGGAGGTGCCCTAGGCCAAGCGTCCCTAGCTAGATGC
The DNA here is from genome assembly GCF_031878675.1 of Megascapheus bottae. Classification (NCBI taxonomy): domain Eukaryota; kingdom Metazoa; phylum Chordata; class Mammalia; order Rodentia; family Geomyidae; genus Megascapheus; species Megascapheus bottae. The sequence goes on from NC_143529.1 coordinate 23,962,489, forward strand.
AAAGTCAGATGACTGCCTAGGGCCTCCCCCAGGTAACTTCATGCAACGTCAGTATCACACTGTCTTCAGTTCTCTGTTCTATTTCCATGTCTAGAGGTCAGGATCCTGAGAATGACAGCTATACTCGCCTGAAGCCACTCTAGAACCTCCTGGAAGGTTCTAAATTGAACCTAATTTCACCAAAACTGATGAAAAATGGAGTAGTGAGAGACTTACTCCTGCCCATCTCAATTTAGACTTTTTCCTTCAAAACACTCACATCACAGAAAATTATATCCAGCTTGTGTACAGGCGTGCTTGCTATGTCCTCCCTTCTCCTACTGGGCCCCAGAGCCTTAGGGACAGACATACAGCTACTAATGGAGGACTGGAGTTCGGTGTTCACACTGGGGCATGGTTGAGGACCAGAGCATAGTGTCAGGGAAGGATTGAGTGAGCAGCCTGGTAGATTCTGTCAGACACTTCATGGCTGCCCACAGCAGTCACCCAGCTACTCACAGCTTCCTCCCTAGACCATCTAGGGAGTGATCATCTGAGCAGCCTGTTCCACTGAGGACTCCTGCTCCCCCATGCATTCATAATGGTCTTTTCCAGACCCCCACCAACCCCTACCCACCCCCAGCAAGAATCTATGCTATGGGTCTGGCCAGAACTGAGAAGAATAGGAACTTCTTTTCCCACACTGGTGTCCACATGGTCTGGGTTCCAGGTGTAGGCCTGAGAGCACAACCTAGTCCACAGCCTGGCAGGATGGAGGCTGTATGCAGAGAGGGACCTCTCTCTCTCCTGCAGGGTCATGGCCAGGAAAGTTCCTTCTTCCCACAGAAGAGACCTCGCTGGAGAACAGGAAAACTTCCCAGAGGGGCAAGCACAGGTGTTGCAAACAAGAGAGCAGGTCATAGCTCACTGGTCTGATGGGACATCGACAGCAAGAAGGTTCCCCCCCCACACCCGGACTCAGGGCAGGCACAGAGCCTCCTCTGTCCCAGCCCAAGAGCTGCAGTGGTCCTGGCTGGTTTTGTCTGCAGGAGACAAAGGCAGCTCCTGTTAGGGGAGAATCCCTTGGGCATCTGATCGAGGCTCCAGGTCTGGCTTTCACACCCAGAGAGGAGATGCCCAGAGACAGCTCCCCTGGGAACCTCCCTGCCCTTCCTCAGTGCAGGACACATGGTCCCTCTGTGGCTCCAGGGGGCTCTGTCTTAGGGGAAGTCTCCTAAGCCCTGAAGTTCCCCACAGCAAGGACAGGTCTCACAAACTGTACTTACATGTCCCCAGGCCTCTCTCCACACCACAGATAGAGATTCCTACAGGGCTGGACGGCACCTCCTGCACCTCCAGTGGCACCTGGCTAGGCCTCTTCTGCCCACCTCACTAAAGTGGCCAATCTCTGTGGGACAACGGTGTGTCCATTTCTGCACAAGGGAGCCCATAACTGTTCTGAAATAGCTCCCCAATATCCAGTCCTGGTTCTAGTTATCAGATGGTTCCTTCTACTTCTGATGTACAGAGGATACAGCCATTCAGTGCTCTCCAACTCCACTTCTGGTCCACCACTTGTCCTCAGCAAAAAAGTGCTAGAGATGCTCCTGAGAGGGGTCTCCATGAGCCCTCTTTCTGCTTTCACCACTACTAAACCAGACCTCTGATCTCTGACAGGCAGGAAGTTCCTCTTGATACCTAACCTCCTATCCTGGTCTCAAATTCCAGACCGTTTCCTCAGTCTGCCTTCCTGAGGGAAGGAGAATAGCTCCTTCTGCAGTCGCCGGTTTCTGCACACACAATAAATGCCTTCAGACACTGGAGGCTCATTATTCAAGCCCCTCACCCTCCCCACCCCCATGGCCCTCTGTTCTCCCTGGCAGCTGAGAATCCCTATCCTCTGGGCCCCTTTCCAAATGACTTCCATCACCACCATGATAAACGGAGGGTGGGGAGGGCTGGGGACAGGCCTGGTGGGTATTGATCCACTAGGGAGCCCGGGGTCAGTGAGTGGAGGAGTATGGGTAGGAGCTCCTCTGAGGTCATCCTGGTCACCCTTCAGTCCCTGGGGTATTGGTTACGGAACCCAGCATAGAGACTGCAGGCCTGGATGCTGGGCTGAAGCCCAGGCTCCAGCAATGAGATTACAGCAGGGACTGTCTAATTGATTCTGATGGACCTAGCAGAGTGAAGGAGATGAATGGAGGGAGGGAGGAGAGGGAGAGAGGGAGGGAGGAAGGGAGGACAAGAGAGGAGAAGGATGGGAGAAAGGCACAGGCAGGGCACGTCTGGGAAGCCCAGCTACGTCAGCAGTCAGTGCTGTATTCCCACCCTTCTAAACTCAGCCCCTCCCCTCCCCATGAAACCAGCTTATTGGCTACTCTGCCTCTGAACTGGACAGAGAGGGTAGCTGACTGTAGGTGTAGGGCACAGAGCAGATGGGAACAGGGATGACCCAGAAAGGTGAAGATGGTAGCAGTGATGGGCAGAGAGCTGGAAACACCAGGAGGGAGGGACAAGAACAAGTGGGTACAAAGGCCACCAGATTCTGCCCCGCCTCTACTTCTCATCCACTTCCCCATCCTTCCAATCCTGGCATTGCCAGTGGCCACCCCACCTCTCTCCAGCCCTACCATCTCATTGGACTCCTCTCCTCAGCTGCTTTCAGACTACTGTTTCCATCATGTGAGGAGAGGGTCACTGAAATGAGCCCAGGGCTTTCCCACTCCCCACACTGCCCTCAGCCTATGCTGTACCCATGCCCTTGCCCCCATGCTAAAGGTCCCAAGCCCCTCTGTGATCCACTTGAACCCAGATTCTGGTACATCCCATCCACACTGACTGGTAGCTTAGGGCACCAGAGGGGAAGATTTCTGCAGCCCTTTCACAGCAAGGCCCTATAGATACACTGGGGGCACCGCTCCTAGGAGAGTCTCATTATTCTCACCTATGAAATGGGCACTGCTCTATTTTCCAGGAGAAAACTGGAAAACCATCACCTCCCACTTTCCTCACCACATCTTCAGCCTGTGTGCCCAAGCTCCACCTCCCAGAACATCACCTCTACACCCCCTCCTTTCCCTCCCTCAGAGAAGAATGCAGGTAGCAAGGCCACAAAGAAACCACGGTCCAATCCTGGCTCACAGGCTGTGTGACCTGTTCTGAGGTAGGCCTCCGATCTTCATGGGGCATGTGGAATAAATTAAACTGGGAAATGCCTGCCGCCATCCTGACCCACTGCCTGACACTCTATCCCTTGGGACTGACGAGCAGTCCCAGTCCCCAGGACTGGGACAGCTCCTGCGACTGCCAGCTTCACACTACTCATCCCAGCAGACTGCATTCAGCCAGAAGTCTCAGCTGGGACACAGTGTCTGGAACAGGCAGTTCACACTGGAGCCCCGCACAGACACCACAGTAGGATGCCAAGACAGCACTGGTAAGAGACAGCAAAGTGGGCCAAAGGAGAGCTAGAACAGGTGGGGACTAAAGGAGGAACCAGAGGACCCTCAGAAGAGGGAGGAAGAAAGATGAAGAGATGAAAAGAAATGTCCTATGGCTAAGACCGTGGTGATGAGGAGTGGGAGTATGAGACAAGAAACTGCAGGAATGAGAAGGCCTGGGTGCCCCCAGAAGGAGAAAGGCAGGTGTTAAAGGCACTTCCTGATCATTTGGGACCCCCAAATGACAGGTATTGGCATGCAATCCGGATGCAGAAAAGCAGACAAATGAGCTGCTTGCCAGGGGGTTCTTTGCCTATGGGACCTTGGCTATAGGATCTGACAGTGGTTTGAGGGATACCCTAATCCTCCTGCACGGAGCCCCCATACATGGAGGAAGCCTCCTCTCCTTACAAGGAAGAGGACCCCCACAATGGGTCCTCTTCCTGTCCCTACAATGCATTATGTCTTTCCCCCTCCCACTCCATATGTCCTCCTCTAGCAGGGGACTTACCTCTCGGCCTTCTAAAAGGAAGAATTTCTGTGAATAAAGAGAACAAGAAGTCCCAAAGAGGGCCCGGAGTTTGGCCTAGTGGTAGAGTGCTTGCCTCGCATGCAGGAACACCTGGGTTCGATTCCTGGATACCACCTACATAGAAAAAGCTGGAAGTGGTGCGGTGGCTCAAGTGGCAGAGCTCTAGCCTTGAGAAAGTCCAAGGACAGTGCTCAGGCCCCTAGTTAAAAAAAAAAAGTCCGAAAGACATGAGCATGCTGCTCACCTGAGGGGGGATTGGGTAGCCTTGGGCTCTTCCCAGACAGGAAGTCTCTCCTCTGCCTTCACAGCCCTGGTAGTAGGGAAGTTTATTGTTGGACTTGCTGCCCTTCAGCTGTTTTCACAGTGACTCTGCACACCATACCAGAGCTACAGATGATCTAGGAAGACAAAATTGGGGAACTCTGCAACTAGGGCCCAGACACTCCAGCTCTCTTCACCAGCGGCTGCCCCTGCAGCCCCCAGTCTATCACAGGTGAAACACACCACGGTCAGGGGTCACCATGCAGACTTTCTGGACGGTACAGGCTGACTGAACACACATTTGCTTTGTTCCCTCTCAAAATCCCACCAAAGCAGCAATCAAGGTCTTCCCCTCTCTCTCCCACTCACACTCCATACTACCCTCCCTCTTTTCATATATATACATATATATATACATATATATATATTTTTGTCGGTTGTGGGACTTGAACTTTGGGTCTCTTTTCATATTTAAACTAAAATATGAATAGTCAGGTGCCAGTGACTCATGCCTGAAATCCTATCTACTCAAGAGGCTGAGATCTCAGGATCATAGTTTGAAGCCAGCCCAGGCAAAGAACTCTGTGAGACTCTTATCTCCAATTAATCAGCAAAATAAATAAGTGGTAGAGCATCAACCTTGAGTAAATAAGCCAAGCCTAAGCAGCAAAGCCTAGAGTTCAAGCACCAGTGCGGGCACCAAAATCAATCAATAAGTTAATTTAATGAATTATAAACCCTAGAGGAAGGTAAAAAGGGAGAGGAAATGAGCAAGAGAGGCGCAGGTCTGGCAGGGAGAACCAGCAATCTCATTGCCATTGCAGAACTGCTGAAATACTTGCATTCCAGAGGAAAATGGCCCATCCTAAGGCTTCCCTGCTGGACAAAGCAAGGGTTCACATCAGGCCCAGCATACAGCCTCAGGCTCCACCTGGCCTTCTAGGCTCTGAGATCACTTGTTAAACATTATTGTCTCTGGCAAGGGTCAAGATTCTAGGAGCTTGACATTGATGAGAGATTGGAATCCTATGCCAAGGAATGCAGGCCTCTGAGCCACTGGGGGACAACCAGGGAGCAGCTGGATTCACAGCACTGAGCCCCAAGCCCCAAGATCTGTGCTGTACATGCCTTTGTGGACAGGGGGCCTGGACATCGGCCTGAAACAGGCACATTGGAAGGACATCTAGAGTAAGAGCTCCAGGTCCCCCTAGATTCCCAGGAAGACAACGTGTCCCTACAGTAGAGGAGGGGCTGGGCCTAGGGACCCCAGACACAGTTGAAGGTCTGAACACTGAAAGGCCAGTATATATTTGTTGAATATAAGAGGCGATGCCTGATTCTGCCCCAACAGAGAGCTTCTGAAGAGGAGAGGGGCATCCTAGCAAGCCTAAGAATAGAGCCCCAAAGATATTGACTGGGGATTAGAGCAGCCCAGCACGACAAGGGAGAATAAGACATCTGCTCTCTTCTATCCCTGTTTTAATGCCAAGCAAAAAACTAGGCTCTACGTAAAAAGAATCTCCAGGTGAACATCAGTGGCTCACATCTATCATCCCAGCTACTCAGGAGGATCAAGGTTCAAAGCCAGCCTGGGCAGGAAAGTCTAAGAGCCTCTTATTCTCTTATCTCAAATTAACCAGACACAAAGCTTAAAGTAGAGATGTGGCTCAAGTGGTAGAGCACTAGCCTTGAGAGAAAAAGCAAAGGGATGGCACCCAGGTTCCAAGCTCAAGCCCCAAGACCAGCACAAAATAAAAGAACTCCAGAAAAACCCAAAGGTTTGGGAAGTATTAAGGCTCCAGAAGACTAGCAGAGCCCCAAGTAGGCTTGTGCTTAGCACCCAATCTGCCTTCCTGGCCACCCTCCCAGGGACTCAGCAGGGCCCTCAGATCCTAGAACTCCCTCTAAAGAGAGGGATCCTGGGAATCTGGAGACCAGCAAGGGAATGGATGTCAGGACAGGATAGTGTGCCATGGCAGAATAAAAGAAACTGAGAGAAACAGGGTCTGGGGCTAAAATGGGTAGGAGCCACTGGCCAAGTTAGCCTACCAAAGCTCCACTGGCCCCTAGTTACCAGCTGTCCCAGTAGAGTTTGCTCAGTGGCAGAAGCCTCCATTCTCTTGTGAAAAAGCTGCCGCCAAGAGACAGGGCTGAAGGTCAGCAGAGTTCCAGTGCCTCACCTACAGGCCATGCCACGGCCCACAGCCTGGATGATTGCGTGAGGTCTCCTACAGTACTCCTGGGTTCAGGCCCCCAACACTTACCAGCTGTAAGTCCAGGGCTAGCTTCTCTCTGCCCATCTGTCACCCACCAGCACCAGGGGTTCCCTCCCAGGAGTCAGCAGGGCCCCTGGCCCTCCACACTTGAGCAGGGTGCAGGCCCTGCCACAGAGTGGAAGCCCCAGGGTTAGAACAGAACATGTGCCCTGAGGAGGCCATGAGGAACCTTGTGGGCTGGACCCTGCCTGGGCCCCAGACTGTCCCCAAAGCACATGGAGCACCTGTCTATTTTTAGTCCAGACTCAGTGCCCAGTCATCCACCCAGGGTTACTCTAGACTGCAGGTCATCTGACCAGCCAGGGTAAAGGCAGCCATGGCTGCCACAGCCACTCTGGGGAGACATCACCCCAGGAAAGTATCAGCAAGCTGTGGGAAGGGCAAAAAATTAAGGTCCCCCTCAGCAGGGAAGCCGAGGTAAAGTTGGAACAGAAATCTCCACCAGAGGGGCCGGGAGTTTGTCCTAGTAGTAGAGTGCTTGCCTAGCATGCACGAAGACCCAGGTTCGATTCCTTGGTACCACATACGTAGAAAAAAGCCAGAAGTGGTGCTGAGGCCCAAGCAGTAAAACTCTAGCCTTGACAAAGTCCAAGGACAGTGCTCAGGCTCTGAGCTCAAGCCCAAGACTGGCAAAAATAAAGAAATCTCCACCAGAGGAATACTGTGAGGGCTCAGGGTAAAAGAGCTGGCATCAGGGCAGCAACAGGCCAGGCTGATCTGTCCTCAGTGCCAAGGAAGGCAGATGACTCGAAGAGGAGAAACAGGAAGTGAGAAAGTGTGTGGAGCCCAGAGAAGGGAGATGAGAGACACAGATAGAGACACAGACAGAATGACTAAGTGACAGAGAGGGAGGTGGCAAGGATGGACTGATGGCACTCGGAATGCCATCTGTGACTTGGCCCCATCTCACCCACCATCAGACCTGACGGCCCCCTCCTCAAAGGAACCCAGACTCCTTTCTTAAACAGTGCATGGGCCCTAAGTCCTCTCTGCACCCTGTACCCCTGAATTTTTTTACAAAGCCTCCCCACCCTCCAAGTTACATGTAAAAGAAATAAGCTGGAACATGGACACACACACACACACACACACACACACACACACACACACACACACACACACCATGCACAGGGCCTCCTGGGAAGGCAAGGAACAATGGAGAAGAGAGAGGGGTGTCCCTTTGTCCTCCTGCCTGGCCTTGGCAGCTCACATCCACACAAAGACCTTCACAAAGGGCCTCTAGCTCCCAGAGGGGGAGATAAATGGGGAGGGGGTGGAAGGGGAGAGAAGAGACCCCAGAGCTGGAAATGCCTGATCAGTGGGCCTGGGAAGCAAGATGGAGGCTGTTCTCACAGCCCCAAAGGCAACTACAGAGCTGGGGATGGGAGGGGGCAGAGCTGGTAGGTGGGTGGGGTAGGGGCTGGGACTTATACTCTCGGGGTGACAGAGGGAGCTGTGGCCCAGAGTCCCTTCCTGGAGGAGGCAGGTACTCAGGGAGAAGTAAGGGTGGCAGACCCAGATCTCTGCCCTTCTCCTGCAGCCTCAGGTCTGCCTGGGAGCAGAGGCTGTGGCTTCAAGGCTAGAAGGACAAGCTTTGGGGAAGTGGGGGAGGAGGGCAGCTGTTATGTCCTTGGAGAAAAACTGAAGATTTAAGTTGGGTAAGACTATGACCTCTTGTTGCCAATGGGCCACTGAGACCAAGAAGAGGGCCCATTCACACCCAAGAATCAGGATGAGGGGCAGTCTAGCTTGGCAGGAAGGGGGCTGAGATAAACTAAGGCAGATTGCAGTCCTGAGTCCCAAGTCTCCAGCAATTCTGCACTGTTGGTAGGTTTGTGCAGGCCCCTCTGTTCACCTCCTGCCTGATTTCCATGCATGGTTGTCCAGAGCCATGTCCGGAGTTGCTGGTGTTAAAGGTATTTCTTTATTATCGTTTATTGCTGACAGACTTCTGACTCATTTGTCAAGTCAGAAATCCCCAAGCCCAAGTTACCTCATGCCCAGTCCTACTTGTTGGGATGGCTTGACAAGTCAGCAAAGGAAGCGGTCAGCCAGATGGCCTAGAAACACCCTCCACAGAGGAAAGGAAACATAGCTTGTACCTGCCACGAACTCAACTTCCTCAGCCACCTCCACCTCTAGCTACCTTGTTTGTCATTCCCACTGTCCAGATGAGGTAACCAAGGCTTATAAATCAGCCATCTGTAGAGCTCACGCTTGCTGAGATTGGCCTGGCCCCTGGCACATGCGCTCTGCAGTCAGGATGTTATGAGCTCCCTGGGGAGCTCCCAGAACTGCCTCCTGCTCCAATCCTCCCAGCTGACCTCGGCACTCAGAGCTCCAGACTGCAAAGGGTGACAAAGAGGAGAGGGAGGTGCCAAGCGGGACAGAGTGTTGGTGAGCACAGGCAATGCCCTATGCCTATTGCATCCCAGAGCCTGGCATGAACTAAGAAGCTAGCTTTTGACTGCAGCTTGCTGTTATGGGGTTTGTTTTCCCCACTTTCAAGTGTGTGTGTGTGTGTGTGTGTGTGTGTGTGTGTGTGTGTCCCTGCACCTATTCCAATACTGGGGCTTGAAATCAGTACCTAAGGGCTGTCTCTCAGCTTTTTTTTTTTTCTCAAGGCTGGTTTTCTACTATTTGAGCCACAGCTCCACTTCTGGCTTTTTGATGGTTATTTGGAGATGAACATCTCACAGACTTTTCTGCCTGGGATAGCTTTGAACCTCAAGCCTCAGATCTCAGCCTCCTGAGTAGCTAGGACCTACATGCATGAGCTACTGGGCATGAGCCATTGCCCAGTTTTAAGTGGTTTTTGTGTCCAGGGTACCCATTGAGGAAGTAGTAAGAAGGGATTCATCCTGTCTGACGTGTCCTCAGATCCTTATCCCTTGGCCACAAAGCATCCTCTCAGATCCACACCCTTAGGAGGATAGTATGGCATCACACTAAGAGCCACAGGGTACTACTACAGAAACAGCCCTCTCCTCCCCCTCCCCCACCCCTGCACCATATCACCCCTGCACGCCTAGCAGATCCATTAAAAGGCAAAGGAATAAATTAGGCCTGCTTAGCATATTGAGTGGCTGGGGGGTCAAGAGGCCAGCGGTGTGCCTCTCACAGCTCAATGCAGTCGACTGCCACTGCAGCTTGGGAGCTGAGGGGCAGTTGAGGAGGGAGACAGCCTGGTTGGGCTAGGCCTGGTTTAATCTCCCATAGCTGGCCACAGATCAGTGCCCAGAAACATTCACTCTGCTCCAACTTTATTCGCCTAATGGCATTGCAGCTTGGCAACTGCTCTGGGCACCCCTACCCCTCACTCCGGCCAGTCTAGGCCAGTTCTTCAGGCAGAGCCAAGGTGAACACCAGGGATAGTGTCAGGTTACCTGTTCTCTTGGATGGGGAAGTTTGGGGTAGGAGCCTCTGGGGGAGGGGGGGACTAATACAATGCCTTGAATGTCCCTTCCTGGTACCCTCCCTGACCTAGTGCACTAGTAGCTCAGTTTCTCTATCAGCACTGAGGCCCCCCCCAAGCAGAGAGGAAAATCGGGAAGAACAGGAAGAGATGTCAAAAGCCAAGTGGAATCAGCCCTCTGCTCCAGGCAGGGTAACATTGGCTAACATAACTGGGATAAAGGATATTTATGCAACAGCTAGGTCCCAACGGTCATGGCGGGGAAATGAGGAGGCCTGGCAGCCAGGCTTAAAAGGGCTAGACCAAGATGGGGGCAAGACAACTCCAGGGTCCAATCTGTTGCTTCCTTCCAGATGTTTAAGTCATCCCCATCCTTCCTGGCCCCCAGACCAAAGGCCCTCTCCATGTCCCAAGGGCCTACAACAGCCACAAGGATGCACTTGGAAGAACTCCTACTGCACCGTGGCTGAAATCCACCTCCCATGGGCCACTGCAGCGCTGGTAAAGGGCAGACCCACATGAAGGCAGGCCTGTTCCTGGGAGATGAAGAGCCTCTCTGTTGAGGAGCTTGAGTCCACAGACTCTATCGGTCTCTCTGAGCTCCCTTCTGAACCCTTCCTCTTCCCATCCATCCCTTGGGGGTAAGACTTGCATGGCAGCCCCAGGCTCTCTCCAGCTCCCCAGATTCTTTCCCCTCCAACAAATATCATCCTGACACACTGACCACACAGCTGACCCATCTCATTTCCTGGAGTGCCTGGACTAATGCAGTCACTCTTGATAGCAGCAATGACAACGATGAGGAATACAACTGTGAAGTCAGATGTCCCTCGTTATGTGTTATCAATGTCCCCCCTACCACTGTACTGAACAATGTTAGGATAGTGGAGGAAACTGAGGCACAGAGAAGATACACTACGTGCTCAAACCCAAGTTGAATTAAGTGTAACCCAGAAGCCCACTGGCTAGCCATCTGCCCACACAGCCTCCCCAGTACAGAGATACTGCCCAGCTCTGCCTCCAGGGTACAGAGGCAAGAAAGAGGCCATAAAGGAATTTAAGGGTTCTAGGAAATGATGAGGTAGAGAGCACCGGAGGGATCCACTAAGAGAAAGAAGGCAGAATAAAGCTGAGACTAGAAGAAGAGCCTGTTCTGGCCCCAGAGAAATCTGATCCTGGAGGCTGGAGGACCTCCTTTCCTAGACATGGCCAGCCCCAGTGCTGGACCAAGTAGGCAAAAGGGAAGGAAAATGAGACCCTACTTGTACTCCTCAGCCAAACCTGCTTAGCTGCCCTACTCCAACCCTGGCTGGGGTATGGAATGGAATACCAACAATATCCTCCAGTTCCTGTCCCAGGACGTGTCCAGCACCCAATCCTTGTCACCCCATCCCTACCTACCCCTCCATCTGCATCCAGTGCCTCCTGCAAGCACAGGATTCACAGGCCTAGCCCAGGCTCAGAGTCTCAACAAAGCTAGGCCTGTCCCCTGCTCAACCTCCCAGGGGTGACACCTGGGCTGGGCACAGGTGAACAGAGCCAAGAGGACGGGGAAGAGAGCCAACAATACTTAGGTGAGTTCTTGGCTCAATTCTTTGCCTGCCAGACCCAAGTTCTTAGGGCTGGTGGGGGAGGGGGAGGATGGGAGCAGAGGTGAAGTCAAGGACAAGGAAAAGCTTCCACTAGGTTCACTATCAGAGGAGAGACTCATGGCAGGCAAAATAACCCTACACAGGCACGCGCACAGTCCAAGACAAGATCCAGAGACAGGTTCCAGTCACTGGACCTCTACCTTTCATGCACCCTCTATTCTGAGACAGGAAAGTTCAAAATGAAGCTTTTTCAAAAAAACTTTTTGGTGAGCTTTCAGGGGCTCTCCCAGCCCACCCCATATCTAAAGCCAAACTCTTCTGCTTGGCATTCAAGGCCTTATCTCTGCACTCCATCCACACTTCACCCCCTTTGCTTCTGAGGCTGCCCCAAATGGCCTTGTCTGTTCATCTCTGAGGACCCCAGTTCAAAAGTCACCTCAAGAGCTTCCCAGATCGCTCCAGGCAAGAACAGGGCATTCGAAGCTCTGAAACCAGGTGACAGCTCATTCGTATACCTTCCAGGCACACCAGGCGCATTGTCTCAGGGTGATGTGATGACAGCTGACGCCCCCACAGAGCCTCTGGAGAGAGGAGGAGGACTTGCTGTGGCGTGCATGCATGGGGTACCAAGTGGTCAAGCACTGAAAGCTTGATCCTCCGTGCCATGGTGTTAGGAGGTGTTTGGTTTTGGGAACACCAATCCTGCTAGGAGGAAGGATTAATACCATTGTCACCAGAAATCCCTCACCACAGAGGGGGCATGCAATCTTGTACTTTCCAGCTTCCAGAATCATAAGCAAGGCGACAACAAGGATCACTGTTGGGGACCCTCTAAGCCATGTCTGATTTGGTTTCAGGTATGGTAGGAATAGGGTAACATGGGAGTCAATGAGGAGACCCAGAAATTCCAAAGAGGGATCTCTAACAGGAAAACCCAGAGGATCTGGAGGAGTAAAAGTTTACCCTGAGACTAGAAGCTACCCTCTCCAGTCTCCTTATGATGGCCACCACTGCCAGTCCCAGCCAGGGACATCATATCTCAATTTCCTCAAACCTCAAATAGTCCAGCTCTCCATACTTTTCTATTTGCTTCCACCACACCTGAGCTTGACCCCCCCCCCCACCACGAATCCTACCCTTGGTCCCATCCACATCTCCACCCTCCACTGGATGCCCAAAGGAGCTCAGGTAGATAAAGAGGAGGAGGAGGCTATGGATAGCTCTACTCTGGGCAGCAGAACCCCCCCCCATCGCATTTCATCACATATCTATCCATCCATCCACCCACCCATCCATCCATCCATCCACCCATTCACCCATTCACCCATTCACCCATTTACCCATCCACCCACTGAACAACCCTCACTGAGGGTATATGTGCTGTATATCCTTTGCTAGGTTCCTGGGACAGCAAGGTCACTAAGCCCTGGCCTAAACACACTGGCTCACAGGCATCACCAGAAGCACCACAACACACTTCTGTCTCAGGCCAGAAAATAGCACTTAAGCTAGGGCTCCTCCATCCCTTCTCCTGGACTAGCTTTGGAGACCTAGATTCCTGATCAGAATGACCAGAAGCACCCAGGATGTGGGCTCCTGGAAGTGGAGATAAATGTAGGAATTAGAACTGAGATAGTCAGAACACGAACTTGAACTCCAAGCATTGTGTGTGTGGGTCCTCTTTCTTCTCCATTAGTCAGCCTTACAATGCAAATGACAGCATCTGCTTCCTACTCATGGGAGACAGCCCCTCTGGGACTGCCTTAGCTTGCCTGCCCTTGGCACTAGGTTCTGTACTGATCCCAGAGGTTTTTGGCAAGTTCATACATCAAACAAGGAGGCAGTGACTGGCTTCTTGCCCATCCAGGAGGAAAAGGAATAGAGGCCCTATCCCTAGCCTCATATCCTCCTGTCTCTACCAGGGATCAGGCCTGGTGGCTGAGAGTGATTAAGGCTGAGAAAGGTGATCAGATGAGATTCTACTCTCTCCAGTGTAGCCCTCTTAGCCTCATCCTCTTTTCATTGCTGAGATCCACCCTGGAGGCACACAGGGGCAAGCTGAATGTGCAGAGGCACAAGGGAATGAATTAGGGGCCAGGGAATTGTCTCTCATGAGCATTTATCTCATGCTTCTCAGGCTTTCCTTCTTTTCCTTTCTCCCTCTCCCTCTCTCCCTCCCCCCCTCGCTGTGTGTGTGCGTGCGTGTGTGTGTGTGTGTGTGTGTGTGTGTGTGTGTGCGCGCGCACACGCACATACACAGGGGACAGTCCTAGAGCTTGAACACAGGGCTCAAGGCTCAAGGCTACTACTCTACTACTTGAACCACAACTTCATTCCCAGCTTTTTGCTGGTTAATTAGAGGCCAGAGTCTCTTGAATCCATCTTTCCAGGCTAGCTTCCAACCTTAATCCTCATGTCTCTGCCTGCTGAGTAGCTAAGATTATAGGATTATAGGCATGAGCCACTGACACCAGTCTTCTCATGCTGTCTTTATAGAGCCATTCCTCAGATTCTTAGACATTTGAATCTTCCCAATGTTCAGCAACACAGAGCTATGATTGTAGCCAACAGATGGTAATTAGACTCTCTGATCACCAAAAATCACATGGGTAAATGCTCACAGCAGAGTGATTCGCAATCGCCCAAACTGGAAACAACCTTAATGCCTATCACAAGCAGAATGGATAAGTCAGGACTGGATTCTCACACAACGGCGTACCACCCAGGGATGAGAAGGAATGATCTACAGTCTCACATATGAATATGGATGGATTCCACAGCCATAGCATGAAGCAAAAGAAGTTGGACAAGCAATCCTGTAACCCACGAACCTATCCTGTGAGCCGGGATGGTGAACACGCTTTGAAGAGAATTAATGATGGGCAGGGGTAAGAAAAACTTCTGGGTCTCTTTCTTGATTGAGTGCTGATGCTGTGGGTACGTGTATTTGAATTAGAGAAGAACTTGTAAACTTTCTATAGTCATGGAATACATCAATAAACAGAAATGGGGAGATACGTTACAATGCCCCACCACCTGCCATCTCTATAAAATAAAGAGAGCCATTTTGCCCCACCCCCACTCTCTTACCCCACTTCCAAGCCATCTCTTCAACCATCCCTTGCTGAACCTTTTCTACCTTCATCTCCCATCCCAGGGACCTCCTCACTTTCCCAGACTCTCAGCTTTGCTTCTCACCCTTCCCAAGGGGTACAATACAGCATGCATGGGTGGGGGCTGGTGAGATGATAGAGAAGTCAGGGAAAATCCTTTTCAAACTTCTACATGGCCAGGCAATGGAGGCTCCTGCCTGTACTCCCAGCTACTCAGGTGGCTGAGATCTGGTCGTTTGAAGCCAGCCAAAGCAGACAAATCCAAGAGACTTATATCAACAATTACCCAGAAAAAAGCCAAAAGCGGAGATGTGGCTCAAGTACTAGAGTACTAGCTTCAAGTAAAAAAGCCAAACCAGATCACAAGGTCCTGAGTTCAAGCCCCAGTACAGCACATGCACACACACACACACACACACACACACACACACACACACACACTTCTCCATGAGCTCCCAACACTCCCCATCTCAAGGCCTCCCCTCCCCCCGCAGTATACTGCCCTGCCATTTCTTCTTGCTGTCTGCAGTTGCATTAGATTCTTAACAGCTACCTCCTCCATCTTGCGCATCCAGTTCCATGATACCATGGCATGCCACTTTAATTACCTTTATTCCAGGGATGCATTTATTTGTACAACTTGTGCAGTTTGTTCCAGTTCTCTCATTGGATTAACAACCCTTGTTGGGTAAGAACAGGCATGGTGTGCTTCTAGCCTGTCCCCTACATGCAATGCCTGGCTGACAGCAGGTGTTCTTTCAAGCATCTTTATGCCTGAATCAACATTGCACAAATGAATGGTCAAGTCTGTCTGTCTTGCAGGCTGTCTGTGGGGAAGGCAAAAGTTGTAGCTGGAAACAAGCCTCCCACTTGTCTGGGGCCAGGACAGCTGGGATATGATCAGTCATTGGAGTGTGACCTTGGGCACGTCCATGCCTTCCTTTAGGTCTCAGTGTGCTTGTTCAGGAAGTACGAGGGTGGAAGGGACAGGGTCACGGCTGGGTGGGGAGGTGTGAGTTTGTATACCTACTGCGTGTGCCCATGTGTATGTGCTTCACCCCAGCAAGAGAAACTATTGTATTCTCCAAGGGAGCTATGGTCTCAGAACCACCACCCAAGATCCTTTTCAGCTCTGAGGGTCTCTGATTCTATATAACTAGAAAGAGGAGAAGAGGAAGTCATCTAACCCACAGGGGTAAAGAGTTGGTTTAGATCCCACAACAGCTATCAAACCTGTAGGAACGTACATTTCAGGGGGTGGGGAGAATCCTTCTGTAGGGAAGACTGCAGATCCTGCCCCCCTGGGAGCCTGCTAAACTCAAGGAGGCACTAAGCTGGGGGGGAAGGAGAAGCCAGACAAGCTGCCCCCAGGGCTAGCTTTGGGGAGGGAAGAGGCAGAATCTGCTTGAGGTATCTTTCCCTGTGCTCCCGCCACCATGAGACAAGCACTCACTTGTCTTGGGACATGGCACAGAGAGAGGAGGCGAGATTGGCACCTGGAAATGCCCGCCAGGCCCCTTGGCACCCAGGTCAGAGAAGATCTGGCGGGAATGTGCAGGAGGGATGCCAAACCCCACCCTCCTCCCTTCTCAGGATGGCTTGTGGGGCCAAAGGAGGGCTCAACACACAGGGAGGTGTGGAAGCCACAAAAAGCCACCTGAGAGGGACAGAGCTTCTGGCTGCAGGATAATTCAGAGGCCTGGGGGGTGAGATAGGAAGCTCTCTGCAAAGCAAAGAGAAGAAAGCCACAGATTCAGACCAGAGAAGGAGAACACGAGGCAGGGGGGTGAGCAACAGCATCTGGGGGACAGGGGACCCCAGGGAGAGTAAGACAGATGAGCTAGGCAGCATGCTGTGGGCAAAGAGGACAAGATGGCCCCAGGGCAGAATACAGAACAGCAAGGAGAGGAATGGAGTCAGCAACAGGAACCCAGCCCGAGGCTCCAGGTAAGAAGCCTGGCCTGTGGGATGGTGGAGGCAGGAATGGCGAATGGCGGGCGAGTGTCTGTGGCAGGAGCATCAGTGGGAGGGCCCTGGCTGCCAGCCAGATGCCTGGTAGCTTCTGAGCCTGGCTCTCAGGGTGAGAGCTCCAGAGATGTTTATCCACCACAAGAACGCAGGCAGCGTGCCTCCTGCAGCGAGGGCCCAGGTAATGGGCAGCAGGCTGCTCTGTTGGGACTGTACATCTCCAAGAGTCACCCTGAGGGGGGAGTCTGGGCAGGAGAGACAGATACCAACCGTCCCCGCACCCCCCTCTGGAGCCAGATCCAGGACACACGGCAGGGACAGGCCTTTATCCACGCAGATAAAACAGGGAGTGAGTCACCGCAAGCTTTCCCCAGAGGCCACTGGGAAAGCAGCTCATCCAAATGCAGACAGACATGCGTCCCCATCCCTGTCCCTGTCGCTGCGATACAGTGTCATCCACACTCCTCCCCCTCCCCCCTTTCTCCTTGATTACCTACCTCCAGCACCCCTGTTTCTCCCCTCCTCACAGCTTCAACCTCCCTCACAAAGCCCCCATCAAGGGTGTTCATGTGGGCTTGCTAGGGGAGAGAATAGGAGGAATTCAGGAAATCTACCAACATAGTCCAGAAACCACAGCACTAAGTATTACAATAAAATGACTGAACTGAGAAGATAGAGGGACAAGTCTGGGAAAAGACAGAAATAAGAAACTGGAGGATGAGGAGTTCTACCAAGATTTGGGGGGAGATGGCAAAACTCTGGGTGCCCAGGGATCTGTGCACCAATCTCAGTATACCAGAGGAGCTCAAAATCCCAGAGGAAAAGCACAGATCTGAACTTGGAAGATTAAAAAAGAAAAAGGAGGGAGGCAATGATCCATGACCTCACACACTTGGTACCTCGGAGGACGGGAGAGTTCACGTGAGGTAGGAATGTCCTGATGACTTGGGAGAGGACCATAGGCAGAAGGTTCTGCCATGTCACTGGCACTTCCTATAAGGACCAAGAAGCAGTAGTGTGGGATGCACAGTCCATATCCTCAGGCCTTCCTCCTCAGTCTTCTAGGACCCAGAGCTAACTTAGGCCTCCATCTGAATCCTAGGAGGACACTGGCCACCTTAACCACCCCCCTTCCAAATCCATCCCTACACTTGGCCAGTAACTGCTTATAGCCTTGTAGCATGCAGAGTCTGTTTTACAAGCGCCTAGCACTGTGCCTGGCACAAATTCATCACAATCTGTACTCTGGACAGACATCAGATGGTATCCAGGAGACTGACCACACACAACAGACACGTAGACACACACATGTGGGTATACAAGGCACATATTGACAAAATGGTCCCCCCCCCCACACACACACATTTGGGACTCCCTATCTCTGGGCACTTCAAGTGGAAGAACCATAAGGCCCAACAGAACCAAAACTTCAACTAAACTAATGAGTCTTGAAAAGGTGACTGTGTAGGCTGGATTTCTGCCTGGTTCTAGAGTAGAGCTAACTAATCCCTGTTTACCCCAAATATTATCTCCTCCTTCTCCTCCTCCTCTTCTTCCTCCTCCTCCCCTTCCTCCTCCTCCTTTTCCTAAGAAATTCACCTATGCTCAGTCTGGGGGTCACAGGCAAGTTAATCCACAGTCTCATGCCTCTCAGATTCCTGCCTTTGAATCAATTTTCCCCTTTCAAGACTTACCCAGAATAGAGAATGTGGGGGAGGGGAGAGGGAAGGGAAGAGGGAAGGGGGTTCCAGGTCCCACTAAGCTCAGATTGGTTCTAGGGGCCTCTGCTAGCTCAGAAGCCTCTCTCCCTCCTGCCACAGAGCCCAGGTCTGGCTATCACCTCAAGAAAAACAGTTCACCTACATCAGTTATTCCCTCCCTCTCTCCCTTCTTTCCTTCCTCCCTCCCTCTTCCTCTCCCTCTGCCCTCCCCCCCCAAGGTAGCCCAGGATGGCCTCTTACTTGTGATCTTCCTACTTCAGCCTCCCCCTGTCCTGGAATTGCAGGCATGTGTCCAAAGCCACATAGCAATTTGACTTTCTAAGGATCAAGTCCACATCACCAAGGACAGAAGAGACCCAAGTGAGACCTCCCCAGAAGCAGCTGCCTCTCCACCTGGTCCTAACTCAACCTGGGCTCCTGGGGCAGGGTGTCCGGTAGGCACCAGCCCTCTCTTTGCAGCTGACTCCCTTCCCTGTCTCAGGTGGCCTGGGCTCTACCTGCCACCCGCTGCCCACTTGGGCGACCTCCCCACCCACCCTCGCAGCGCCCTACCTGCAGCAGCCGCCGCCTCCCGGGTGCGCTGGCTGATCCCCTGGGCTCCCGGCCCTGCGCCTGCCCGGGAGGAGTCTGGGGGTCAAACTGGGGTCCCGGCTCGGGCGCCCCACAGCACGCCAGGCTCACGGAGCAGCCCATCCCGCCTGCAGCCCGGCGGGCCCGGGGTGTGAGAGCCAAGCCCCCGGGAGCAGGCCCGCCCCCAGCCCCCGGCTGGGCCCGGCCCAGGGCGGCCGCCACGTCGGGGTGGAGCGGCGACGCCCCCGGCCCGCCCCCCGCACGCGCCCGCGCCTCCGCCGCCGCAGCCCCGCGGGGGAAGCGGGGGTGGTGCGGGCCGGGCGAGGGGCGGCGACACGGGCGAGCGGGAACCGAGGCCACCGGGGACGGGGCGCGGGGAGAGGCGGGGGCGCGAGGAGGGCGGGGCGGGGACTGGAGAGGCAGGGACGGACGGGGTGGGCGGGCACAGACGGATGGACGTGGGGGTCGGGACTTGAGGGACGGTGACGGGGGACACAGCGGGGACGGGGCACTACACCAACGGGCTCAGACACCATTCCTGAGTACCAACCCCCAGGCTGGCCCTGCCTCGACGACAGCAGACCCCAGCCTCAAGAAGGGGGGGTTCACAGCCAGGTGGGAGGACCAAGCCCCCGGGCAGTCCCCCCGGGCAGCCCGCCTGGCCCTTTCTGGGACCCACCCAGCACTTTGCAAGAGTTTCACTTCCAGTGGGTACCAGGATTGGGGAGGGGGCGGGGTCCGCAGGTGGCCGGCGCGCACGGGGACCCTGCTGCAGGCTGAGCTGGAGAGGGGAGGAGGGGGCACGGGCGGGACCCTCCTCCCCCTCCCCACCCCCTGCCCCGCGCTCTACTCCTGGGCCTGGGGAAAGCCGGCGCAGGAGGAACCTGCGGGCAGCACCTAAGCCTCTTTGCGCCATCTGGTGGCAACCAGGAAGAAAGACGGCAGGCAGGGAGGAGGAAAGGAAACTAGATGGCCGCAATTATCATTCAGGAGTTTGGCCAGCCAGAGGCCTTAGCCGAGATGTGGCTCCCAGAGAAGCTATTTCTCCTCATCTCACCCCATCCCACCTCCCCCCCAGCCCTGGATGCCCCTCATTTTGCTTCTACCATCCCTGGCAGACCAGAGCTGGCTCCTCCCCCTCCAGGGTGTAGGGAAGTAACTTGGGGGCTGGCCTCAGGGACTGGGAAGTGGTTTTGGGGGGGCTGGGGGGTGGGGAGAAGGCGGGGTACAGCTACTAGGGAAAGACTCAGGCTGCGGGACTCAGTTCTCCATGCAACTAGCCAGACCTTCCTAGGTGAGCAGTGGGGGCAGCCGTGGGCTTGGGGGGTGGGAAGGGAGAGTGATGCCAGGGGCAAGGAGTAGAGGGGATCCTGGAGAGGGCTGAGGGAGAGGATGAGAGACTCCCGGCTGTTTCTAGATGTACTGAGGATCTGGGCTGGAAGGGGTACAGAGAGGGTCTTCAGTGGAGGAATCCAGGGCTCAAGGACCGTGATGGCTTACCTAACAATACACAGGGAGTGAGTGGCTGCTGAACCCCCAATTCTGTGCTCCCAGTGCCCTACCCACCCTCTTCACCTCCCTTCCTTTTTTCCTTCCCCCGCATGGATTCACTGCTTTCCTCTACTGCCCGCCCCCAAATTCAGACAGGACCTTTGTCCTTGACTTCAGACTAGGCCCTGTCCCTCGGGGTTTCAGTGTTCCTCTCTGAGCCCCAACACCTTCTGAGAGGAGAGCAGGCTGAGTCCACCGAGGAAGGGTAACAGGATAAAAATCAGGCACCCTTTTCTGCATACCTAATCATGAGGCCTCACCTTACTTCTCCCTCCACTCCCAGGGTACACACACTTTCCACTCAGCTGGGGCCCTGGAAAGTATGAATGTAGGTCTCCAGGATCTGCCCAGGGGAAGTAGGGTGACCTTCCCTTAGCCATAATGGTGACAGCATTCATTCACAGGATTGTTCACAGAGCCTCTGGCCATACACATCTGAGTTCAAGTTCTGGCTCCACCACTTACAACTTTGTGCTGTTGCATATAAGGTTCACCCTCTCTAGACCTCAGTTCACTCAGAATAAAATGGAATTAGTAAATTTCCAAGGCTACTACCAGGGTGAATGAGATGAAAATGTCACCCAGGAACTGCCCAGTAAATGAAGGCCCAGTCAATGGAGGCCACACACTGGCCTTCAGCAAGGAGCCAGGCCAACTTCCAGTGGTTCATACTTGTAATTCTAGCCATTGAAGAGGCTGAGATTTGAGGATCAGGTTTAAAGCCAACCCTGGCAGACTTTTCCGAAGCCCATGACAGAAGAGGGGGCCAGCCTGAAGATCACCAGGGACCTGAAAGGTGAGCATGCCTTGCGAGATTTTCCCAAATTGCATCAGAGAAGTGAGGAATATGGGGAGTACCCCCCATAGTGGGCCGACACCTTGACATCTGCTGTCTAACCCTCCTCCCTACAGCTGCTGTCTCTGCTGTCCTTCAGGGCTATGGGGATGAACAGGGGCCAGTGACAGACGCCAGTGCTGAGCTGCACAGACTCTGCGGCTGCCTGGAGCTGCTACTGCAGGTGAGACCCTCTCCCCTTCTCCTCCTCACTCTGGCTGCCCAGAGTACTTTTCTATTCCAGGGAAGAATATTGCTAGCCTTGACCACAATACATGGTCTCATCTTCTCTAGTCAGTCAGTCCTTCCTCATATCTGACCTCACTCCTAAAGGCTTGCACTGCAGCCTTGAAAGAAAGGGGGGTGGGGTGCATAGGCTGAAGTCAGCTGCCTTATTTTGCAGGTTAATGCTTCAGAGGAATAGATATCTGTAGATCGGTCTTCATGCTGTTGCACTATCTCATTTAATCCTCATTTGTTTTTTTCTGTTGTCATGGGACTGAAAGTCAGGGCCTGAGTGCTGCCCCTGAACTTTTGTGTTCAAGGCTAATATGCTACCACTTTGGGCCACAGAGCCACTTCTGATTTTCTGGTGGTTAATTGGAGATAAGAGTGTCATGAAAGCTGGATACCAGTAGCTCATACCTGTAACCTTAGCTACTCAGGAGGCTGAGATCTGAGGATCACCCTTCAAAGCCAGCCTGAGCAGAAGAATCCCTATGAGACTTTTATCTCCAATAAATGACTCAGAAAACAAAGAGAAGTGGCACTGTAGCTCAAGTGGTGGAGCACTAGCCTTGAGCACAGAGAGGCTCAGGGAGAGCCCAGGCCCTGATCTGTATGACGAGAGGGCCTGTGTTCTCAGTCTAACTAGAAATGAATAATCCGGTGAATGAATACTGTTTCCATTATGACTAGGAGAAGATCATCCCCTTTCCTCTGCTCTGGGACTGACTAGACCGACAGATAGACAGAGACAGAGAGAGGGAGACAGACAGAGGGAAACAGAAGGAGTCTCATGGCTTTCCTGTCCAGGCTGGCTTTAAACCACCATCCTCAGATCTCAGCCTTCTGAGTAGCTAGGATTCCAGGTGTGAGCCACCGGCACTCAGCATTTGATCTTCATTCCTAACTCCCTGGAAGTTCTTCACAGCTCCTTCCTACACTCCCACACATACTCCCTATTTCATCTCTTACTATACTTCCTCTACCCTCTCCTGATCTTCCTGGAGCACATCAGGAAGGCACCTGCCTCGGGGCCTTTGTAATTTGCTAGCCCCTCTCCCTGGGATTCTGTTCCTCTCAGAAATTTGTGTGGCACAGTTCTCCTTTCTTTCAGCGTTGGGAGTTTTGTCTAGCCACTCTAGTCTACACTTTCAATGTCCAGCAGACTTCAAACACTTTATGTGCCTCTTATCTCCTTTCTCCTCAGCTGTCATCCTCACTATCCAACAGCTTTTCTTATTTCGTTTTTTCATTCCCTGTCTTTCCTGCCAAGACCTGAGCTCCATAAGGTAAGCCACTTTGCCCATTGCTGTGTCCCTTGAGCTCAGAATGGGGTCTGCACTGAACAAGGGCTCAGTAAGAGATGCTAAATAAGTGAGTCTGAGTGCTAAGACTCAGAGTAGCTTGCTCCTGATCACAACGGTAATGACCCTGAAGCCCAGTCCATGTGCAGTACTCCTCTCCTCTCCCAGCCTGCCCTGCATGCCAGGATGCAAGGCAGCTTCCAGAAGGAACTACACTAGATCTTCCTTTCTTGTATCTCCTCTGTTCCAGTTTGACCAGAAAGAGCAAAGGAGCTTCCTGAGGCCTCGGAGGGACTACTGGGACTTCCTGTGTACCGCCCTGCAGCAGCAGCGGGGGGACACAGAGCTGACCCGCTTCGTCTGCTCACAGGACAAGGTACCCAGCAGGCTGATATTTAGAAGCCTGAAGGAGACCTGGCACCAGGCCCTTGACAAGAATGGCTAGGAATAGGGATGTAGGCCACCCCCAAGATCCCTTTCTCATCTGTCCCTGATCTACTGACCCCTCACCTGATCCTCAGCTTCCAGGGGCCCTGCCTTTAGCATGTTTCCAGCCACACTCGGCGCTTTCCACACCACATGTGCATGCCTTCACCCCCTAGCCTGATTCAGCCCCTTCTCTTCGGTCCCCTGTCCACCCTGCAGCTGAAGAGTGCTCTGGGCAAAGGCCGAGCCCTCATCCGATGCTGCCTTGCCCGTGGACAGCTGGCGGAGTCCTTGCAGCTCTGCCTCCTGAACCCAGAACTTTCCAGGTATGGCTGCTAGCACAGCTCACAGGACACCATCTGACCCTGTCTCTACTGGTATTGGACGAAAGGACCTTCTCTCACCCCTAGGATGACTGAATTTTAGGATGGGGTGAAGGTTTGAAGGGAGACATAGGAAGCAAGGACAGGGGGTGGGGAGGGGCTCCGTTGGTAGAGCACTAGCCAATGAGTAAAAGTCCTGACAGTGTCCAGGACCTCCTGCTCTCCAGGCCACCCGTCCCCTGGGAAAGGCCGATGTGGTGACACTGAGGGCTGATTCTTGGGGCAGGTGGCGGGAGGTAGCATCAAATACCAAAGATGCTGAACACTGCCACCACAGGGAATGGTACGGCCCCCGGAGCCCTCTCTTGTGTCCCGAACTCAAAGAAGACATCCTGGACTCTCTGTACACCCTCAACGGGGTGGCCTTCGACTTGGATCTGCAGCGGCCAGACCTCGATGAAGCCTGGCCCATGTTCTCAGAGTGAGTGAGGGCAACACGGGACGCCTCCCGTGCATAGCTGCTCCCTCTCCCGCCTCACACCCCACTCAAGCCCCAAGGATTCAGCCTCCAGCCCCCTCCCTCCTTTCCTCTTTTCCTTCTTTCCTTCCTTCCTTCCTTTATTTCTTTCCACCCTCCCTCCCTTCCTTCCTTTATTTCCTTCCTTTCAGTGTGTATAGCACTGGGATTTGAACTTAGGGCCTCATCCTTGCCAGGCAGGCATTCCACTACTTGAACCATGCTCTCAACCTTGTTTTTGAGTTAGTTACATCAGGTCTTTCATTTTTGCCCTGAGCCAGCCTCAGACCAAGATCCTCCTATGGGCAATCTCTCATAGAGCTGGGAACATAGGCTCATACCAGCATCCCTGGTTTATTGATTGAGACGGAGTCTCAATAACATCTTGCGTGGGCTGGCCTGGAGCCATGATCCTTCTCAGTAGTTGGGATTACAGGCAAGACCCTCCACATGAATCTCTCCCTTCCTTCTTACCCCCACATCTCCAGTGTTCCACTTCCTCTGCCTTCCATTTCTTCTGTATCAACCTATATTCCCCATGATGCTGTATAGACTCTATGGGTAGGCAGTTGGGGGTGCATGGTTGAAAGGCTGAATGGATGGTGAGATGCCAAGATGGAGTATTGGATGGATGGATGGATGGGCATGGGATACATGCTGGTTGGTGTGGGGGTGGGAAAGCAGGAAGGGTAGTAGGATGGATAAATGGTTGGAAAGATGGATGTTCCTCTGAGGACCAAGCCCATTGTTGGACAGAAACTCAGGATCTGCCTCTGCTCTTTTCAGGTCCTGCTGCTCCAATTCCAACCGTACCCGAGGAAGAAGAGCCAGAAAGACTAAAGATTTTCCAAAAGAGGTAACCCTGCCCTCCTCTCTCTGAGTTGCCACTTGTCCATCTATTTGGGAACCCAAAGTGTCCAGCAGTAACTGGGCCTCCCTTTTCTCCATCCCCACCGGATGGAGAGGAAGACAATATGTTGGCCAGGGTTGGGAGTATATGAAAGAAGAGGTTCATGTTCCTCGGAGCACTTGGAGGGAGAAGAGCACTGGGGCCTGGGAGGAGAGGGACCTGAGGGTCACTTGAGGCTTTCAGGAAATAGACTGGAGTGATGACCTCTGCTGAGGACCTCTGTGCTGGCCAGTCTCATTGGCCTAGTTCAGGGAGTGACCAAAAAGTACCAGATTTCCCAGTTTCCCCTCCTCCTTACACTGTGCTTGGGCAGGATATTCACTCCACCCCTTGAGTAATTATGGGAGTGAATTAGTCCACCCACATGCTGCATAGACGAAGGCTCCCACATGGAAACCATGTGGTCATCGCCAGGCCTACCATCGTCACACAAATGGCCACCTCAGGCATCAGATGGCTTGTTTACCAGGATCCTGAAGCCTATACCAGAATTGGACCATCAGTCTGCTCCATCCGTGGTTCCCACATCTGTAGATTCAACCCTACCAAAGATCTGCACTGAACACATCCAACTAGTTTTCTCATTTTTTCCTAAACACATACATAGAATCCACATGGTATTCTAAGCCACGGAGAGGTGACTGAAAGTATATGAACTAGACAAATGGTCTATTTTATATGAGGAACTTGAACATTTGGATTTTGGTATTCGTGAAGGTTCTGGACACACACACACCAAGTATAAAGGGACAACTGTAGTGATACAGTCATGGACAAAGAAATGTGGGCACACAGGGTACTTCCTGAGAGAAATTCTCAGTTGGGGGCCAGTTTATTTAAGATCCCACCACATTTTAACCAACGAGGTGGTACCCCCATTTGGCAGATGAGAATGCTGACAAATGAGGTTAAGTTGAGGAGAAATGAAACGAATGGGAGGAACTGGTAAAGCTAGATGCTGAGATCCAGGGAAAGAAAGAATACAGGCTGGGGCAGGGAGGAAAAGGCACAGAGAGCCTATTCCATTTGCTTAGGAGATCAAAGCTGGGGTCTCACACCACTCGGCGTTACTAAGATTATATCTAGTATGATTGATAGATGTGATTTCCAGTGGGAGGCCTGGGAATCTGAATATATAGCAAGCCTTTTGGAGCTGGGCCCTGGCCTCTTCCTAGTCCCACGTCCATGAGCTGGTGTTAACCAGGTAGGGTGGGCTTCTTTGCAGACCGTCTCAGGAGGCCCCCAAGGAGCCTGGCTGGGGGAGCCACACACCAGTCAAGTCAGCTGTCAGCAAGATGCACCCAGAGGAAACCTATTGCCTGGTCCTTCCAGGCCCCAGCAACATGGACATTGCCCTTCCTTTTTGGAAAAGAAGAAAGAAGATTCCAGAAGCCTCAGTTCTTCCCAGAACACTAAAGGAAAAGAACTTCCGCTAGACCAGGAGGAAGGAGACCCAGACCCTGGGAAATATCTGGAGAATTTAACAGCCAGCATCCAGCAAAAGAAGGAGGGAGGCAAGGAAGTTCAGATGGTGACAGGGATGGAGGCCAAAAGCAAGGAGGCTCTGCTTGGTGTAAAGGTTCCAAGAACAGCAGAGGAGACTCATAGAGGAGAAGCAGGACAGTGTCCTGTCCAGGGGCTGCTGGCCTCCAGACCCCAGGAAATGATAAAGGAAGCAGCATTGGAGAGCAGGCAGAGGCAGAAAGGGCCTGGCCTTCAGGATCTGGGAACAGAGGGAGGATCCCGCACAGAGAAACCAGAAGAAGGAACAGTCGGGACCAGAATGGCCAAGAGGGAGGAGCAAGCAGAACTGTCCTTACAGGATGTGGTTCAGGTGAGAGACATTGAACTCCATACCTGTATATTGTCTTTCTAACCTGGCCCACAGATGGGTGTCTCCCACGGTAGCCTAGGGGCCATTCTAGTCCACAATTCAATTTGCATTGACCCATCTAGGATGAAAAACCCTGTCTGCTTGTGTCTACTCACCACAAATCCCCACCTCTGTCCCTGTGGCCTCACACCAAACCTGCTTCATTCATCAGAACTTCCTGCTCAACAGATGTCCACCAGCTTCAAGCCCTGCATCCCTCCTCCTGGCAGGTCTTTTCCCAGTGTCTGAGTTCTGCTGCTGCAGATCCATCTAGGTACTCATAGATGCTTGTCCTGAAGGCCACGCAGACTCTTACTAAGCCTGCCTTCAGATTGCTCCCTAGCTGCCGTTTTCCAAGTCCTTGAGTTTGTAATTCATCCTTCAGAAAGGAGGAGTTTGTCACCCCAGGCTTCCAGGGTTCCTAGTGCTGTCCAACCCAGGGGATGCTAATCGTGTGAGCTGCAGGGCTGGAGTCTCTACCCTCTCCCTTGAGCATCTTCTCCCCCACTCCCTCCACCAGAGCCTCAGACAGAAGCTCCAGCAGGCTGAGGAGCAGGCCCAGCGCCAGGAGCAGCTTCTACAACTTGGGGAGGATGAGAGGCGAGCACTCCAGAAGGAGCTCAGCAGGTAACCAGCCAGGCTCAGGCTGCCGGTCAAGCCAAGCTGGGTATTTTCAGCACCTAGGATGCTGAGGTCAATGGACGTTAGGGCAGTGGCACACAGGGCATTGCTCCTAATCACAAGGGGCTCCTCCTTCTCTCCCTCCCCTGCCTCCTTGTAGCCCTACGAGAGCATTCCCTCACCCACCACCACCCTTGGCTCCCCTTGCAGCCTCTCAAGGCTACTCTGTCTTTTCAATCTGTTTTAGTACTCCTCACCACACCCCCTCATCTCTTTCTGTCTCCCTCTTTCATTCTACACCTCTTTCTTTCCTGTTCTCTATTACAGGAGCTGTCCCTCATCCACCACCTGACAACCATAACCATAGCTGCCATTTTTGTTTTGTGCTGATGCTGACCTTTGAACTGGAGGCTAAGACCCTGTCCTTAGCATTTTTTTTCTCTACCTCTTGAGCCAGAGCTTTACTTCTGGGCTTTCTGGTGCTGAATTGAAGAGTCTCATGGACTTTATTGCCCAGACTGTCTTTAAACCACAGTCCTGGGACCCTGAGTTTGGCCTAGTAGTAAAATGCTTGCCTAGCATGCATGAAGACCCGGGTTCGATTCCTCGGTACCACATACACAGAAAAAAACCCAAGTGGTGCTGAGGCTCAAGTGGTAGAGCTCTAGCCTTGAGAAAGTCCAAGGACAGTGCTCAGGCCCTGAGCTCAAGCCCAGGACTGGGGAAAAAAAAAAAAAAACGCAGTCTTCAAATCTCAACCTCCTGAGCAGCTAGCATTACAGGCATGACCCATGGGCATCTGACTTAAATAAATTTTGACCTCAAACATTCTACTGTGTCACAAGTTCCAAGTCACAAGTTTCTTTGTGTTCCTTCTCCTCCGGCCTCTCTGTCTTTCTCAGCCTGGTAACACCTGCTTCAAGCTTGGCCAGTGTCTCCCTAGCACAGCCCGAGTGCTTGAGACTCAGGGGGCCACAGGGGCCAAAAAATGTTTACATATTCTTTCTTTTGAACAATTCGATGGTTTTTTAGTCTATTCACAGAGCTGTGTAAATATCATCATAATCAATGTTAAAATATTTTATCACCCCCAAAACACACTAGCAGTGCCTCCCCAGTCTGCTGTGCCTGTTCAGGCTGACATGTCTGAAAGGCACCATGGAGTTGGATTGTAGGCTACAGGGCTGGACACAGGCAAGCCAGCAATGCTGCAATCAGGGCAAGAGAGCAAATTTGCTCTAGTGGTAATGGAGGAGGAGCAATGGCTGCTTTCTAGATGAATTTTGAAGGAAAACTCCCTAAAGGATTGGGTATGGAGTGGGGGCGGGGGGGGGAGAGAACCATTAAGAATGACTGAAACAGACACTGGTGGCTCATGCCCTAGCTACTCTGGAAGCTGAGATATGAGGATATCTGTTAAAAGCTAGCCTGGGCAGGAAAGCCTGTGACATACCTATCTCCTATTAAACATCTTCCCTCTTTTTCCTCCTCCTCCTCCTCCTCCTCCTCTTCCTCTTCCTCCTCCTCCTCCTCCTCCTCCTCCTCTTCCTCTTCCTCCTCCTCCTCTTCCTCCTCTTCCTCCTCTTCCTCTTGTTCATATTCATTTGTGGTCAGATTTGCCTTGGCTTATGATCCTCCCATTTACTTCCCTTTGTGGCTGGGATGACAGGCACCAAGTGAAGCAAATAGGGAGATCCCAGGATCACACAGTGCTCATCTATTGGTCAAGGTAGAATCTCCCGAACATTTACACCAGGACTGGCCTTGAACTGTAGTCCTTCAGTTTCTACTCCCAAGTAGCTTAATTATAGGCTTGAGTCACCATGCTAGGCTTGACATGGATTTTTTAGAAAGATAAACCAAGAATGGGCAGAAGCCTCTATGTACAGTCCAGGCTTGAAGCAGAGGCCTGCCAACCCTGCAGATGGCAGGCCTCAGGGAAGAGCAGCATAGGATGATTTTTAAAAATCGACTTGGTTGGTTTTTTTATTTTCTTAAAATAGGGTCGTGCTATATGGCCCAGACTGGTCTTGAACTTTAAGTCCTCTTGCTTCAGCTTCTCAATGCTGAAATTACAGGTGTGCCCTGGGACACTAGCCTCTGAAAATGGACTTGGAATTGAGATGGGGGCTCTGATACTCCATGGCTTTCTGGTTAAGGGCCACAGGACAGCACCTCCCATCCCTGGGCTGTAGGGAATCTCTGAAGTTTCTCCTTGCAGCTTGGGGCTCTATGGGGCCATCTTCCCAAAATGGTAGGTTTCTCCTGCCCTCCGCATGAGATCATAAAGCCAAGGAAGAGCTCAGAGAGCCACAAGACCTGGTCCAAGCCATGAAGTAAACTAAAGAGATCCTCTGGAGTGGGATTGGACCGACAAAGTGACTCCCACAGCCCGTGGTTCCTGGAGGCCAGCCAGGGCTGTCAGGAGCAGTTTCTCTCTCTAGCCTGCTACTTCTTGGCACTGGTGCCAGTAACCACTGGGGACCATGGCTGTGTGCAGAGGAACAGGGTGGAGAGACTAAAAGAGGGTATGGCTACAAAGACCTGTGTGCATATTTCTGCTCCCTCCAGTCACCAAGTTATGTGACCCCATCAGTGTCACATACTCCCTGAGGACCAAGTTTCTTACTGTCTTACTGACTTTCAAACTACCTAGCTCATAACACTGTGAGACTTAAATGAAACAAAGCTATATGAACCAATCTTAACACCTGGCATATAATAGACATTTAGGAAACTTCCATTCCTTCTAAGTCTATTCCTTGCAATACAAAGCCTTGAGTTCAAATCATAATACAGCCAAAAACAAAAACAAGAATAGAAAGAAGAAATATTGGCAAGCGCCCTCTACAGAAACGCTCACAGTCAGATCCTGATTTCATTTCTCTGATGGCTTAGGAGCCTGCCTGTGAGTGCCAGATCACAACATAAGCTAGCTCTGTGTGTGTGTGTGTGTGTGTGTGTGTGTGTGTGTGTGTGTGTGTGGTGCGTGTCGTCTGTGTGATGTGGTGGGGATATCTATGCCATATATGGAGTGTGTGTACAATATGCATGTGGTGTGTGGGGGTGGGTGTGTAATGCTAAGTGTGTGTGTCATATATGTATGCCATGCATGCATGTAGTGCAGGTAGTGTGTTGTGTGCGTGGCATGTAGGGTGCGTGTGTGGTTTGCATGTTTGTATGTTCAGCCACAAGGTACTACTTCTCCCAGCTCTCTGGAAGGCAGAGGTTCCACCTAGCTGGATTCGACATGCCAAATTCATCCCTAGGGAACCAAGTCTCCTTCTGTGCACAGGTATCAGGGAGAGAACACCCGGCTGCAGACAGAGCTGGAACAGAAGCAATGGGAGGCTGAGAAGAGGGATGCCATGTATGAGGAAGAGCTCAGAGGGCAGCGGGACCTGGTGCAGACCATGAAGAAGAGAGTTCTGGAACTGATTCAGTAAGGCTGGGGACCATGGGGCCTCAGTGAGGAGGAGGAGGAGGTGGTAAGAGAGGTGAAAAATCCTACTCCACTAACAACTCCCACTAGAATCACTTCTAGAACTTTCATCTGCTCTAACTCATTTCCTTCGTTTAGCCATTCCTTGATGTTACCCCCATTTTACAGATGAGAGAACAGGGGTCAGAGGGAGGACTTGGTCATGGAGGATACCTGCCACATAAATTACCAGGTCTTCTGACAATGACATAAACCCCAACCCAACTCTTCTCCATTCACACCTCTCATGGGGTTAGAAGGGATGGGAATGCTTACTGGAGGACTTGGGAGGAAGAGACATGGGAAAACCCAGCTGCCCACTGGACTTCCTTGGACCCTGAGCCTACAGGCTTGCCCTGGACCACCTGCCCTGAGTGTCAGACTGGACTTGCCAGCATCAGGTCTAGCCACTAAATAATGTAACGAATGACCTTATTCAGCTTATTAAATGTCCATTGGTGAGAAGGAAGGAGATATAAAAAGTTAACTACCAAGTAGCACTGCAGCTCAAATGGTAGAGCATTAGCCTTGAGCTGAAGAGTTCACGGACAATGCCCAGGCTCAGAGTTCAAGCCCTACACTCGCCCCCCCCCCAAAAAAAGAAAAAAAAGCTGGAAGCAGAGGTGTTGCTCAACTACTAGACCACCAGCCTTGAGCAAAGAAAGCAAAGTGAGAATGAGAGATCCTGAGTTCAAGCTCAGTACTGACACAAAAAGAAAAAATTAAAAAGAAACATTTCACTAAATGAGCAATATAATGAATGAAAAACCAAAACCTGGATATAGCATTGTAAATTTTCAATAAAACCAAGATGAAGAGAACATTTTCAAATTGTCTAGAGAAAAATGCAAATAACCTATAAAAGAACCAGACACCTGTCAAAAGTCCATGGTATAACTATTTATTTTCAAGTTCTGAGAAAAACTGACTTTTGCCCCCAGAATTCTGTGTCAATTTGAACCATGCAGTGAGGAAGGTAATGGAGGAAGAAGACATGTATCAAACAGATGAGTCTCCTAAAACTTACCTCCTACACTGGCTTTCTCAAGAAGTTAGTTGAGGATGTGCTCCAGAAAAACAAGGAAGTAAACCAAGAAAGGAGAAGATGTGGAATCTAGGAAACAAAGGAGAGGAAAAGAGGGAATTCCCATGTTGGCCTGTGGGCAGCAAGCCCAGGGGGTGGTCAGTCTAGATTGTCAAAGAGGTATCTAGGGCCTAGAAAGAAGATCTCTGGGGAGAAGGAAAGTCAGGAGAATACCTGACAGGATGAGGAATTTGGAGGAAGATAATAGGTTAAAGGTAATTAATTTGAAGAATAAAAGAGAGGCAACTAAGAACTTCCAGAAAAAAACAGAGGGCTTTTCAAGAAGTGATCTATTATGAAACACAACTTATCTCTTTGGGAAGATCCTTCCCTCCCTTCCTTCCTTCCTCTCGATGTAGTTATAGCCCCATTTTCAGCTCCTCTATTGGTTGCCATTGTAATTTCCCAGAATCTACTCATATATTTCATATTCTATTTACTTTTTTTTAACCAATCCTGGGGCTTGAACTCAGGGCCTGAACACTATCCTTGGGCTTTCTCCAGGCTAGAGCTCTACCACTTGAGCCACAGAACCACTTCCATCTTTTTTTCTATATATGTGGTACTGAAAAATTAAACCCAGGTCTTGGTGCATGCTAGGCAAGCACGCTACCATTAGACCAAATTCCCAGCCCATATTATATTTATTTATGGTCAATAATCTTAGGATTGCTATTCTGCCAGCATCCTCTCCTTTCAGTTCTACTTTTCCCCACCTTTAATTTGTCATGTATTCCTGAAGCATTCAATATAGTAGATACACACACACACACATACACACACACACACACACACACACATACATACATATATACACACATATAAATATACATATAAACACTCTCCATTGGTTTTCTTTCTTTTTCTTTTTCTTTTTACCAGTCCTGGGGCTTGAACTCAGGGCCTGGGCACTGTCCCTGAGCTTCTTTTTCTTGAGGCTAGCACTCTACCACTTGAGTCACAGTGCCAATTCTGCCTTTTTCTGTTTATGTGGTACTGAGAAATCAAACACAGAGCTTCATGCATGCTAGGCAAGCAACCTACCACTAAGCCACCTTCCCAGCCTTCCATTAGTTTTATTCTTTTTTGGTGGCAGGGATACTTGTTAAGCAAGAGCTGTACCACTAAGCTACACCACACCACTTGCTTTTGTCAATGGCAAGATGAGCCTAAAGATAAAGCATAGAAGATAATTAGAATGAGAGACACAGAACGTGAATATTACCACCTTAACAATACTAACTATGGAAGAGACTGCAATAGAGAGTTCAGTGGATGTGGAAATGATTGGTATGTATGCTGTATAATGTAGGAGCTGCTCATCATGAGACTGAGCACTTAAAATATGGAGCCAACCTGGACACTGGTAACTCATACCAATAATACTAAATACTCAGGAAGCTGAAATCTGAGGATCAAGGTTCAAAACCAACCTGGACACATAAATCCAAGAAATTCATAGGTGCTGGTAGATCATGCCCACAATCCTAGCTACTCAAGAGGCTGAAATCTGAAGATGGTGGTTTGAAGCTAGTCTAGGCAGGAAAGTCCATGAGATTCTTATTTCCAGTTAACCAAAAGGCAGAAGTAGAGCTGTGGTTCAAGTGGTAGAGTGCCGGTGTTGAGAGAAAAAGTTAAGTAACAGTGCCCAGGCCTGAGTTTGAACCCTAGTAATCAATCACACACACACACACACACACACACACACACACACACACACACAAGACTCATTTCCAATTAACAACAAAAAGCTGGAAGTGTGACCCAAATGATAAAGCATCATCCTTGAACAAAACAAGCTATGCAAGAATGTGAAGCCCTGGGTTCAAGCCCTAACACTGGCAAAGAAAGAGGGGTAGGGGGAGAAGGAAGGAAGGAAGAAAGGAAGGAAGGAAGGAAGAAAGGAAGGAAGGAAGGAAGGAAGGAAGGAAGGAAGGAAGGAAGGAAGGAAGAAAGGAAGGAAGGAAGGAAATATGGAGCCAATACAACTGCGGGATTTTGTTTCATTTATAACAACCACATAGCTAGGAACAATCTTATTGCATGCTTCAGGAATGCATGAAAAGGCCAGAGAGGTAAGGAGCTGAAGGAAAAGGTGATGTGGCATTATAATATAAGACAAGTCATAAGATTATTGCTCATAAGTGACTAAAACAAGGAATGAATGATTTTATTCTGTTATGATAACCAATAAAAGAACAGAAAATACGGATATAGCCACCCTGGACCAAAAGAAGAGAAACTCTGGAGTATTGTGAATAAATAAGCTGAATTTTCTGCTGCCAAGGGAAGAAGCTCCACGGAAACAGCTCTCTACTTAAGGAAGGATATGAATGTGTACTTATGTATGGAAGTAATGTCAAGGAGGAAAAAAAATCCCAGTAAGAAATAATTTACCACTAAGCCAGGTACAGTGGCTGACGCCTGTAATCCTAGCTACTCAGGAGAGTAAGATCTGAAGATCGAGGTTCAAAGCCAGCCAGGGCACTAAAGAATGTTGAGACTCTTTAACTAATCACTAGAAAAGGGAAAATGGGACTGTGGCTCAAGAGTAGGGCAATAGCTTTGAGTTGAAGAGTTCAGGGACAATGCCCAAACCCAGAGTTCAAGCCTCATGACTGCCAAAAGAAAAAGAAAAAAGAGGGCTGGGAGTTTGGCCTAGTGGTAGAGTGCTTGCCTAGCATGCACAAAGTCCCGGGTTCAATTCCTCAGTACCACATACATAGAGAAAAAAAAAGCTAGAAGTGGTGCTGAGGCTCAAGTGGTAGAGCTCTAGCCTTGAGAAAGTCCAAGGACAGTGCTCAGGCCCCGAGCTCAAGCCCAGGACTGGCCAAAAATAAAAGAAAAAGAAATGATTTATCAGAACCAGGGAATGACCTTTTATGACCTTGGGAAGGTGAATCAGTTCTGATGGCTCAGGTTTGGCTGGGGGAAGTTGGTTGGGAATCACCATCCAGTGACTAACTGATCTTTCATGTGCATCTTTATCCATTTCTGTGGCTCTGTCTTCCTTTACTTCCCCAACCCATCAGGGAGAAGGACCGGCAGTGGCAGAGGCTCCAGCAGCCCTCCACCACTGCCTCGGGCCCAGAGTGCTGTGTTGGCTGCAGCAAGGTCTTTGGCCGTCTGTCTCGGCGCTATCCATGCAGGTAATGGGAAGGCACAGACTTCTACCTCTGGCTGATTCTTTGCCCCCTGCCTGTTCCAGGGAGGGAAGGAAAAGGGACCTGGACATTTAAACCAGGCTACTGAAGCCTAGCCACTTACTGCCACTCCACCTGCCTTCCAAAATTAAGGAGCATCATGAAGAACAGTGGGAAGACCTGGAGGAGGGGGTCCTGCAAGATGAGATCTGTAACCTTCAAAGAACAGGCTGCTGGAGCTGGGAGTATGGCTTAGGGGTAGAGTACTTGCTTAGCATGCATAAAGCCCTGGGTTCAGTTCCTTGGTACCACATACACAGAAAAAGTTGTGCTAACCTTGAGAAAGCCCAAGGACAATGCCCAGGCCCCGAGTTCAAGCCCAGGACTGGCTGGGGGGCAGGGGGGGAAGAAGAGGCTGCTGGGCTCACTGAGGAAGAGGGGCTAGTGTACCAAGGGACACCTCCCCAGGCCTTCACAGCAACAGGACCTATAGGAGGAGGGGGAAGAATAAGCCAATATGAGTCCTTGCTACTTGGGGTTAGAAGTTCTAGGGGAGCTTGCCTAGCATGAACAAAGACCCAGGTTCGATTCCTCGCTACCATATACATAGAAGAAAGCCAGAAGTGGTGCTGAGGGTCAAGTGGTAGAGCTCTAGCTTTGAGAAAGGTCAAGGACAGTGCTCAGGCCCTGAGTTCAAGCCCAGTACTGGAGGAGGAGGAGAAGGAAGAGGAGGAGGAGGAAGAGAAGGAAGAGGAGAAGGAAGAGGAGGAGAAGGCAGAACTTGTTCTAGGGGAATTGGGTATCAAGATACCCTTTGGATGCCAGGCACTGGTGCCTCATGCCTGTCATCCTAGCAGCTCAGCAGAGATCTAAGGATCATAGTTCAAATACAGCCTGGTCAGGAAGGTCTATGAGACTCTTAATTACCAAAAAGCCAGGAGTACAGCTGTCCCTTAAGCCTTGAGCATAAAAGCTCATGGACAGTGCCCAGACAGAGAGCGGGGCATGGGGAAGGATCTGTGTTCTGTGACAGACAAAAGGAGATGTGAAACATACTCTTAGATGGCCCCCCACCCACAGAGATCACCCCAAGCTCTCCTGTGTCTGTCTCCAGGCTCTGCAGGGGTCTGGTGTGCCATGCCTGCTCAGCAGATTACAAGAAGAGAGAGCGATGCTGCCCTGTCTGTGTCCAGGGAGGAGCCCAAGTTACCTGAGCAAGTCCACAAGACGGGCCGGTGACCAGAAACTCACCCCATCTGACCCACTCCCTTCCCTCACTGTCTAGCCTTCTAGAAACTGATAAGCTGTGCACCAGCACAGTGGGTGGGGCGGAAGAAGGCAGCGGCAGGAGTAAACAATTCTAGCCTATAACCCTGTGACAGACGAGGTGAATGGGATGTGCCCTTCGCTCTTAGAATGTCACCTCCACTATGAGCGAGTTGAGTTCCATCATCTGTAAAATCCCTCAAAGCTCAGCAAGTCCATGAGCCTGAATAAGAGACTGGGGCCTGGATGTTTCTCCTCCCTGCTCTACCAGCTACAGTGTGGGTTCTTTAAGAGCTTCCTGTCTCTTCTGCTTCAGGAATCTGTCCGAGTCACTTCATTTCACTTGTGCCATATTTATTGAACTGCTATTAATAGATAATAAACATTCTATGAATTGGACGAGTATTGACTTTAATGTACACCTGTGAAACCATTATCATATTACATACCCATCAGCCCCAGACTTTCCTCATGACCCCCACTCCTCCATGCCCAGACAACCACTTCCCCTGCTTCCTGTCACCACAGATGAGTTCGAATTTTCTAGGATTTTATATAAATGAACTCATGCCACCCTCAGCATAATTATTCTGAGATTTGTCCCAGTTGTTGCATATGGTAATAGTTCTTTTTTTGTGTGGCTGAGTAATATTCCATTGTATGGATTTGTTTCTATGTGAGTGGTTTCCAATGTGGAACTATTACAGATAAGTTTCCCCTGCACATGATTCACAAGTCTTTGTGTAGAAATACTTTTGTTTTCCCTGGGTAAAACTGAAAATATTTGTAATAAAGGGTTGATTGAATTGGAGGATTTAGAAACCATGGAGCTAGAGCCCATGGGCACAGAGAGCCAACTGTATTTTCCGAAGGTATTATATATACCTCTAAGTGTAGAAGAATCCCCATCACTGTCTAATGTATCCAGTTGATGCACAGGCATGGGGCTCTCTGTCTTGCCCTTAGTTTCCCCTGATAGCCATCTGACCCCCATACAATCAATTCTCTGCACGATCCAAGAAAGCTTAAGAGAAGTTGCCCAGGCCGGGAGTTTGGCCTAGTGGTAGAGTGCTTGCCTAGCATGCACGAAGACCCAGGTTCGATTCCTCGGTACCACATACTTAGAAAAAGCCGGAAGTGGTGCTAAGGCTCAAGTGGTAGAGCCCTAGCCTTGAGAAAAATCCAAGGACAGTGCTCAGGCCCTGAGCCTAAGCCCAGGACTGGCCCAAAAAAAAAAAAAAAAAAAAGAGAAGTTGCCCAATATCATTCACTTGGTGTTTCTGAAAAACCTATTTCAGATACAATGTGGGCCAGGGTCCAGTGGCTCACACCTACAATCCTAGCCACTCAGGATGCTGAGATCTGTAGGTTGTAGTTTGGAGCCAGCCTAGGCAGTAAAGTCCATGAGACTCTTCCCTCCAATTAACCACCCAGAAATTGGAAGGGGAGCTGTGGCTCAAGTGAGAGAGCACCAGCCTTGAGCATAAAAGTACAGGGACAGGGCCAGGAGTTTGGCCTAGTGGTTAAAGTGCTTGCCTAGCATGCATGAAGACCCAGGTTCAATTCCTCGGTACCACATACATAGAAAAAAAAGCCGGAAGTGGTGCTGAGGCTCAAGTGGTAGAGCTCTAGCCTTGAGAAAGTCCAAGGACAATGCTCAGGCCCTGAGCTCAAGCCCAGGACTGGCAAAAAAAAAAAAAGTACAGGGACAACATCTGGGCTCTGAGTTCAAGCCCTAGAACCAGAAGGAAGAAGAGGAAGAGAATCAGGAGGAGGAAAAAGAGAAGAAAAGAAGGAGGAGGAGGAGGAGGAGACATAATAACAATAGTGCAGGCCACACTCTATAACAAAGTAATAATCTGCCCTATCCAAGTTCTAGGGCACACTGCATGCCTCACACATCCACACTGTTCGTACACACCGCCTTCCACATACCGCAGAGTCTCTGCAGGGTTGAGCAATCCTGCGGCTCTGACCACTTCCAGTGGACAGCCTGTTGGGGTTAGGTTCACCCAGAGTTGCATCCCATTGCTTCTGCATGGAGCAAGAATTTTGCAAGGAAAGTTTCTGCCCTGAACAGTGGGTAAGAATTTTCCTCAGCAAGTACGATAAAGGAATGGAGCAGCTGCCATTGGGAAATCCCCAAGCAAATAAGGCAATGAAATTACCCCTAAAAGGCTTCAGTGTCTTCTGGAAATTGGCTTAAGTTACATAGCAGGGTGGAATTATACTTTTTAGGCTTTCCAGCACTGATTCTAACTATGGTAATCACTGACTGGGGCGGGTGGCTGCAGAGCAAGCAAAATGCAGATACCTCAGGAGAAGGAACCTGGGTCAGGAAGGAGAATGAGTGAACCCTTCCATGTTTAGAAAAAGGAAGGACATGGCTAAGATGAAACTTCTAGCTTATCACTGTCTCTAAAACGTTCCTGTCAATCCAGAAAAAAAATGTCTCAAACTAGCATTAGGTGCCAGTGTCTTACATGTGTAATCCTGGCTATTAAAGTGGATTACAGTTTAAAACTGGTCTAGATACAAAATTCTGTGAGATGCTTCTATCCAAATAACCACAAAAAAAAAACCTGAAGTGAAACTATGGTTCAAGTGGCCAGCCACAAGCAAAAATAAAGCTCAGGGACAGTGCTCAGGCCCTTAGTTCAAGTCCCAATACAGCGTGCCCACACACACATACACACTCACCTAAAAAGCAACTAGAGGGCTGGGTATATATCTCACTGGTAGAGTACTTGCCAAGCATGCAAGCATAAACGAGTCTCTGGGTTCAATATCCATGGCTAAGAAGAATGAAAGAAGGAGAAGAAAGAAGAAATAAAGGAGGAAGAAGAGGTAGAGAGAGAAAAGAAAATTAGTGAATAAAAAAGAAAGGAGCTAGGTGCCCGTGGCTCGTGGCTGCAGTCCCAGGAGGCTGAGATCTGAGAACAGCAGCTCAAAACCTGCCCAGGCAGGAACGTCTGTGAGATTCATTTCCAATTCACCAGAAAACTGGATGTGGTGCTGTAGCTCAAGTGGTATAGCATTAGCCTTGAGCTGAAGAGCTCAGGAACAGCACCCAGGCCCCTGCAAAGTGCTCTCAGGAGCTCCTGTGGCTGAACATGGTCCCTGGAGCCCAGAATGAGCATATAGGGTCAAAGTCCACACATTACCAGGCTCTGTTGCTATTGCTGACATGACTTCATTCCTAGCTAAAGGCTGGGGTTACCTGAGGAAGTCTGGTTCTTCAAACCAGCTGCCAGCAGGATGCCCACATACAGCAACTCCCTTAAACTTTGTCAACAGAACTCTCTTCAGCACTGTGATAGGGGAACACAGAGATAAAGAGACACACAAGATGTGTGTCTCCTTACAAGATGGGGAGGGAAGAGCCAAACAGAAGGTTGATTACAAAACTCTTAGCTGAAGGAAGAAAGAAAAAGGAGACCAGACCACCAGAGGGCATACAACAGTCAAAGGAAAACGGGATGTACCAAGATGACCAGGGGAAACCCAAACAGACCCTTGGCAAAATGCAAGTGGTTCTCAGAGGTTGAAATTAGGAGTTCCAGGGAGCAACTGGAAGGAATTGAGCTAAAGAAGTCACAGGGGTCCGCTGCAGGGGAGTCAGAGACCCAAGTGAAGACTGACTTCACGACAGGGGTCCTGGAACGGTCAGAGGAAAAGAAGGTGATTAAATTCACATTTCAGGGAGGTCTTCTTGCCATCAGAGTGGAGGGTAGATTGAAGCGGGAAAAGACCTGAGGCCAAGATCTTATAGGGGACTAGGAGGAAGATGAGGGGGACAGTACAGAGCAGGAGCAAACTGTGCCAAGCATCATTCATTTAGTTACCATAGCAACTCTAGGTAGTAAGTGCTCCTCTTATACTCACTTTACAGATGATTAAACTGAGACCTACTCAGATTAAATCCCTTGCCCAAGATTCCCAACTTGCAAGTGGATCCTAACTCAGCCAGCCCAGCTCCAGCACCTACAACCACTGCGTAACTGTTGTAGATGAGGCCAGAGGACAAAGCATTGCCTAACACTGTCAATGAAGTGGTCTAGAGGCAATAGACAGTCAAGAGTCTTACTAAGAAGAGGAAGGGCAGTAGGAAGGTGTGGTGAGAGGCCTCTACACACCTCTGACTTAGGTGAAACAGATGAGTGGATACTCAGAAAGGAAGCCTTTGCGGTTGGTGCTGGTTGTCTGTGTTGAATTCAGAGCATCGGATGGGCCTCAGGGACATTGTAAGTAGTCACTGTATGTCAGCATGTGGACTTAGGAAAGATGCTGGTTGTAAACAGTCCATACGGGAGGCTCTGGTCCATTCTGGGTACTAGCTAAAGCCATGGACTTTTAAAGTAGGTGAACTCACCTTCATGGAGCAGTTCAAGCGGTAAGACCAAGGAGTTAATTGAGAAATAAAGCAACAGATCAAACCAAGAGAAATTAGAAGGAAATGGGAAGAGAAAAGGGGTCAGTAGGACTCAATAATATAGACATGAAAAATATAAAACTTGAACTGCCCCATTTCAACATCTAGTGTACAGCAGAGGCTGTGGGGCAGTGCCTGGCATGCATGAGCAGATGCATTCTACCTCCAGCTTCTTCTCAGAGC
This sequence comes from Megascapheus bottae, assembly GCF_031878675.1. Lineage (NCBI taxonomy): Eukaryota > Metazoa > Chordata > Mammalia > Rodentia > Geomyidae > Megascapheus > Megascapheus bottae. Next base: position 24,003,533 of record NC_143529.1, read on the forward strand.
ACACAGCTGGCTGAGAACATACTGCAACCCCACTGAGAAATTTGCAAAGTGCACAACTTCGGAAAGAAGAGTTCCTGCATGTAAATTGATGGCTAAAAAATTTGCATGTATATGTAAAAGAGAAACATATTGGGATAAGTCATTTCCCATAAGCATACAGATGGAATAAAAACTTATACCTTAGCTGGCCATGGGTGTGGTGGCTCATGCCTGTAATCCTAGCTACTCAGGAGGCTGAGATCTGAAGATCGTGGTTCAAAGCCATATGGGGCAATTCAAAGGGCAATGCAAAGCCCTAGAAAATGGGAAGTAGGGCTTTGGCTCAAGGGTAGGGTGGTAGCCTTGAGCTGAAGAGCTCAGGGACAGTGCCCAGGCTGAGTTCAAACCCCTTGACAAAAAAAAAAAAAAAAAAAAAAAACTATACCTTACCAGTAATCAAGAAAATACAAATGGAGCTGAGCGCAGGAGCTCACGGCTGTAATCCTAGCTACTCAGGAGGCTGAGCTCTGAGGATCTTGCTTTAAAGCCAGTCTGAGCATGAAGGTCCATGAGACTCTTATCTCCAATTAACGACCAGAAAACCAGAAGTGGCACTGTGGCTCAAGGGGTAAAGCAGTAGCCTTGAACTGAAGAACTTAGGGACAACACCCAGGCCCAGAGTTCAAGCCCCATTATTGAAAAAAAAAAAAAAGGAGAAGAAAGAAAATACAAATTAAGCAGGATATCATCTTCTACCATTTGATTGGGAAAACAATTGGTCATATTCAGTGTACACAGTGAATATACAGTCTAACAAACCATATCAAGAACTCATGATGGGGGCCGGGAGTTTGGTAAAGTGCTTGCCTAGCATGCACGAAGACCCATGGTAGAGCTCTAGCCTTGAGAAAGCCCAAGGACAGTGCTCAGGCCCTGAGCTCAAAATTAAAAAAAAAATTAAGAACTCAGGATGGGAGGTGGTACTGTGGTACTGTGGCTCAAAGTGGTAGCGCACTAGCCTTGAGCAAAAGAGCTCAGGGATAGCACCCAGCCCTCAGTTCAAGCCTCACAGGCAACCAAAATGAAGAAAAAAATCATGATGGAACAGTAAATTAGCAGGGATTTTTATTGGCATACACTAGTTGTAAGGGGAGATGTTCACTGTGACATTTCTACATGAGTACAAACATAACCCATCAACCCCACTCCCGCTCCCACTCTCCCTACCTCCACCCCCCAGTTACATTCACTTTTCTATTTTCTTTTCTTTTTTCTTCTTTTTTTTTTTTTGTCAGCCATGGGTCTTGAACGCTGGGCTTAGGGCATTGTCCTTGAGCCACAGTGCCTCTTCCAGTTTTCTGGTGATTAATTGAAGATAAGAGTCACACAGACTTTTTAGTGCCTGGGCTGGCTTTGAACCTCAATCCTCAGATCTCAGCCTTCTGAGTAGCTAGGATTACAGGCATGAGCCACCACATCCGGCTTCATTTTTCTATTTTCATACATGCATACACAGACCATAATTCAACATTCATACATAAGACCGTATTTACCGTCATTCCCTCCCTCCACCCCTGCTTCTCCTGGTGCCTAGGTCTCCATCCTGCCAGGATGACTTTCCTGTCATTCTTTTTTTTTTTTTTTTGCCAGTCCTGGGCTTAAGCTCGGGGCCTGAGCACTGTCCTTGGACTTTCTCAAGGATAGAGCTCTACCACTTGAGCCTCAGCACCATTTTTGGCTTTTTTTCTATGTATGTGGTACCAAGGAATCGAACCCGGGTCTTCGTGAATGCTAGGCAAGCACGCTACCACTAGGCCAAACTCCTGGCCCTCTTTTTTTTTTTTTAATGTGTATTAATTGCACCAAGGGTTTTCACTATGGTATTTCAGATATTTACCTTATTTCAGGTATTCATATAAACATGGTAGAGGTTTTTTGATGGTTTTGGTGACAATACTGCAGCTTGAATTCTGAGACTTGGGCCACACCTCAACTTCCAGCTCTTCTACTGGTTGATTAGAGAGAAGCATCTCATGGATTTGTCTGCCTGAGTTGCCTTCAAACCCAAGTCCTTAAATCTCAGCCTCCTAAATAGCTAAGATTATAGATATAAACCACTAGTGCTTGGTTTAGCATGGTGGGTTTTTTTTTGAAAGACAATTTTATGGTATTCACCAAAATTTAAATGTACATGAATAATTACCAAGCAAAATTATATTTCAGCTGCAGGAATACAGGTTCCCAAAGACCTACATCCAAGGATACACACAGTAAATGAATAGTTCATAACCATGAACTATTATGTGATCATTAGAGACATTAAGATAGAGCTATATATGCTAATGTAGATTAGGTCTAAGATACAATGTAACTAATAAAATAGCTTCTCTATTAAGGAAAGAAGAAAAGAAGACATATGTCTGTAGTTGCATGGAAAAAAAAAACTGGAAAGACTTTAGGGGAAAATATGAATTGACAGAGGAAAAGAAGCAAAAGGAAGAGGAATTCCAGACTTAATATGAAGTACTTTTACATTGCTTGAATTGTGTTCAATATGCATGCCTTATTTTTTTTGTAATCATTTTCAAGCAGCTGAATTAAAGAAAAGAGTTTGCTGGGTTTGGAAATCCAGAGGGCACTGGTGACCTTGGTGAAGGTTGTTTCTAGACAGCGAAGGAAGGGAACCTGTAGCAGTTTGTTGAGCAAGGAACAGAAGAGGATGAAGAATGAAAAGCAGCAACTCTAACTGCTTCTTCAACAACTTTACCTACGGAAGAAGGATGTGGCACAGAAGTCACAGGATCCTCAGTCAGGGAGAGCATAAGGAAAACAAGCAAGTTCAAGCCTCAGGGAAAGAGCCAGATAAGAGATGACAAAGGAACAGGGCATAGAATCCTTAAGGCTTAACCAGAGTCCTCCAGGCAGGGGCAGGGACTCATAAGACACAGAAGAAGAAACATTCCTCATGATGACCCTGTAAGAAGGAAGAAACTGTACATGCCAGTTCAGCAAGTTCAATGGCAGGGAGCCAGCATGCCCACATCTTCCTCATTAAAAGGGAGGTGCAGGCTCAGAATGTCCAGAGAAGCAGATCTCTACCTTCAGAAGGGCCAGCTCCTCCAGAAGCCATTAGATAGGAAGATGTGAGAATCCTCATAGCTCATCCAAGGATAATCAGGTAAGTCTCTGGCCTGGGGATACACACCAGACCTGATTCCTGCCTCTGCAATCCGGATCAGTTATCTCTCCATCAAGGCTACTTTCCTCTCTGTCCAACTGTCTAGACCACTATCAAACTCTGAGTCCCAGCAAGGGTGTCAGAGACAAACATAGGCAAGTGAGTTGTCCACTCTTACAGCTACTCGGAATGTATTCCTGTGGAAGGGATCTACAAAGTTCAGCCTTGTCTGAGGTTTCTAATAACTGGGGTATAGGATTATAGATTCTGGAGTTGATGTCACTGAGTTCATGCTAGATGGCACGGCTGGAGAAGTTTCTGCTAAAATGGGCAAGTTGCCTAGCTGTACCATCCAGTACAGCAGCCACCAATCACAAATATCTACTGAGTGCTTGAAACATCGCTAGTATGACTGCCAAATTGATTTGTCTATTTTATTTATTTATATTTGTTGTGCCCGTCCTAGGGCTTGAGTTCAAGGCCCAGTGCTGAGGCTTTTTGCTCAAGGCTAATGCTGTCCTACCTCTATGTGGCTATAGCTACCATATTGAACAGGGAAGAGTTAGAGCAACCTCGAATTTTCCAGAGGAAGTTACCAAGGCCCAGAGAGCAATGATCTATCTACACTATGACCTATAAACCCTGTCCTTCAAGACAGGAACAGGTTTAGAATGCAGTCGTTTACTCACTTCCTTGTATGTAGGGCTGGGATGAACGGAGTGGACTATATAATCAGGCATATGAGTGATCACACCTGTAATCCTAACTACTCAGGAGGCTGAAATCTTGAGAATCTCAGTTCAAAGCAAGTCTGAGCAGGAAAGTCTATGAGACTCTCATTTCCAATTAACTACTCAAAAAGAATCCAGAAGTAGAGCTGTGGCTTTGTTAGTAGAGGCCAGCCTCAGGCAAAAAATGCTAAAGGACAGTGCTCAATTCTTGAGGTTCAAACTCCAGCACAAAATAAATAACTTTAACAACTGTTTAAGGGCCAGGAGTTTGGTCTAGTGGTAGAGTGTTTGCCTAGCATACACAAAGACCCGGGTTCAATTCCTCAGTACCCTATACATAGGAAAAAAAAGTGGAAAGTGGTACTATGGCTCAAGTGCTAGAGCTCTAGCCTTAAGAAAGCCCAAGGACAGTGCTCAGGCCCTGGGTTCAAGCCCCACAACTGGCAAAACAAAACAAAACTGCTTAAAACCAAGTTTCAGCTAGGCGTGGTGGTTCATGCCTGTAATCCTAGCTACTCAGAAGGCTGAGATCTGAGGATTGAGGTTCAAAGCCAGCCTGGGCACTAATGTCCATGAAACTCTTATCTCCAATTAACCACCAGAAAGCTGGAAATGGCTCAAAGGGTAGGGCAGTAGTCATGAGCTGAAGAGCTCAAGGACAACGCCCAGGCCCAGATTTCAAATCCCACGACCAAAAAAAAAAAAAAAAAAAAATGTTTCACCGTCATGGTAAGCAAGTTGTTTAACCTCTTAGGACTCAGTTTCCTCACCCAGCAAGATCCTACTTGGTGAGAATCAAACGATACAAATTCTGAAAAAAAGACACTTTGTCCATGAAGCTTCCACAAATGGACACTCCAAATTTACATTTCATATGGATATTGCTATCCTGAGGGATGCAAGTAAAGATTCACACAGGAGTCCACCCTGGAAGCCTGCTTGCTGCTCTCCCTTGACTGGAATGTAGTTGGTGAAATATCATGTCACTGCTGGATAATAATCACAACAATAAATGCTAATGGCACACGTTAAATTTTCTGAGTGCTTTTCAAAAAATCCTGCCAGGCACGTGTGCCTCACCCCTGTAAACCTGTCTACCCAGAAGGCTGAGATATGAGGACAGCAGTTGGAAGCCAGCCTGAACAAGAAAGTGGCCAGACTCTTATCTCCAATTAATCATAGAAAAGAACAGAACTGGCAATGTTGCTCAAGGGGTAGAACGCTAACCTTGAGCAAAAGGAGCTCAGGGACAGCACCCAGGCCCTGAGTTCAAGCCCCAGTACCAGCGAAAAAAAATTTTTAAATCTTTCATTTCACCCTAACTATAACATGATGAGTTGAATTTTACTATTGGCCCATTGTACAGAGAAGTAAAGTGTGACTCAGAAAGAGAAAGTGGCTTACTCAGCCAGTTGCTGTTACCTCCCTCTATGTACAAGAAGCCTTCTTCCTCAGCATGGGAGAGAGATGGATAAGCAAGCCTGAAAGGATATTTTCTTGACAGTTGGACTCAGAGGACCCCAGATCTCTCACCTGAGACTGCCCCATACCTAGACTCTAGGGCTCGGGATGAAGAAACTGAAGGTCATCAAGATGAGAATTGTTCACTCGGATGGATGGAGGAATGGGATGAGACAAAATACATTCCTAATTTCAGAACTGCGTTTAGACGTGAATGTGTTGTTGTTGTTGCCAATCCTAGGGCTTAAATGCAGAGCTCTGTCCCTGAGCTTTCTATTTTCGCAAGGCTAGCACTAGACCACTTGAGCCACAGCTCCACTTCTAGTTTTTTGGTAGTTAATTGAAGAGTCTCATGGATTTTCCTGCCCCAGCTGGCTTTGAACATCAGTCCTTGGTTTTTAGCCTTTGAGTAGCCGGGATTCCAGGCATGAGCCACCAGCACCTGGCTGCATTTTCACTTTCACCAAAGAGCTTTCTTCCTACATTAGAGAATCTTGATTCCAAGGACAGGATGGATAGTGCAGGGATTCGGTGTCAAGTAGAGAAGTCAGGAAGTGGAGGTAGGATGGCTCAAGTGGTAGGGCACTCAGCTTTGAGCTGAAAACTGAGTGAGAGCTTAAAGTCCTAACTTCAAATTCCACCAAAAAATAAGCCAAGAAAATATAATGACAACCAAATATGGACTCAGGGTCAAATCAGATGATTGGAAAGGGAAAACAAGAAAGGTATGAATGAGGCCTCCATGTAGAGGTAAGGATTCTCAAAAGCACCCGGTGTGCTAAAACAGTCTATGAGGTTTTCGGAGCTGGAAGTTTGGCCTAGTGGTAGAGTGCTTGCCTAGCATGCATGAAGGCCTGGGTGCTATGCTTCGGTACCACATATATAGAAAAAAGCCAGAAGTGGTGCTGTGGTTCAAGTGGTAGAGCTCTAGCCTTGAGGAAACCCAAGGACAGTGCTCAGGCCCTGAGCCCAAGCCCAGGACTGGCAAAAGAAAAACCAATCTATGAGGTTTTGAAGATTCTTCTGAGATGTGAAAGACAAGAGGCACTGGGTCGGGGGCGGAAGCTACCAGACTGGCTCTAATTTTATCTCTGCTGTCTTAATGAGCTTCGCTGCTCCTCCTTCAAGAGGAAAAAAGCAATCTCGCTGCTGATTGGGACAGCGGGGACAGCTGTAGAAAGTTGGCTGATGGACAGTGACGATGAGCTCATAGTTGAGAGAGACCTGAGTGAGTCCCTGTCTTTGGGCTTTGATTTCCTTATTGTGTCACAGAACAATGGGCTAAATAGAAAACTCCCACAGGGTCCCTCCCCAAGATGAACTCTATGTAACTATGAAACCACTTGTGTCCAAGAGCTGCCCTAGGAATGAAGTATTCAAACATATCTATCACAAGCATTCTGCACCCTCACCAGCTCCTCCCCTAAATTGAGCAATCGAGTTCACCACTCACTTCCTCCAGCGAGTTCTCACCAAACCACCACTCTTCATTGGTGACAGCTGCACTCCAGGAGGTGACACACAGGTGAAAAGCCATCACCCTGGTAAGTCCTGGGATACCCAACTCCCACCATCTCCAGGTGTCTCTTTTTGCCCCCCAATCCCCAGACTGATCAAGGATAGGTACCCTATCTTTGGGGTTCCTCATCCTTACCCCTTCTCTTGCTTTTGACCTCCCTATTCACAAAGGGAGAACTGCCACTCTTCTACTGCCTTCTCTATAACTACTCAGGGCAACTTGTAGCCCTCCCTCCCCCAGCCCCTCCGCCCTGCAGCCTTCCCAGCCCCTTGCTCCTCACTCTTTATTTTTTATTTTTATTCTTTGGTCTAGGATTAGGTTTAAGAATAGGCCAGGTTTGTAGACTCTCTTTCCCTTGCATTAAATGTGTTTGTAGATTATGTTTACAAAGGAAGAAGGAATTCTAGAACTGTAAAAAAAAATAGGTAGCTTTGTGTTATTGTTAAAAGATAACCTTAGCTGGGCACTGGTGGCTTACACCTGGAATCCTAGCTATTCAGGAGGCTGAGATCTGAGGATCATGGTTCAAAGCAAGCCTGGCAGGAAAGTCTATGAGACTTTTATCTCCAATTAACTACTCAACAAAAGCCCAAAATGGAACTGTAGTTCACATGGTAGAGTGTTAGCCTTGAACAAGAAAAGCTCAAGGACAGTGCCCATGTCCTGAGTTCAAGTCATGATGTTGAAAAAAATTAGGAGGGTGATTGTAATCTAGCTACTCAGGAGGCTGAGATATGAGCAAACCTGGTCTTGAATCTATGAGACTCTACCTCTAATTGGCCAGCAAAAGGCTGTACTAGAGCTAAGGCTCAAGTGGTAAAGCAATACCTAAAATAGTTGCAATCTCATAAATTCTACATATTATATTTTCATGTAAGTAGTTAGAATTCAACTGGAATACCATGAATCACCAAGGAGGCCAATACTTTTTCTCCACAAGGGAAGCCCAGTTACAAGTAGGGAGCCAGACCAGATCAAGAATGTTTGGATTATTGTCTTAGAAATGGCTATATCTTAGGGTCAGGAGTTTGGCCTAGAGGTAGAGTGCTTGCCTAGCATGCATGAAGACCCAGATTCGATTGCTCGATACCACATACATAGAAAAGCCAGAAGTGGTGGTAGAGTGCTAGCCTTGAAGAAAGCCCAAGAACTCAGTGCTCAGGCCCTAAGTTCAAGCCCCAGAACTGGCATAAAGAAAGAAGGAAAGAAAGAAAGTAGGAAAGAAAGAATGGGCTATATCTTTTATTTGGAGCCTCAGGAACAATAAAATACAACTATACACATAATTTCAAGGTGTTGCCTCATCATTATCTCAAGAATTTAAAAGCTACCCAGAAGTGCATGTAACTCAGGGATTGAATTTGTGTTTGGTATGTGTGAGGTTAAGCTTTAGCAAGGAAAAATAAGAAGGTGCTTATCTTACAAATAGATGTAAGATATGAGATGTGGGGTGTGTGTGTGTGTGTGTGTGTGTGTGTGTGTGTGTGTGTGTGTGTGCTGATACTAGGGCTTACATATAGCCTCACACCTTCTCTTGGTTTTCTGCTCAAGGATGGTATTCTGCCACTTGAACCACAACTCCAGTTCCAAAGAGAGATTTTTTTTAAAGCCAAACTGCTCATGAAGTAAGTGGAGTTGGAATTCTGACTATGAAGTGGCAGGTCCTGTGGTCACAGGCTGGCTACAGAGCTCTGTCCTTTGGTCTTCTCAATAAACAGGGTTAGCCATTCCCTCATGTCAAGATCAAGGGGGAGGCAAAGCAGACCTCAGATATTATATCCCCCTTCTCTTAGACTGTCCCTTTAGCTATCAACCCATCCCCTCTCCAGACATATGAAAACACAGCCTCATGGGTGGAGGTCACAGGTCTGCTGTGCTTCTCTTTTCTGAACACTCAACCTTCCATCCTGACCTGCCTGGTCTCTGCTGAAATTCTCAAGCTAACCCTTAGTTCCTGGTAGTGGGAGCTCACTCATCACCTGCTGCCAAACACTCAGTCCAGCTGAGTGCTGGGCCACCAAAGCAAGGACTTTTCTGAAAACATGCTCTACTGTTTCTTATCCAACAGGTTCCATAGCTGTCCCAGCCCTGCTTCTCACCACTGAATATGACTGAACAGGTGAGTCTGCTGAAAACCTTCTCTGCACCCACCCTGTATTGCATCCACTCAAAAAGAAGGGTCTTCTCTTGGGTCATTTATTCCCTTAAGAGCATATTGATTTCCTCCTCTCAGAGGAGACCCACCTTGGTGACTTCATTAGACATAACTCTAGGTCTCTGAGCTCTTGATGATAGATCTGCAGAGTCAGCAGACTCCTTCCAGGTCTTGCCAATCAAACTAGCCTAGCCAGCTGGACTAGCTGCCTCTCCCAAGGATTCCCCATCCTTCCGGCCGCCTAGCAACACACCATCATCTTATCTTTCTAGATTCACCAACAGATCACATCTCTGTCTGGTCTTTAGCATACCAGGAAGGTAATTAATCTGGCATCCATAGCCTGCAGTGCAAAGTAGTATGGTCTCAAAAAGTGAAAAGTCAAAATTCCATCATCTTTTGAGGGGAAAAGGCATTTTGTTCTATTCCAGTTTCTTTTTCTTTTTCTTTTTTTCTTTTGCCAGTCCTGGGCTTGAGCTCAGGGCCTGAGCCCTGTCCTTGGACTTTCTCAAGGCTAGAGCTCTACCACTTGAGCCTCAGCACCACTTCCGGGTTCTTTCTATGTATGTGGTATGGAGGACTCGAACCCGGGTCTTCGTGCATGCTAGGCAAGCACTCTACCACTAGGCCAAACTCCTGGCCCTCCAGTTTCTGTACATTTTATTCGACTGTCTTCTTGGGACAATAATGGAGATCACCATTTCAGGTTTTTTGTTTAGCTGGTTTTTCTCCATCATGGAGCCTGAACTCAGGATCTGGGGCCTGTCCCTGAGCTCTTCTGCTCAAGGCTAGTGTTGTACCTCTTTGAGCCACTGCACTACTTCTGGTTTTCTGGTGGTTAATTGGACAAAAGAATCACAGATTTTCATGCTAGGGCTGGCTTTAAACCTTGATCCTCAGACCTCAGCCTTCTGAGTAGGTCAGATTATAGGCATGAACCACCAGTATCCAGCTTATTATTGTTTTAATATTTTTATTTATATGGAAAATGTTAAACCCTTTGATTAATCTCTTTTTTTCTAATTGAGCTGTAATTCACACACCACAAAAAAAGTCACCTGTGCAAAGCGCACAGTTCAGGGGTTACCATATAACTACTGCCACTAATTCCAGAATACTTCCATCAACTCCAAAAGAAGTCCTTCTGCTCATTAACATTCTTCTCTCCTCCAGCCTCCAGCAACCACTAATCTATTTTCCACTGCTATCAAATTGCCTGTTCTGTTCATTTTCACATAGGAGGAACCAGACAAGTATGTGTCTGGCTTATTTCACTTAGAATGTTTTCCAAGTTCCTTTCATGGCATTGTTTCAATCCTTCAATCTTTCTTATGGCTGAATAATAGTCTATAGTATGTTTATACTTTGATTTATTTATCCATCCATCGTGTGTGTGTGTGTGTGTGTGTGTGTGTGTGTGTGTGTGTGTGTGTACTAGGGCCTGAATAGCTAGAATTACAGGTATAAGCCATGAATGCTCAGTGTATTTCTGCTTTTTTGCTGTCGTGATAATTGCTGCTATGAACATGTACATAAGACTTTGTCTGAACACCTATTTTCAGTTTTCTTGAATATATGCCAAGGGCTGGAGCTGCTGGATAACAGGGAATATGGGTAAACTGGCTGAGCAAACGCTGAGCGGCTTTTCCAAAGCAGCAAAATCAGTGTGTGAGGGTCCCCATTTCACCCCATCCTTATTATCTATCTTTTTTATAAGTGAATGTGAAGTGGTTCCTGGGAATTTTTACTTCCTGATTCTTCTCTAGCACTGGATTCTATTTGGGCGTAGGTTATGGACTTGGATATGGTCACAGTATAGTCATAACTCACTATAAGGCTCAGGAGTTTGGCCTAGTGGTAGAGTGCTTGCCTAGCTTGCACAAAGAACAGGGTTCGATTCCTCGGTACCACATAGATAGGAAAAATGCCAGAAGTGGTGCTGTGGCTCAAGTGGTAGAGCTCTAGCCTTGAGAAAACCCAAGGACAAAGCTCAAACCCTGAGCCCAAGCCCAGGACTGGGGGGAAAAAAAGCATGATGGGGCTGGGAATGTCACTTAGTGGTAGAGTGCTTGCCTACCATGCATGAAGCCCTGGGTTCAATTCCTCAGTACCACATACACAGAAAAGTCTGGAAGTGGTTCTGTAGCTTAAGTGGTAGAGTGCAAAAGAAGCTCAGAGACAGTGCCCATGCTCTGAGTTCAAGCCTCCGGACTGACAAAAAAAAATGGCACTATAGCCATCTATTCTGTAGTTTCATGGCAAGTTAATCTAGTATCTGGTTTGCATTTATTTGCTTCTTGGAAAATTGGGATAAGATTTCAGAGTAATTCCTTACCCAGGCATTCCCCAGAAGCAGAATCTCTACAAACCTCATAGCAAAGGCAAAGCCCATGGAGGTAGGAAAAATAGAAGAACAGGGAATCAAGGATGGAAGACCATCCACATCTACAGCACAGGAAGTATCCCACTAAGACTGGAAAGCTACCATCAAAGGGGGTATATCTCCTCCTGTCTTATCTACTTCTTGTTGTCCATGCCCCTTATCCTAGAAGATCAATAGTGGTTCATCCTCACAGAACAGAATGGGGCCCCAGAGCTCTCCAAATAATCTGTTCCAATTCCACTTACCTGGAAAACCAGTAAGTTGCTAGCTTTTCCTTCTGAATATAACTCTTTACAAACTATACAAATACCCTCAGACTGGGCCTCCTTCTTTCACCAACTAACATGATTAGTGGAACTCCACACTGCTATTGTAGCTATGGCTTTTCCAGAATATTTCTTTTAAAATAACTTTCAGGGCCAGGAATGTGGCCTCATGGTAGAGTGCTTGCCTCGCATGCACGAAACCCTAGGTTTGATTCCTAGGTATCACATACACAGAAAAAGGCAGATGTGGTGCTATGGCTCAAGTGGTAGAGTGCTAGCCTTGAGAAAGCCCAAGGACAGTGCTCAGGAAGACACTCAGAATTCATTAATTAACTTTCAGAAAATTGAACAAATGGATTCATCTCTCAGTTTTACAGCAGCAAGCCTTGATTCTTTTCTTTTCCTCTCCTCCTCCCTCCCTCTCTCTCTCTCCCTCCCTCCCTCCCTCCCTCCCTCCCTCCCTCCCCCCTCTCTCTTTCTCTCTCTCTCTTTTGTCAGTCTTGGGGCCTGAACTCAGGACCTGGGTACTGTCCTTGAGCTTTCTCAAGACTGGTAGCCTACCACTTGAGCCACACCACTACTTCCAGCTTTTTCTGTGTATATGGTACCAATGAATCAAACCCAGGGCTTCATGAATGTTAGGCAACTACTCTACCACTAGGCCACACTCCAGCCCTCTACTTCTTTCTTTCAGTCTTACTTGATTCCTTCCTTCCTTTCTTCCTTCCTTTCTTTCTTTTTGTTGTTGTTGGTAGTGGTGGTTGTGGAGCTTAAACTCAGGGCCTTGGTGCTGTCCCTGAACCATTCTGTACTCAAGGCTGGCACACAACCACTTGAACCACAATGCCACTTACCTTTCTTTCTTTCTTTCTTTCTTTCTTTCTTTCTTTCTTTCTTTCTTTCTTTCTTTCTCTCTTTCTCTCTCTCTCTCTCTCTCTCTCTCTCTCTCTCTCTCTCTCTCTCTCTCTTTCTCTCTCTTTCCCTTTTTCTTTCTTTCTTTCTTTTTTGTGCCAATACTAGGGCTTGAATTCAGGGCCTGTCCCTGAGCTTTTTCTCCCTAGGTTAGCACTCTACCACTTGAACCACATCTCCACTTTTTCTGACTTTTTGGTGGTTGACTGGAGAAAAGAGTTGCACAGATTTTCCTGCTTGGGCTTGGTTGGAACTGTGATCCTCAGATCTCAGCCTCCCGAGTAAAGAGAATTACAGATGTGAGCCACAAACACCTGGCTCAGCCTTGATGCTTTTCTAGAGGTACAACCCAATTAGCTGGCCTACTTTCTCCACAAGACTAAGAAACTGAAGGTTTCTGAATCTTAAATTCAGTCTCCACTGCCACAATTGCTCACCATCGAGAGACCTAAGACAACTGTTCTTATAGGGATTATCCAAAGGGAAATTTCAACGAAGCTTGGGTGATGTCCATGTCATGAGAAATACTAAGATCGCCCCTCTGATACTGAAGGGAATTGTAGTCTTTTCCTAAACTATCTTTTACCTAAACTGGTATCATAATCTCAATGCTCCCATCATTGACAAATGTGAAGAGAAATTTTCTTTCATGAAACTGGCATACCAATGCAAAAAGCTTTCCTATCTATTTCTCAAGTAGCTGAGAAAGATTCAAGGGAGGGTTGACTCCAAAACTCTAACTCTCATTTCTCCTTTTTCAGCAGACTTGGGAAAAAATGGAAGATTTTAACTGGGAGAATTACTTTGACGATTTTAATTACAGCTCTGGCCTGCCCAATATCCCATCAGATTTTGCCCCATGCAAACCACACTACCTGGGAATCAACACTTACGTGGTGATCTTTATTTATGTCCTGGTGTGTCTGCTAAGCCTTCTGGGAAACTCCCTGGTGATTCTGGTGATTTTATATAGCCGAGTGAACCGCTCTGTCACTGATGTCTACCTGCTGAACTTGGCCATGGCTGATCTGCTCTTCGCCCTGACCTTGCCCATCTGGGCCGCCTCCAAAATGAATGGCTGGACCTTTGGTACCGCCCTGTGCAAGGTGACCTCATTCCTGAAAGACGTCAACTTCTACAGCAGCATCCTGCTACTGGCCTGTATCAGTGTGGACCGCTACCTGGCCATTGTCCATGCCACACGCACAGTGATCCAGAAGCGACACTTGGTCAAGTTTGTATGCTTAGGCATGTGGGGACTGTCTCTGATTCTGTCCCTGCCTGCCTTACTTTTGCGTGAAACTGTCTATGTCCCTGATTTCCATCCAGCCTGCTATGAGAATGTGGGTGACCAGACGACAAAATGGCGATTAGTGTTGCGTATCCTGCCTCAGACCTATGGCTTCCTCCTGCCCCTGCTGGTCATGCTGTTCTGCTATGGATTCACAATACGCACGCTGTTTAAGGCCCACATGGGGCAGAAGCACCGCGCCATGCGGGTTATCTTTACGGTGGTGCTTGTCTTCCTGCTCTGCTGGCTGCCCTACAACCTGGTCCTGTTGGCAGATACCCTCATGAGGACCCATGTGATTGAAGAGACCTGTGAGCGCCGCTATGACATTGACAGGGCCATGGATGCCACCGAGATTCTAAGCTTCCTCCACAGCTGCCTCAACCCCATCCTCTATGCCTTCATTGGCCAAAAGTTTCGCTATGGATTTCTCAAGATCCTTGCCACCTATGGCCTGATCAGCAAGGAGTTCTTGGCCAAGGAGAGTAAGCCTTCCTATGTTGGCTCTTCTTCAGGAAACACTTCCACTACCCTCTAAGACTGCCTGGCCCTTACAGCCCTTTGGGGTTTCTCCCTGCTCTTGAACATCTCATTCCAAGCCTCCAGTCTACTAGCTGGTCAGGCTATCTCGAACGCAGCCCCTCTATTAAGGTTATGGCAAGGAGCAGAGGCCACATGCTTTCCAAGATCCCATTGCCTGGTTTAAAAAGCCTGTCCTGACCCTCCACCCCTTTACATAATTACTGTACCAACAAATACTTGGCCTATAGTTCTGTTTTCTAAGAACCACACATTAGCCAGGTGCCAGTGGCTTGCACCTATAATCCCAGCTACTCAAGAGGCTGAGATCTGAGGATTGTGGTCTGAAGCCAGCCCAGGAAGGAAAGCCTGTGAGACACTTATCTCCAATTAACCTCATAAACAAAATAAATGAACAGAAGTGGAGCTATGGCTCAAGTGGTAGAACACTAGCCTTGAGCACAAAAGCTTAACAACAGCAGGAATGAAAAGGTGAAACTGGGGAAAAGCAAAGAAAGGGAGAAAGGGGTGACATTGTCTCCCCCTGAAAAGTAATGTACTTTTTACCTGACTTATGAAATGGCAACCCTTCTATACAAAACCTTAAAGACAATATTATTTTATTAAAAAAAAAAAAAGAGGAACGAGGAGTGTATCCTAGTGGTACAGTGCTTACCTAGCATGCATGAAGCTCTGGGTTTGATTCCTCGGTGCCACATACACAGAAAAAAGTTGGAAGTGGTGCTGTGGCTCAAGTAGCAGAGCTCTGGCCTTAAGAAAAAGTGTCCAATAACAGTGCTCAGGCCCTGAGTTCAAGCCCCAGGACTGGCCAAAAAAAAAATTCTGAACCAAGCTCAGGGATAGTGCCCAGGATTTGAGTTTAAGCCCTAGGACAGAAGGAAAGAAGAGAGGGAGGGAAGGAGAAAGGGAGGGAGGGAGGGAGGGAGGGAGGGAGGGAGGGTGGGAGGGAGGGAGGGAGGGAGGGAGAGAAGATGAAGAAAAAATGGAAGGAAAGATGGAAGGAAGGGAGTCAGCCAGGAAGTAGAGAAACTGAAATTCTGGTGCACTGCCAGTGGAAATACAAAATGGTACAGCCACAGTAGAAAACAACAAAGCACTTTCCTTACAACATTAAGTCTAGAGTTGCCATATGACCCAGCAATTCCATTTCCAGGTAGATACTCAAGAAAAATCAAATGCAGTGATTTGAACAGATACTTGTACAACGATCTTTATAGCTGCATTATTCACAATAGTCCAAAGGTGAAAACAACCCAAATGTCCATCAATGAAAGTACATAAACTGTGATATGTACCTATAATGGAATACCATTTTAATAATAAGAAATGAATTAAAGGACTGATACATGCCTTGAGAGCATCATACTAAGTGACATAATCAAGATATAACAAAGGGTAAAGGTTGGATAATTGGACTTACTTACATAAAGTACCTAAAAGTCAAATTCACAGAGGCAGAAAGGTGACTACTGTGTACTGGAGGCTGAGGAACGGAGGAGGTTATTTAATGGATGTAGAATCTCAGCTTGAGATAATAAAACATTCTGAACAATACAAAGTTTCTGGACAGTAGTGCCAATTGTACAATAATCTGATGCCAATCAATAGCACACTTTAAAAGGTTAAAATGAACACTTGCCTAGCATGTACAAGGCCCTGAGTTCCATAGCCAGGACCTCAAAAAAAAAAAAAAAAAAAAAGAAGGCTAAAATAATGAATTCTGCTGGGTATCAGCGACTCACTCCTGTAATCCTAACTACTCAGGAGGCTGAGATCTGAAGATCACAGTTCAAAGGCACTAGAGTCCATGAGACCTCTTATCTGCAATTAACCACCAGAAAACCAGAAGTAGCACTGTGGCTCAAGTGATAGAGCAATAGCCTTGAGCTGAAGAGCTCAGAGACAGCGCCCAAGCCCCATGACCAACAAAAATAAATTCTGAGCCAGGCTCGGTGGCTCACACCTATCATCCTAGCTACTCAAGAGGCTGAGATCTGAGGATCAAGGTTCAAAGCCATCCTGGGCAATACAAAGCCATACAAAGCAGAGAAACTCTTATCTCCAATTAATCACTAAAAAACAGAAGTGGGGCTATGGCTCAAGGGTAGGGGGGTAGCCTAGAGCTGAAGAGCTCAGGGACAGCACCCAGGCCTAGGGCTAGGGCAGTAGCCTCCAGTTGAAGAACTCAGGAATGGCGCCCAGGCCAGAGTTCAAGCCCCATGACTCCCCCAAAAAATAAAAAAATAAATAAAAAATAAATTCTGTTATGTGTTCTTTACCTTAATATTTTTTTTAAAAAAATCTGGGCTCAAAAAGGCACTTTAACCACTGAACCAACACTGAAACTGCCTACCTGTAATTTCTTATACAGTTCGATCATTAAATTCTTGGTTTCCTATAGCCCACTTTTAGTTGAGTATTTATTTCATTATCTTCAAGCAAACACATTCAAACTTCTACAGAGAAGTTGAGCAAGGGTGACAGAGATTCCCTCTGCTGCCTCCCTAGAGAGGGTCAGGGTTGAGATAGAGACTGGCCTCTCCCCCAATATGCATGTGTGCACATGCACACATACATACACACACACACCTCTCACACTCAGCCCAAACCTCCAGTACCAAATGTGGCCCCCAAGGAAAATATGCATCCTTAGATCCCCAGGTTCTTAGGTAAAATGGTAGTCAGGCGCATTGGGGATAGTTTTAGGATGTGCAGTGGTAGTAAGAATGCAGGGTTCTCTCCCATCCTCAAACATAGCTCCTCCTCAAAGCCTGCCTCACTCTCCTGCCTTTCCCTCAAAATATTTCCCTCCTCCCCTTCAGTCAAGGAATGGTAATTGAGTCCTAACGCAGAGCTAGTGGGGAGACTATTATCAGCTGCTCAGAAGAAATACAGACCAAGCACTGGTACCTCTCACTACATAGAAGGCTAAGATCTGGGGATCACAGTTCAAAGCCAGCCGGGGTAGACAAATCTGAGAGACTCTTATCTCCAACTAAATAGCAAACAGCCAGAAATGGAGCTATGGCTCAAGTGGTAGGATACTAATTTCCAGTGAAAAAACTAAGAGATAGAACCCAAATCTTAAAAGGAAGAGGAAAAGGAGGAAGAGGAGGGGAGGAGGGGAGGAAGAGGAGGGAAGGAGGAAGAGGGAAAAAGGAGGAGGGGAGGAGGAGAAGAAGGAGGGGAGAAGAGAATGAAGAGAAAGGATGAAAAAGAGAAGAGAAGGGGAGGAGGAGAATGAAGACAAAGAAGAGGAAGAAGAGGGTGAAGAAGGAAAAGGAGGAGGAGGAGGAGATAATAATAATGCAGGATTTGAGTCCTTCCTTCTATAATATTTATTGAAGGGACTGGAATTCATCAGCACCTAGGGATCATAGGGCTGTGGTCAAAGGACTATGGCTTTGATCAGCCTGCTAAGTGAGTAAAAAGGCCAGAATTCCCATGGTCACCAGGCCATCCAGATCTGAGCACTAGACCAAGCAGATGGCAGAGGGACAGGAGCAAACACCTAGACTAGAGCACTCAAGAGGAGGTAACTTCTGCTCATTGCTCATGACAGTGCTTTTCCTATTGTTTCCAGCAAACAGGACTAAGTAGGTGTTATGGTCCCCTGTTCTCTGCATATTTTATGTCCAGGCAATGTGTTCTACTTGGCACTGAATGTGACTCGGCTGCATCTATGATTTGGCAAGTGGGAAAGGCACAAGAATCCACATTTACCAATCCCTGAGTGGCCACAGGAAGGAGACGCTGTGCCTGGGAAAGATGGATCAGACAAATGGCTCCTCTCCAGGAGAGGAGACCAAATTGAGTTTCAACTTTTGTTCCTATGACAAGGCCCTGGTGGAAACATGGTTTCCCCACTGTGGGGGTGGGGAGATAGAAAGATCTCAGAACTGAAAGCTGAAATTGAAATGAAGTTATATGAATTCCATTGACATTTATCTATTCTTCTTCCCTTTCTTCCCCCTCCCCCCTACCACCAGCCAATCTCCACACAAAACATTTCTACAGACCAAGCCACCATCAGGATGTGACAAATCCCATTCCTTTCTTCCCTCCCACATTCCTGAACATAAATCCTGCCATTTTGAGTCCAGAGCTTTTCTGTCTAAATCTGCTTACACCATACTGGCCTTTCTTTCCTTTGAGATATTTTCCTCTACTTGTGCCAAAATCTTTTGTCTTTACCTCCCAGAGTTTATGATGCTTTCCCCACCACCATCCCCAATCTCTACAGCAAGGGCTTCCTTTGTTGAGGAACTCTAAACAGCCTCTAGTCTTCTAGAGTAGACACTGAGAAAGACCCCCCCTCCCCCCCCTTCCCCCCCTCCCCCCCCTTCCCCCCCATCTCCCCCCCCCCCCCCCCCCCCGTGACTGGGGATGGAGCTGAGTGAGAGAGTACTTGCCTGGGTTTAGTCCCTAGATTAAAAAGGAAAAGAAGTAGTCCTCCCAGTTTATAGGTCACATTCAAAGCCACCACATGTACACCCCATGGAGAGTCATACAACCCATAATTTAGAGTCTCTGAGACTCTCTGTCTCTCTCTCTCTCTGTCTCTCTCGCTGTCTCTCTCTGTCACACACACACACACACACACACACACACACACACACACGACAGTTAGAGACCATCAGAACCCAACACAAAGTTTAAAGTCTGACAAAACCAACAGGGTTCAGTCCTAGAAGCAAAGCCACCAAACAGGAATCTGGCATTTGACCTTATGCACTGTGGAACGTGTGGAATTGTTTGTGTCTTCTTAGCTTTGATTCTGGAATGGGGCCTGAAGCTAATGGTGTCACCTGATTCGTGTCACCAGATCCAGGGGTCAGAAAATCTTGGTCTCATCTAAGAAAGAATTCAAGGACAGTTTATTTATTGTATGTGTTTACCAAAACAAGGGCTTAAACTTAGGACCTTGGTGCTATCTCTTAATTTTTTTTCACTCAAAGCTGTCACCTACCACTTAAGCCACATCGCTACTTCCAGCTTTTAGATAAGAGTCTCACAGGTTGGCCTGCCTGTGCTGGCTTTGAACTAGGATCCTCAGATTTTAACCTCCTGAGTAGCTAGCATTACAGGGAACAAGTTTATGAAAGCAAAACAAAGTGAAAGCACAGCAACAGATGACTTACTTTCCAGATAGAAGGACAAACTGAACGCACTTCATTGGAGATCTCAAGACCTCAAGCTCTTGGGAACCTCACCAGGGAGGTGGCTGGCGCCAGAAAACTGGATTCCTATCTTTAACATCTGAGGTCTGCATCTCCAACTCCTCTCACATGTCAGGACAGGGAGTGCTTAGACTTGGATGATCAGGCTACAGGCTGCGGTGCTGAAGCTCAGCGAGGCCCTGCGGTATGTCATTCCACTCACATCAACAGTTGAGAATGTGATTTTATCAGCATCCCTGCTGTCAGGTTTCCTAACTCCCTACCCTTATACCTATATCCACAGTACAGCCTGAAAGGAAAATCCAACAGGAGTTGAAGGACTAGCAGGCAAGTGAAGCCTTCAGGGCGCACTGAAACAAATGGTGAGCACAGGCACTCAGTTGAAGTTTTACCAAAGTGTGTGTGTGTGTGTGTGTGTGTGTGTGTGTGTGTGTGTGTGCACGAACATGTACACACACCAGTCCTGGGGCTTGGAGTCAAGGCCTAGATGCCGTCCTCAAGCTCTTTGGCTCAAGGCTAGCATAGTACCAATTAAGCTACAGCTCCATTTCCAGGTTGTAGGTGGGGTTTGGGGTAATTAATTGGAAATGAGTCTTACAGACTTTCCCGCTGGGGCTTGATTTAAATTGTAATTCTCAGCTCTCAGCCTCCAGATTAGCTAAGATTACCAGCGTGAGCCACCTACGCAGAGCTAGCTATCAGACTTGAGATGCTAATAATGTACTCTTCCTTAATCTAGAAAATAGGTATCTGGGATTCATTGTGCTAGTATTAAAAACTATTTTTTTTTTTTGGCCAGTCCTGGGCTTGAGCTCAGGGCCTGAGCACTGTCCTTGGACTTTCTCAAGGACAGAGCTCTACCACTTGAGCCTCAGCACCACTACCAGCTTTTTTCTATGTATGTGGTACCTGGGTCTTCATGCACTATACAAATGGTTTTAGCTATTAAAATAAGTGTTAAACAATAAGGACAAAGTGACCAGTAGAACCAAGATAAAACCCAGGTCATTTTTGAAGAGCCTAGTGATAGAGTGCTTGCCTAGCATGCACAAAGCCCTGGGTTTGATTCCTCAATACCACACATACAGAAAATGCTGGCAGTAAAGTGCTCAAGTGCTGTGCTGTGCTCAAGTGGTAGAGTGTTAGCCCTGAGAAAGCCCAAGGACAGTGCCCAGGCGCTGGGTAAAAATCCCAGGACAGGCAAAAAAAAAAAGTGACAAGAGCCTGTTTGTAGGATGTTTCCTCATCAGGTGTGTGTCCTACTTCCTCTCTCTCTTCCCTTACGTACATTTTCAAGCCCTCCAATTCTTGCTGACTCCTAGCCAAAGGTAGGCAGGCAGCCTTGCATGAGAAACCCAAGTGGAGCAGCAGCTAGAGGAGGGGGAAGTAAAGTCACAGCTTCCATTGCAAAGCCCCTCCTCCGGAACCTGCACCAGACACCTTCCCGGTGACACAGGATGTGATTTCTTAACAAGGTCTTGCAAAACGTGATGTGAGATGTGTTCTCTCACCAGAAACAGCAAGACAAGCTTCTTGTCAATGCTGGCTTTGTGCCAAGCAGGGACCCGGCAGTGGGGCTAAGCATGGATACCTCCCATATATTTTCTGTCCCCTTATATTAATCATTCTAGCTGGGCCCTCAGGAGGACTGTGTCAAAAGTCCAGCACTATTAAAAGGATTTTGTTACACAGGACCATGCCATTTCAGATACTTCTGCTGCCTCTGCCCAATTCCATGCTTGCCAACAGTCCCAGTCCCAACACCAAAAATTCATAAACCAGGTTAGTAAATGGTTTATCCTTCAGTTAGAGAACCTTGCCTCACAAGCATTTGGCCCTGAGTTCAATACCCACTTGAAAAACAAATAGTATATAATCTGAAGGTAGAGACAGGATGGGGGAAATGGAGGAGCAGGATGGAAGGGGTGATACTGATTAAAAAGCATTGACTTATAGAATCCCTTTTACAACTACTTAATAGCAATATGTCTGTGAGTGTGTGTGTGTGTGTGTGTGTGTGTGTGTGTGTGTGTGTGTGTGTAAGAAAAAACAAATAACAAATAGCAGAGCACTGGTGGTTCACACCTGCAATCCTAGCTATTCAGATCTCAGACTGATATCTGAGGATCACTGTTCAAAACCAATACAGGCAAAAACTTTTTGCTTCAGAAAAAAAAAAGCAGGGCACGGATGACTCACACCTGTAATTCTACCTACTCAGGAGGCTGAGATCTAAGGATCACAGTTCAAAGCTAACCCAGGCACAAAAAGTCCATGAGACTCTTATCTCCAATTAATTGCCAGAAAATTGAAAGTGGCACTGTGGCTGAAGTGGTAGAGTGCTAGCCTTGAGTTGAAGAGCTTAGTGACAGTGCCCAGGCCCAGAGTTCAAGCCCCATGACTGCAAAAAACTAGAGCCAGGAATTGGTAGCTCATGCCTATAACCCTAGCTACCCAGAAGGCTGAGATCTGTGATTCAAAGCCAACCAGGGCAGGAAAGCCCATGAAACTCTTATTTGTAATTAACCACCAGAAAAGTAAAGCTGGGGTTCAAAGATATAGAGCACTATCCTTGAGCAAAAGAGTTCAGGGACAGTGCCTGGGTCCTGAGTTCAAGCTGAAGTCCAACCCAAAGAAAAAAAGAAAGCCAAAGTAGTAGATTGCCAGGCTTTCACATAAAACTAAGCACCTAAGCCCAGAGTCAACCCCCGATATCAGCAAAAAAATAAAAATAAATACAACCTGGCTGCCAAACAATTTCTACGAGACTCAGAAATCTCAAAACCATGTTAGAATCCCGGACAGGGAGTTTAGCCTAGTGGTAGAGTGCTTGCCTAGCATGCACGAAGACCCAGGTTGATTCCTCAGTACCACATATATAGAAAAAAGCTGGGAGTGGTGCTGTGGCTCAAGTGGTAGGGCTCTAGCCTTGAGAAAAGTCCAATGGCAGTGCTCAGGCCCTGAGTTCAAGATCTACAACTGGCAAAAAGAAAACCAACCATGGTAGAATCCAGAGACTCGACTTAAGGACATCTCTAGACCTGTTATTTCACTTTAGATCTCCTACATACAAACAAGTTAGTCCCATGATTCTTTTCATTCTCCACTCACCACTTGTGCTAGTAGTGACCCTGAGCAACCTGACCAAAACCTGGACAATCTGATGGGAGGGAGTGTGAAGAGTGACTTCCCTTTGTGACAAGTCACTAGAGGCCCAGAGCAGATAGGGATCATGAGCTACAATGATGGACTCAAGCTCCCATTCATTATCCTGGACCAGGAAGCCTCCCTTTAAGTTGTCAATCCCGTAAGGATGAGACTAGATTCAAGACTGAGTCCAAAACAGCTAGACTATGTCCTTGACTTTTATCCTCCCATATCTACAGACAGGTCTGGAGAAAAGAAAAGTCAGGAGCAGAGTGCCAAAAGGCAGTCTTAAAGTGACTCACTCGTTTATTCATTTATTCCTGTCCAATCATCCAAGGCAGGTAAACATCCGGAGCTGGCTTAATGTAAACATGACATGAAGACAGGTCACACCTGGAATACTAGCTGTCCTGGAGGTTGTTAGTGGAGAATCCTAGTTTAAACCCAGCCCTGGAAGACAAATCCAAGAGACATTTATCTCTAATCAGCCAAAGCCAGAAGTGTAGTTGAAATGGTAGAGAGCCAGACTTGAACACAGAAGCTAAGGAGAGAACGAGGCCCTGAGTTCAAGCTCCAATACTGACACACAGAAAAGAACAGAAGTGAAGACCAATAGCATTTAACTATCAGTTGCAGGATAGGATAATAAGAAAGAAGGGAGTCAAAAGGAATTTTCAGTATAGAGACTCCCTTCTTGACTACTTGTTTGGTAAACATGACATTTGAAATATGATGTAAAAATCAAAGTTAATAAATTCTTTAATAAAAAATAAATAATTTCTTTAATTAAAAAAAGGAATTTTCAGCCCTTAGCTTAGACAAAAGACTTAAGAAGGGGAGACAAATGGTTTAGGGAGGGAAGATGTTTGCCTAAATGTTGGGATCATAGTGAGATTGTACCCATGGGCTTTGGAAAATATAGCTAGCCTAAATAAATAAATAAATAAAACCCAGCCCCAGTACTAAAGACTGTGAGACTCTTCTCTCCAATTAACTACCAGAAAACTGGAAGCAGTGCTGTGGCTGAAGTGGTAGAGTGCTAGCCTTGAGCTGAAAAGCCCAGGGACAGTGCCCAGACCCAGAGTTTAAGCTCCATGATACCCCTGCCCCCCCACACAAAATGCATAGTATATCTGCACTATTTTATTTAGTGCTCATTAAGATTTTATGGAGGAATGATTATGTGTTTCTTGGCTAGCTAGTTTTGTTTTTTTTTTTCTCCAGTGGTGGGGCTTAAAGTGTGGGCCTAGACATTATCCCTGAGCTCTTCAGCTCAAGGCTACTGCCCTACCTCTTGAGCCACAGCCCTATTTCCCATTTTCTAGTGATTAATTGGAGATAAGAGTCTCAGGTTCTTTAGTGCCCAGGCTGGCTTTGAACCGGGATCCTCAGATTTCAGCCTCCTGAGTAGCTAAGATTACAGGTGTGAGCCACCATGCTGGGCTAGTACAGTACCTTTTTTGTTGGGCATCTATAATCATAGCTACTCAGAAGCTGAGATCTATCAAAAACAAACAACCAAAAAAAAAAGCCAGAAGTGGATCTGTGGGTCAAGAGGGGTAGAGTGCTAGCTTTGTTCAAAAGAAGCCTGGTGTCAATACCCAGGTCCTGCATTCAATCCCCAGGACTGGCAAGAGAAAAAAAATCACTTTTTTTTCACAGTGTCTGGGCACATGGTAATTTTTCAATTATCAGCAAGCAATGATTATTTAATATCTATTGGTTAGGAAGTGGAGGCATGGTTCAAGTGGTAGAGTACCTATACTGAGTAAAATTCCAAATGAAAAGCCCTGAATTCAACCCCATTACAGGCATAACAACATTAAAATTTTTAAAAGTACAAATAACATCTAATGGTTAATACCATGGGAAATGCAATATATATATATATATATATATATATATATATGGAATGACAGAGACCCTCCTTGTAAATCTGACTTGGGGAGTAAAATGACAATTTCACAAACCTAGGGAAGAAGCAGTTAATCTTTTGGTCCCTTTCCACAATGCTGCTTCCCCTTGTCTAAAAGTATTCTAATATCCTCTACCTTTTCTTTGCTCTCTCTCCCTCTCTAGCTCCCTCTCCAAAATTTGATGGTTCAGGGGCTGGGAGTTTGTCCTAGTGGTAGTGTGCTTGCCTAGCATGCACAAAGATGGGGGTTCAATTCCTTGGTACCACATACATAGAAAAAGCCAGAAGTGGTGCTGTGGCTCAAGAGAGCTCTAGTCTTGAGAAAGCCCTAATACAGTGCTCGGGCCCTGAGTTCAAATCCCAGGACTGGCAAAACAAACAAACAAAATCTGATGATTCAGATTTGATCATTATATATTGCATGCATCCATCAACTTCCAGTACTGTACCCAGTTTTAACATGCACAAATACTACATTTAGAATGTAGAAGGCCGTGAACAGGGACACTAAGCCGATGTGGATCATGGGATTGGTGCTAGTTTGCTCATGACCTTGAAGCCTCAGATAAAGAGGGTCATTTATGCAAGAGAATAGTTTCAAAACCCCATCCTCATCTGATGCTTAATGACTGAAATAAAAGTGTTCCCCAAATCCAGGAACTCTTGCCCTTTTCTAAAGGATCTCCTAACGGGATAAATTTGTGACAGATTGGGAAGACAGAGACTAGACATTGGGAGGTGGGGGGGGGCTGGGAGAGAAGAAAGGAGAGAGAGGGAGGCTCTAGGATTTCTTCATTGAAGACTCATTCAGCAGCTATCTGGAAACCTCATACCAAGAACCGGCCTTCCTAGATAGCTAATTACTGATAACCACAACCTCAATGAAGTTCAGGCCGCACCGTATTCCTATTTATACCGCTTTGTACACTTTCCACTTTAGGATGTGTCATCTTCTTAGAACTGGAGAAGACCTTACCTAATCAGACTACAGTTCATGGAAGAGGAAGTGGATATCTTCAAGTAGGTCTTGCCTTTTATTCTCTTGTATTTAACTAGATGCATGTTTCTAAATCCTCTGATTCAGCTGCCCATGCACAGGGACCCTCAAATAGAGTGATCTCTTCGCACTCACCCTACAGGAAGTTGTACACACTTCTCATCTTCACGTTCTCCATTCACATTTTCTTTTTTTTTCATATGTTTTTTATTGTAATTAATAGAAGGGTTACATTATATTCACCAGATAGAAGATGCATTACTTCACATACATTGATACCCTTTCTCATGTCTTGGGCCCTATTTCCCTCCCCCCACCCCCTCCATTCACAGTTTCTAAATTTCATTTGCATAGCCCATGACTTTTATGTGAGGGGCCCAACCCAAAGATGGATACATGGAACCATTCGTTATATCATCAGGTAACTTGACTGCTTGATTCCTGCTTACTAACACGTGGGAATGTGTACTAGGGACAGGTCTGCTGGGCCACAGTGACACAAGTGCTTTGTTCTTATGCCTTGAGAGATTAGACATTAAACTATCCCATTGGTGTCACTTCGGGGGGACTTGTCTCTTAACCTTGTACATGCTGGGCGAGTACTCTATCACTGAGTTACATCCACAGACCATTTTTAGAGGACTTTTAAGAGATATGGGTAAATATGTTCATCTAGTCTTCCATTTTGTCTTTCCTTCTCTTCTCCTTTCCTTCCTCTCCCTCTCTCTCTCTCTCTCTCTCTCTCTCTCTCTCTCTCTCTCTCTCTCTCTCTCTCTCTCTCTCTTCTTTCTTTCACATCTCAATGCCAGTCTGAGCTTCTGTCATATAGCTCAGAGTATTTTTATTGGCGCTATTTCTCAGTCCCAGGTTGCTACACCACTCTATATGGTAGCTTTGGATCCTCAGGTTTGACATTCTGAAATGCTCCTCTTTTCCCAAGAATGAGCCACTTATTTGGGAGCTAGGTCTCATAGATACTTGGTATTTCTCTTTCATGCAAGTGTAGACCCGGTCTTTTCTCAATCCAGATGTTTTTCAAGGAATCTGGTAACGGCTGCCTCTTTCCTGTGGGACCAGTAGTTTCAGCCCCCGCATCTTTCTGGGCTCCTGTGGCTTCAGCTCCTACAACATGAAAAGTGTAAATATCTCTGAGTTTTCTGATCATTTCTATTCTTTAGAGATTTCTGTTTCTCTCTCTTGCATTTGGCCTTACGCAGTTATTTTATTTTACTGTGTTGGTACTGGAACTTGAACCTAGCACCTCATGCTCTTACTTGGCTTTCTCATTCAAGGATGGCACTCTACCACTTGAGTCACTCCTCCACTTAAAGCTTTTTGCCAGTTAATCAGAGATATGATTTTTTAGGTGTGTCTACTAAAGCTCATTTCAAACTTCAGCTATCAAGTCTCAGCATCTTGAGTAGCTTTGATAACAGGCATGACCTACCAGCTTCTAGCTATGCTATCTAGCATTTTTAGGTAGGATGTGTGCGTGCGTGTGTGTATATCTCCTTACTTCAACATCATGAAAAAAATCAGTGAAAATTCAAATTGTAGATACATAAAAATCATAGTTTGCAGGCAGGGTGGCTCATTCCTGTAATCCTAGCTACTCAGGAGGCTGAGATCTAAAGATCACAGTTCAAAGCCAGCTCGGACACTAAAAATTCCAGGCACTAAAAAGTCCATGAGATTCTTATCTCTAATTAATCACCAGAAAACCAGAAATGGTACTGTGACCCAAGGAGAAGGGCGGTAGCCTTGAGCTGAAGAGCCCAGGCCCAGAGTTCAAGTCCCAAGACTGACAAAAACATAACAACAGCAACAAGCATAGTTCCCGTTCTTCATTTCCTTTCCTTAACAATTTTAAACTTAAAATGTCAAGCTGGGTGCTGGGGGTGAAAATCAGTGATACAGCACTTTTCTAGCCCATGCAAGGCCCAGGTCCAAATCTCCAGCACTGAAGAAGTCCACCCAGAGAATATGTTGCCAACTTTCTATGACTCTCAGCATGTACATATATGTTGTATATGCATGTGTGTGTGCTAGGGATGAAAAACCCATGTTGTCCCAGAATTACCACCTTTTCTTTTAGTCAGGCTCAAAGCAAGGGTCTAGAAGAAGTCAGAAGGTAAATGGGAAGGGACCTCTGAAGAAATCCAGCCATTTCCGATGTGAGAAGAAAGCGTGTTGCCAAATAGAAACATTGCTCAACAGAACACACCTCTGCCATGGTTCCCATTCTGTAAACAACAGGCATCTTCCTGAAAGAGCTGGCTCTGCTCCCACTTTGAAACAAATCTAGACCTCCTAATGAGATCCAGGCTGCCGACTGACCTGCCTCCTTGGGTCCTCATTTAATTTAATCCTCCTTGATGTAGTCCGAGCCTTACTTTTCCCTTGTCCACAGGTACAAGGACCCAGAGAAAGGTTAAATGTTCCATCCTTGATCAATATGTGTGTATAAATTATTTATATATACATATATATATAATATACATATAAGAAAAACTAGGATTTTAACTCAGAGCCTTGCATTTTCTAGACAGGTGCTCTACCATTTGAGCTATGCCCCCAACGAGAATGTAAGATTTTTAAAGTAGGCTGTCTGGGTCCAAGCCTAGTCTTTTTTTTTTTTTTGGCCAGTCCTGAGGCTTGAACTCAAGGCTTGAGCACTGCCTTTGGGCTTTCTCAAGGCTAGCGCCCTACCACTTAAGCCACAGCACCAGTTCTGGCTTTTCTGCAAATGTGGTATGATGGAATCAAACTCAGGGCTTTGTCCATGCAACCATTAGGCCATACTCCAGTCCCTAACATCATCTTTAGTAAAAGCTGAGAAGACCCACACAGGATACAGGTGTCTTTCCTTAGAGGCACAGTGGTCCAGCCAGATGTCAGATCAGCTGGGACTTGGCCAAAAGAGAAATAAAAAGGGGAACCCATGAGTGCCACAATGGCCTACCTACTGATTTCTAGGTCCTACTTCTCACTCTCTTGCCTCAAGAAGTCTGTGCCCTCCTCTCCCTCCCTTCCTCTCCCTTCTCCCCCTCCTCCCCCTTCCTCCTCCTACATTCCTTCTTGCCCAGGAAGCAGGTGGATAAGGAACCCTCCCAGTTGAGAGTCCTGGTTGGAGCTTATACCTACCTTCAGTAGTCGAGGCCTTCTGTACATTCCCTGGTGCCTTACTCTCACATTCACATTCAAGTAAACTTTGCCTCTCTTCCCACTTTTTCTGACTCCTAATTCTTTATTTGGTAGAGAGACCCTTAGATAGAATCATAGTGAATGAAAAAAAAGAAAACCTTGGGGGTCGGGAGTTCAGCCTAGTGGTAGAGTGCTTTGCTAGCATGCACAAAGACCTAGGTTCAATTCGTCAGTACCACGTATATAGAAAAAAGCCAGAAGTGGTGCTGAGGCTCAAGTGGCAGAGTGCTAGCCTTGAGCAAAAAGTGTCCAAGGACATTGCCCAGGCCCTGAGTTCAAGCCCCAAGACAGGAAGAAGAAGAAGAAGAAGAAGAAGAAGAAGAAGAAGAAGAAGAAGAAGAAGAAGAAGAAGAAGAAGAAGAAGAAGAAGAAGAAGGAGAAGAAGAAGAAGAAGAAATGCTTATACACAATGGAATTCTATGCTGCCATCAGAAAGAAGACAATGTCCCATTTGTGAGGAAATGGAAAGACTTGGAAAAAAATCATATTAAGAGAAGTAAGCCAAACCCAAAGGAACATAGGCTCCATGGTTTCCCTCATTTGTAATAATTAGTACACATCTAGGATTCTCCTAGCAGAGACTCACAATAGCTCAAAAGCTATGTACATATGGTCGTATAGGATGAGACTAAATGAAATAAACTCTAGGATATAGAAACAAGAAGTTTATCTTTGTGGTTGTTCTTCTTAATGTACTATATGAAGTTATTTCTTTTTTTTTTTACCTTATGGTTAGTCTCATGTGGTTACTGTAGCTGACTTTGTTACGTGGTGTATTGTATATATGTTTGTTTATTTGAAAAGGGAAGGGGGAAAACAAGATGATTGGGAGGGGGATGAGGGAAGAGAAAGGAGAACAAAAACATGAGAAGGACTATCAATATTCAAGAAGTTATGAACCCATTACCTGACAAACGTAACTGTAACCCCTCTACTCATTACCCCAACAATAAAATACAATTTTTAAAAAGTGCCAACATGGACCACGTGTTATCTACCATATGTTATATCTGGTTGTGTGTGGTTTTTTTTATCTCTTTTACTTTATAATTCTCTGATGGAAAACCCCTTTCTTGACTCATCTTTTACAACCTTAGGAAGCAAGGCACAGGCATTAACAGAAAGTCAATCCTGACTCAAATGGAAAGACTGAGAAATTTCATGCAGATGATAGCATTTCTTTTACTCCATAAACTTTTCTTATCTTTCCACTCCAGCCAGCATCAGCTGATTTTTTTATATCATTTTTACCATTTGCTAAGGCAAATCAGTCTATCCTTGGTTAGTGTTCCTTGGTTAGTAAATCTTGGATCTAGTCCTTCTGTGCATTTACCATATAGCAGACAGAGAAATTTGAATTCCTTTTTTGGAGGATTTTTTTTCTGAGCCATTTAAGTTCACTTTAATTATTTCAGATGTCTACTGTTTGCCTGACAGGGAAATTTGAACTGTGTCACTTCGTGGGAGAATTGGCAGAGAGGAGATGCAAAGTGTATAGAAAAATCTTGGTGTTTCTGTTTAGGAAGGTCTCCATTGTGATTTGCATGAGAATGAAGTTTATCTTGAAAGGAGTGACATTGACCAGGAAGCATTGTACTGGTGAGCTAACTTCTAGGATTGTAACCCCATTGGTACAACTACTTAATAATAAGGAAGGAAGGACCAGGCACACCTAGTGCCAGTGGCTCACGCCTGTAATCCTAGCTGTTCAGGAGGCTAAGATCTGAGGATTGCAGTTCAAAGCAAGCTTGGGCACTGAGACTCTTATCTCCAACTAACCTCTAGAAAACTGGAATTGGCGCTGTGGCTCAAGAAGTAAGGCAGTAGCCTTGAGCTGAAGAGTTCTGGGTTAGCACCCAGGTCCAGAGTTCAAGCCCCACAACCAACCGACAAAAAAAAAAAAAAAAAAAGGAGGAAGAGAAGAGAGAAAAAAGGAAAGAGAAAGAGAGGGGAAGGGAGAGGGAGAGGGACAGAGGGGGAGAGAGAAGAAAGAAATGGGGAGAATTCTAGCCAACTGGTCTAGAAGAATAAAAAAACGACAAAAGAATGTTTATCTAAGAGTACAATCTGAATTAATGTAGTGGATTTTATGTGTTATTTTGACCATATCTATTAGTCGAGGATGACTGACTGCAAAAGTCTGATCTGCTGCAATTGTCCTATTGGAAATTAACCCAAAATACTTCTTACAAGACTCTTGGTTCAGATAGCCTCCAGCAAATAAACTCCTAAAGACATCCCTGGCCAAAACTTAATCTGCAATTAAGATAATTGCTGCTGTTGGAATTGTTAAAGATAATTCACTCCATTTTTTGCTCTTCTTTAGTTATTTTATGTGTTCATAAGTAGAAATCCCTAGTACACATAATTTATTTTGGGATGTGGGGGTGAAGGAGACTTGAACTCAGGGCCTCACAATCTGGCTCAGCTTTTTTTTCTCATAGCAAGCTGATGTTCTTCCACTTAAACTATGCTTCCAGTTCCAGCTTTCTGCTGGTTAAATGGAAAGTAAGAGTCTCCAGGATTTGTCTGCCTAGGCTGGCTCAAAACTGTGTTTCTCAGTTCTCAGCCTCCTTTATAGGTTATAGATTATAGGCATGAGCATGACTAATTTAAGCTTTGTGTGTGTGTGTGTGTGAGTACATGCATGTGTGCATGCCATATATATATGTGTGTGATTCTTTACACTGAGAATTTAAGTACATTTATAGGAGAATAAGGACAGTTTGATCATCCTGATACAATGCTGTCCATCATAAGTATTCTCTAAAAATGCTGTATGCAGAGGAAATCATTGAATTGTATAGTCTTTTGCTAAATTGTTTTGCAAATCCTAACCTAAGGCTAAGTCTTTTGTCATCGAATTTCTGATCCTTCGTTTACAGACAAACCATGGGAAATAACTATAGCAATGGTATTAGAGTTTGAATTCAAGATCTAGGTAGGCACTGTCCCTTAGCTTGTTCTTTAAAAGCTGGCCTTCTACCACTTGAGCCACAGCTCCACTTCCAGCTTTTTGGTGGTTAATTGGAGATAGTCTCATAAACGTGGAACCAGGAGTTTAGCCTAGTGGTAGAGTGCTTGTCTAGCATGCACAAGGACTCAGGTAGGATTCCTCGGTACCATATATACAGAAACAAAAAAGCCAGAAGTGGTAACGTGGCTCAAGTGGTAGAGTTCTAGTCTTGAGAAAGCCCATGGATAGTGCTCAGGCCCTGAGCTCAAGGCCCAGGACTGGCTGGCTTCGAATTGTGATCCTGAGATTTTAGCCTCTTAAGTAGCCAGGATTATAGTCATGAGACACCAGGGCTTCACATTCAGTTCCTTTTAAAATATTTTCTCTTGTTGCTTTTGTTCTGTAAAATCTATTCTTTAAAATCACGACTTTAAATAAGAAAACCTGAGTAGTATTTTGTTGTTGTTGTTGTTGTTGTTGTTGTTGGCCATGGGGCTTGAACTCCTGGCGGGATACTGTCCCTGACCTCTTTCATTCAAGGCTAGTGCTCTACCACTTCCAGCCACAGTGCTACTTCCAGTTTTTTTCTGGTGGCTAATTAGAGATATGATTCTCATGGACTTTCCTGCCCCATCTGGCTTTGAACTGTGATTCTCAGCTCTCAGCCACCTTAATAGCAGAGCCCTCCATTTACAGTTAAGTAAATTGAAATCTTCCTGGATGGACATAAATGCACAGAATAAAAGTTATGTCTGGGAGCCTTTTGGCTGGAACCGCTATCTTCCAGTAATTTGCCAAAATGACCAACACAAAGGGGAAAAGGAGAAGTACCCGGTACATGTTCTCTAGGCCCTTCAGGAAGCATGGAGTTGTTCCTTTGGCCACATATATGAGAATCTACAAGAAGGGTGATATTATAGACATCAAGAGAATGGGTACAGTTCAAAAAGGAATGCCCCATACATGTTATCATGGCAAAACTGGAAGGGTCTACAATGTTACTCAGCATGCTGTTGGCATTGTTGTGAACAAACAAGTTAAGGGCAAAATACTTGCTAAGAGGATTAATGTGCATATTGAGCATACTAAGCACTCTAAGAGCCAAGAGAGCTTCCTGAAATGGGTGAAGGAAAATGACCAGAAAAAGGAAGTCAAAGAGGAAAGAACATGGCTGGGTTCAACTGAAGCACCAGCCTGCTCCACCCAGAGAAGCACACTTTGTGAGAACCAATGGGAAGGAGCCTGAGCTATTGGACACTATCCTCTATGAATTCATAAAAGAATTAAAAATAAATAAATAGGGGCCAGGAGTTTGGCCTGGTGATAGAGTGCTTGCCTAGCATGCATGAAGACCCGGGTTCGATTCCTTGGTACCACATACGTAGAAAAAAGCTGGAAGTGGTGCTGAGGCTCAAGGCTAGCTGAGCTCAAGCCCAGGACTGGCAAATAAATAAATAAATAAATAAGGATCTCTGGACTATAAAAATAAAAAAAAAACTTACGTCTGGGGCAGGGAGTGTGGCCTAGTGGTAGAGTGCTTGCCTAGCATGCACAAAGTCCTGGGTTGGATTCCATGGTATCACATACACAGAAAAAGCTAGAAGTAGCATTGTGGCTCAAGTGGTAGAGTGTTAGCCTTGAAATATCAAGACCCTGAGAAAAAAAAGGAAAAAGAAGATGCATTGTATTTATAAACTGGCATGTTGAATCAAAATCTCTTGTACAACTGTTTAAAGATAATAAAAACTTGGAACCAGGAATATGGCCTAGTGGTAGAGTGTTGCCTAACGTGCACTGGCAAAAAAATAAAAAAACATTTTTTTTGCAAGTCCTAGGACTTGAACTTAGGGCCTAAGCACTGCTCTTGGGCTTTCTCAAGGCAAGAGCTCTACCACTTGAGCCACAGCACCACTTCCAGCTTTTTTTTTCTATGTATGTGGTACCAAGGAATTGAACCTGGGTCTTTGTGCATTCCAGAAAAGCACTCTACCACTAGGCCAAACTCCCAGCACAATAAAAACAGTTTTAAAAAAAAAAGATTGAAGGGGCTGGGAGTTTGGCCTAGTGGTAGAGTGTTTGTCTAGCATGCACAAAGACCCAGGTTCGATTCCTCAGTACCACATACATAGAAAAAAGCCGGAAGTGGTGCTGAGGCTCAAGAGGTAGAGTGCTAGCCTTGAGAAAGTCCAAGGAAAGTGCTCAGACCCTGAGCCCAAGCCCAGGACTACTGGCAAAAAAAAAAGATTGAAGTACATCATATGCATGTATGAAAAGAGAGAAATGAAATCTACTGAAATACTTCTAGAAAAAAGAAAATAGGGGGAATAAATTTAATTATATATATTATATGTGTGCATGGAAGTGTCACATGAAAACTACTTGTGAGATTGATTTGAATATATGGAAATCTAACAGTGAAATTCCCCTCTATAGAACTGATGTAAGCTAATTTAAAAATGTTTGGAAAAAGAAATTGAAAAATATAATAGGGAAAAGGGGGTTTTTTAATTTAAAAAATAACACCCCATGTACAACTAAGTCATGCTAATAAAAAATTTTTAATGGCCCTTTTTCCCATAAACTAATCCTTCTCTGTTTTCCTTTAATCTGGTTCACTTTTTGAGCATAAGCAATCAAAGGAATTCTGATGTCTTCAGTACTGACTTGCAACATTTTTACACAGCTAAAAATGAAATAAAAATAAACCATATAGGCATACTTGGTGAGTAAAATATGGAGAGTGAACAGGTCAGAAAAGATAGGTGCTTTGAGTAGATGAGGTGAAATTAGCTTTTTAACACAATTCAAATAAATGTTTACTGAGAGCCTTTATTGAGTTCCAAGAATGTATCAGACACCATGAATAAATAAAACAGTGAGCTCCTACTTTCATGGGAGAAAATCAGATGTGGAAATAGCCGGTTTTGAGGAAGCTTCTGGGGAGGCGAGAATGAGCTATTGGCTTCAGGGATCCAGTGAAGATGTTCAAATGGAGACTCTCAGCAGGACCCTTCCTTTTATAAATGGACAAAGGGAACTTCCTCAGCCTGGGATGCAAGGTTGATCATGAGACTGGGTCTCCAGAGATGATTCGAGCAAGGGCAAAATCCCAAAGACACACTCACCTACATAGAAATGCTTTGAGGAAAGAGCTATACCATTCTACTTCAGCAACAGCTAGGCGTACTACACACATCGCTTGCTGTATGTCACATACCCCAAGCCACTCACACAGGGACACACATGGAACAAAAATTTTATTGGAGAAGAACTGTCTGTTCAGCTGATTGACAGCTGGTGTTAACAATATGGCCGCTGCTCCAAGTCAGATTAGAAGCACTAGGAAGACAAGGGCTAAAGCTGCTGGCCTCATTTGACCTATGGCTAGCACAGACATAACACTCACAGCGTCATCCTGTCTGTGATGCTGAGCATGGGGCTAAGGGATTCTCAAAGGGTATGGCTTCCCAAACACCCTTTGTCCACTACAATATCTAAAGAAAGATGCTTTCCAGCTCCAATACACAGCTACCTCATGGCTTGATCTCGCAGTAGCAGTTGGTCTGGTGCCTCCAGCACACACGGTGATGTTTGATGCACAAGCTCAGATCACTGTAGCTAGAACCTGACTAGAACAGGATCCACAGTGGCAGGGAGGTCTGGAGAGGGTCAACAGCAAAGTCCAGTCCCTAAAGGATACCATGGCAGTCCCAGACTTTACATGTTAGATTCAAGCTACAGTAGAAGCATCCTGTTTGCCCAGTTGGGAGGTCAACATGCCCGACTTCAGTAGAAATGATGGCATTGTAGTTCAGGGAAGTGGGATGCCAGGCACAGGAAGTCCCTCAGCACTTCCTCAGAAGGTAGGTGTGAGCCCAAGAACTCCAGTCCCCAACTTCCCCCAAATCCAGATAGCATCTTGCCAAGAACAGACTTACTTCACACACATGCAATCTTGAGGTGATGTTATTCTTTCCGTAGAAGGTGGTTGTTTTTTTTTTTTTCATTTGGTGGTGCTTTTCAGAGGTTTGAGGGGACAGTGATGGAGGAAGTAGTGTAAGATGGAATACGATGACGTGTTAAGAACTCCTTGCTGATCAGGCCGTGGGTGGCAAGGATCTTGAGGAATCCATTGCGGAAATTTTGGCCAATGAAGGCATAGATGATGGGATTGAGGCAGCTGTGGAAGAAACCTAGAATCTCGGTGGCATCCATGGCCCTGTCAATGTCATAGCGGCGCTCACAGGTCTCTTTAATCACATGGGTCCTCATGAGGGTATCTGCCAACAGGACCAGGTTGTAGGGCAGCCAGCAGAGCAGGAAGACAAGCACCACCGTAAAGATAACCCGCATGGCGCGGTGCTTCTGCCCCATGTGGGCCTTAAACAGCGTGCGTATTGTGAATCCATAGCAGAACAGCATGACCAGCAGGGGCAGGAGGAAGCCGAAGGTATGGGGCAGGATACGTAAGATCATTCGCCAGGTGGCTGTATTATTGCCCAGGACTTCATAACAGACTAGGTTTAAACTATTTGTACTGTAGGCCTCACGGAAGATGAAGAAGGGCAGGGACAGAACGAAAGACAGTCCCCAGATGCCCAGACATATGAATTTAACCAAGTGACGCTTCTGAGTCATTGTGCGTGTGGCATGGACGATGGCCAAGTAGCGGTCCATGCTAATGCAAGCCAAGAGCAGGATACCACTGTAGAAGTTGACTTCCTTCAACAGGGATATCACCTTGCACAGGGGGGTGCCAAAAATCCAGCCTTTTTCCCTGGCAACTGCCCAGATAGGCAAGGTCAGGGCAAAGAGCAAGTCTGCTATGGCCAGATTCAGCAGGTAGACATCGGTGACCGAGCGGCTCACCCAACTGTGTATGATGACCAGAATCACTAAGGAGTTTCCCAGAAGGCTTAGCAGGAACACCAGGGAATAGATGACAACTACCACGTGCTTGTTGACTGTCTGGGAATCTATTATACACGGACTGAAAGCATTTCCCGTAGGCAGTGTGTCGGTGAAATTTTCAAAGTCAAGATCAAAATCAAAATCATCATTGGTAAAGATGAACTCCTTACTTTGGGCCATAGTGAGATCTAGTTGGAAGATCTGAAAGGAGGGGAAAATGTGATTTAGTTAGTGGGGTAGCAATTGCTTCTCTGTTGCATTAGCAACTGGAGATAACACACACACACACACACACACACACACACACACACACACCCTCACTTGAGCTTCTTTAGAAGTTGATTTACTGGTGTTAATCAACCTTCCAAAAGCAAAGACCCAGCCTAAGTATGGGTTAAGAAGACATCTTTCTTTTCCTTTGGTTAGCCCAGCTCTACCCTAGCCCTTTCTCTTCTTGCTCTAGCCATGCCAGACATTCGTGTGGAAGGACCAGACTGGTCTTATACATTTAGGGCAGGGCCAGTAGACAGAAAAGTGACAAGAGAAAAGCTTCTCTCAGCCATCCTTTTCTACTTCACTATGCCTATGTACTCCCTGAATCTTAATTACTCTTAAAAGCTAGGAAAGCTAGGAGCTGGTGGCTCAAGTAGTAGAGCAACCGCTGTGAATTTAAAAACCAAGCAATAGTTCAAAGCCCTTATTTCAAGTGCCAGTGCCAGCACAGAGAAAGATCTAGTGAGAGAAGGAATTACACTAAACTTCATGGTGCTCCTTGACTTGCGATGGAGCCCATAGAGACAGTATTATAGTCAGTACACCGAGCCTATATCATAGCTTAGCCTAGCCTACTGTAAATGTGCTCAGAACATTATATTACTTGGCCAGGCACCAGTGACTCACACTTGTAATCGTACTGCTCAGGAGGCTGAGAGCTGAGAATCACAGTTAGAAACGCAGGAAAAACAGTGAGATGCTTATCTCCAATAATCACCAAAAAGCCAGAAGTAGAGGTATGTCTCTAGTGATGGAGTACTAGCCTTGAACGAAAAGCTAAGGTGACCAAGCCCTGAGTTCAAGCCTCAGTACCAGCATACACACACACACACACACACACACACACACACACACACACACACACAAAATAAAAAATTGACTGGGAGTTTGGCTTAGTGGTAGAGTACTTGTCTAGTACACATGAAGACCCAGATTCAATTCCTTGGTACCGCATGCATAGAAAAAGCTAGTAGTGGTGCTATGGCTCAAATGATAGAACTCTAGCTTTGAGAAAGCCCAAGGTTAGTGCTCAGGCCCCAAGTTCAAGCCCCAGTTCTGACAAAATAAATGTTATGCTACTTAACAGTTGGCAAAAGACCTTCAGCAGAAAGGCTATTTCTAATAAAGTAAATAACTCCTGTTATTTATTTGAATAAAATTATTTGAATAAACAATTATAAATTCAAATAAAATTATTTACTCAAATTATTCAAGTTATTATTTTAATTACTCAAATGTTTAAATTGTGCGTTTAAATTATTTAAACTGGGTGCCTGTGGCTCATGCCTGTAGCCTAGCTATTCAGGAAGCTAAGATCTAAGGATCTGGATTCAAACTTAGCCTGGGCAGGAACATTTGTGAGATCCTTATCTCCAATTAACCTCCAGAAAACCAGAAGTGGAGTTATGGCTCAAAGTAGTAGAGCACCAGCCTTGAGTGAAAGAGCTCAGGGACAGTGCCCAAGCCCTAAGTTCAAACCCCACAACCAACAACAAAAATTTAATTGTATGAATGGCTTACCTAAATGTATTTATTGGGCTGGGTGTGGTGGCTCACGCCTGTACTACTCCTAGCCACTCAGGAGGCTGAGATTTGATAATCAAGGACAAAGCCAGCCCAGGCACTAAAGTCCATGAGACTCTTATATACACTTAACCACAGAAATCCAGAAGTGGTGCTGTGATTCAAGGTGTAGGATGGTAGCCTTGAGCTAAAGAGCTCGGGAACAACAACTAGGTCTGGAGTTCAAGTCCCACATTCGACAAAAAAAATTACATATATATTGGGCCAAGAGTGTGGCCTAGTGGTAGAGTGCTCACCTAGCATGAATGAAGCCCTGGGTTTGAGTCCTCAGTACCACATAGACAGAAAAACCAGAATGGTGTTGTGGCTTAAGTGGCAGAGTGTTAGCCTTGAGCAAGAAAGTGCCCAAAGACAGTACCCAGGCCCTGAGTTCAAGCCTCAGAACTGGCAAAATATATTTATTTATTTGAATAGCTCGTGTACTTAATTTATTGACTACTATAATGGAAATGAAAAACAGAATGGTCAAATGGGTATTCTTTCACACCATTGTGAGACCAAGGTTATCAGCTGTCTCATCAGAAGAAAGTTTAAGCATCAGAGAGGACAAGTCTCCATTTGGGTTGCTGAGATTCCTTCTAAACATCTGCAGATTCATCTAGTAGTTTTTAAATCTTTATTATTAGTAGTTACTACTACCACTATCATTATTATTACCATTATCACTATTACGAATACTTAATAGAAACAGAGCCTTCCTAGAAGCCCAATATATGAAATAGACCAAGGCTGAGCTGCTTTTCTTCTCCCAGACATCCCCTGATGACCCTCTTCTGGACCCCCAGGGCTGTCCAGAGAACAGTCTTTGAAAGCAGCCTTTGGAAGCTGCCAGGTATCCAGGCATCCATGCCTCCTGTGTGGTCTTGACTGGGACCTTTTGTCTCTAGAGATTTCCATTTGCCCATCTGCAAATTAAGGGACATAGCGAATCTCCCCTTTACTTCCCAATCTGCAATTCCATAAGTCCATTCACATCCACACATTTGAGGATCTGCCCTCCCTGCCCATGATTGCATTCTGACAGAAAACCACATTTTAGGGAAAAGCACCAAATTCAAGAGTTGTCCATCTCTGTCCACCAGAGAAAGCGGGGGGTGGGGGGTGGGGAAGGCTAGGCCCCAGTGGCTTACATCTATAATCCTAGCTACTCAGGAGGCTGATATCTAAGGATTGAGGTTCAAAGCCAGCCCTGGCAGGAAAGTCTTGGAGATTTTTCTATCCAATGAACCACCAAAAAGCCAGAAACAATGGTTCTAGAACTATAGTTCAAGTGGTAGAACACTAGCCTTGAGCTAAAACTCTTCAGAGACAATGCTCACCCCCCCATTTCAAGCCCCAGGACACACATGCATGAATGCACGCACACACACACACACACACACACACACACACACACACACACACACACACACGGAAAAGGGATGAAAAGGTTGTGACCTCTCTGTCATCTGCCCTAAGCATCAAGATCAGAGTTGAATACATGGTCCCAGGGAGGAGATGGAATCCCAGGGTCCAGGGCTGGGAATGTGGCTTATTGGTAGAGTGCTTGGCAAGAATGCAGGAAACCCTGGGTTCGATTCCTCAGTACCACATAAACAGAAAATGCCAGAAGTGGTCCTGTGGCTCAGGTGGTATAGGACTAGAGCGCTAGCCCTGAGCAAAAAAAGAAGCTCAGAGACAGTGCCCAGTCTCTGAGTTCAAGCTCCAGACTGCCCCTCCCCACAAACAAGAAACCCAGGTCCTAGAGAAATGAATGCATTTTCCAAAATCAAGGTCAATCCATCTTTCCTTCCTCCCTCCAAAGAAAGTCTTGGCTAACAGAGTTGGCTTCCTACCTGAGACACCAGCCAGGTGTGTCCAGCGACTGAGCCCCCGAGGCCCAGAGACCAGAATGACCTGACAGAGGAACTGGATGAATAAAGGGAAATAGAAAAACCATGGCAGACCACACCTTCCTGCTAGACCCTACCCATGTCTATATTTGGTGAACAGATTAAGTCATCAGATTCTGGGCATCAAAGTTTCCAGCCAAGGTGCTTGGTAAGAAGCTGGGGCTGAGGGTCTTGTCTGAACTCTCCACTTCGTGGATGACCACTGTAATTCTTTACTCTTCCTGAATTTGCCTCCATTTGTTTATCTTCAAATTCCCTAGTGGGTCACCTTCAAATTTCCAACATTTCTGGCAAGGATAGAGGCTAAAAAAGGACTGAGTTTTTATACAGCAAAGGCTGTATGGTAGAGCCCTCAGCCATAGACTTAGGGGCAAACTGGCATGAAGAAAGTCTCTCATTTTTACTCTACCACTTTAACCATAGCTCCATTTCCTCAGGAACTAGACTTACAGGTGTGAGTCACAGACACTTGGCTAAGCACATAATTGTTTAACTCTATCTTAGACTTCTTAAGCATGGTAGGGAATTAGGAGGAAAATGCAACCCTTCTCTTTCAGACAATCATTCCCAGTCAGTTTGAGCAGCTCTAAGCTGGTAACATAGACCACTTCTAGAGCCTGGCTAAAGGGGCAGAGAGATCATTAGGGCTGAGTCAGTCCCCGGTAGCAAACTTGGGGGTCCATGTCAATACTGCTCCCCTCTCAGTAATGAGGAACAGCATCTCTGGGAAGCTGCCCTAGCTGTCTACTAGCTTTATTCCTCTGTCATTTAAATCACTTCTCCATTTTTACAGGAACCCTACTGTACAGAAGTCACAGGTTTACAAGCCAGGTTCTGCCCCTTTCCTGTGAGCTGCTAGAAAACAAGAATATCATCCTAGCTATTCAGAATGCTGAGATCTGAGGATCAAGGTTTAAAGCTAGCCTGGAAACACAAATCCAAAACGTTCCTGTCTTCAATTAACCACAAAAAAAAAAACAAAAAACTGGAAGTGAAGCTGTGGCTCAAGTCATAGAGTACGAGTCTTGAGCCAGTAAAAGCTAAGGGACAGTGTCCAGACACTCAAATAAATAATAAAAACAAAACCCCTGAAGGGCTCTGAGACTCTCCACAGCGCAGGCATGAGAAGGCAAGAGAAGACCTGCCGCGCCCACATCTGCCACCCCAACTAACCCTCTGCTATGGCAATGAAAAGTGGTCTGGGCCTCTGGCCGTGAGCTCCCATGACCTCAGATATGCTTCTACCCCACTCAGAGCTGTCCTGAGTCCACTCCCACTGGGTTTTCCCATGCCCAGGCCTTTTACTAGGTCTGTTATTGGTTGTCTCTCTCTGCTAGATGGCTCCAGTGAGTCTCCAGCACCTCTGAATTACCTTGTTCCACTCACGCCAGGCTTGCACACTCATGGACCTAATAAACCCGTGTGGAAGGAAAAAATAAACTAAATAAAATAAGACTCCCCAATTTGTCTTCACGGCCTCTACCAAGGGATGTACCAAGTTCTCATCAATAGCTGTAGGAGGAAAGAATGACTTGTCCCATGTGACTCAGGAAAGGCAGATCACATCCAGCATCTAGATCAGCCACTTTTGACCACACACTCATACCTCGGATATGTCTGTCAGTTTCTCTTCCACAGCTAGGCTGCATGACTCCTGCCCAGCCTCTTCTTCTGTTTGAAGTCCGTTCCAATCGATCTAAGTATGAGCCCATCCCTCCCATACATGTCAAATTTCCATGTTGTCTGATGCCTGCCGTTGTACCATTGAAAGCCATATTTGGCTTTGCTTTGGTTTTTGGTTGGGTAGGGTGGGGGGCTGGGAGCTGTATTTTTTGTCTTCAGCTAAGTTGTGATCTTCTCTGGGATGGGACAATAATCAGAAGTGTCTGGAGACACTTGCCCAGGAGTTACACTACTTTTTACTGATGCTCATCTCTCTCTGGACCTGATGACTGGACCAGAAAGGACTTGAAACAGAGGAGCCCCAGAAGGGAGAAAATCTCCTTCCCCAGCCCACCTTGAGATAAGGCAGTGTTTGGTGCAGAAAATGGTGGCTGGAAAGGTAGAAGGAAAAAGCCAGATGGAAGACACCAGAGCAAACCAAGTTGCTCAAGAGGGAAGAGTTTTCAACACAAGAGGGCAGCATTGGCAGGCCAGACAGACACCAGCAAGCAACCCACTGGGTTGTGCATGTTTATGTTAAACCTAGTTTTCAGGAAAGGAACCCTACTGCACTGCTGGAGGGAATGTAAACAAGTTCAGCCACTCTGGAAAGCAGTGGGAAGGTTTCTTAAAGAACTGAAAATAGACCTTCCCTACAATCCCGCCATTCCACTCCTGGGCATCTATCCTGAACATCATAACCCAGAATATGATAAGGACACCTGCTCATCTATGTTCATCTCTGCACTATTCACAATAGCTAAGAGGTGGAAACAACTCAGATGCCCTTCTACAGATGAATGGAGACAAAAAATGTGGTACATATACAATGGAATTCTACATAGCCAACAGACAAGATAAAATAATGGCATTCACAGGGAAGTGGATGAATCTAGAGCGAATCATGCTGAGTGAGACAAGTCAAGACCTAAGGAACAAAAGGCGCATGGTATCCTTAATATGTGGCTATTAGATCCAAGCAGTATAAGAGCAATGACTCAATATTAGCAGACCCAATGCTATAGACATGGTATTGGAAATATAAACACAACTACATAGACATAAAAATTTATGTCCCTGGGACAAGCAGAAATACATCTGGTCTACCCTGGAGGCCCTCTGGGGACTCACGCACATGGTGGCAATAGTGAGGGCTTAGATTCCCACAGGAAGGTAGATCTGGAGGACTGAGGTTGGAAAGAATCACTTGATGGTAAGAAAGCACATTATCACTGGTGGAGGAGGAAAGGCACCCATAGATAAGCTTGAAATACATTTTTCCACTTAAAAAGGTTACAGTAAGTCAGCCCGCCCCCACCCCTGTGTGTCTCTGCTCCCTCTCACTACAACTTATAAAACTCCCATTAGGAAAGCATCATTCTCTTCTAAGAGAATATTCTGTCCACAAACATGGTTCTGACAGGTCCAACCTACATGTCAGTCAACTAGCAAAACTCAAAGGCTGGACAGCTTGGTTCTCTTTGCTGTGACATTGTCCTTGCCGTTGTGTTTTCAGTAGGGAGACTCCAGCCTAGACAAGATGATGTCAGCAGCTGGGGAGCAGCAGCTCATACCTGCAATCCTAGCAACTCAGGAGGCTGAGATCTGAGGATCAAGATTCAAAGCCAGCCCAATCAGACAAATCCAGGAGATTCTTATCTCCAATTAAACAGCAGAAAAATCAGAAGTGGGGGTGTGACTTAACTGATATAAAGCACCAGCTTGGGGGACAGGGGATTGAGCCGGGGGTGGGGGGGAAAGTGGGAGAAAAAAACCTAGGAGCCAGTAACAATGTTCAACAAGAAATGTACTCACTATTTTAGGTATATAACTGTAACCCTTTGTACATCACCTTGACAATAAAATTTTAAAAAATAAAGTACTAGCTGCAAGTGAAACAAACTCTATAGAGTGTGTGAATTTCTGAATTCAAGCTCCAGGACTGGCACAAATAACAACTGATCTGAGTGGCACAATACAATGGATCTTTGTTGTCCTTCTGTCAGCTCAGGTGCCTGCCTAAGTATCTCCTTGAATTCTTCCAGAAGAAACTGCTTGACCGAAGTCAAGGAAGGTTTTTCCTCTCTCCCTGTGATATCTCCATGGCCGCAGGGACCTATTCAGAGGGTAAATATGTGACAGAAGATGAGCCAAAAGTCAGGTGTCTTTTCAATGCCTGGGAAAAGCAAATATGTCATTTCTTTACAGCTGGCAGCCATTTTGTGACCATGAGTATAAATACAAGTCTAAAGAACCAAACCACATACTGGGAAGAAGGTTAAGAGAATCACTGTGGGGAGAGCGGGGAGAGCTGGAATGTGGCCTAGTGGTAGAGTGCTCGCCTAGAATGCAGGAAGCCCTGGGTTTGATTCCTTGGTACCACATACACAGAAAAATCTGGAATTAGGCTGGGCACAGTGGCTCACACTACTGTGGGAGTACTCAGGAGGTTGAGATCTGAGGATCACGATTCAAAGCCAGCCCGGGCACTCAAGATCGTGAGACTCTTATCTCCAATTAACCACCAGAAAACCGGAAGTGGCACTGTTGCTCAAGGAGTAGGGTGGTAGCTTTGTGCTGAAGAGCTCAGGGACAAGGCCCAGGCCCAGAGTTCAAGCCCCCCAAGCAACAAAAATAAATAAATAAATATCCGGACTTGGTACTGTGGTTCAAATGGTAAAGCATTAGCCTTGAGAAACTCAAAGATAGTGTCCAGACCCTGAGTTCAAGCCCCAGAACTGGCAGAGAAAGAGAGACAAGAAGACAGAGAGAGAG
The DNA here is from genome assembly GCF_031878675.1 of Megascapheus bottae. Taxonomy (NCBI): domain Eukaryota; kingdom Metazoa; phylum Chordata; class Mammalia; order Rodentia; family Geomyidae; genus Megascapheus; species Megascapheus bottae. The sequence continues at coordinate 24,048,444 of NC_143529.1, forward strand.
AGAGAGAGAGAGAGAGAGAGAGAGAGAGAGAGAGAGAGAGAGAGAGAGAGAAAGAGAGAATCCACCAGGAAATGGCCATCACTAGGGCTATCTTTACTCCGTCCTTGTGGGTTCCCTGAGGCAGTAAATTCTCTTCAATGTGAGGACCAATTCAAGTTGAGTTTTCTGTTACATGCAACTCAGATCATGCCCAGCAGGGAATTCTGGAAAATGAGTCTTAGATGAGAGTAGAGGGGACAGGGAAGGCCACACCCAGAGGACAGGTGGCCTGGACAGAAGTGGACCTGGCTACCATACTCCAGTGGAAGCCCAAGATGTATGTTTTCTTTTAGACCCAAGACTGGGACTCAAACTCCTTCCCTACCACTTTCCCTCGTTGGCTAGCACTCTACTAACTGAGCCATGCCTCCAACCCCTCAGAAGAATCTTGAAATTCGAAAGAGATTCGGAAATTCTTGTGAAGGATCTAGAAATCCTTGCTTTGCAGCCACACTGTCATGCGAATGCTGCTTCTCTTTACTAGCTTGTACATACCAGCTTGAGCTTGAAGTTTTGAAAATAAATCCCACTTCATGAAAACAAGAGAACTCAGTCAGTTTTGTTTGTTTTTTGCTAGTCCTGAGGCTTGAACTCAAGGCCTGGGCACTGTCCTTGGGCTTTCTGGAGGCTAGCATTCTAGCACTTGAGCCCCAGCACCACTTGCAGCTTTTTCTGTGTATGTGACACCATGGAATCGAACCCAGGACTTTGTTATGCTAGGCAAGCACTCTACCACCAGGCCACACTCCCGGCCCTCAGCCATTTTTATATTCTCTTCTTTTGTCAATACTGGGGTTTGAATTCAGGACCTTGTGCTTGCTAGACAAGGTCCTTAAGTGTCTTTCAAGGCCTTAGTCTGTCTCTCCCTCTCCCTCTCCTGCAACTCCGCCTGATTACCAGCCTGACTTTGTTTGCTCAGGCTGCCCTGAGGAGCAAAGTAACTTAACACAAAGTTACAGTCTCACAGTTCTGAAAGGCCCACGTCCAAGAGCAAGGAACAGCAAGGCTGGTTCTTTATCTCTGGGCTGGGGACAGTTTAGCCCATGCCAGGCCTCCCCTCAGCTCCTGGTGGTTTGCTGGCAATCTCTGGCCTTCTCTGTCCTGTAAACATCTCACATAGTCTCTGCATTGAGTTCTCCCAGGGTGTAGGTGTTTGCATGTATTCCCCCCTTTCCCTAAGGGACACCAGTTTTATTAGATTAGCGCCCCCCCCCCTTCAATGACTTCATCTCAGCTAATCACATCTGAAACAACCTAATTCCAAACAAGACTGCATCCTGAACTTCAATCCAGAGCATCCTCTGGCCAAATCCTTCTAATCTATTCTGCCCAGGGGCTCTTCTCCTGCCTTGGACATGCACCCATGTGTTGTCTCTGCTGAAAAATCCCTTCCTTAGACTCTCTCGCCTCCACCCAAGTACATACTATATGCTACCTTTCCCAAGGCCACCCTGTCAACCTGTTTTCAGTTGTACCTCTCCCCCCACGCACCTTCCGGAATCCCTTTCATAGTCTATTTTAAACACTGTCCCTTCCTAACTTACTTCATACTTTACTTATCTGCTAGTTTGTTTGTTGTCTCTCTCTCCCTCTACTCAAGACTTTGAGCTTCAACAGGACCCAGCATCATTATTTATTTAATCACTATATCCAAGCTAGGAGACAGCCTAGTAGGTAAAGGGTTCCTTAAAGTGGTTGCAGAAACTCTAAACCAAGAAAAGATAAAATCCATTTCTAGAGGGCAGACGGCCCACCTGTGATTTTTTTCCCTTGTGACTCATGCACCTTCAGCCTGGAAATCACACTGGAAGAATAATTCAGCTCATGTGGCTGTAAGAAGCTCTGCTTAGCAAGGGGAGCAGTTCTGGTAATAAACATGAGATCAAGCAAAGGGGAGATCTACTCCTGGAGGCCTTGGGTGTCGTTGCAAGAATTTTCCAGGAGGGGGAAGCATTGTCTTCAATGCAAGCCAAGTAACTGGAGAGGGCCAATGAAATCCCCAAGAGGCTGGATATGTGACTCAAGCTTGTAGAAAAAGCACATGAGGGAGACCCTGGGTTGGGTCTCCAATACCACAAAGGAAGAAAGAAACCATCTTGGCTACCCCATAGAAAAGCACAATTGTATTTTGGGTTAGAGAGCAGGCATAGAGGACCTGACTGCAACTCAAGGATTGAAACTCTTGGGCATACATTTGTTCTCCCCAAAAGTCCTCCAGGTCAGCATCAAGCAATTGCCAGAGTGCGAGCAGAGTTACAACACAATAATTTAGCTCTCTTGCCCACCTGTGCTCCCATTGATGTAGAATTCAAATAGTTATGATTCCTGTCTGGTCGACCAATCTCCCTGGCCAGCCCACAGATTTTATTCTATTTGTTTGAACCTCTTTTGGATACTCCATTTTTTTTTGAGGGGGTAAGGGGCGTTATGGGGTTTGAACTATGGCCTAGGCACTGTCCCTGAGCTCTTCAGCTCAAGGCTACCACCCTACCCTTGAGCCAAGCCCCATTTCCTGTTTTCTAGAGGTTAATTGAAGATAAGAGTCACCGATCTTTTTGTACCCAGGCTGGCTTTGAACCTTGATCCTCAGATCTCAGCTTCCTGAGTAGCTAGTATTACAGGCGTGAGCCACCATGCCCGGCTCCATTTTTTTTTTTCTTTAACCCAAGATTTCAGTATGTATCCCAGGCTAACCATCTTCTTATTCTGGCCTCCCTGGAACTGTGATTATAGACTTGAACCATTCCACAGCTTCCACACTATTTTTTTTACATTTTTTTTTATTGTCAGGGTAATGTATAACGGGGTAACAGTTACATTTGCCAGGTATCAGGTGTATTGCTTCTCACACATTGATACCCCGTCTCATGTTTTTGTCCCCATTTCCCTCCCCCCACCCCCCTTCCACACATTTTAAACAGCACATTTGGACCTAGCCAGCAACACAATGAAGAGGTATATGGAAAGCAAGTTTCAAACAACTGAAAATCTCATCAATTTTCTCACAGTTCACTTCTGGATTCTTCAGTTCACATTACCATTAAAAAATACTATGGGCTCCAGGCTCCAAAACAGAAAAGTAACTGACTCTGGTGATACCTGCCTTTAGTACCAGCACCGGAAGGATGAATGGGAGGGATTAGGAACTATTACAAGCCTGGACTCTGTAGCAAGACCCTGACTCAAGGAAAAGGGAGAAAGGAAAGAAGGAAAAGAGGGAAGAAGGAATCAGAAAACAATTACTCACCATTCTGGTATCTGGAAGGGATGGCTCAGAGCAATGTAGCCTTCCTTCTCTGTGTGTCCATTTTGGAAAGGGTAGGAGTTCTGGTTTCTTCCAATTTGTTGTTGTTGTTTGCAGGAGAGAGCTGCAAGACCGGCAAACACTGAGACTTGAACTCAAGGCTTGGGCATTATCTTGTATCTTTTTCACTCAAGATTTGCACTCTACCACTTGAGCCACAGCTTTGGTGGTTAATTGGAGATAAAGAGCTAGTTTTGAACCATGATCCCCAGATCTCAGCCACCTGAGTAGCTAGGATTACAGGCATGAACCAGTGGTACCTGGCTTCTGCCTCTTCTTTCTTTCCTTCTTTCCCTCCTTCCTTCTTTCCTTCTTCTCTTTCTTTCCTTCTTCCTTTCTTTCATCTTTCAAGGATTGGTGATATCTTAGTTCAAAGCCAGCCCAGCCCCCCCCCTCAAAAAAAGGTACAAAAGATCCCATATCCAGTTATTCAACACAATGCTAGATTGGATACCTGGTTCAAGTGATAAAGCATCATCTGTGAAAAAGATGAGTGAGAGCACAAGGCCCTGAATTCAAGCCCCTAAACCAGCCAGCACATACACACACACACACACACACACACACACACACACACACACACACGGAAGAAAGGAAGGAAGGAAAGGAAGGTAGGAAGGTAGGAAGGAAGGGAAAAGAATGAGGGATATCTCAACTTGGGGTGTTGCTTAGTACCAGAGCATTTCTTCAACATGCTCGAGGCCTCTGCAGCACACACACACATCCAGAGAAAGCGTGAATAGGTTGTCAAGGCCGACTTCAAATTCCTAGGATTAAGCTATCCCTCAGTGGCTGCTTCCTGCTTCCGCTTCCCTGGCGGCTAGGATTATAGCTTGAGCCACTATGTACACCTTCCTTTGGGCTCTTGATCCCATCATGGGGCACTGCCTGACCACCTCATCCAAACCTCTTGGCAGCCAGGCTTTCTTTCCATGTGGCATGATACGTGCCATTAACAATTTAAGGGAGAAAGGATTTATTTTGAACTCCAAGTTTTAAACATTTCTAGCTGGGCACTTAGTGGTTCCCACCTGTAAGTCTAGCCACTCAAGAGGCTAAGATCTGAGGATCATGGTTCAAAGCCAGCCCAGGTAGAAAAAAAATCCATAGCCAGCAAAATACAGGGCTGGAAGTGTGGCTCAAGTAATAAAAATACCAGTGGTAGAATACCAGTCTAATAAGTGAAAAGACTTAAGTTCAAAGCCCAGAATCCAAAAATAATTATTTAACCATCACAAAACTTCTTAAGTACCTCTCAAAGACTACACCCCCAAACCATCCCACTGATACATTTGGTACATGGACTACTTAGTGTTTAGGACTTCAACATATGTCAACACAAACATTCAGTCCCAACCAGGATAATGTCACAGATTGGGCTAGAACATTTTCCTTCTCTGGTAATGTTCTCTTACATATTCAGGAGGCAAGGTTCCAGAGAGTTCTAATAAACTTTTATGTCAGACACAGGCTTATTTATTTTCTCTGACATGAGGCCACCTATACCAAGTTTTACCCAACCAGCATAATCAACGTGCTGTCTGACAGAATTGCTGCCAAAGCGGCACCCTTAGTTGCAGTGAAAATAGACAGGCACGTGGTGATGCTGGGAATGAAGAGGTCGAAGCTGGGAACTGGGCAGGTGGGGGAGAGGGAGGGGGAGAGAAGATTGCTCCTTATTGTTTTTATTTTTGAAACATGTGAAATAGTTCCCATTGTACAGTGCGTGTGTGTGTGTGTGCGTGTGTGTGTGTGTGTGTGTGTGTGTGTGTGTGTGTGTATTGAGGCTTGTATTCAGATCTCAGGTACCGTCCCTTAGCTTTTTTATTTTTTTATTTTTTTTATTTTTGTCGGTTGTGGGACTTGAACTCTAGGCCTGGGTGTTGTCAGTTTAAGGCTAGTGCTCTACCACTTGAGCCACAGTTCCACTAAAGGTGTGAGCCACTGACGTTGGGCTGTACCTTAGTTATTTGCTCAAGGCTAGCCCTCTACCATTTTGAGCCACCTCTCCACTTCTGGCTTTTTGGTGGTTAATTGGACATAAGAGTCTCATAGAGTTTCCTACCTGGGGTGGCTTCAAACCATGATACTCAGATCTCAGCCCCTGAGTAGTTAGGATTAGAAATATGAACTACCAGTGTAGATGGATGGATAGATAGATAGATAGAGAAAAGCCAAAAAGCAGTAACTGAAACATGATGGTAGAAGGTCTGGAGTCTGCCTTAGGCTCAGCAGCTGCCGCACATGTCTCTGGGGGCTGTTTTCATTTCCACCCAGTGAGCCAAGGAAGCCACAGGCATGGTGAAATAAATCTTCTTGGGCCCTGGGCGTAGAGGCCAACCCTCTCTGTCTTCCCTCTGCTCTGGCCTCTAGTCTCCAAACCAGATTCGGGTCCTTGCTAGGCTCAGTAGGAGAGTGCTTGAAGGAAGAGAGAGGAGAAGGACAGAGAGCCGAGGAGGAAGGGGTGCAAAGTTACTTTCCTCTCTGGGCTCACAACTCTCCAGCTGATAGTGAGAGAAAAACAGTCAGAGAATGGCAGCCTGTACAGCTTGCAGGTAGCAAGAGAAGCTGATAACCAAAATCTGCCTGACAGTGAAATGAGGTGAAAATGGGTTTCTAAGCGTCAAGTTAGATCTGGCCACTTGCCCCCACATGTCAAGAGAAAGATTTATTTCATGACAGCCATGGGACAGCATATCCATACTGTCCCAGGTCCCAGATTCCAGCAGTCTTTGTCCTTGGAGGAATTTGGGAGTTTGTATTTTATTACTGGAACAAAACAGGGACAGGATGATCTCTTGAGTCTGGGGCTGTTTGTTTGAAGATAAGACTTTGCTTGTGTGAGGGGCAGTTTGCCTTCCACACAAGATTGCTTATCGGTGAATCTGGACTTTCTTGCAAAAGCAAACTGCACTAGAGAATAGCTCTGATCAAAGGGCACAGATGCAAAGTTGGAGGGCTTTTAGTCCACTCACAAGGTCCAGCAAAAGCATCTTTGCCCCCTGGGCAGGAGGGGCTACAAAAGAATGAGGAAATCAGAAGGCATGTCTGTGCCACATTCTCGCTTTCCTGCATTTCTTTTCTCATCAACTTTGCAGTCACTTTTACTTATGCGCAAGTGTTGCCTAAATTCTTCCTTGCCAGATGCAAGACCTGAAATTGTCTAGCTATCCTAAACTCTCTGGCAACGTATTTGGTGTGTTGCTAAGGAAGCAAGAGATTCTGTATGCCTTTTTTTGGATTCATAAATGACTGCACAGACCCCTCCAGGCCTTCAGCCATGCCCAGGTCCCAGCCCTGTCCTTTGGGGGTTTTGAGGGAGACTTCACTGGCTAAGCAGGGGAACCTGGCAAGGCCTGTCTGTTGGGATTCTTGGCCTCTCCAAGAGGAAGCATTTCTCCAGAGGATGGGGCGGGATGCCTGTGAGGCCCAGGATCTTATGACCTAATGTGAAACTAGGGTAAGTCAGAGTTTCTTAATGACCAGCCTCGGGACAAAAGGAAGGGGATAAACTTTTGGAGATTCTCTGAAAGAAGAAAACCTTCTATGGCCTGCCAAGAGGAGGAAAATTTTGAACTAGAAACCTTGGACATTCCCTCTCTCTCTCTCTCTCTCTCTCTCTCTCTCTCTCTCTCTCTCTCTCTCTCTCTCTCTCTCTCTCCACACACACACACAACACACACATACCCCTATGTATTGCCATATATATATACATATATATATCCTTATGTATTTATATATACTTGGTGCAAGTGGCTCATACCTGTAATCCTAGCTACTCAGGAAGCTGAAATCTGAGGATCACGGTTTGAAGCCAGACAGGGCAGGAGAGTCCATGAAATTTTTTTTTTTGCCAGTCCCAGGCTTGAACTCAGGGCCTGAGCACTGTCCTTAGGCTTTCTCAAGGCTAGAGTTCTACCACTTGAGCCACAGCACCACTTCTGGCTTTTTCTGTGTATGTAGTACCGAGGAATGGAACCCCGGTCTTTAAGCACTCTACCACTAGGCCAAACTCCCGGCCCCCCATGAGATTCTTATCTTTACTTAATGGAAGGAAGGAAGTAAGAAAGAAGAAAGCAAGCAGAAAGCAGGTGCAGTGGTTCCTGGCTACTCAGGTGGCTGAGATCTGAGGATCATGATTCAAAACTAGAACATCTGAGACTTTCCAATTAACTATCAAAAAGCTGCAAATGAAGCTGTGGCTTAAGCCTTATGGCACTAGCCTTGAGCAAAGTAGTTCAGAGATAGTACCCAAAGCCCAGAGCTCAAGTCCCTGGACACATGAAAGAAAGGAAGAAAGGGAGAGAGAGAAAAAAGAGAGAAAGGGAGGGAAGGAGGGAGGGAGAGGTGACTTACACATGTCATCCTAGCTACTTAGGAGGCTAAGATCTGAAGATCACAGTTTGAATCCAGCCAGGGCAGCAAAATACAAGCAACTCTTACCTTTTATTAACCACCAAAAAGTTAAAAGGAGAGGTGTATTCCAAATGGTAGGGCACCAGCCTTGATTAAAAAAGCTGCAAGACAGCACCTGGCCTTAAGTTCAAGGCCCAGTACTAGCATCTATGTGTATATGTGTGTATATGATAAATACGACATATAGGTGAAGGGAAGGAAAGAGGGGGGAACAGAGGAAGAGCAGGGAGGGAGAGGGAGAGGAAGCTATCAGCAGGAGCAGGAAACCATCCCAACATCGGCTCAGGGATGAGTACTTGGTGACAAAACCATGAATAACTGAGCTTACCAAGGAGACACAGAAGTGACAAGGTCAGAGGGCCAAGATTTCCAGAGGCCCTTGAGGTCAACGGGGCTTCTCACAAGCATCTGTGACTTAACTGCCTTCTTACCACGGTAAGTTGTAATCACAACAATAACTATCTTCAAGTTTGGAAACAGGCAAGCAGAGAATTAAACATACCCTAACTCTCTAAAACCCAGATGCCTGCCAGAGACACAGGCCTTCTGATTTAATCCAGGAACAGCTAATGGGTGACATTGACAGGCCCCAGAAGAAACTCAATCTCTCATCTATTTATTCCTTTGTCCTCTTGCTGCTATTTAAGGAACAAACAGTTCCCCTTTAAAGATAGACAGCAGGAAGAATATACTAGCTATCAGAAAACCAAAGTTCTAGTCCTATGAGCAACTTATTCTACTGCTCTTAGCATCTTTCTTCTGTGTATAAAATACAAGAAATAATACAAGAAATTAAAAAAAAAAAACAGAAAAACTTTGTAGTCAGGCAGCTCACACCTGTAATCCTGCTTAGGAGACTGAGACCTGAGGGTTACCATTTGAAGTCAGCCACGGCAGGAAAGCCCACATTCTTATCGCCACATAAACACCAAAAGCCAGAAGCAGAGCTGTGGCTCAAATGGTAGAGCACTAGCCTTGAGTAGAAAAGCTCAGAGACAGTGTCCGTGCCTGGCACAATAAAAAAGAAAAGAAGCCAGGCACGGTGGCTCACACCTGTAATCTTAACTGTTCAAGAGGCTGAGATCTGAGGACCTCAGTTCAAAGCCAGCCCGGGCACTAAAGAACCTGAGACTCTTATTTCCAATGAATCACTAGAAAACAGGAAGTGGGGCTGTGGCTCAAGGTTTAGGATGGTAGCCTTGCGCTGAAGAGCTCAGGGCCAGCACCCAGGTCTAGAGTTCAAGCCCCATGACCCACAAAAATATAAAAAGAAAAAAGAAAAGAGGTGGGGGAGGAAGGGAAAGAGGGAGGGAGGGAGGAGGAGAGAGAGAGAGAGAGAGAGAGAGAGAGAGAGAGAGAGAGAGAGAGAGAGAGAGAGAGAGAGAGAGAGAGAGAGAGAGAGAGAAAGCAGGAAGGAGGAAGGGAGGGAGGGCGAGAGGGAGGAAGAGAGAGAGAAAACCACCTTTAAAAATGTGGGCAAAACTCCATACAGGGCAGTAAAGAATGTGAACACATATCAGGAGCTGAAGTGGAAACAGAGCTGGTAGAAATGACAGAACAGATGACCTCAGGAGAAAAGGCATTGAAGTGCACCCTGACAGGTGAGTTGTGCTTCAGGGTTATATGGTCGCATATGGCCGCTGTCTCTTCACTTCCTCATTAGCAGATCTTTCCAAACACAGATGTCTGTTCACCTGAAGAACAGCTGGAGAGCACTGGCCAGACCTGTGCCATGTCCATACAGACGAGCTACATGGCTGTGGAAGGGTGGGGAAGTGCAGGCCGTGGACACTTCCACTAAGCCAAACTTCCTGTCCTTATTGCCATCATTTTTAAATGGATAGTAACAGTTCTCGTGCTCTCCATTCTAATTTCATCTCACTTAAAACTAAAATACAAGGACCGGGAGTTTGGTCTAATGGTAGAGTGCTTGCCTAGCATGCACGAAGACCCGGGTTCGATTCCTCAGTACCACATATATAGAAAAAAGCTGGAAGTGATGCTGAGGCTTAAGTGGTAGAACTCTAACCTTGAGAAAGTCCAAGGACAGTGCTCAGGCCCTGAGCTCAAGCCTGGGACTGGCAAAAAAAAAAAAAAAAAAAACTAAAACTAAAATAGAGGCCATGAGTTTAGCTAAGTAGTAGAGTGCTTGCCTAGCATGTACAAAGACCTGGCTGGGTTGAATTGCTCAGTACCACATATACAGAAAAGTATACAGAAAAGGCTGGAAGTAGTGCTGTGGCTTAAGTGGCAGAGCACTAGCCTTGAGAAAGCCCAAGGAGAGTGCTCAGGCCATGAGCTCAAGCCCAGGACTGGCAAAAACAAACAAACAAACAAACAAATAAAAAAAACTAAAATACAGCCTGGCATCGTTGACTGAGTTCTGAGGACCATGGTTAAAAGAGAACCCAGGCAAAAAAGTCTGTGAGACTCTTACCTCCAATTAACCTGCAAATGGTTAGAATGGAGCTATGTGGTCTAGTGGTGCTGTGGCTCAAGTGGCAGAGTACTAGCCTTGAGCAAAAAGTGTCCAAGGACAGTGCCCAGGCCCCTGAGTTCAAGCCCCAGGACTGGAAGAAGAAAAAAAAGTGGTAGATCACTAGCCTTGAGCTGAAGAACTAGGGGACTAGGGGACAGCATCCAGGCCCAGAGTTCAAGCCCCATGACCCACCAAAAAAATTAAAAATAAATAAGTAAATGGGTGCCCTTAAAGTTTTCTGCATTTATGGTGATTTGCTATGCAGCACAAAGAACTAGTACAACATCTGTTCAGTTCATCATGAAACCTTTTGATTCCTTTACTGAAATAATTAATGCCTCCATATAACCCCTTCTCATCTCTACCCAACCAAGGGCAAGCTGTCCTCAACTCACACCTACCCAAACTGAACAACCCATCTTCTTCTGCCCCTCCTAGCAGAACTGGGCCAAGGCACAAAACACTATAGGCAGGCCAATCACTTGGCATTGCTCCAACATCTGTTTCAAGAAAGATGTGAGGGGGAAGGGAGAGAAAGAGGGAGGAAGGGAGAGAGGGAGGGATGCCTGGCACTAGTGACTCACACCTGTAATCCTAGCTACTCAGGAGATTGAGATCTGAGGATCTTGGTTCAAAACCAGCAGGGGCACAAAAGTTCGAGATATTCTTATCTCCAATTAACGACCAGAAAACTAGGATTGGCACTGTGGTTCAACATGATAGAGTGCTAGCCTTGAGCTGAAGAGTTCAGGGACAGCACTCAGGCCCAGAGTTCAAGCTCCATAACCCACCCAAAACAAGAGAAAGAAAAGAAAAGCAAGCAAGCAAGCTGAGTGGCAGGTACAACGATATTTGTTCGCTGAATCATATGCTTAAATAGACCAAAGCTAGATAAAGAAACTGAAAGGACTGGTTGAAAATTCATATTGAAAGTCTATAGAATTCCAGGGCCCTCTCATTCCCCGCCCCTCCACCCACACATAGGATAATTTTCTCTACACTGCACCAAAGTGGCAGAAGGTGGTGGAAATATGGTTGGTCAAAGTAATGAGTGGAAGTCAGAGGAACTCAAAAACATCTTTCCTGCTCAGTCTACTCTGGAAATACATACAACCAAGTTCAGAAGTCTTAGTAACTGTCTTCTGGAATGTTATACATGTTATTTGTAGTGAGTACATCTTAAAAAGCAGTCTGCTACTGTTCACATTATTATTATTTTTTTGCCTTTTGATTGTTTGTATGGTTTTATTATCATTATTTTGCAGGTGGGGCTTGAAATCAGGGCCTGAGTGCTGTCCCTGAACTTTTTCTCTTAAGGCTAATAGTGCTTGGCCACCTTGAGCCCCAGGTCTACTTCTGGTTTTCTGGTGATTAACTGGAGATTAATCCAGATGGGTTTGAATTACGATCATCAGATTTCAACCTTCTGAGTTGCTAGGATTACAGGCATGAGCCACGATATTATTTATTATTATCTATTTCTTCATGTTTGTTTTTGTTTGCTTTTTTTTTTTTTTTGGACAGTCTGGTGCTTGAACTCGGGGCCTGGGCACTGTCCTTGGACACTTTTTGTTCAAGGCTAGTACTCTGCCACTTGAGTCACAGCACCATTTCCGGCTTCGTCTGTGTATGTGGTTCCAGGGAATCGAACCCAGGGTTTCGTGCATGCTAGGTGAGCTTGCTACCATTAGGCCACGCTCCCAGCCCCGTTCATTTCTTTCAGAGGGTGAAGGGAAAGAGGATACTGGGAGGTTGAATTCAAGGTTTCACATTTGTCAGGCAAGCATTTCATCACTTGACTCCCCCTTCCAATTCTTTTGCTTTCAGTTCATTTTTCAAATAAGGTCTCTTATACTTTTGCCCAAGCCAACCTTTGGATTCATTCATTCCTCTTACCTTCTCTTGAGACAGGGTTTGCTAGACAAATACCCAGATCTGCCTAGCTCCATCTCTTGAGTAGCTAGGATTATCACACACAATTTATTCACAGGTTTCTAAGTGAAATGAAAGTCAGGCGACTAGAAGTATTATCAAGTATTACAAGTATTACTTGGTATCTTTTTAAAAATAAACATTTTTTTAATTTTAATTAATAGAAGGGTTACATTATATTCGCCAGATAGAAGATGCATTACTTCACAAACATTAATACCCCTTCTCATGTTTTTTTCCCCATTTTTGTCCCCCCACCCCCTCCCCTCATCTTGTTTTCCACCCTTCCCTATCCTATTATAATATCCTATTATATATTATATATAAATATATATTATAAATATAATTTCCTATTATAAATAAATATACAATAATACCAGATAACAAGGTTAGATACTGTAACAATATGAGATAACCAAGGGACAGCAAAAGAGATGAGAAATGACATAGTACATTAAGAACAACAATCACACATTATATGGCTCTGGTTTCCATATCCTGGAGGTCCTTTCATTTAGCCTCATCCTATATGGCCTTATACTCAGTATCTTTTAGCGCTGAATATGTGTCAAAATGTTGGTAAAATAGCATGATAGCTGATAATCCAGCAAAAATAAGATAAAATTATACAATATATATTCTTAAAAGCTAAGAAAGGGCCTAGAGACATCATCTGCCTAGCAAGCAGGAAGCCCTGAGTTCAAACACCAGTTCCATCAAAAGAGAAAAAAAATTAAAATTAAAATCTTAACGCAACAGAAACTAAAGGGTCATCCAGTAAGCCTTACTTTCAAATAACGTTTTTTTTTTTTTCCTGTTCTTGTTCCTGGGGCTTGAAGTCAGAACCTGGGCATTATCCCAGAGCTTTTGTGCTCAAGACTGGTCCTCTACTACTTTTAGCCATATCTCCACTTTTGGCTTTTTGGTGGTAAACTGGATAAAAAATTCTTAGGAACTTCCATGCCTGAGCTTGCTTGAAACCATGATCCTCAGATCTTAGCCTTTTGTTTTTTTGCCAGTCCTGGGACTTGAACTCAGAGCCTGAGCACTGTCCTTGGGCTTTCTCAAAGATAAGAGCTCTACCACTTGAGCCACAGCACAATTTCTGGCTTTATTCTACACATGTGGTACCCAAGAATCAAACCCGAGTCTTCATGCATGTTAGGCAAGCACTTCACCTCTAGGCCAAATTCACAACCATGATCTTAGCCTCTTGAATAGCTGGGATTACAGGCATCAGCCACCAGAGCCCAATTAAATAATAGTCATTCTTTTTATTAGGGGGTTATTCTTTTAATTTATTTTAAATTTTTTATTGTAATATATAGAGGGATTATAGTTACATTCGCCAGATAGTAGGCACATTACTTCTCACACATTGATACTCCTTCTCATGTATTTTTCCCATTTCCCTCCCCCACCCCCATGATAGTCATTCTTAAATACATAAAAGGAAATAATAAAATTTCTCCTGGAAATACCAGTTTCCATTCTGATAGTATACTCAAGACAAAAACAAAAAACTAGTGGTGCTATGACTCAAGTGGCAGCGTGCTATCCTTGAGCTGAAGAGCTCAGGGACAGCACCCAGGCCCAGAGTTCAAGCCTTACGACCAACCAAAAATAAACAAACAAACTTACTGCAAGGCACATCATTATAAAACTCCCAACCAACAGGGTAAAAAAAAAAATCCTATTTCAGAGACATTAGAAAGTGTTTTGGCTAAAAAAAAATCACTGACTCCTCAATGAGCTCATAAGTTAAAAGTAGTATGAAAACCTGGTGTCGCTTTTACTTTCTTTCTATTTTGTACGTCTCCATTGTCTTAAAACTTTGATGCAGATGCCTGCTTAGCTCTGCATATAGGTTGTTAATCACTCAAGGAGTAGCTGTCTAAAACCTAGTGATACTAACGTATTTCAATGGTGCCTTCAAGGCTGAAGGCACAAAGGTAAGTGACTAAAGCCTTCTTCCTGCCACCTTTCACAATGTCTCCAGTGCTTTCTCTGCAAAAGGCTTTTCTGACGTGGTCCAGGTCTTCCCCTCCAGCAGGAAGTGGTTACTGAAGGAAACGACTATTGACCTTCAACCCCATCCACAGACCCAGATCATCACTGAAATTAGAGATTTGAAGAGGGACACTGATTATTGGCAAATCAAACTCTATCGTGTCCTTCTCTGGTTCCATGTTTTTCTTCTCTCCTCCTCCTCCTCCTCCTCCTCCTCCTCCTCCTCCTCCTCCTCCTTCTTCTTCTTCTTCTTCCTCTTCCTCTTCCTTTTCCTCTTCTTCTTCTTCTTCCCTCCTGAGCCACTTTTGAAATCACTTTAGATTTCTGCAAGAACAGAATTGAGTGATAAACATCTTTATGACAAGGGACTGAAACTACCCCTATGCAACAGGAAGTTTAGCAAAGTAGATCACACACACACACACACACTCCACACACTCACACACGCAAATAATCACTATGTCTGTGGTGGTCCCTTCAAGCAATAAAGACTTGATTGATTTTTGGTTATTTCTCTGGACCAGAACCAATGTAATCATCAATTATACTTTAGCCATGACTGTTTAATTATGCATGATTCTCACCCTTCTCCAATTCTTCCTCCTGCATTTAAACCTAAAATTCATATTAGTACCCCAATGAAATGCTTTTCCTTTTTCAAACATAATTGCTAGTTAAGGCTTTTTTTTTTTCCATCCCTGGGCTTGAACTCAGGGCCTGGGCATTATCCTTGGGCTTTCTCAAGACTAGTGGTCTACCATTTGAGTCACAGCACCACTTCTGGGCTTTTCTGTGCATGTGGTACCAAGGAATGAACCTAGGTCTTCAGGCATGCTAGGCAAGCACTCTACCACTAGACCACAGCTCCTGGCCCCATAATTGTTAAATTCTGCCTATCTTTTAAGAATTAATTACTTTGGTGAGGTTTTTTTATTTTTTAAGTGGGGAGGGATGAATAGCTGGATTTGACATTGGAAACCTCATAATAACCCTAAGACTAGGGTTATAATGAGGCTTGATTTTATGTTCAAAGGATCAGGTAGGTCTAGGGTATACCATACTGACTGAGTGCTTATCCAGCATATATAAAGTCTTGGGTTCAATCCTCAGCACCACAAAAAGAAATTATTTTTAAAAAGTCCTTTAATTTACCAGGCACCCATGGCTCACACTTATAAGCCCAGCTACTCAGGAGTCTGAGACATGAGGATTGCAGTTCCAAGCCAGCCTGGGTAGGAAAGCTTGTGAGACTTCTTATTACCAATTTACTACTAAAAAGCAGGAAATGGTGCTTTGTTCAAAGTGGAAGAGCACCAGCCTTGAGCATGAAAAGTTCAGTACCCAGGCCCTGAGTTCAAGCCTCCCCTCCCCATAAAGTGCTTTAATCATTGTCCAAAAGGCACAAGAATATTAAAAAAACTCAGACTTTTTAATATAAGCCTAGAAATATGAAGATAATTCAGTGGTGTTTTCAAAATAAAAAGGGAGTCGGAATTAGCTCATGTCTGTCACGCTAGCTAGCAACTCAGGAAGCTGAGATCTGAGGACTGAAATTTGAAGCCAGCCAAGAATGAAAGTCTCTGAGACTGTTATCTCCAGTTAACCAACACAACATCAGAAGTAAAGCTGTGGCTGAAGTGCTAGAGTATTAGCCTTGAGCAGAAAACCAAAAGGCAGTACCTAGGGCCGGGGGTTTGGCCTACTGGTAGAGTGCTTGCCTAGCATACAGGAAGACCCGGGTTCAATTCTGTGGTACCACATACATAGAAAAAAGCCGGAAGTGGTGCTGAGGCTCACGTGGTAGAGCTCTAGCCTTGAGAAAGTTTAAGGACAGTGCTCAGGCCCTGAGCTCAAGTCCAGGACTGAAAAAAAAAAAAGTTACTAAACTGAAGCAAAGTAAACTAAGAAGACTGAACATCTCAGAAATGAGCAAAAACATTCCAGAATAGCAATGAAAGAAGTGCTAGAGGCTCTCCCCTGTGATCCTAGCTACTCAGGAGGCTGAGATCTGAGGATAGAGGATCAATGCCAGCCCAGGCACAAAAGTCTCCAGTTAACTGCCAGAAAACTGGAAGGGGCGCTGTGGTTCAAGAAGTAGGGTGCTAGACTTGAGCTGAAGAGCTCAGGGACAGCACCCAGGCCCAGAGTTCAAGCCCCACAACTGATCAAAAAAGAAAAAAGAAAATCCCAGACTAAAGATTGTACCGGGCAGGGAGTTTGGCCTAGTGGTAGAGTGCTTGCCTAGCATGCACGAAGACCTGGGTTCAATTCCTTGGTACCACATACATAGCAAAAAGCCAGAAGTGGTGCTGTGGCTCAAGTGGTAGAGCCCTAGCCTTGAGAAAATCCAGGGGCAGTGCTCAGGCCCTGAGCCCAAGCTCAGGACTGGCAAAAAAAAAAAAAAAAAAAAAAAAAAGATTGTACTGCAAGTCTTCAGAGCAGTCAGACTGAAAACAGTAAGGAAGGCTCTGGAACAAAGACCTGAGAGGAAACAATAATGGAACTCATATATTTTGTATATGGAAAATATTGCTAGGTTGTTTGACAGTTTTAACTGGGAGAATGGGGAACCAATGGCATGTAGATAGAAAATCAGACAAATCAAAGTAAAAATAACAATAATTATTCTAGGAAAAATGAAAGGCTGTATAAATTAGCATAACTGTCACTCTTCTTGGCTCATCGGTGAATAGTATTTGCATACATAATGAGGTAAATCCATAACTGTATGTCAAAAGTGATAGAGAAGTTATTATCTACCATGGTACAAAATCAACAGATAAAGCTTAAAATGAACAAATCAAGGAAGAATGGGGAAATATGAATGTACACATCAGGATGAATTTGTAAAGGAATTGAGGATATTGCCTGTGAAGAGAGTGCTTTTTTTCTTTACAAGTGCTTTTAGTGTCTGTGTAAATATTCTCAAAACTATATGCATCATTTTAGTTCAAAAACATTAAGTTAAAATGCTGTCATGTAACTTGAGGGGAACCCATAATGTCCTAATCTTATTTCCAGTCCCTATGTAATGACATCTGTTTTCCCTGGGGGAAACCAAGAGGGAGGAACAGAGATAGGGCCTATGATGAGGGTCAAAGTTTCTATGAATCACACACACACTTCTCCCAGTTTTCTGTCATATTGAAAATCCTCTCTGGAAAAAAATGTAAAATTATATAATGAAGTTTTTGTAATTCCAAATAATTCTGTGGGCTAGGATACTTGCTTGATGAGATGCTACCTACAGAGTTGCTGACAGCAAGGATCAAAACAGCCCTGTCTTGCCTACTGTGAAGTATTTTATCACCAAATTATGTGTTTTAAGAAGTTCATTCCCCAGGCAGCCCAGCATGGATACTAGACTACAAATCTCAAATCCAGCTCTCTGAGTATAGGATATGGGGATGCCAATGGGATAAAGAAGCACAATGTTTAAGGGCTGGGGAAAAGTGGTTGGAAAATGGAAGTAAAACAATCTGTGGTGTACACACACAAAACCAGCTTCATGGCTCTTCATAGGTCAGCAGTGGCTTATGCTTCCTCTGAGTCTTTAGCCCTTGGAAGGCAAAAGGTCACCCAAAGTGAAAGATGTCTGTGGCTGGCTTCAAACAGCTTAAGCTAGACAAAAGCTGCTTTGAAAGCTCCTGTAAAACAACCTGGGAATCTATTATCAGGACCATACATCAGAAGTAATATTTATAGCAAAGCTAGTGGGAGTCTAATAATAGCTTTTATAGAGCTCTAAATTTTGTGAATTTTAAAGTCAACTTAAGGCCAAAAGTGGTACTTCACACCTGTAATTCCAGTTACTTTGGAGGTGGGGGATTTAGAGGATCACGCTCCAAGGCCAACCTAGGTAAAGAATGAATGACACTCCATCTCAAACAACAAGTTTGAAGTGCTGGCTGCCACTTGGGATGCCAGCTGTACTAGACACAAAGGGATAAAGGTTTTTGTCCAAGCTAGCATAGAATCTTATCTGAAACATTAAACAAGAAACCGATGAGGACATGACACAATTGGTAGGGTATATGCCCAGGAAGCAAGAGGCCTTGAATTCAAATCCCCATGTCACCAAAAATAAAGTCAACTAAAAACAAGTATGTAAAAGCAAGCCAAGCTACTTAGGTGTCATGGTGATCATTCGATTTGGAGCCAGACTCTGGTGGCTCCCGCTGGTAATCCTCACTTCTCAGGAGGCTGGGATCTGAAGGAACATGGTTCAAAGCCAGCCCAGGCAGAAAAGTCCATGAGATTCTAATCTCCAATTAACCACCAGGAAGACCATGAGTTTAGGATCAACGTGGGTTACATAGTAATTTCAAGCTGGTGGCGCTGTGGCTCAAGGTTCTATAGCACTATGACTTACTCTGCTGGTACTGGAGCTTGAACCCTGGGCCTTGTGCTGTACCACTGGAGCCACACCTCCAGCTCTGGCTGTATGCCCAGTAACAGAGCAAAACTCTGCTGACTATTTAATCATTAGCCTAGACGGAGGGAGCCCCCGCAACTAAGGATCCTCCTGGGAAGAATCAAGAAAGCCTGGCCCAGTTACAATGCTTCTTTGCGAGGTCTCTGAAATGACACCAGCCCCTGGGACAAGCAAGGAAAGAGCAGCAGGACACCGAGTCAAACCTTGTGGGGACACCAAGGGAGTGGAGGAAGTATTAGCAGTAGGTCCCTAGCGTGCGTGGTTGGGGGAGGAAGGGGGAAAGTCTGTGGGAAAGTGGAACCAGGAGGGTGGCACCTCGCATGCGCAGATGAGGCGCCCAGTACTCTTTCTCCCCCTCCCCCCCCCCCCCCCCCGCAACCTCCATCCCCGCCGGACGCTCCTGCGTGCGCGCACACGCGAATTCGGAGCGGAAATGGCGCCTCGGGGCCGCGCGTCCAGGCGGCGAGCGGAAGTGGGTGTGAGAGCGGAAGTGGCCGGCTAGAGCCGGGGGCTGGGCGGGGACCGGGCTTGTCGGTGAGGCGGCGGCGGCGGCGGCGGCTCGGCAGGCGGGTTCAGGCTTCGGGGGCCAGGTCGGTGGAGTGGGTGGGTGTCTCCGCAGCCAGCGTGTGCTCGGGCCAGCGCGCGCGGCCTCCCCCGCTCCCTACCCTGGTCCCTCTCCCCCTCTCCCCTAGGCTCCTACCCCACCCAGCCGCCCTCCTCGGGGGGCAGCGGGGGCCGCTCCCGCCGTCCTTCCCGACCTCACCTACCCTCACCCGCCCTTGTGTCTCCTTCCCCTGCCCGGGGCAGCCGCCGCCATGATCCTGCTGGAGGTGAACAACCGCATCATCGAGGAGACGCTCGCGCTCAAGTTCGAGAACGCGGCGGCCGGGTGAGCGCGCGTCCGGGGGCCGGGGGTGGGGGGTGGCGGGAGACGGCGTTGACCCCAGGCAGGGCCCGGGGTCGGGCGGCCCCACCCGCCGCCGCAGACCTGGAGGGACCCGGCAGGGTGTCGGGGCTGCGGGCCCCGGGTAGACGTGGGAGGTGCCTGGGCGCGGTGGGGTGAGGGGCAGAGATGCGTGGGGAGCGGCTCGGCGCAGGGATGCGGAAGCCGCGGGGACCGCGGAGCGCCCGCCTGCCTCAAGGCTGGGGACCTGTAGGATGTGGGGGGGGGGGCGCCGAGGCCGGAACTCCGAGGGAACCCCGAGGTGCGAGGCGGACCACCGCACAGACCCCAAAGAGACTCCCTCCTGGGATGAAGTTGGAAGGAGCATTTAGGAATCCCCAGGACCAAGTGGAAGATGCAGGCCTAGCTCGCACTCGTTGTCCCCCACCCCACCTCCCCTAGAAGGAGCAGGAGGGAAGACTGAAAGCAGACCTAGCCAGGGGCGGGGAATCCATCTCCCTAGCTTCCCTTTCCCCATTCCCTACGGTGAGAAACACTGGTCATTTTGTTACATATATTTCTCTAGCAAAGCGAACAGTCCATGCACACCCTCCTTATCTCTTCCCGAGATTGTAACGATTTTTCTCCACCCACTAGCTTTTATTTGGTTGGTATCTGTATCTGCCTGTAAATTCTTACAGGAGATCCTTGTAATCTGTAATTTTTTTTTCTTATTGTGGTAATCCTGGCCCCAAATGTATACTCAGCCTCCATAATTTTTTCCAGCCTTTATTAACCTTGGCTTTTTAAAAGATGGGCTTGGGACATATTACAGAAGCAGCCTTCTCTGGCAAACCCAAAGCCAGACTCCTTTGCAGCTGTTTGCTTTTCTAGTATCTAAAACATGATCGGGAATTGGATTTTACCTTCTAATTTGTAGAGGCCAGTGGCTAGTCCTGTTGTCTCATTCCCCATCTGTGAGGATGGGGCTTTACATCTTGGGTTTCACAGTTGGGAAATGAGTGCAAACTGTTTCTGATGAACTAGGAACTAGAAGTAGAAAAGGAAGTACTTGGAGATCCACAGAAGGGAGTAGATAGAGGGGAAATTCTAAGTGGTTATAATGAACTATTGCTTACTGCATTAAAGAAAAGAAAAGGGGGGAGGGCATTAGGCAGGTCTCAGTGGTTCCTGTCTGTAATCCTGGCTACTCAGAGGTTGAGATCTGAGGATCACCATTCCACTCTGATAGGAAGTCTATGAGACTTATCTCCAGTTAACCACCAAAAAGCCAGAAGTGGAGCTATGTCTCAGTGATGGAGCTCCAGCCTTGAGCTGGACAAAAAGGGAAGGGACAGTGTCCAGTGTTTGAATTGAAGCCCCAGTCCCCGTTCACACATGCACACACAAAGTATTGACCCACCACTTAAATTGACTACATTGTGTTTTATAAGGTCACAGATTTTATCTGAAAGACAGAGTATTATTTTCCTTGAAGTAATCTATGCAGTGAGCAGGTACTGCTTCCTGCCAGGGACTGCAGTTGCTGATATGTTCAGATGGCTTTCTTGTCTTCAGCTTCTCTCACCACTTCTTTGCATTTTAAGTATTCAAGTGAATCATCTGAGGGTTTTATTTTGAGTGACTACTGTGTACTTGAGCAGTGTAGCATATAGGAGGAAGTTGAAATAACTTCTGCATTTTCACAACTGATCTTAATACATTCTCATGTCCAGACTAGTAAGGAATGAGATCTGGGTGGTTGGTTATAAGCTGATCTACAAGATAAGTATCTCTATATTTTCAAGTACAAGCATGCCTTTTAATGTGGGAGTATTTCCACATTTACTTCTATATTAATAACTTGGGACTCAGAAATGTAAAAACATTACTCAGTTACTTTAGTTAGCTCTTTTTCTTTCTGAAAATTCTACTTAAGTAGAAAGCAGCAGAAAGCTGGCTGCTGGTGGCTCATGCCTATAATCCTAGCTACTCAGGAGCCTAAGATCTGAGGATCATGATCAGAAGCCAGCCTGTGCCAGAAAGTCTTGAGACTCTTACCTCCAATAAATTGCTCAAAAAAGCTAAGTGGCACTGTGGATCAAGGGATAAAGCCCTCACCTTGAGCAAAAGAAGCTCAGAAACAGCACCTAGAGTTTCAAGCCCCAGAAAGGGGCAGGGGAAGAGTAGCAGACTGTAGTAGATTCCATCTCTCAGGAGGCTGATGCCAGAAGTAGTTAAGCTAGCCTGGGTTGCATGTTGAAGCCATGTCTCAAACAAACAAAAAGCAGTTAACCATTTTAGAGGGGTTAAAGTAGGCTCTCAGATCTGAAAGGCATAAATTATAATTCCCAGTCCGCCCCCCCACCCCCCAGTCCTAGGCTTGAACTCAGGACCTGAAGCGCTGTCCATGGGCTTCCTCAAGGCTAAAGCTCTATCACTTGAGCCACAGCACAACTTCCAGCTTTTTCTGTGTATATGGTACCAAGGAATTGAACCCAGGTCTTAGTGCATGCTAGGCAAACACTTTACCCCAGGAATTTTTTTTTCTTGAAGCAAAGATAATTATTATTATTATTTATTTATTTATTTTGGTCAGTTTTGGGGTTTGAATTTTGGGCCTGACCTTTGTCCCTGAGCTCTTCAGCTCAAGGCTACCACCCTACCCCTTAAGCCACAGTACCTACCACTTCCAGTTTTCTGGTGGTTAATTGGAGATAAGAGTCTCATAGACTCGTATGTCCTAGACTTTTGTGCCCTGGCTGGCTTTGAACCACGATCCTCAGATCTCAGCCTCCTGATTAGACAGGACTACAAATATGAGCCACCTCACCCGGCGCAAAGATACATTTTGTAAGCAGAGTTGAATATAGATGGGGTTAGTAAGTTTTTTCTTTTATTCAGATCTTTCTTCCCTTTGAGATATGACTTTCAGTAAGTGGGCTAAATACATTTTGATGAGGATTATTTTAAAAACAGAAATGGGAGGGGAAAACGAGAGTATGAGGGATGGGGTGACATTGTCCAAAAAGAAATGTACTGTGCCTATGGCGGGGAGTTTGGCCTAGTGGTTAAAGTGCTTGCCTAGCATGCATGAAGACCCGGGTTCGATTCCTCGGTACCACATACATAGAAAAAAGCCGGAAGTGGTGCTGAGGCTCAAGTGGTAGAGCTCTAGCCTTGAGAAAGTCCAAGGACAGTGCTCAGGCCCCGAGCTCAAGCCCAGGACTGGCAAAAAAATAAATAAATAAAAAAGAAAGAAAGAAATGTACTGTGCCTAGGTTATGTAACTATAACCCCTCTGTATATCAACTTCATAATAAAAAATTAAAGCAGTGATATTGGGTCGAGTAAGCAGAATTTTTCTAGCCTAGGATCGCAAATGTCATACCCAACAGAAGCTTGCTTCCAAGCAAGTGTTGGCTTCCAGGTTTGTCTGTCAAGTGAAGCAGTTAAGTATTTATTCAGGCACATGGCTACCACTGATATGCCCATCATAAACATGTAGGGTTCTGGCAGCACTCTGTACTAGACAGCAGTTGAAAAAAGGGGGCCTTTCTGAGAAAGCCTGTTAGCACAGTTATGAAGGAACTAAGGGATGAGCTGGGTTGGGGATGGGAATCAGAAAGACTTAAGGAAAGGGAGAATCTTGGACAAGAAATCTAAAGAGATTTGAATGACTGCCAGCATGGGAACCTACTGGAAGAGGTCAGCTCCACCCTGCCTTTTACACTTCTCAGAATGAGCCAGAAAGGAAATTATGGTTTGTTGCAGCCTTTTCCTGAGTGCACCTTCCAGATCTGCAATGTCCAATATTATAGTTATTTGCTGTTTGTGCCTGGTTAAATTTAAATATAAATTAAAATGAAGTAAAGTTAAACTTTAGTTCCTTAGTCATAATAGATGCAGTATTCTGTTGTCACATGTGGCTAGTAGCTGCTATGTTTGCACAGTGCACACGTAGACGTTTCTATGATTACAGAAAGCCTGTGGGAGACGGGCACCATGGCTCACGTCTGTAATTCTAGCTACTCAGGAGGTTGAGATCAGAGGATCAAGGTTCAAAACCAGCCTGGGCACAAAAGTACCTGAGATTCTTACCTCCAGTTAAACTCTAGTAAACCGTAACTGAGGCTTGGCTCAAGAGTAAGGCTGAAGAGCTCAGGGACAACACCCAGGCCCAGGGGTTGGGTGGTAGCCTTGAGCTAAAGAGCTCAGGGACAGCACCCAGGCTCAGTTCAAGCCCCATAACCCACAAAAAAAGAAAAAAAAAGTCTATTGAGCTGTACCCATCCAGGTACTGAAAATGGAAGCGTGAGGTTTTTTTTTCCCTCCAATGCTGGGTATCAAATTTAGAGTTTTGCACATGAAGAACGCGTTCTGCCACTGAGGAATATGCCTAGTTCTCATTAGATAGTCTCGTTGTTTAAGAATAGTTTTGGGGGCCAGGAATTTGGCCTAGTGATACAGTGCTTGACTAGCATACACGAAGACCCGGGTTCGATTCCTCAGTACCACATACATGGTAAAAGCCAGAAGTGGTGCTGTGGCACAAGTGGTAAAGCTCTAGTTTTGAGAAAGCCTAAGGACAGTGTTCAGGCCCTGACTGAGTACAAGCTAAGGCTGGCAAAAAAGAAAAAAAAAAAATTATTTTGAGCCAGCTCAAAAGTGGTTAACATCTGTAATCCTAGCTACTCGGGACACTGAGATTTCAGTATCGCCGATCAGAGCCAGTCCAGAGATTCTTTCTTCTAATTAACCACCAAAAAGCCAGAAGTGGAGCTGGGGCTCAAATGGTAGAGCACTAGCCTTGAGTAATAAAGCTTATGGACAGTGCCCTGAGTTCAAGCCCCAGTACCAGCAGACATACACAAAAGGGAACACTTTCCTTAGTTTTTCCAGCCACCCATATAGGTATCCTCACAAAGGGATACTAGCTAGCAAATTGATTTTCTGACTTCAAACTAAGAGCGAGTGATGGATTAACAAGCCACACTTTCATGCTTATAATCTTAGCTACCTACCCAGAAAGCTGAGATAAGAGAATTATGGTTTGAAGCCAGACCATGGAGGACAGTCCATGAGACTCTTATTTACATCCACTTAACCACCGAAGAGCCAGAAATGAGGCTTTGGATCAAGATGGCAAGCACCAGCCTTGAGCAGAAAAGCTCAGGGACAGTCCCAGGACTGGTTTTTTTTGTTTGTTTTTTGTGTTTTTTTTTTTAGCTACACTCACCACTACAGATAGCATGCTCAAGTCTTAACAGCATTGTCTTTTCATTTAGGGATTTTTACTTCGTCTTATAATTACGGCAGAAGTAATCTGGCAAATTTATTCTTTTGTTACCCTATATATACACCACGAACCTTTTCAGCTTCAGAAGTAAGGCCTGTCAACTTAACCAGAGAATGTAGCCCAGGACTGAGGAAATGCTGTCAGATGTGAGTTGCTGTTGATTTTAAGTGCCTCCTGGCTCCTTGCCACAGCATGTGCATATATTGTGGGGAACTGTGGTTCTGTGAGGGGGAGTGAAGCTAAGCAAGCGAGCAGTGCCAGTTCGGGTAGATGAGGACTGTGGGAGGAAAAATTTGAGAAGGGGATAAATTAAATCTTGCTGATACCTTGTTCTCATTCCCAAATCTGCTGCATATGTCCTCAGAGAGACAGACTGGTTTAAAATGGTTCAGAATTAGGACATTAAGCATATAGAAGAAGTAGACTATAGTATCTGACTTGCTAAGATCTAGTTGATCATTTTACTGAACATTATAGGTTTGCACACTACTCCCTGTGCTTTGGTCTCCTTTGGGTCATTTGGGCTGTGAAGCCCCAGAACTACATTCGGCTAACTAACTGATGTCTCTAACATTTCTCTACCATTTCAGTCTTTTTCATTTCCCCAGCATCCTCTATGTAGAAGCAGCTCAGTCCATGCTTCCCTTCCACCCTCCCTTTCTTCTTCCTTTCTTCCTTTCTTCCTTTTCTGCCAGACCTGGCACTTGAAGTCAGGGCCTGGACACTGTCCTTGAGCTTTCTCAAGGCTAGAGCTCTTATCACTTGGGCCACAATACCACTTCCAGCCTTTTCCTTTTTCTTTTTCTTTTTTTTTTTTTTTTTTTTTTTTTTTGCCAGTCCTGGGCTTGAGCTCAGGGCCTGAGCACTGTCCTTGGACTTTCTCAAGGCTAGAGCTCTACCACTTGAGCCTCAGCACCTCTTCTAGCTTTTTTCTGTATCTGTGGTACCGAGGAATCGAACCTGGGTCTTCATGCATGCTAGGCAAGCACTTTAACCACTAGGCCAAACTCCCGGCCCTTTTTCTTTTTTTTCTTTGCAGTCGTGGGGCTTAAACTCTGGGCCTGGGCCAGTCCCTGAGTTCTTCAGCTCATGGCTACCACCCTATCCCCTTGAGCCACAGCGCCACTTCCAGTTTTCTCGTGGTTAAGTGGAGATAAGAGTCTCATAGTCAGCCGAGATTTGGCCTAGTGATAGAGTGCTTGCCTAGCATGCACAAAGACCCGGGTTCGATTCCTTGGTACCACATACATAGAAAAAAGCCAGAAGTGGTGCTGAGGCTCAAGTGGTAGAGCTCTAGCCTTGAGAAAACCCAAGGATCATGGTCAGGCCCTGAGCTCAAGCCCAGGACTGGCAAAAAAAAAAAAAAAAAAAAAGCTGGAAGTGGTGCTGAGGCTCAAGTGATAGAGCTCTAGCCTTGAGAAAGTCCAAGGACAGTGCTCATGCCCTGAGTTCAAGCTCAGGACTGGAAAAAAAAGAAAAAAAAAGTCGTCTCACAGTCTTTAGTACCCAGGCTACCTTTGAACCATGATCTTCAGGTCTCAGCCTCCAGAATAGCTAGGATTACAGGCATGAGCCACTACACCCAACTACTTCCAACCTTTTTTTTTTTTCTTGTTTTGGTCAGTCTTGGGCCTTGAACTCAGGGCTTGAGCACTGTCCCTGGGCTTTCACAAGCCTAGAGCTCTACCACTTGAGCCAGAGCACCACTTTCAGCTTTTTTCTCTGTATGTGGTACCAAGGAATCTAACCTGGGTCTTCGTGCATGCTAGGCATGTATTCTACCACTAGGCCACACTCCTGACCCAGTGCATGTTTTCTTGAAGGAGTGAGTGAAGCTAGACAGAATGATTTTCTTAAGAAGCTTATCACTTTCTGACAGCATGAATTAACTTTTAGAATTCTTTTTGTTCTCCATAGTTTAACATAAAGTGTAGGAGAGAGGAGGATGTCCTCTAACCTAATAGGATCCTCTTTGTAGTCTTTGCTCAGAAAAAAACAATTGAAGCCTTTCAATCAATCTAAGAGTAGTTACCAGGAACCTTTAGAGTGAGCAGAACTCAATAATCCTACTTTAGGACTTAGAAGGTGGGATGGTGGTATTTCCATTAAGAGAATTGCATCCTAGGATGCATGCAAGAGCAAACTCTCCAAAGTCCTTAGTGAAAAAAAGAACTGGATAATTGCCAATAGCTCTTTATATTCTAGAAGCTTCTTTAGAAAAATGACATGAAAAATTTCTAAAGGATATTAATATCTCTTGAGGCCCATCTGAATGGTATGTTTTAGTGCCTTGGGCTGTGGTGTCAAAAACTAAGACCATCCAGCTAGTTGGCTTGTTCTTGAATTCTAGGCATTACAACTCTCTGATGCTAACAGGAGTTCTATTTTTCCTAGTAATCTATTACTGACTGAACTGTTCCTGTTTCTGAGAGCTACCAGAATGCCAAAACCTCTCCCACCCACAGCTTCAAAAATCTAGTCCCTTCTAATTCATCTGGGAGGAGAAAAACTGAACCAAGCACTGTTTGTACTTTACCATTTAGTTTCAAAATGTGTCTGTGTAAGTTGCTAGATCTCATTTGCTGTTTAGATAACTAGGTATCTTAAGGGCTAACTTTGAATAATTTCTGTGTATTAAGGATTGTATCAGGCTTCCATCACTGTGTTTCCTTGCCTGCTTTATCATATGGCATAGATATGAACAGAGTTTGGTCACATTGTATGGTGCTGCTGGCTACTATATGGATTGTGAGAATACTTATTTCAATATATATCTGTACTTCAGTCATGAGATATTGGTTAGGAAACTTAGCTGCATGTACATTATCTCATGTAGACAACAACATTTATCTTTTTGTCTATATATACAAGAAGAACTTAAGACACAGCCTCAAATTAACATTGCCTTCAGTCACATATCCAGTAAATGACAATAATTTTTTTTTTTTTTTTTGCCAGTCCTGGTGCTTGAACTCAGGGTGTGAGCACTGTTTTTGGGCTTTCTCAAGGCTAGAGCTCTGCCACTTGAGCCACAGTACCACTTCTGGCTTTTACCATGTATGTGGTACTGGGGAATCGATCCTGGGTCTTTGTGTGTGCTAGGCAAGCACTCTACTAGGCCAAACTCCTGGCCCCGACAATAATTTTTATTTAGGGGATATTTTTTCTTTTTGGTCTTTTAAATGGTTCATTCTTCCTCTCCCAAAAAAGTTTTTACCTGCCCCTCTGAAGCAATAAGCTACTAAAGTTTAGTAACACTTGGTCTTGATTTTGAGAAATGGTCCCAGAATGGTATGCTTTACAGTCAACAGTCTCCGTGTTTGGATGTGGAGTTCTTAGAACCTCTAACTCCCAGACCAGTTTTTGTGAATACTTCTCTGGCTAGATGCTGTTATTAGCAGCCTTTTTCTTCCACATGTTTTGTGCAGCCATGAGTGGCAAACTAAAATATTAATGGCAGTGATTTGATAGATAATGCCAAGTCATATGACAAACTACTTACCACTGATCTTAGCAGTTTGTACTAGTGGGGATCTGTGCTCAGGGTCCTTGATACTTAGAAAAATGTAAAACGTGAAAGACTTTATTGCTTGGTAAGCTGCTGTTTATATAGTGGGTTTTTCTCAGGTCTGTTGATAAAGTGGGAAAGTGAGACACTCAGCCCTTTACTGGATTAAAGCTTAGATGTTAATGTTAGGAAGACAGTACAACTACTTGCTAAGTCATGTACTCTGGCCTTTTTATCAACTAGCACAGCTAGCCTTCCCCAGGAAGGTATGCTACTGTGCTTGTTTCCCTTTGTCATCCATCATCTTAATAATTCATTCAGCTGGTCCATTGAATATTGGTTCTGTACCTTTGTGTTTTTTTGGTTTTGTTTTGTTTTCATTTTGTTTTTTGCTGGTACTTGGGCTTGAATCCAGGTCTTCAAACTTGCTTGACTGAGACTTTACTACTAAAGCCACACCTCCAGCCCAGCTTTTTGCTAATTATTTTTGAGAAAAAGTTGAAACAGACTTTTCTGTGCTGACAGGCTCTTGAATGCCAGTGCCTAGCATGTGTTCTGTTTTCTAGAGGTGAGGAATGATTGCTGGCTATTCATTGCCTTTGTTTTCCTGGTTACAGTCTTAAAGTGTTTAGAGGCAATTTAGCTCTCATGTTCTGAACTCAACTACTTCTCCATAAATTCACTTAATCCTTCATTTTTACAGAAAAAAAATGTCTCTAACCATGTCCTAAATCACACATGGATGGCTTTGAAGAAGCAGTGAGGAACTTTGTATATGATTCATATGACTTGATTTTTTTATTTTTTAAATAGGTCATGGGGCTTGAATTCTGGGTCTGGGTGCTGTCCCTGAGCTCTTCAGCTCAAGGCTACTACCCTACCCCTGAGCCACAGCCCCACTTCTCATTTTCTAGTGATTAATTGGAGATAAGAATCTCATGTTCTTCATCTTCAGTGCCTAGGCTGGCTTTGAACCTCAATCCTTAGATCTCAACCTCCTAAGTAGCTAGGATTACAGGTGTGAGCCACTGCACTGGGCTCTGATATCTGTGCGTGTGCGTGCGTGCGTGCGTGCGTGCGTGCGTGCGTGCGTGCGTGCGTGCGTGCGTGCGTGTGTGTGTGTGTGTGTGTGTGTGTGTGGTGTGAGTCATGGGGCTTGAATTCTGGGTCTGGGTGCTGTCCCTGAGCTCCTGGCTACTGCCCTACCCTTGAGCCAAGACCCACTTCCTGTTTTTTGGAGGTTAATTGCCGATAAGAGTCTCTAGTCCTTTTGTGCCGATAAGAGTCTCTAGTCCTTTTGTGCTGGGCTGGCTCTGAACCTTGATCCTCAGATGTCAGTTTCCTGTAGCTAGGATTACAGGAGTGAGCCACCGCACCCGGCCTTTTTTTTTTTTTTAATTCTTAATAGCACCCAGTTTCCAGGCCCAAGAGTTCAAACCCCACAAGTGACCTCCTCTCCCTCCCCCACTGAAAAAAAAAAAGGATATGTTATTCTGGGTTGAGAGGTCTTGAGCAAATATGGAATGCCTATTACCCTGTAAATCAACATAAAATTAGAGGAGTCTCTAATTCCCATTTTTTGTACAAGGAGGAGGAAATGCTTCTTTTTTCTTTCAATTTCTTTTTTCTTTTTCCCGATTGTGAGGCTTGAACTCTGGGCCTGGGCACTGTCTCTGAGCTGTTAAGATCAAGGCTACCACCCTACCCCCTGAGCCACAGCGCCACTTCCAGTGTTCTGGTGGTTTATTCTAGAGATAAACATCTCACAGACACTTCAGTGGGGCGCTGGCTTTGAACCTCAGTCCTCAGATGTCAGCCTCCTGAGTAGCTAGGATTACAGACATCCAGCTCTTTTCTTTTTCTCCCTACTTTAACCCTGTTACACTAAAATAAATACTTGTCGAAATTTAAAACACGCACACAAGCTAAGACTGGAGGCGTGGTTTGAGTGTAGGCCACTTGCCTTGAAGTAGATTTTTTCTCCCTGCTATTGGCTTTGAGGGGAAAGCAATAAGCAGCCCTTGCTTGGTTAATTGGCCATTATTGCTTATATATAGAATAGATGTGTACCTTCTAAGACAACACAGTATCTGGGAGCTGGTGGCGCACATCAGTAATTCTAGCTTCTTGGGAGACTGAGATTAGAAGGTTTATAGTTGGAAGCCAGCCCAGGCAGAAAGTTCAAGGGAACTTTCAAATCAGTTCATTGAAGAACTAGACAGTGTCTGTGTCTAATATCTCAGCTATACAGAAAGGCTAATGTAGATAAGTGTTGCTCAAGCAGGAAACAAGACCTTATCTCAAAAATAACCAACAAAATTCAGGGCTCGAGGCCTAACGCACCAGTTAGAACACCTAACTAGCAAAGTTTGGGGAGCAGAATTCAAGATTCAGTACCACAAAAATAATTAGGTAGCATTTAACACATAGAAGTATACATGCCAGACCAAGCCAGGAACCACACAGAACGCCTTCAGGTCCATTTTGTTTTGTTTGTAGCAGTTACGAGAGATAAGTAGATTTATTCATATCCTCCAGTTTTGTAGATGAGAGGGGGGGGAGGAGAGGAGAGAAAGAGAGAGGAGAGATATATTTTTACATTGTAGTTAGCCATTTTCCTGCCATTGTGTCGCCTACCATCACCTATGTCCTGTGGGGAGAAATTAAACAAAAGATGGTATTTTGTGTGCTTCAAATATACAAATTGTGTGTGCCTCATATTGTCAAGTAATTGAGAATTTCCTGTGGGCACCAACCATGGCAGGAAAGCTACCAGCTGGCAAAAACCAAAAAGCTGTACCTGTCATTTACCTTCCACTTCAGACAAGTCCAAAGTTTCAGGTACATGAGAAAATGTATCGTGTACTCTGTCAATAATCCTAACATTTATACAGAATGCTCTGATCAGGAGTTTTCCAAGTTCTTTTGGAAGTAAGAGGCAATATAGTTATCTTAACAAGGGCCTTTTTGTTTGTTTTACAGTAACAAACCAGAAGCAGTAGAAGTAACATTTGCAGGTAAGTCTCTTCATTGTAGCTGTATTAAGAGAGCACAGTATAAAAAACCAGAAGGGCTTAAGTGAGAAGAGTTATTGCCTAGCAAGTACAAGGCTGATTCTAAACAAAGTGTTTGCATATTTATGTATGTATGTATATAGGTATGTATAAAATACAAAATAAAATTTTGATAGTCTGGGGACTTAGATGACTTAATTTTTTGTGTGTGTACACATTTAGTTTTATTGTAACAAAGCAACTTGTACACTTTTAACGTTTAAAACTGAGCATCATCTTTCCTTTCCAGTGAAAACAAAAGAAAATTTAAAAATAAATGAACAAAATTACAATAGAGAAAGTCAATTCCGAATCAGATCCTACAGGGTCTGCTGATCTCCCGTAGTGGCAGGGCTCAAGAGATGATTTAATTTTTTATATTTAGTCCATTGGAAACTGACTTTAGAGTTAGGTAACCTGTGTGAGGTTACTTGCTGATATCTTTTATTTATTTTATTTTTTGTCATTCGTGGGACTTGAACTACTGACCTGGATGCTGTCCCTGTGCTCTTCAGCTCAAGGCTACCACCCTACCCCTTGGGCCACAGTTCCACTTCCGGTTTTCTGGTGGTTAATTGAAGATAAGAGTCTCACCGACGTTAGTGGACTTTAGTGCCCGGTCTGGCTTTGAACCACGATCCTCAGATCTCAGCCTCCTGAGTAGCTAGGATTACAGGTGTGAGCCACTGCACCTGGCTGCTGATACCTTTTAGTTTCATTGTGTTGTACAGTCTCTTTACTCAGAAAGTCCTATAGTATTAACTTCTAAGTTTGCCTAGTGCTAGAATAAGGAGAAGAAGCAGGAGCATGGCAATTAATTGCCCCTCACATCCCCCTTCAGTTATCAAATCAGAGATACTACTGCCTCCACTGCTAAGCAGAATGGTGGCTGTGACTTGCTGTGTAAACTCTGAGGGATTGGGCAGCCATTCTCTATAAAATGGAGTGCTTGATCAGATTATCTTAGCAAACTGCTGAGTTCTGAAGTACCGTCTTTGGTTCCAAGGACAGGTACCACAATTCTTGTGATTCCCATGACTATCCTTGGTGCTCTCCTCAGCACCTTGCTTCTGAAAAAACCCAGACTGAATCATGCACGATACATTATAAGAGAGAGGCTTAGAGATGAAAGAAGACTTTAAAGTCACATATATTCTATTAGTCTTGGATCCTAACTCAAATAAAGATAGATGTGTTTAAAATTCTCTTAAGGCCATAGTAGTTCAACAGTTAACTGCATATTTGATAAGAAAAAAACGTTAAGTATGACAGCAATACTGTGGTTATTTTCCTTAAAAATAGTCTTTGGTGCTGGAGATGTGGCTTAGTGGTAGACTGCTTGCTTAGCATGCATGCAGCCCTGGATTCAATTCCTCAATACCATATAAATAGAAAAAAAACAGGAGTGGTACTGTGGCTCAAGTGGTAGAGTGCTAGCCTTGAGAAAGCTCAAGGATAATGCTGAAGCCCTGAGTTCAAGCCCCAGGATTAGCAAAAGAAAAAGAAAAAAGAAATGCATCACAAAACCAGGCATTGTTAAACTCATGCCTGTAATCCAAGTTGCTCAAGAGACTGAGATTTGAGGATTGAGATTCAAAGCCAACCCAGGCAGGAAAGTTCATAAAGACTATATTTCCAGTTAACCATCAAAAAACTGGAAGTGACACATAAGGCTCAAAGTAGTATAAAGCTCAGACAGCACCAGACCGAGTTCAAGCCATGGGGCACCAAAAAATAAAGAATAAGAAATAAAATGCATTACAGTGAAGGTCTTCTAAACTTCTTCTAGGACTAAACTATGGTTAAGGTAAACATAGTGCTTTCTGAGTTTAGGAAAGAATAAAGGAGGGACATTATGCAGTTCTAGAGGCATTTTTGCTGACTTTCCATGGGGATTTGAAATAGATGTTATTTTACAAATGTCTTCATAACAGAGATATTTCTTGTGGCCTGCTCTAAGGTAAGTGCTTAGGTCATTCCCCGTTCCCAGGGTAAGTAATTTCATTTGCTTTCCTCTCAGATTTTGATGGAGTCCTTTATCATATTTCAAATCCTAATGGAGATAAAACAAAAGTAATGGTCAGTATTTCTTTGAAATTCTACAAGGAACTCCAGGCACATGGTGCTGATGAGGTAAGAGCCACATTGTTTTCCTAGGACACTTATTCTCTCTCATCTTTTGTTGGCAGTTTGTCTCTCAGAAGAATCAGTACTAAGTCATCCCTTCCCACATATACAGAAAGAAACCAGCCACTCTGTATAGTTTGCTTGCTCACCTAGCCAGTGACTCTTGGCTTCATTTCCTATAACCATGAAAAGAAATGCTTCCCAGAAAAGATTTTGGCTTTTTGCCTGCTTGCTTAGAGAAATAAAGATGTTCTGTAACCAAAGTTTAATAACTTAATATCTTAAAGGGGTTTTACCTTTTCTACAAATTATATAGGCCACCAGTGCCACCAATATTTTATAAATAGTGGAAACAAAATAACTTAGCTTTTCTCTAAATAACAGAGAATACGTATTTTGCTAACTAGTACAAAAATAGCTATTGTAAAAATAAGATAGGTTCTTTTCTTACTTTAGAACATCATTAAAGCAGGAATAAAACTCTGACTCATTAACTCATTAGGCATAAGTAACTTCCCTTTATAGTTTTTTTTTTTTTTTAATATAATTTAGTGCTTACCCCCTTTTGGTGTCTCATTGGGGGCTTGTACTCAGGTCCTGCACTCTGTCCCTGAGCTCTTTGCTCAAGGCTAAAAACCCTCTACCACCTGAACCACAGTATTACTTCAGATTTTCTGGTAGTTAATTGGAGATAAGAATCTCAGAGACTTTTCTACCCAAGCTGGCTTTGAACCACAATCCTCAGATCTCAGCCCTCAGCCCTCCTGAATAACTAGGATTATAGGCGTGAGCCACTGGTGCTGGGCTGTTAGTGCTCTTTAGAACTGGCCCCTTGACATATCTCTTCCTTACAACAGCCTTAGGGAAAATAAGATGGGATGTGTAGGCCTTGTGAAACATTTGTAATCAAGCCTTGTGACTGGCCTTTTTCAGTAGCCAAAAAAACAGGTTTGGTTCCCATTGAATTGTAGTTGCTCTGGGACAAGCCATTTATGGAAGAAAGAAAACAGTTATGCCAGTGCTCTCACATTGTGGTTGTGTCTCAAAGCAGGAAGTATGACTCAGTTCCTGAATCAGTTTTCAAATGTCTTAGTTTTAACAAACTAGGCGGTCTTTAATCTGTTGAATGAAGATATATAGACTTTTCTTTTTCTTTGTGAAGAGTGGTAATTTTGAATAGTTTTAAAATTATGTAATGGATAACTATGATAGTTTTTCATTATAAAACTAAAATGAAACATGTCAGAATGCCCAGTGATCATAGAGCCACTTCCTCAGCTCAAGAATGAAGAAACCTTTAGAGAATTTGAATTTGGAGTACCTTGCTCCAGAAGGGGGGGGGGGGCGGTTATGGGGCTTGTACTCTGCCTGGACACTGTCCCTGAGCTCTTCAGCTCAAGGCTACCACCCTACCCCTGGGCCTGGAGGTTGTCCCTGAGCTCTTCAGCTCAAAGCTACCACCCTATCCTTGAACCAAGCCCCACTTTGTTTTCTAGAGGTTAACTGGAGATTAAGTCTCCTGGTCTTTTTGTGCCTGGGATGGCTTTGAACCTTGATCTTCAGATCTCAGCCTCCTAAGTAGCTAGGATTACAGGCATGAGCCGCACTGCCCAGTGGAAAACCTAGTCTTTTGGAAGCATATGGAAGATTATTATGTAACCCTAGTGGGTAGCTCTTGTCTACCAGATAAACAAGACCAAGAAACAGGCCTGTGCAGGAAGTTTTCTTCTTGATTAGCTTTGAGATGACTGCCTGACTTTTAAACAGACAGCTACCAAGTTGTGTAATTATTTTCCTAGACAGTAGTTCTCTCTCCTTTTTTATTTTTTTGGTGGGTCATGGAGCTTGAACTCGCCTAGGCACTGTCCATGAGCTCTTCAGCCCAAGGCTACCACCCCTGGGCCTGGGCGTTATCCTTGAGCTCTTTAGCTCAAGGCTACTACCCTGCCCTTGAGTCCAGCCCCACTTCCCGTTTTCTAGAGGTTAATTGGATATAAGAATCTCAGGTTCTTTTGTGCTGGGGCTGGCTTTGAGCCTTGATCCTCAGATCTCAGCCTCTTGAGTAGCTAGGATTACGGGCATGAGGTGAGCCACCTCGCCCAGCAGTCCTTTCTTTAAAGATTTAGGTGCAATGATAATTATGTAGGCCGAAGGAAATGTTTGACTGGAATGATTGGTTAGTTGATGTGATTGATTTGGCAATTTTACTGTGTAGTCAGGGTATTGTCAGACTTGTGATGTTTCTTCCAGCCTCTCAGGTGGCACCACACCTGCTCTTATCTTTAATGTTTCCAGTCTGTACTTTGTTCACAGTGGAATTCCAGAATACATTACAATTCTTTGTTGTTATAAAGGTAATATACAGAGGGGTTACTGTTTCATAAGTCAGAGATTAGTATATTTCTTTTGGGTATGTCACCCTTTGAAGCTTCACTCTCCCAGTTTTTCCCTCCCATCCTCACCTACAAGTTATATAGTTTATTTGCAACATAATGTCTAGTGGGTACCACTGCTTTATTTGTTTGTTTGTTTGTTTGTTTGTTTTTCCAGTCCTGGGCTTGAGCTCAGGGCATGAGCACTGTCCGTCCTTGGGCTTTCTCAAGTCTGGAGCTCTACCACTTGAGCCATAGCACTACTTCCAGCTTTTTCTTTGTATGTGGTACTGAGGAATTGAATCTGGGTCTTTGTGCATGCCAGGCAAGCACTGTACCACTAGGCCCACTCCCAGCCCCTACTGCTTTGTTTTTATTCACCCTTTGTCTTTCCTTTTCTGTTTCCCCTTCCCCCAGCCTCTCAAGGACAAAAGAGCAAACAGACAAAAGAAAAACAGCAACAAAGAAAAAAAAAACCTTGTTTCCATTTCCCGGAGTTGATTTTGATAAATACTATTTTATATTGTCATAGGCATTGTGCCTTTACATTTCTTCACAGTTCTTGTGGCTATCTTATGGGTCAAAGAACTAACACACCCACTCAAATGGGTGGAGTATTCACTGTGCTGGAGCAGGCTTGCAGTAAATGGTTCCCTGGGTTGGTTAAACGGTGACCAGCTTGTGATAACCACAGGAACCTTATTACTTTTCACCCAGCCCATTTAAAAGGCTGAAGGTCTCTGCTGCTAGGGTGGGAAGATTAACAGTGAAAAGTGAATAGGTCTCCTCAAGCCTTTAAGAGCAAGCACAAATTTCAAAATGAACGGTGATTTTAAGTACAAGTAGACCCGTAAGTGTGGTGAAACTGAGCCTGGAGGATCCTACATTCAAGATAGCAAAAAAAAAAAAAAAATGCAAGTGAAATAGCAGGAAAATGTTAGCTGATTATGTTGACTTCCTGCATATCACTTTTATCTTAGCAAGTTGGGAATTAATTGAAGGGTTGTAGTTTTTCCCATATCTGATCTCTCCCCTCCCCCTCACTACCTTTTTTTTTTTTTTTGGTACCAGTCCTGGGCTTAATTAAGCCCAGGGCCTGAGGACTGTCCTTGGATTTTTCTCAAGGCTAGAGCTCTA
Organism: Megascapheus bottae; assembly: GCF_031878675.1. Lineage (NCBI taxonomy): Eukaryota > Metazoa > Chordata > Mammalia > Rodentia > Geomyidae > Megascapheus > Megascapheus bottae. The sequence goes on from NC_143529.1 coordinate 24,085,438, forward strand.
TCACTTGAGCCTCAGCACCACTTCCAGCTTATTATGTATGTGGTACCGAGGAATTGAACCCAGGTCTTCGTGCATGCTAGGCAAGCACTCTACCACTAGGCCAGACTCCCAGCCCTACCCCCACCTTTTTTTATGTTGGTACTGGAGCTTTTACCCTAGACTTTTTTTTTTTTTCCCCCGCCAGTCCTGGGTTTCAGCTCAGGGCATGAGGACTGTCCTTGGGCTTTCTCAAAATCAGAGCCACAGCACCACTTCTGGCTTTTTTCTATGTATGTGGGACTGAGGAATTGAACCTGGATCTTTGTGCAGGCTAGGCAAGCACTCTACCACTAGGCCAAACTCCAGGCCTCTAGCTGGACTTTTTTTGCAGAAAGCTGGCATTCTGCCATTTGAACCATACCTCCCCTTCTGATTTTTGTTGGTTAATTGGAGATAAGTCTCTTGAATTTCTCTGTCCGAGCTGTCTCCCCCCGCCCCCTTTTCCTGTCAGTTGTAGGACTTGAACTCTGGGCCTGGGTACTGTCCCTGAGCTCTTCACTCAAGACTACCACCCTACCCCTTGAGCCACAGTGCCACTTCCAGTTTTCTGGTGGTTAATTGAAGTTAAGAGTCTCATGGACTTTTTAGTCCCAGTCTGGCTTTGAACCGTGATCCTCAGATCTCAGCTTCCTGAGTACCTAGGATTACAGATGACATCTGGCTTGATTTCCCCTTCCCTCAAGTACCAGTAATACATGTAGTATAGAATTCTATGCTGGTTTTTTTTTTTCCTTTTCTTTTCTTTTTCTTTCTTTTTTTTTTTTTTGTTGCCAGTCTTGGGCTTGTGCTCACACTTCTGACTTTTTTCTATGTGGTACTGAGGAATTGAACCTGGGTCTTCATGCATGCTAGGCAAGCACTCTACCACTAGGCCAAACTTCCCAGCCCTATTCTTTTTTTTTTTTATTCCCAATCCTGGGGCTAGAACTCAGGGTCTGGGCACTGTCCTTGGGCTTTCTCAAGGCTAGAGCTCTACCACTTGAGCAACAGTACCACTTCCAGCTCTTTTCTGTGTATGTGGTACAGAGGAATTGAACCCAGGGCTTCGTGCATGCTAGGCAAGCACTCTACCACTAGGGCAAATTCCTGGCCCCATGGTTAAAGTTCTTGTGGATACACATAAATTATTCTCAAAAACTACTATAGTATGTAGGACACCTGAAAGTCAAATTTCTGTGTACTGCTAACACTGTGACCCTGAAGCACTATTGCCTGAAACCTCCCTTTAGTTCTTCTTTTGAAAAAGATACTTCTCTTGGTGGCTCTTCGGTTAGCAACCAGGAACTACATGTGGCATTGCTTTTTACCTTTTGCCTTTATGTAAGGAAGTATGATCATGGATTTATGATGAAGACCATGCTAGTATCCCAACGTTTGCAGATTGGAAATGTTTTCCAGAGAAATTTATTAGAGCGGTATTTATTTATTAGAGAAATATTTTCCAGGGCCTGGAGTTTGGCCTAGTGGTTAAAGTGCTTGCCTAGCATGCACGAAGACCCGGGTTCGATTCCTCGGTACCACATATAGAAAAAAGCCGGAAGTGGTGCTGAGGCTCAAGTGGTAGAGCTCTAGCCTTGAGAAAGTCCAAGGACAGTGCTCAGACCCTGAGCTCAAGCACAGGACTGGCAAAAAAAAAAAAAGAAATATTTTCCAGACAATTTATTAGAGAAATAATTAAATCCAGCAAGATTTAGACTGCAATATAACTGCTAAGTGCCCTGCTCAAATTAAGGTTATACCTCTCTGCTCTCCTATAACAGCCAGGGACACTTGGTCTCATACATGTTGTGAAAATAAAAATAAAAAACAAATCAATATATAGAATATTATGAAGTAATTGTTCAGTAGACTTATTTGCAAGTAATTAGGACTTTCCAAAGAACATTTAAAAGTACACTCTGGAATGTAGTTCAGTGGGACAGCACGTGCTTAGCATGCACAAAGCCCTGCATTTGATCTCTAGCACCACCAGAAAAAAAAAAGAAAGGGTAGATTGGAAATTAAGAACTTTACCTCTTGATAGCTTTTTTTCTCAAAAGAAACATAAAATGTATGGTTTGGGGCCGAGAGTTTAGCCTAGTGGTAAGAGTGCTTGCCTAGCTTGCATGAAGACCCGGGTTCAATTCCTTGATACCACATACATAGAAAAAGCTGGAAGTGGTACTGTGGCTCAAGTGGTAGAGCTCTAGCCTTGAGAAAAGTCCAAGGACAGTGCTCAGTCCCTGAGTTCAAGCCCCAGGACTGGCAAAAAAAAAAAAAAAGCATTGTATTCCTGTGTGATTATTGCTTGTATTTATATACTTTTGTATGCTTGTCCTGCTTTCATGGAGCTAGACCCTATGTTTCTCTTCATTGCCTATGTTTCTCTGATCACTGAAATTATTGTAGTTGGGGTTGTTTGTTTGTTTGTTTTCTGCCAGTCCTAGGGCTTGAATTTAGGACCTGGCCTCTATCCCTGAGCCTCTCTGTGCTTAAGGATAGCACTCTACTACTTGGGCCTCACCACCACTTTCAGCTCTGTTTATGTGATACTGAGGAATGGAACCCAGGGCTACATACATGCTAGGCAAGCACTCTACCACCTCATTCCCATCCCCCTGAAATTATTTTATTTTTTTATTTTTTGCCTGTCATGGGCCTTGAACTCAGGGCCTGAGCACTGTCCTTGGGCTTTCTCAAGGCTAGCACTCTGCCACTTGAGCTGCAGCACCACTTCCGGCTTTTTTCTATGTATGTGGTACCAAGGAATTGAATAAGGGTCTTCATGCATGCTAGGCAAGCACTCTACCACTAGGCCAAACTCCAGCCCTTGTCTCTAGTTTTATCTTGATACCTTCCCTTGTTTGTTACAGATTTTTGATGAGGGTTACTAGTAAATACTCCATGTCTGGTTTTTGTTTGGTTTGGTTTTATTTGAGACAGTGTCAGTATTCCAGGCTACCTCTGTCTGTCCTTCAGTCTCCTTAGCGCTGATATTACAAGATTATTGTTATTATTTTTAATTTTTTATGCCAGTCCTGGGGCTTGAACTCAGTGCCTGAGCAATGTCTCTGAGCTAGCACTCAGGGCTAACATTCTACTCTACCATGTGAGCCAGGGCTCTACTTCCAGCTTTTTGGGTTAATTGAAGATAAGAGTCTTATAGGCTTTCCTGCCCATTCTGGCTTCTAGCCTGGATCCTCAGATTTCAGCGTCTTTTAAGTAGCTAGGATTTCATGCATGAGCCAACAGTGTTCAGATTTCTTTTTTTTTTTTTTTTTTAATTTTTAACACCAGTACTGCTAAACACCAAAAAGCTTTTTTAGGATGTCAGTGACTACATGCTTTGTTTCTGTGTCACAATAACCTTTGCACTGTTTAATGTCTCACTTATAACATTTACATCAGATGTGTAGTTTTCACTGTAAAACTCATGTTTTGTAAGTCATGTCAGTCAAGCAAATTCTCCCTGGTGAAGCAGTCACACTGGCAGAGGAAAATAATAGGAAGGTGTAACTGGGTTCCTTTTTTTTTTTTTTCATCTTCAAAAGGCTGGAAAGTGAATGAGTGAGTGTCAGTTTGGGAAAACACTGGATAGTTTCTCTGCTTCAGTGGAATCACCAGTATTAACAATTGAATGAGATTCTTTTATCCCTTTTATTTTGCCTTAAAGCTGCTTATGAGCTAAAATATTTCAAAGCTTACTAGGTTAGCAGACTAACAGAAATCTGTTCCTTGCAATTGTTTTTATCTCTTCATTCACCTGGGTTAGTGGCTCCACCTATCTTTAGTTGCTAACTAACAAAATCTATCCTTTCCCTTATATTTGTCATATTTCTCTTTGAAAACAAACAAAATGATTGGGTGTTGTGTAGGGTGTAGGATCCCAGAGAGAACAGAAAACATTGAATGGGATGATTATTATTTTTTATTTATATTTATTTATTCATTTATTTTTGCCAGTCCTGGGGCTTGAGATCGGGGCCTGAGCACTGTCCTTGGACTTTGTCAAGGCTAGAGCTCTACCACTTTAGTCACAGCACCACTTTTCTATGTATGTGGTACCAAGGAATCGAACCTTGGTCTTCGTGATTGCTAGACAAGCACTCTACCACTAGGGCCAAACCCCCAGCCTATGACTAATCTTTTGAAGTTTAATCCCATTCTGTGAAAGACCAGTATAATGACTTAAATAAATCCACTTCTCTCTCTAGTTTCCTGCTCACCCTCCCCCCCCTTGCCCAATGAAAGTTAAGAAAAATGCTGTTTTAGAATGAACTTGACAAGTTAATTATGGGGTTTGGATTAACTTCTTGTTTTCTTTCATTTTGTAGTTATTAAAGAGGGTGTACGGGAGCTTCTTAGTAAACCCAGAATCAGGTATGTAATTTATGTGAACAGCTGTGCAGTGATATGGAAGCCTGTTCTGTTTGTTCTGGTCTTGTTTTATGCAAAGTGCTTCATTTAGATATTATTTACTTTCTATATGCTTCTTTAGGAGCTCAGTTCTCAGTTCAACTCCCTCCATAAGTACAACTTATTGGGAGCTCTGTTTTGTTTCATCTGGTTGGGATGTAATGAGTCATTTACTAAACTATTTGGTATTGCCAAAAAATGACTGGCTTAACCTTTCACCTAGAGGGCCACCTTTGCTTGATCATGGTGATTAAAATGCCCTTGAGATGACTGAATAAACGTAAACTCCTACTCAAAAGCCCCTAACAGCAGCTTTTTTTGTACAGTGCATATTTGCAGAAGAGGAATATCTTTCCTCTTTTTTAGTTCATCCTTATAATAGAGGATTCTTGCATTCATGGCTAAAGAAGTGGCTGTGAACTGCTCCATCCCTGAGTAATACATCTATGTCATACGATTTTAAAGGTGACCAGCATTTCACCCCTCTTATGTATGTCTCAGCTTCTGAGACACTTAGTTGGGTCTCCAAAGTGAGAATGACCTAGCAAGACCATTTGGACATGATTTTTACTTAAATATTCTTGGGCCTTGCCTAGTGGACTGTTGTGAAAAGAAGGGTCCTTCGTGTCTCTCTCCTGCTAGCACTTACTGTGGTGCTCCATTTCACCACCAAAAAGCCAGAAATGGAGCCTGTGACTCAAGGTAGAGTACTAACCTTGAACAAAAACACCCAGGGATAGTAGTCAGGCCTGAGTGTAAGCCCCAGAAACCATATGGAAAAAACAACAGCAAAGTAGATAGCACTGTAGGTTTTTAGAGGAACTAAAGAATTTAAGTGAAAAACAGCTGGTGTTGGTAGTTTCAATGATAACCCTAGGTACTTAAGAGACTGGGGTCTAAAAATAGAGATTTAAAGCCAGTCCAGGCAGACAGATCTGTGAGACATTAAAAAAAAAATGATGCCTAGAGAGTTTGTTACAGTGCTGCACAACACATCTAGAATACATATTGGAACTTGGCTATGCTTGGCCTTGTTACACCTGAGATCCTGACACACGGAATCTGTCCGTGGGTCTTTGTTCTACCCTCCTGTAAGAAGCACAGACATCACCAAATTGCATTGAGTTTGTACAAGTATGGTCTGACATGTGGAAATAGCATTTCTCTTTGTTGATTTTCTTTGTTTTTGTGAGTCATGGGGCTTGAACTAGTCCTGGGCTCTTCAGCTCTAGGCTACTGCCCTTCCCTTGAGTCAAGCCCCCCCGGCCCTTTTTTTTTTTTTTTTTTTTTTTTGCCAGTCCTGGGCTTGGGCTCAGGGCCTGAGAGCACTGTCCCTGGATTTTCTCAAGGCTAGGGCTCTACCACTTGAGCCACAGCTCCACTTCTGGCTTTTTGCTATGTATATGGTACTGAGTAATCGAACCCGGGTCTTCGAGCATGCTAGGCAAGCACTCTACCACTAGGCCAAACTCCTGGCCCCTGCCTATCTTACTTTTAAAGGTACCCAAAATACAATAGTGATCATTAATAATAAAATGACAAAAATATGCTAAGCATTATCTAGAAAAAATATTTAGATAGCTCACAGAGAGGATAGATCAACAAAAAAAATTTTTGGAATGCTCTTGGAAAAAAATAAAGTAGTATAAAAGTTGGAAATATTCAAAAGTGTGAGATTATTACAGCTCTGGTAAAATATTGCTGTCTGTTAACTAGAATGTGACATGAACCATGACCTTGCAAAAGCCTCTGTAAGTTTGGGAGCACTATTAATTGTTTGACTATGTAATCAAATATTCTAACCCATTTCCTGGAATTCATAGGCACCATGCTTTGAAGGAGGCAAGGCATAGTAGTCGTGATTAGCAGACCTAGATTTCATCCCTGTTCTGCCCTATTTATTGACAGCCCACTATATTTCGGGTGCTTTCCTTTGGCGATAAGAGTCTTGCTTTATAATTCAGGCTGGCCTGGAACTCCGAATCCTTCTGCCTTAGCCTCACTAATTCTCTGATTACAGGCATGTACCGCCATGCCCACTTTCTTTTATTTTTTTTAATTTTATTTTTTTTATTGTAATTAGTAAAAGGATTACATGATATTTGCCAGATAGAAGGTGCATTAATTCACATACATTGATACCCTTTCACATGTCTTGGTACCCATTACCCCCCCACACACACTTTCTTTTCTTTTATTCTTTCTCACCCTCCCCCTCTTAGGTCTTAAACTCAGGGCCCTGGGTGCTGTCCCTGAGCTTTTTATGCTCAAAACTAGTGGTTTACCACTTGAGTGATACCTCCACTTCTAGCTTCTTTGATTTTTTTTTTTTTTCTTTTTGGCCATGGGGCTTGAACTCAGCCTGGGAACTGTTCCTGAGCTCTTCAGCCCAAGGCTAGAGCCCTTCCACATGAGCCACAGCACCACTTCCGGTTTTCTCGTGGTTAATTGGAGTCTCACAGACTTTTGGTCCCAGGCTGGCTTTGAACCATGATCCTCAGATCTCAGCCTCCTGAATAGCTAGGATTGCAGGTGTGAGCCACTGGAACCCGGCCCTTTTTTTGTTTTGTTTTGTTTTTTTGCCAGTCCTGGGCTTGGGCTCAGGGCCTGAGCACTGTCCCTGGATTTTCTCAAGGCTAGGGCTCTACCACTTGAGCCACAGCACCACTTCTGGCTTTTTGCTATGTATGTGGTACCAAGGAATTGAACCTGGGCCTTTGTGCATGCTAGGCAAGCACTCTACCTCTGGGCCAAACTCCCGGTCCTTGCCCTTTTATGTTCTTTTAATGCCCACAACAGTCTCCTCTGTCTATTTAATAAGATAAGGAAATTGTAAAGATTGGGTAATTTTCCAAAGTCATATGGTAATACAACCAGAATTTGGACCTTATCTTGTTCAGTTTAAAATAGAATAGCCTCTACCCATATGCATTCCTGTATTCACCATATCACTGCTTCTTTGAGCCTCCTTTTTTCCTTTAAAATGAAGTTACACTGCCAGGCACTGATTGTTCATGCCACTCTGGAATGAGTGGCTAAGATCTGAGTAACAAGGTTCAAAGCCAATCCAGGCAGATAAATCTGAGAGACTCTTACCTCCAGTTAACAAACAAAAAGGTAGAAGTAGAGCTGTAGCTTAAGCGGTAGAACTCCAACCTTTAGCAGAAATGCTAAACAAGAAGAACACAAGACTCTGGGGGCTGGGAGTTTGGCCTAGTGGTAGCATGCATGAAGACCGGGGTTCAGTTCCTCAGTACTACATGCATAGAAAAGCCGGAAGTGGTGCTGTGGCTCAAGTGGTAGAGCACTAATCTTGAGGAAAGCCCAAGGACAGAGCTCAGGCCCTGAGTTCAGTCCCCAGGACCAGCAAAACAAAAAAACACAAGACTCTTAAGTTCAGTGTCCTTATTGAATCTCTTTATTTTAATCTAGGGGATCACATGAAAATTTTACAGTGAGCGGGGCACTGGTGGCTCATGCCTGCAATTGTAGCTGATCAGGAGGCTGAGATCTAAAAGATTGCAATTCAAAGCCAACCCCAGCACAAAAGTCTGTGAGACTCTTATCTCCAGTTAACCACCAGAAACCTGGAAGTGAAGCTGTTATGGCTCAAAGTAGTAGAGCACTAGCCTTGAGCTGAAGAGCTCAGGGATAATGTCTAGACCCAGAGTTCAAGCCCCATAACCAACAAAAGAAAAAGAAAAAAGATAATGTTACAGGGTAGTCAAATGGAAGTTATCAAAGAAAAATAGGGGGCTGGGAGAGTAGCCTCGTGGTAGAGTGCTCACCTAGCATGTACAAATAGCCTTGGGTGATTCCTTAGTACCACATACACAGAAAAAGCTGGAAGTGGTGCTGTTGACTCAGATGGCATAGCTCTGGCCTTGAACAAAATTATTTTGTCCAAGGACAGTGCCCAGGCCCTGTACTAGCCAAAAAAGAAAGGAAGGAAGGAAGAAAGCTATTCACGAGGCTGAGATCTGACAACCAAGATTCATAGCCTGCTGGGGAAGGAACATCCTTGACACTTTTACTATTAAACCACCAAAAAGTCAGAAGTGGAACTTCTGACAATTAGCCTTGAGCAAACAAGCTCAGAAATAGTGTTCAGGCCCTGAGTTTAAGCCCCACAACCAACCAAGGGGAAAAAAAATCAGAAACACTGAATTTCTAATTGAAGTTTCTAGATTATACCTTCCTCATAATCCTTATTTGCAATCAATCATTTTTAATACTGATTCAGAATTTTGCTTAGCATTTATTAGCATTTACCAAGCTTTTGTTTTGCTTCATTTTGCTGTATGAGATAAGTGATGGTGACACAAAATGACATGTCATCAGAACCTGAAAAAAAGTGTTTTATGTAATTATCTCTAGATGCTGATTGCTTAACAGAAATTAATTTTTATTTATTTTTATCAGCATTAGTTGTACAAAAAGTGTTTTAGTGTGACATTCTGATGTATCCAGTAACTTCTCAGTAATTTGTCTTTTCCCTCCAGGATACAATGTTTCTTTGCTATATGACCTTGAAAATCTGCCACCTTCCAAGGATTCTATCGTGCATCAGGCTGGCATGTTGAAGAGAAATTGTTTTGCCTCTGTCTTTGAAAAGTACTTCCAGTTCCAAGAAGAGGGCAAAGAAGGAGAAAACAGAGCTGTTATCCATTATAGGGATGATGAGACCATGTAAGTATGGAATGTGCTTTTCAAGCTGGATTACGGCTGTCACAGCTGGGTGGCACTTAGGGAATAGTTCAGTCAAACCTGAAACCCTCCCTCTGAAACAGTCTTCTCATGAAATAATAGTGGCAAGAAATAGGAGTGCTTCTGCTCTTCACAATTGACAAAAGATGAAAGAAAATTCTGAATCCTGTGTTAACAGTGTATTCCTGATAATCAGACAGCAAAACTGACCATGGATTCTGTTATTGAAGCTCTTTGAGTTATCTCCATCAATCTCATGTATACTAAGAAATAAAGTTTATTGTAAGTGGTGTTCTGGTGGCATACTGTAATCCTGCCTATTCAGGAGGCTGAGATTTGAGTGCAGCCAACTTGGACATGAAAGCCTGAGACTTTTATCTCTAATTAACTTCCCAAAAAAGCTAGGAGTGGAACTATGACTCAATTAGTAGAACACTAGCCTTGAGCAGAAAAGCTCAGGGACAGTGCCCAGGCCTTTTGTTCAAGCCCCCAAAAAATAAAGTTATTGTTAGTGCTACTTTGAAAACTTAAGATTCTGTGTCATATTTTATAAGTTAATAAGGGTCACTTTGATCATTTCTATTTCCTACTTGGGATTCCCTTTATCCCTGACTTCCTTAACTGTAAATGCTAGTCTTTGTGTTATGGATTCAGAAATTTAGGATTTAGCCTTCTACTTGTGAAACCCCATTGTAATTCTGTACTTAACTCTCCTGGTTTTCCCCCCCACAGGTATGTTGAATCTAAAAAGGACAGAGTCACGGTAGTTTTCAGCACAGTGTTTAAAGATGATGATGATGTGGTCATTGGAAAGGTGTTCATGCAGGTATGGTGCAGACGTCTTCAGGGTAATGGTATGGTGATTTTATGCCTGTGCATCAAAATGCACCTTAAGCAAAAAACCAAGTCATGTATGGTGGCACATGCTCAGATGCTCCAGATGCTCAGGAAGCAGAACAAGCAATCTGAGAGTTTGAGGCCATTTTGGGCTAAGTTCCTTGACCTGGTATTCCTGACCCCCCCTTCCCCCCCAAAAAAAAAAGATGAGGAAGAGAACTAGCACCTCTGTTGATTCTGAGGAGTTAGTAACATTCACTGAATATTCTATTTTTACTTAGTGGTTTTGACCTTTCTGTAGTACCAGGGTTTGAATTCAGCCTTGTACTTGCTGCTATAGCAGGCAATCGACTACTAAAGCCATATCTTTATGCCTGGTTCTGGATGAGAAATGATTTGGATGCTATTAAATACTCTAGATTATGAATGAATAATGTGTATTCTTCCTATCATGAGTGTGTTGTTTGATTGGTTGTTTTTTTTATGTCAGTCCTGGACTTGAACTCAAGGCCTGGGTCCTGTCACTGAGTTTTTGTGCTTAAGGCTAGTGATCTACTTACCACTTGAGCCACAGCTCTACTTTCAGCTTTTTGAGGGAGGTGGTTGATTAGTGATGAGTGTCATAGAGGCTGGGTGCTGGTGGGTCACACTTATAATTCTAGCTACTCAGGCAGCTAAGATCTGAAGATTGCAGTTCAAAGACAGCCAGGAAAGTCCATGAAACTCGAAACTCTTACCTCCAGTTAACCACCAGAAATCCAGAAGTGCCACTGTGGCTCAAAGTAGTAGAGTGCTAGCCTTGAACAAAAAAGCTCAGGGGCAAAACCCAAGCCTGGAGTTCAAGCCCCATGACCAATATTTTTTAAAAAGTGTCCCAGATTTTCCTGGCCAGGTTGGCTTTGAACTGTAGTCCTCATATTTCAGTCTCCTGAGTAGCTAGGCTTATAGTTATGGTTACAGTGCCTGGTTACCATGAGGTTTTTTGACCTAAAATTTAATCACATCTCCTGACATCTTGTTTTGCTTAGGTTCGTAGCAAGTTCTATTCTTGGTTTGGATTAGTCCTGAGTGTTTTTTTTCAGGATGGTACATAACAAATTTTTTTTTTTTTTGCCAGTCCTGGGGCTTGAACTCGCTACTTGAGCACTGTCCCTGAGCTTCTTTTTGTTCTGCCGGGCAGCTAGTACCCTGCCGGGTGCTGCTGGCTTACAGCTTTAATCCAACTACTCCAGGAGGCTGAGATCTGAGGATCACAGTTCAAAGCCAGCCCGGGGACTAAAGTCCATGAGACTCTTATCTCCAGTTAACCACCAGAAAATGGGAAGTGGTCTGTGGCTCAAGGGCTAGGGTGGTAGCTTTGAGCTGAAGAGCTTAGAGACAAAACCCAGGCCCAGAGTAGAAGTCCCATGACTGACCAAAAAAACAAAACAGAACAAAAACTAGCACTCTACTATTTGAGCCACAGCATCACTTCTGGCATTTTCTGTTTATGTGGTGTGCTGAGGAATCAAACCTAGGGCTTTATGCATTCTAGGCAAACACTTTACCACTAAGCCACGTTCCCAGGCCCTATAGCAAATTTTGAAGTGGAAAATTCTATTAGATGTAGTTACCAACCTGATGGGAAAGCCTGGGCACCTGAGTTTGAGTCACTACAGCGTGCCTTGGATTTTTAGTGTAGTTGAACTCAGCTCATAATCTATTTTGACGGTGTCATCTTGTCTGCTAGCCAGTTTCTGGTACTAGAACATAAGAGCACCTTGGTGAAATGGTGTACAAACTGGGTTTCTCCTGAAATGCATTAGCATTCAGTCTAGTACAGTGGTTAAGTTTTTAGACCTTCATAGATTCATTCTGTTCCTTGGTAGGTTGATAAGATTTTTTTCAAATTCTGAAATAGTTTTTTGCCAAATAAGAGTTGGAAAACAGCCATTCCTACTATAATAGCCTTGTAAGTGACTCAAGGGCATCTTCAAAATGATCTCCACAATTTGCTTCATCTCTAGTGGCTTTGTTTTAGCTAGTTAAACTATTTTGGGAATCCCTTTGCATAAAAATTAGAACGTTGACACTTTAGCATTTAATTTATATGGAACTTTAGATATAAACAGACACATAAACACATTTCTTAGGTCCTGAAAGCAAAGCCTCTATAGACAGCAATGTCATCAACTTTTCCTGCAGCAACAGGGGAATTACTTCAACACAGTAGCTCAGAAATTGGGCTAAGTCCAAACTAAAAACTAATTTTAAAAGCTATGATTAGATTTGGCTAAATTTCTTACCAGTCTTGTTCCATTTCATTCTAGGAAAACCCAGCTTATTTTATACTTAAACAGCTCTTAATCTTGAAGAGTTTTTTGGAGATTTGTTTGGTAAAACAATTGGGAATCTTTTTGCATGTTATTTACACTTCATGTGATGTCCATGTGATAGGACATCTCCCATAAAGGAAAAGGAAAGCCTGTTGCTTTTTTTTTTTGCACTACTCGTGTTCCATTTAGTGACTGTTCTGGTGCTCTGTAAGCTATATAGTATCTAGGATTATAAAAAGGCTGGGCTCAACCGGCTCAACCATCTGCCTCCCACCCTTCTAGATCTAGAGGCAACAGGCCTTATGGAGAAGAGCCTGGCAGTATCTACACCAAGATTATGGATGGACCCAGGGTTCCCAGCTCAGCATGCTGCCAGGCTCTTCTCCATAAGGCCTGTTGCTCTCCCACCAAAAGTAAATGAGTGCATATTATCCAGAGTGTGTTGTCAGGCTTGTTTGTTTTTTTTTTTTGTTTGTTTGTTTGTTTTTTTTTTCTGAGGGTGGGGGAGATGGTCATGGGTCTTGGACTCTGCCTGGGCACTGTCCCTAAGCTCTTCAGCTCAAGGATACCACCCTACCCTTGAGCCTACCCCCACCTCCCATTTTCTAGAGGTTAATTGGAGCTAAGAGTCTCAGGTCCTTTTGTGCCTGGGCTGCCTTTGAGCCTTGATCTTCAGAGCTAAGCCTCCTGAGTAGCTAGGATTACAGGCATGAGCCACTGTGCTGGCTTGTTTGCTTTTTTTTTTTTTTAACAACTTTTCAAATTGTTATTTTAAAGGTGATGTATAAAGTTGGTGTGGTTTTTAATGCTAGACCTAGATCTCAGATTGAGAGTACTGTCCCTAAGCTTTTTCACTTAACTAGTACTTTGCCACTTAAGCCATATAAATCCATTTCCAGCATTTTGGTGGTTGCTTGGAGATAATAGTCTCATGGACTTTCCTATGTGGGCTGGCTTTGGACCACAAAGCTCAGAGATCTTAGGTTCCTGAGTAGCTTAAGATTACAGGCATGAACCACAGGTGCCTAGCACTCTTTCTCTTTTTTTTATCACTGGGCTTGAACTCTGGGCCTGGGTGTTGTCCCAGACCTCTTGAGCTCAAGGCTACCACCATACCCCTGGAGCCACAGTGCCACTTCCAATTTTCTAGTGGTTAATTAGAGATAACAGTCTTGCAGTCTTTAGTGTCTTTAGTAGTCAGGCTGGCTTTGAACCTTGATCCTCACATCTCACCCTCCTGAGTAGCTAGGATAATCTTTCATTTTTGAATCTAAGATGTAGCGATAGTGGCCAGCACTTGTGATTATTTTTAATCATCTGTTGGTCCAGAAGTTGACAAGGCCACAGCACATAGTGCAGACTCATAACAGAAATTGCTGCTCATGGGCTGGGAGTTTGGCCTAGTGGTAGAGTGCTTGCCTAGCATACATGAAGACCCAGGTCTGCATACATAGAAAAGAAGCCAGAAGTGGTGCTGAGGCTGAAGTGGTAGAGCTCTGGTCTTGAGAAAGCCAAGGACAGTGCTCAGGCCCTGAGCTCAAGCCCAGGACTGGCCAAAAAAAAAAAAAAAATTACTGCTCGTGCTATATCGGCTTTATCAGCTTTGGTTTTGTTTCCATAGGAGTTCAAAGAAGGACGCAGAGCCAGCCACACAGCCCCCCAGGTCCTTTTTAGCCACAGGGAACCTCCTCTGGAGCTGAAAGACACAGATGCTGCTGTGGGCGACAATATTGGCTACATCACCTTTGGTGAGCTGGGTGTAGTTGCCATACCAACAGGCTTAATGAGTTCACAAAGACAGAATGACAAAATCTGGGTCTTCTTGATTAGCATGTTAAGTGGGTAAAGGCAACTCTGCCATCTTTTTCCTGTTGCCACTGCAGTGACAGTACAAGGATTATCATAGGGTACAGATTACAGAGTAAGCAAGGTGCTATTTTGATATAGTAGTCATTTTTTCTGCTTTTCTTAAGTCATAAGGAAAAGTGGTAGCTTCTGGGCACAGCTAAGCAGTTAGATGGAGCTACCTCATTTGGTAATGCTGGGGGGTTTTATTTTTCAGCCTGGCACAGCCATGATTTGCTGATTCTCTCCTTGATTCAATTGCATCAGCATTGTGAGCTAGCAGATCATGATAGCTGACCGCTCATCCCTCCCAGCACCTAATGCCCCTAAAATGGCTTTTGTGAGGTTTTAATTTCTTTGAGCTGACAGTATATCTCCTTTTTGGTGATGAATGAGGTGACATAAATTATAATTTTTTTTTTTGATTGTAGGACTTGAACTCTGGACCTGCCCAGTGTCCTTACCTTGAGCTACAGTGCCATTTTCAGATTTTTTCTGGTGGTTAATTAGAGAGATAAGAGTCTCACAAACTTTAGTGCCCAAGACTGGCTTTGAACTTTGATCCCCAGATCTCAGCCTCCTGAGTAGCAAGGATTAAGAGCCACCGTACCCAGCATGACATAATTTTTTTTTTAAAACATAAGCTTAGGGCCGGGAGTTTGGCCTAGTGATAGAGTGCTTGCTTAGCATGCACAAATGCCTGGTTCCATTCCTCGGTACCACATACATACAAAAAAAAAGCCGGGAGTGGTGCTGAAGCTCAAGTGATAGAGCTCTAGCCTTGAGAAAGTCCAAGAACAGTGCTCAGGCCCTGAGCTCAAGCCCAGGACTGGCAAAAAAAATAGAAAATGAAAAAATAAATAAAATATAAGCTATAAATTTTTTTCTCCATAGTTACCCTTGAAGTTGAAATGCCTCTCATGTCACAATTTACTTAACAGCATTTCTTTCTTTATGGTATATGAAATTATGATAAACCTACAGTTAACATACATCCTAGCTTGTTTAAAATCTAGTCCTCCTAATGTTCTATTTAGCCAGGACAAACAACACAGAAGTCCCACCCTTTCTTACTCCTTTTCATTTTAATCTCATAGAACTCTAATCAGTGAGTAGAATAGGTATAAACAATAAACAAAAAAGTTCAAGAGAAAGGGAGGATGCAGGTCCATAGGCGGTCAGAGCTTGGCATGTCTAAATGGTTTCAGTCCTTAGACTTCAGTGTCAGTTTCTCACAGCAAGCATATTGGATATTCAGTGGATCTAGTTTCTCTGGCAGCTTATTCTATAGAATAGAACACCGGGGCCAGGAGTTTGGCCTAGTAAAGTCCAGAGTGCTTGCCCAGCATGCATGAAGACCCAGGTTCGATTCCTCCTTACCACATACACAGAAAAAAAGCCAGAAGTAGTGCTGAGGCTCAACTGGTAGAGCTCTAGCCTTGAGAAAGTCCAAGGACAGTGCTCAGGCCCTGAGTTCAAGCCCAGGACTGGGAGGGGGAAAAAATAGAGCACCAAGGATCCAAGTTGCTCAGGATCATGCCTGTTTTTCTGTCATGATGAGTTCCTTTGTGCTTATTGGCACTGCCCCTGAACATGCTGTTTACTACCTCCTTATTTCAAAGACAAAGCCCTGTCAAAGTTTTGGGAATAGCAAAGCAAGATGTTTGGCCTATGTGAAGAGAGGGAAGAGAGGTTAGTTGTGGCTGCTGTTCTTCTAGCTCTCCTGATGCCCTTTTTCTCACCCCTCAGTGCTGTTCCCTCGCCACACCAATGCCACCGCTCGAGACAATACCATCAACCTGATACACACGTTCCGGGACTACCTGCATTACCACATCAAGTGCTCCAAGGTGAGGGTCCTGCCAGCATCTCAACAATCAGCTCATTGTCAGGCATGTAGAACAGTGGTAGAACATTCACCTTGCTTAATTGAGGCCTTCCATTCATGTCTCAGTACTGCCAGAGAAAGGTAGTACAGTCATCTCTTTCCCTGTCCTGCTTCCCTTGTGTGATATCTTGGGTCTATGCCCACAGTATATGCCTAAGCTTTCCCAGTGGCTTTTCCTCATGAAAGCAAAGTGATCTTCTAGACCAAGATGATTCTGTTTGCTTCTAGGCCTATATTCACACACGTATGCGGGCAAAAACATCAGATTTCCTTAAGGTGCTCAACCGTGCACGCCCAGATGCTGAGAAAAAAGAAATGAAAACAATCACGTAAGTAGGGCAAGACTACTTTCTCCTTCCTAGCTCAGCTAGTAAATAGTGAGTACTGGCATCCCGACCCTTCTGGGCAGTGAGATGGGAAAGTCCAGCAGGGTTGGAATTCCTGTTGGATCTTTGTAAGCTATAAGAACATCAGCTATGGGCCTAGTGGTAGAGTGCTTGCCTAGCATATACGGAGACCTGGGTTCGATTCCTCAGTACCATATACATAGAAAAAAGCTGGAAATGGTGCTGGAGCTCAAGCCCAGGAGAAATAAATTTTTCTTTTTTATAAAGAAGTTAGCGTCTTTGGGTTTGAATTGAAAAGTTGTTCTTATCTTTCTGTTGTTGCTAGAAAAATAGAGAAAATCACTTAACGACATTTAGTTGTATTTGGACCTGGAACCACTCTCAAAGTGTTTCTTCTGCTCTGCTTCTCAGCAAGAAAATGGCATGGGGAGGAAGGCTCCCTTCATCAGGGATGAAAACCATGAGCACAACTGCAAGCAGTGTGGCTCAGCATGGAAGAGAGACCTAGAAATTGTCTTTGGTAGACTTCAAGCTCCTTCCCCTGGCATATAACGCCTGTTCTACTAAGTTAGTTTCTGCTACCATTTGAAAGGATGAATGGTGTCTGAGTGAGTGCTGAAATTTGTGAGGGTTTTTAGTCATAGGAACATCAGGCAGCTATACAAAGCGGACTCTGGTTAGAAGCCTTTCTATTATTGGTTCTGTGCTGTCATCCAGAGCCTTAGGACTAGCGTTCAGCAGTGTCAAGTGGCAGCCTCATAGGATATCTTCAAAAAGCAGGATATCTACAAATAAGGTGCTATCAAGCATGTACCAGGATTCATGAGCTCTTGTTGCCCTTTACAACCTTGCTTCCACCCTACTGTCTGCAGTTTGTTTCTTGCTTGTTCATCACAGGAATGCTTTTCTCACGGGTACCACTTTGGTGACCTCAAGTGCAAGGCAGTTGATTCCATGCCATTTTTAGGGCCCAGGATCAGGACGCAGTTGAGTAGTGGCAAGGTGAACTGGCAGTTGGGTATAATCAGAAGGAAACTTGCCCTAGTCAACCATCAAAGCAGAGAATCCAGGTGGCCCTTGCTGTGGTTGACCTACTTGTGAGGCTGAAGTAGGAAGATTCCTTTACTTACTTAGCCCAGGAGTTCAAGATCAGACTGAGCAACACTAGTGAGACTGTCTCAAAAAAACAAAAACCCAGCGAACTAGGAGGCGGGGAGGGAAACGGGACAAAAACATGAGAAGGGGTATCAAGTTTGAAGAAGTAAGGTACCCACTACCTGATGAATGTAACTAGCCCCTCTATGCATTATCCAAACCATAAAATACAATTACATAAAATCAAAGTTGAGCACCAGTGATTCATACTTGGACCCTAGCTACTTGGAAGGCTGAAAACAGAAAAGTGACAGTTCAGAGCCAGCCTTGATGTGGGGGAGGGTTCACCCGCTTCTCAACTTGTAGCTGAGTATATACCTATCATTCCAAGTTACTTAGAAGGCTGAGTTGGAAGGATCAAATTGGCAGGCCATCGCCAGCAGAAAAGTCCATGAAACTCCATCTCCAAGAAAAGAAAGTTGGAGGGGCCAGAGCAGCCTAGTAATAGAGTGCTTGCCTAGCATGCACAAAGCCCTGGATTACACTCCTTGGTACCACATACACAGAAAAAGTCAGAAATGATGCTGTGGTTCAAGTGATAGAGTGCTAGCCCTGAGAAACCTTAAGGACAGTGCCTAGTCCCTAAGTTCAAGTGCCTCAGGACTGGCCAAAAAAAAAAAGATAAAGAAAGTTGGACACAGTAGGAAATCTATGATCCTAGCAATGACAGGAAGCCAAAAGGTAGATTATGATTCAGGCGTATGCCAGGCAGAAAGTAAGACACTGCTCTAAAAATTTGTAGTATCAAAAGCAGGCTTGAAGTGTAGCTGAGTATAGCTCAGCACTTGAGGTGCCAGCATGGGCACTAAAGTCTGTGAGCCTCTTATCTTCAGTTAACCACCAGAACACTGGAAGAGTGCCAGCACGATGGCTCAAAGTGGTAGAGCACTAGCTTTGTGCTGAAGAGCTCAGGGACAGCGCCCAGAAATTTTGGACGATGTCACGTCTGTAATTTAAAGTACATTTAATGTGCTTATGGTTTAGCACAGGTGCTAGCTGGCCTCTGGAAGTGCGAAGCAGGAAGAAGCATAGTAAAAACCAGTCTGTAAAAGCTAAATCTTGACTGTGCCCTGTGGTTGGTTGCAGTAGCTTTGCCTGGGGAATCTCTTTCCTTTTGGCTTGGTGTCCATTTGGTATCCCACCACCAATATGGGGGTAGAAAGAAAGCACAGCTGAAACCAGTCTTTGCTCTGTCTTTTTTGAAGGGGGAAGACGTTTTCATCCCGCTAACTCTTGGGAACAGAGGAGGAGGCATTGGCGATCGAAGGCTGGACCGCTTGCTACTGGATAATCGTAGCCCTTCATGTCGCATCTCCGGGTTCTTAAGGGAGTCTCCATTTGGGTTCCATTTTGTACGCGTTTGGAAAATAATCTGCAGAAACGAGCTGTGCTTGCAAGGACTTCATAGTTCCCAAGAGTTAAACAAAAAAAAAAAAAAAAAAAAGAATTCCACTTGATCAACTTTAATTCCTTTTCTTTTATCCTCCCTCCCTTGTTCCCCTTCCCTCCCACCCTCTTTTCTGAGCTGTTTTGCTTTGCAGTATGTTACTGGTAATGAGTTGCAGGATAATGCAATCTTGTTTCCTTCTAAATATTTGAGTTCAAAACTCCTGTATCTAAAGAAATACGGTTGGGGTCATTAATAAAGAAAATCTTTCTATCTTAAATGAAGATTTGCTGGGTTTCTAGACTGAATCTCAAAGAGAAGAGTAGACCTGCAGTGCCCTGAACCTCTAGGCCTGAGCTAGACAGACCATGTGGTTTGGATCCTCACCCGTAGAGGACAGAACATCCAGCCAGGGATCTGTATGCTTGTTTTCATTTTTCTTTATCTCCTCTCTCTTTTTCCTTGCCCCTTTCCCTCTCTTTCAACAGGGTTTCACTGTGTAACTCAGGCTGGCCTTGAATACTCAACCCTCCTGCCTCCGCCCCCACATGCTGGGGTTGCAGATGGGGTTGCATGCTTCCCGTAAAGCCTGTCTTCAGTGGCCAGGAAACTCCCCGATAGTAACAGGCAAATTAAAGTGTTTATGGCTTCTTTTATTATGAATAATATATGGTATTTCCAAAACTGTTCCGTGGTATGTGTGGTTTCAGAGGACATTGATGGGTATTTAGGTGTAGATCGAATGCAGACTAACATACCATATTTCCTCTTCCATAATGTCCCCAAAGCTTATTTCACAAAACTCACTTTGGGAGGTGCCAGCCTAACAGTAGGAACCCTAGCTGAACACCCTGTCTCCTCATAGGACACTGGTCCCCAAAATAAAACTAGTAAAATACTATTTGGAAAATTTTAGTTAGGAGTCATTTGGTCTGAAGGTTGTCCTGATGTTGCATGCTTGCATGTTTTCCTGTTTTGTTTCTACCACCAGCTAGTTTTTTTTTTTTTGGGCGGGGGGGGGGGGGAGCAGTCCTGGGCTTAGACTCAGGGCCTGAACACTGTCCTTGGGTTTTTCTCAAGGCTAGAGCTCTACCACTTGAACCACAGCACCGTTTCTGGATTTTTTTTTTTTCCTATGTATGTATGTGGTACCAAGGAATCGAACCTGGGTCTTCGTGCATGCTTGGCAAGCACTCTTAGCACTAAGCAAAACTCCCAGCCCCCCCAGCTAATTTTGTTTAATTTATTATAATAAAGGTGATGTACAGAGGGGTTACAATTATGGAAGTCAGGTAATAGGTACTTTTTTGAGGGGGGGACGGGGGGGCAGTGTTACCCCTTCTCTCCTAGTAATTGTATGTTTGTTTAAGGCTCGAACTCTGCCTCACGCCCTCTTGCATGGCTTGTTTGCCTGTGGCTGATATGCTACTAATTGCCATACCTCCAATTGGCATATTCCTAAACTTTGCGCTTGGAGGGTAACTATGGATTTTCATATGCAATTATCAGAAATACCCTTCCTCTCTGGTTTCTCCAGTAGGGACATGGTGAATGACAGTACAATATCTTTTTTTTTTTTTTTTTTTTTTTTTTTTTGGTGAGTCTCCTTGCTGAAGCTTGAGCCATACCTCCAGCCCTATTTTTTGCTGTTTCTTTGGGAATAATCTCACTTCCTGTCTGAGCTTGGTGAGGTTGGGCCCAAGGTGCATTCTGCTTACTTTAGGCTTCCATGCCATGATTACGGGGATCACAGACACACACCACACCTCCAGCTTTCCTCCATAGAGATGGGGTCTTGTGTATTCCCTCTGCTTGGACTGGCCTAAAACATGTTCTTCCCAATCTCAGTCTCCCACGAAGCTTGGAATGACAAGCATGCACCACTTCATGGGTTGAAAGAGTGGGTTTTGCTCAGACTAGCTATGAAATATGGTTATTCCCATCTCAACCTCTCAAGTAACTAGGATAACAGACAGGAGCCACTGACACCTACGTTTGGCCAGTTTTCTGTAGTCTGTTGTATCTCTGTGTGTGTACGCCCACACACGCACTGCTTCCGGGACTTGAACTGTTCCTCAGCTTTCTTGCTCAAGGCTCTATAGTTGAGCCACAACTCCACTTTTAGTTTTTTTGTTGGCTAATTGGAACTAAGAATTTCACACTTTCCAGCCCAAGCTGATTTCAAACAGCAGTCCTCAGATATGTTTTTGATTTTTTGTTGTTGTTGGGTTTTGGTCAGTCCTGGGACTTGAAGTTCGACCTGGGCATTGTGGCACTGTGTCACCATGGCTCAAGTGATAGAATACTAGCTGTGAGGACAGAGAGACACGGACAGAATCCAGATCCTGAGTTCAAGCCCCAGGACTGACCAAAAAAAAAGTGTGGGGGGGGAATGTTTAGGAGGGACTGGTTTAAATATAATTCTGCTTTCTAAAAGTTCCAGGCCACTCGGTTGCGTTTTCTCAGACAAAAGCTTCTTTTGTAGTTGGACATACCACCTATCCCACAAGTTTTTACAGGAAGAGAATAGATAAGATTCTGTCGCAACATAGAAATAAGAGTTTTAATTATTCACCCACTTATTTGTGGTACTAGGGATAGAACCCAACAAACACCTCATGCATTATTTCCAGTTAACCAGCAAAAATCTGGAAGGGAAGGTATAGGTCAAGTGCTAAGAGGCCAGCCTTAAGCAACAAAAGTGAAGTGAGAATATAAGGTTCTGTGTTCAAGCCCCAGAAGAAGCATGAAAAGAAATGTATACGGCAAGCCTCCTGTCATAGGGCTTTCCAGGCCTTCCTCAGGGAGTAGTGCTTTCTTCTGAGTGGATGGCCTTTATTGCCAGGAAAAGACATTTCTAGGAAGGGCAGGAATCCCCAGCTCTGGATGATGTTTGAGGTCTAGACAAGCTAACAGTTTATCAGGAAGTCAAGTTACAACAGGAAGAGGAAAGGGAGTTGAAACCAGGAAAGGAAATGCCACTTGCTGCTGGGCGTCAGGGTTTTGTGGAGCTTGAAGTACAATTGCCGAGGGTGACGTGCCCGTCCTGACCTAGAAACTCAGGCCTAACCAGAGAGCCTGTGTTAGCTCTGGTGAGGTTGAAATAATATTGCTTACTTGTGGGGATTACGGAAAATACTGCCTAAGGTAATCACTGACCCAGACAGCTATTTGTTGGGGTCAGAGGACAGGGGTATTGTTGCCACACTTGTTGCTTCACAAGTTCTCTACCGTGAGCTACCACAGCATAAGCCATGTAGACCTCACAAGAGAACAGGTTTCTTTTGCCAGGGTCCTTAGCCAATCTCAGTTACAAGATCTGAAGTATTCACCCACTCTTGCTTGGGAGAGTTAAGACTGTTGAGCACTTGTAATCCCAGCATTCTGGAGGTGGTGAGTTCTAGGCCAGCTTGGGCTACCTAGCACGATCCTGTCTGAAACCTACTGAGCAGCAACATAGGAAAACCATCGGGGTCTAGAAAGCTTGTCCCATTCTTTTGCCTCCCTGATCCCAAGAAAGTGAGTGAGTGAGTACCACACCTGCCCACCCTGGCACTGAGAAGATGTATAAGTGAATGGCAGCGGATCAAGGAAGCCAAGGAGGATTCTGGACCAGAGTTTGGATGGGCACCCAACAAATGTGCTCCAGGGAGACAGCAGCAGGTCATGTGAAAGCTTGGACGAAAGCCCTGTGGGCTGCAGGAAGAAGCTTGAGATGATGAGTCAGTTCCAGACCTAACAGACTCAGAGAAGAACCAGACATTCTGGTAAGGAAGAAGGGGCTAAAAGGGGGACAGAACTCAGGCTCTCCAGCTCCCACTCCTTCATATATCATGCCACAATGTTTAGACAGAAGTGAAGAAACAGACATCCTGGGTGCCTCAAAGAAGAGACCAGGGCTGGGAACTGGGTCATCTGTTTATTCCTGGCAGTCCAGCGTCTGAGGGGCCCCACACCACTTCTGTCCAGACCCCGGGCTGAACTCTTCCAGAGCCTCTGACTTCTGCCCCACCAGATAGTGTGTCTGGAGGGTGTTTGCTAGCCCGCTGGAGGATGAGTCAGAGTCTGTCTGCTCTCCTCTTCCTACATTGTTTCACAACTGAAGCCCTGCTCCCGGACCCCAGTGGTGGTATAGGGCCCATTGCCAGAGCGCTGGGCCCTCCAGCCTCTTTGGCAAATCACAAGAGCACACACAAATCCTCTAGTCGTCTGCCCCCCTTCCCCCCCACACACACTTGTACAGTCCTTGGGGCTTGAACTCTGCCTGGGCTCTACCCCTTGGCTTTTGCTCAGGGCTACCACTCTACCACTTTGAGCCACAGACCCACTTGGTCTTCTAGTGGTAAATTAGAATGAGTCTTAGGGACTTTTCCAGCCCAGGCCGGCTTTGAACTGTAATCCTCATAATTCAGCCACCTGGCTTCTTGCTGTCTTTGAGAAGAGATTGCCTCGTCCTCATTTCACCTCAGTGTTCTTAGGTTTTTGTTTTATTCCAATCCTGGGGCTTGAGCTTGGGCCAGGGTACCGCCCCTGAGTTTTTGTACTTAAGGCTAGGGTTCTACCATTCAAACTGCCCCTTCCAGCTTTTTCTTTTTCTTTTTTTTTTTTTTTTTCCAGCTCTGGGGTTTGAACTCAGGGCCTGAGCACTGTCCTTGGGCTTTCTCAATTTGAGAGCTCTACTTCTTAAGCCACAGCACCACTTCTGGCTTTTTCTATGTATGTGGTACTGAGGAATCAAACCTGGGTCTTCAAGCATACCAAGCAAGCACTCTACCACTAGGCCAAACTCTCAGCCCACTTCCAGCTCTTTGATGTTTAGTTGGAGATGAGTCTCCTGAACTGGCTTCAGACTGCAAAACCTCATATCTCAACCTCCTGAGTAGGATTACAGGCCTGATCCATGGCACCTGTTACCTCCAGCTTTAGTCTGATTGGTCCCATTTCTAGTCTCAAGGGAGTATGGCTGGCTCCTCCTCCACCCAAAGCTGCCCTTGGGCTCCCCTGCCTGGAGCTTGCTCTTTTCTATCTGCCTCGCTTCCTCAGTTTCCCTGTGGAGAAGTGACAGTTCCCTTTTCATAGAATGACTTTCTCAACAGAGTTCTTGCTTCTTCCTGGGGATGGGTGCATAGAAGCAGAATCCCTAATGATATCAATGATAACAATAGCTGTCATGCTGAATACCAGTGACTCACCTGTAATCCTAGCTACTTACTAGGGTGAGATCTGAGGATCCCAGTTCAAAGCTAGCCCAGGAAAACAAATCTGAGAGACTCAGCAAAAAGCCAGAAGTGAAGGTGTGGCTCAAGTGGTAGAGTTCCAGCCTTGAGCAAGAAAGTCAAGCAAGATCTCAGTGCCAGCACACATACAAGCACAAACATACACAAGATCTGTGTACAGTTTAGAGCTCCATTCTACTAATGAGGAAATAGCAAAAGAATGGATCAATTTGCCCAAGTTCACACAGCTTGAAGAATGGGACTGCAGCCAGTTCTCATTCTAGGACCAGTGCCTGCCTCTTACACCACGGAGAAGGGAGGAATCATTTGCCTCATTGCTGTCCAGCGTGGTATTACAATTCCCTGATATTCACTACACCACCCCAGAAGGTGGTCGCTCTTTTGTTCCCAAATAACATGTGGGAAGACGAGTCCAGCAGTAGCTTGCCAAAGGTCATATCCTGCCAATAGTGGCGCACCAGCATATGGTCCTAGCTACTAGGGAGTAGGGAGGGATGAGGAGATGATGGTTCAGAATGAGCCCAGCAAGAAGTTAATGAAATTCCATCTTAACCAGTAGCTGGGGGTGGTCTTACACATCTATCATCCTAGCCACCCAAGGAAGCACAAATAGGATCATGATCCAGGCCAGTTGGAGAACAAAGAAAAATTCTATCTAAATAATAACAACCAGTGTGGTTAGTACCAGTGACTCACATCCATAATCCTTTCTATTGAAGAGGTTCACATCTGAGAAATGCTGTTTGAAGCCATCCCAGGGAGGACAAATCTGAAATATTTTCAATTAACCAGCAAAATCTGGAAGTAGAAGTACGGCTCAAGTAGTAGAATATCAATTGTAATAGAAGAAGCCAGTCTGTCACCCGTGGCTCTAGTGTGTAATCTTAGATACTCAAGAGGCTGAGATCTGAGGATCACAGTTCAAAGCCAGTTGGGGCAGAAAAGTCCATGAGACTGCTATCTCCAGTTAAGTATCTAAAAAGCTAGAAGTGGAGCTGTAGCCCAAGTTGTAGAGCTCCAGCCTTGAGCACAAAAGCTTGGGAAAGCACCCAGGTCCTTAGTTCAAACTCCAGCACCAAAAAGGAAAAGGAGGGCCAAGAGTTTGGCCTAGTGGTTAAAGTGCTTGCCTAGCATGCATGAAGACCCGGGTTCGATTCCTCGGTACCACATACATAGAAAAAAAAGCCAGAAGTGGTGCTGAGGCTCAAGTGGTAGAGCTCTAGCCTTGAGAAAGTCCAAGGACAGTGCTCAGGCCCTGAGCTCAAGCCCAGGACTGGCAAAAAAAAAAAAAAAAAGGAAAACGAAACAACCATAGTGAGAATATAAGGCAAGGAGTTCAAGCTCCACTACTGGCACCAAAAATAAACAGTAAAACAAGCTAATGGGGAGGGGTGTTCTATGGTGTTACATATGTGACAGAGCCCCATGCCTAACAAGCATGAGACCATGAGGTCAAACCCGAGCACTGATGGGGGATGCAGGGGAAGGAAGCCACATCCTCCAAGCTATTTGTAAATGAATACATGAACCATAACTGAACTCGGAAAGTAGTTGAGGAAAGTGCAGATGAACCCAGATTCAGAATGGCAAAGCTAACCCTATAATGTGGAGGGCAGTAAATTTTCCCAGGCTTCAGACCTCCAAGTAGGATCCCCCACCCACACACTACCCTTTTATGTTCCATCAGAAGTTTGGAGCTGGCTGTACAATTGGCTGACTGGTTGTTTTAAGGTACAGTCCTCATAAAATGTAGATACAATAGCTGAGGCTGGAGATAGGGAGGGGTAGAGTCAATCCTTCCTTCCTGCCTTCCTTCTTTGCTAGTCATGGGACTTGAACTCAGGGCCTTAGGCTTTCTCAAGGCCAGAGCTCTACCACTTGAGCCACAGCACCTCTTCCAGCTTTTTCTATGTATGTGGTTCCGAGGAATCGAACCCGGGTCTTCATGCATGCTAGGCAAGCACTTTAACCACTAGGCCCTACTCCCGACCCCCCTCAATCATTTTTTGTTAACTGGAATGCGTTTCCCAGATTAGCTAGGCAGTGGCAGATAAGAGGACATCCAGAGAGAAGAGAGCCACCATCTAGGTGGCCCTTGTGGCTGGTAGCTGGGAAGGAAATCACTAGCACAGGAGGAATAAGGAGGGGGCAAGAGGCAATTCAGGATGTCCCTGGCCCCACCCCCAGGGGCGGGGCCAATGCCGAGATCCGCCAGCCAACTTCAGTTCTCCATCCTGCTGGGAACTCAGGCAGGGGCAGAATCTGAGCAGCCCAGCTGTTCCCAGAGGGGAGACGGCATGCACTCTCTGGCCAGGACAGCACACACAGTTCGAAGCCCTGGAAGCCTGGCTGCTGTGACTCCCTGACATTCAGCTCGGTGGCTGGCAACACCTGTCCCCCCAACAGCCATGTGAGTAGCTACTCCTCTCTCCCCTTTCTCCCCATCCCTGCTGTGGTTCAAGCAACCAGGGTATGTGGGTGGCACAACTCAAACCCCCAAAACATCGAACTTGGGGGCTCATCCCTGCCTCGCCTGCTACTCTGAGGGAGAAGGTACAGGGGATGCACCCCTAGGGTAAGACTAGGGATCCCTAGATCAGGCCTAGTGTTGAGTAACAGACCATGTATCAAGGGGTTTAATAAAGAGAATGGTGGGGAAGAAAGAGGAAGAGAAACTGGGGGCTGCTAGAAAAGGAAAGATGCCCTGGGTGGAGGACTTTGGGAGAGGTTGAGGAAGAGGAAATAGGCTGGGGAGGGGGGAAGGGCAGTCTCCATCCAGGAGACTGTGGGGGGACAGTTAGGAAGGAAAGGGGAACATCTCCATTCCCTCACTGTAGCCATGGGGTCGTTCTCTGACCCCAGGGAAGAGGGAGCCAGAGAGGGGAGGAAGGAATACTTCCTTATTGACTCTGGCCCTAGCAACAGCAACTGCTTCCCTATTGACAGAGGCAGGACCCCCTCCCCCTGTGTCCCCAGCATGTTGCTGGGGGACTGAGACCAAGGAGCTAAATGAAGGGACAAGGACAAATCAGAGCCAAAGGCCAGGCCCTGCCCACTAGCTCCTCCTCCTTGTCCTCTAGCCCAACCCCAGCCTGTAGGGTCCGTTCCCAGCTGCTGGTATCCCCAGTGTATTGCCAAGCACCACCCCACCCCTTTTCCCCTATTCCCTTGAGTTCCCAGGAAGGAAGGGCCTGTTGCCAGCGTGGAACAAGTCGAGTTTATGGGCTGGAAGTCCTACCCAGAGGCTGTTCATTGAGCTGTAACAGGCTGGAAGTATGCAGGGGGTGGGGTGCGGCCCAGGGCACCTGGCTTGTGCTCCAGATCTAGCTCACAGGCGTCTCACCTAGTGGCTCTATACCAGCTAGCGCCTGTCTCTATTTTGGTTCATGAGACTTCCATGAGTGGGACAAGGGGACAAAATGCATTGGGTGCATTAGCCTTTTAGTCTAAACAAAGGCATCACCCAGCTGCCCTGAGACCAGGCAAACAGGAACAGCTAAAGCTGCCTGCCAGGGATGGAAGGAATGGCCCAAATGGAGCCATCATTCCAAAAATGGGTGTTGTCAGATCTGAGGAACCCAAACGATGACTTTTTATATGAATTTTAAATTGACAACTATAAAGTGGCTCTGGCCCACAATCCACGGGTTGGCAGCCTCTGGATTACCATGCAGGCTCCTGTCCTGACAGGAATAGTAGTACTCCATTATAACTTCCCCTCCTCCCCAATACAGGCATGCCAGCGGCAGCGACAAAATTTCCCCACCCCAAGGCCCAAGATGACATCTAACAGCACGAGGGAGGTACCCAGCCCCATTCCCGCAGGCGTCCTAAGACTCTCCCTGGCCCTGGCAAGCTTCATTGTTGCCGCCAACCTGCTTCTGGCCCTGGGCATCATCAGAGACCGCCACCTGCGCAGTCCACCTGCCGGCTGCTTCTTCTTGAGCCTGTTACTGGCTGGGCTGCTCACAGGGCTGGCGTTGCCCATGCTGCCAGGGCTGTGGACCCAGAGTCATCGGGGCTACTGGTCCTGCCTCCTCCTCTTTTTGGGTCCCAACTTCTCCTTCCTCTCCCTGCTTGCCAATCTGCTGCTGGTGCATGGAGAGCGCTATGTGGCAGTGCTGCTGCCACTACGACCACATGGGGGCAAGAAGCTGGCCCTGCTTCTCACCTGGATGGGCCCCCTGCTCTTCACCAGCCTGCCTGCCCTGGGCTGGAACCACTGGAACCCTGGTGCCAACTGCAGCTCTCAGTCTGTCTTCCCAGCCCCCTACCTCTACCTCGAAGTCTACGGCCTCCTGCTGCCTGCTGTGGGGGCTGCCACCCTCCTCTCTGTCCGTGTGCTGGTAGCCGCCCATCACCAACTGCAGGGCATCCGCCAATTGGAGCGGGCAGTGTGCCGTGATGCACCTTCCACCCTTGCCCGAGCCCTCACTTGGAGGCAGGCCAGGGCACAGGCTGGAGCCACGCTGCTATTTGTGCTGTGCTGGGGACCCTACGTGGCCACTCTGCTCTTGTCAGTACTGGCCTATGAGCATCGCCCACCCCTGGGGCCTGGGACTCTGCTGTCCCTCATCTCACTGGGCAGTGCCAGTGCAGCAGCTGTGCCAGTAGCCATGGGTCTGGGTGACCAGCGCTACACAGCCCCATGGAGGCTGGCTGTCCAAAGGTGGCTGCAGGTACTGAGAGGAAGAGCTTCCAGGGACGGTCCAGGCCCCAGCACCGCCTACCGCAGCAGTACCCAAAGCAGGGTGGACTTGAACTAGAAGGCCTACAAGTGTCCTTCCATCTCAGCACGAAGCTGCTTTCTGTGCTTCTCTGGATCAAAGGCCTGGGCCTATCTGAGCCCACTCAGACTGAATAAAACTTCTCTGACCACTTATAGTTCTTAGTAGCTATCTCGGAAAGGGGGTCATGGGAAATCGCCCCTGGACAGAAGCTGAAGACAAATCATGAACCAAGAGACATGCCATTTCCACAGAAGCCAGTCCCTGCCACTTATTGAGGGGGGCTGATGCATCTAGATACTGGGCCGTGTGCGGGACGGGAAGGGAGTTGTCACCCTGACATGGACTTTGCTAGTTCCTTCTTGTATCTAGCCACCACAAAATCCACACACAGACACTGCCTCTGGGAAGTATATTTTATTTACATTTTTTAAAATCTGTAACTAGTATCTCTTCCTCCTTTCCATCCCCCAAGACTTGGGAAGGGAAAGAACGGGAACCTCAAAGACCTACTCCCCACATACAAATACGGACCCCATGGCTCACACCAGCAAAGGAAAGTGAAAGAGAAAGAGGTCTGCCCTCCCCCAGAAGGGTCCACAGGGCAATGGAGACAGGGTGGGGAGGGAGGGAGGCCCAGGACAAGGGTGGGTCTCAAGAGAAGATGAGAGAGGGGACAGGTCAGCTGAAGAGGTTGCAAAGTAGTCCAAGCCCCTTCCTCTCTTTTCTCTGTACCCCATGCCTCTGTTGGTAGTGCTGGTGGAGGGGGGGGTGGAGGAGAGTCCTCCCTTCATCCCCTGTAACACCAGACACCACACCAGAGACAGCAGCCATTAACGGTCAGGCCTCTGGACACAAAATACTTTTGCTCTGTGGTCTCCTGAAGTAGTTACCACCAGGGAGGCATCTCTGTGGACAGAAAGCACAGGGTCAGCAGGGTATCAGAAGCTCATGCCTGTAATTGTAGCTACTCAGGAGGCTGAGATATAAGGATCATAGTTCAAAGCTAGCCCAGGAAGGAAAGTCTATGAAACTTTCACCTCCAATTAAGCACAAAAAAAGTCAAAAGTGGAGCTGTGGCTTAAGTGGTAGAGTACTAGCCTGGAGCACAAAAGCTCAGAGACAATGTTCACACCTGAGTTCAAGCCCCAGGACTGGCACAAAAAAAAAGAGCATAGGGACAAGTGTGGGCCCCTCTCCACATTCTATTCTAGGTCCTCAGTGCCTAGCAGCTGAGAGACCAGGGGAGGAAACCTCCAGGGAGGGAGACCCCAGGGAAGTCAGTCAACTGCTGAAAGGGCATGGGGCTGCACAGGCCCCTCCTGAAAACAGGAGTTTTCACAGGCTCCCCAGCATTCCTGCCTCATGGGCCTTGGGGTTTGGCTTTCCTAGAAACCCCTGCTACCCCATGTTGCCACCCATTTCCAAATGTTCAGAGATCCTGGTCCTTGCCCACTCTGCTTACTTGCTGAGGGCAAAGTCCAGGATCTCGGCTGTGTGTCCCCTGTAGTCGGTGAGCAGACGACCAGTTCGGGCATCCCAGAGGCGCACGATGCCATCCAGGCTGCAGGTGTACACCACAGCAGTGCCAGCCTCCCACAGCAGCTGCACAATGCCGGACTGCCACAGATGTGACAGAGAGTGCAAGGTCAGAGGAGGCTGCAGAGGCCTCTGCTGCCACTGGGAGCCTCCCGGGTGGGAGCAGGGGAAGCATCAAGACCAAGCAGGAGCCAAGCACAAAGCAGATGCTCCCAGGGGCCTGAGCTTCCCTTCAGCCATGATCATTGTCCCTTGGGAACCCAGCAACACCGTCCTACCTGGTGCTGACACTGATGCCTGAGCGTTTGTGTAGACAGGTCATAAATGGCCAGGGTTCCATCTAAGTAACCCACAGCAGCCAGAGGCATCCTGGGATATGAACAGTACCAAGAAGGTTCAGGAAACCCTGGACTCACCTTTTCCCTCCTTCTTGATCCCCCAGACCAGGTACCTCCCACAGGTCCTCCTCTCCCCGCCCTCAGGTATCCAGGAGGGGGCCCTGACTGGCACTCACACGCTGCAGAAGCCCAGGGACTCCACGGAGTTGGACTCACTCTCCTCCCCCTCGCCCAGGCTGGGCTGGGAGGCCACCGTCTCAGGTCTGAACACACCCACCACCTATCAGGAAGAGGAAAGATTAGAGGAGACTTGGGTTCCTGGTCCCTACAGAAGAAAGGCAGCAGGGAGGGGAGTCAGAGAAGTCAGAGAGGGAGGAAAACAAAGGAAGGAAGGACTGGGGATGGAGATACAGCTTGGTGGTAAAGCACTTACCAACAAGCACATGGTGTGTTGAACCAGACATCAACAAAAAAAGGAGGGGGGTTAAAAAAAAAAAAAAAGCGGCACTGGGTGTTTGAGCTAGTGGTAGAGTGCTTGCCAAGCATGCAAGAAGACACCATTTCCATTTCTCAGTACTACATACACAGAAAAGGCTGGAAGTGGTGCTGAAGCTCATGTGGTAGAGCTCTAGCCTTGAGAAAGCCCAAAGACAGTGCTCAGGCCCTGAGCTCAAGCCCAGGACTGGAGGAAAAAATAAAATAAAATAAAAAGCTGAACTAGTTAATATCTACATTATTTGAGCTGGTATGATGGCATGCGCTGAGAATTCCAGCACTTTGGGGCTGAAGAAGGAGCCCCAGGCCAGTGCACATCACAAAGAGTATTCCAGGCTAGCCTGGACTGTATAGGGAGATCTTGTCTTAAAAAAAAAAAAAAAAAAAAATCCAGAAAGTGACCAGATGCTATAATCCAGCTACTCAGGAAATAAGAAATTAGGGGGGGAAAAAGTGGAGGGGATAGGGTACAAAGACTCACAACTATAATCCCAGCTAACTGGGATGAGGACAGAGATAAAGAAAACTAAGGCTAATCCAGGCAAAAAAGTGAGAGAGCTGGCTGTGGTGGTGTATGTATACACCCCAGATGCACAGGAAGCACTAATAGGAAGATCGAGTCCAGGCCAGTCTGGCAAAAATGCAAGACCTTATGTAAAAGAACAACTAAAGCAGGGCCAGGAGTTTGGCCTAGTACACGAAGACCTAGGTTTGATTCCTTGGTACCACATACATAGAAAAGAGCCAGAATTGGTTCTGAGTCTCGAGTGATAGAGCTCTGGCCTTGTGAAAGTCCAAGGACCTGAGCTCAAGCCCAGGACTGGCAAAAAAAAAAAAAAAAAAAAGTAAAGCAAAAGGGCTGGGGTATGTGCCTACCTCACTAGTAAGCAGCCCTGAGTTCAAGCCCCACCCTTCACCCCCACCCCGCCATCACCAAGAAAAAAGAAAAAGCAGAAGGTTCCTACCCAGGTCCCCAGGTCCCAGGTCTACTCACCTTGCCTGTGGTAGCACTGACCAGCTTGGCCTGGCAGTCCACAGAGCCAGTTAGAATCAGGCTACCATCTTGATTGGTAGCAACACAGGTCAGAGGGCCCTGGTGACCCTCAGTGCCTAAGATGGAACAAGAGAATAGGTGAGCTCTGGGTCCTGTCCCTGGTTTTCAGGCCTCCTCAAAAAACCTATGAGCACCTCCCCCCCATACCTTTCAGCACGTGGATGGGGTTTCCCTGCTTCAGGTCCCAAATCCGGATGGTGCCATCTTCATAGCCGACCACGGCTCTCTTCCCTGAGGGACAGATGGCACACTCAACACAACAAACGGGTGAAGGGAGGAAAGCACAGTAAGGGCACCCACACTCTCCAGGAGAGTCAGGCAAGGGCACTGGTGACCTGGGGTCTAACTGCAGGCCTGAGCCTGCTGGCCATGACAGGGACATGCGATGCTGGAGTTCCCCCTCTGTACCTAGGGAAGGAAACCCAGGGCAGCAGCCCCTTACCATCAGGGAGGACGAGGCCACAGGTAGCGGGGCAGTTGGGGCCCTGGAAGGTCTTGCAGTCACCATTCGGGACCTTCCACATCCAGGTGTTGCCATCAGCTGTGCCTGCCAGCAGGACAGGTGCCCGAGGGTGCCACTCCATCCACTGCGAAGGGAGGAAAGGTAAGCAGTGAGGAAGCTCCCACGAGGCCCATCCCATTTCCCTATTTGTAGGGATCATTAAGAACTTCCCAGTAACATGTGCAGACATTCGTGCTATGCCATTGGGTGCGCTGGCTCAGAGCAGGCTTGTCCAGGAGAGGAAGGACTGGCTCCCATAGCTCTTGCCCCTACCTGAGGTCCCAGGGATTGAATCCCCCTCAGAAGCTCTCACCTCCAGGTCTCCTGCTTCAAAGGACCAGACCTCCTCCTTGGTGTCTACCTGCCACACTTTTAAAAGACCACTCATGTCTCCCGTGGCCACTAGAGTAGAGTCGTGGCTGAAACCAGCACAAGTCACAGAGTCTTTATGGCCTAAGAAGAAAAACAGGCAGATTCAGAGTTCAAGGCCAGATTGGGCTACAAAACAATCCTGTCTCCAAGAAATGAAAGCAATACAACAGAATACCTAATGCTGGGAACACATAACCCAGGTGGGTGGCCTCCTAAAAAGACCAGCTAGGAAAAAGAGGTTACAGGCCCCAAACTCACTGCAGCTCTAGAAACCAATCTCCACCCCCAGCCACATCTCCCCAGAAGATACGGATGGCTGTCCCCAGCCAGTCAAAGCCCAAGCCTCCTGTTTATTCCATACTTCTGTGCACTCTGAGCCTCTGCCTGAAGTCCTCATGTCTTTCCTTCTGATCATTGAGTCCTACACCAGTTTCAGCTCTTTTCTGTCTTTCCTAAACTCCATTGGCAATTAGTACCTCCTGCACTGGAGTCCACACGTCATTAATCATTATTCGTCTTCCTGTGCACCTGGGGCCCAGCCCAGAGCTAGCACAAAACAGAGATTAGAAAACAGCTGCCAGATACTCACTCACTCAGGTTGCCCCCTAAAATGTCTAAAGGAACATAAACCCACTCACCTGCACACTCAAAGAGCAGCTCCCCGTCACTCAGCCTCCATACGAAGGCTTTGTCATCTTCACCCCCTGTCACTGCCAAGGTGTTGGTCTTGGGGTCCAGGCTCACACAAAACACAGATGCTGTCCCAACAAATATTCCATAAGTGGACAAGGCTCCCATCTAGAGTTCTGTCCCTCAGAACCCCCAGGAAACCTGCCTCTTTTCACCCAAAGAAATGTCTTTCCCACTGAAAAGGAAGAGTATATCCAAGTTCTTCTGGTTTTCAAGCAGCAGGTTGTTGGGAGAAATTCTTACCCAAGGGCCGGGAGTTTGGCCTAGTGGTGGAGTGTTCGCCTAGCATGCACCAAGATGGGATTCAATCCTCAGTACCACATATATACAAAAAAGCCAGATGTGGTTCTGTGGCTCAAGTGGTAGAATGCCAGCCTTGAGAAAGCCCAAGGACAGTGCTTAGTCCTTGAGTTCAAGACCCAGGACTGGCAAAAAAAAAAAAAAAAAAAAAGGAAAAAAGAAAAAAGAGGGCCAGGAGTTTGGCCTAGTGGTAGACTGCTTGCCTAGCATGCATGAAAACCTGGGTACAATTCTTGGCACCACATACACAGAACAAAGCTGGAAGTGGTACTATGGCTCAGGGGTGGAGCTCTAGCCTTGAGAAAAGTCCAAGGACAGTACTCAAGCTCTGAGATCAAGCTCCACAACTGGCAAAAATAAATAAAAAATAAAATTCTTCCCCAAGCCTACTGAACTCTAATCCTTTTCAGGACAAATCCATCTGCTCCCCTTCATCACCCCATCTGAGGGCCATGGACATAAGGTAGTCACAAATGTGCAAATCTATGCTCTCAGCATAAGCTGTTACTAGACAAGGTAGGATACAATGAGAAGAACATCATGTTACTGGATTCTTCTAAAAGCTGTTATTTGTGATAATTACATAAAATATGCTCAAAAAGGTAATTTTTAGCTAGATGTGGTAGCACACTTCTGAAATCTCGTTGTTAGAGAAGCTGAGGCAAGAAGCTGGTGAGCTCCAGATTAGCCTGGGCTATAGTAACAAGAGCTCCAGATTAGTCCGGGCTATAGTAACAAGACTATCTCCAAAAAAACAAAAAACAAAAAACCAAAGCCAGGTACTGTCAGAAAAACAAGGTTCCAGTCCCTTGAAGTTGAGCAACTTATCCAGCTGCTCAGAGCCTCTTTCTTATCTTTGAAAAATAAGGATAATAACACAAGAGGGAGGAAAAACAACTTTAGCTAGGCACCAGTCTCTCATGCCTATCTGACAACTATAGTTATCTGGGCACCAATGGCTCATGCCTGTAATCCTAGCTACTCAGGAGGCTAAGGTCCAAGATCTAGATCACAGCTCGAACCTAGCCCAGGCAGGAAAGTCCATAAGACTCTGATCTCCAACAAACTACCAAAAAAAAAAAAAAAAAAAAAAAAAAAAAAGTGTAACTGTAGATCAAGTGGTAGAACGCTAGCCTTGAGCAAAAAAAGAAAAAAAGCTCAGTTCCTAAGTTCAAGCCCCAGGAATGGTGCTCACCACCCCCCACTCCTCTCCCCCATGCACACACGAACTCACTTCCACTCCTGTTACTTTTTATCAAGAATAACTGAAAGGTTAATAAGGGTGGCAAGCTGGTAAGTAGCAGAGGTAGGATTTGAACCTGTGTCTCAACTGACTCCACGTGAAGCCTCCACCCATTTGGCCACACTGCCTCCTACCTACTCTGAGCAGCATCTTTCGCCACCACTGCCTTGTGATTCTCAAATGCCCACCTGAGTGCAACGCAAAGGTCACCTCGCTGTCATCAGGGCCCTCCATGCTGCCGACCACCCCTTCTTGGGGTTCCAGGACCCAACCCTCCTCATTGCCCTCTTCTTCTTCTTCCTCTTCTTCGAAGTCCACATCTTCCATCTCTTGAGCCAGATCATCTGCTTGGAGAACAGCGTGAAACGATGGAGCGCGGAAGGCGTTTAAAGATGGGAGAGGCAGGAGGACGAGGCTGGGATGAGTCGTGTGGTCAGAGGGTCCGGTGAAATCGGACAGACCGGGGGTGGGGGGGATGGGAGTGAGGAGAGGGCGGGAAGAGCGGGTGGGTGAGGCCGGAGGGGGCGGGCGAGGTCGGAAGACCCGGAGCCGGCCGGGCGACCGGGTGGGAAGAGGACGGAGGGCATGATGGGAAGGGGGTGTGTGAGGGGACGGGCCAGGGGAGGCGTCAGGGAACCCCCACCCCTCCGGGCCTGAGAACTAAGTGTGGGGGTAGGGGAGGGAAGCGAGGGGAGCCATGTCGGTAGGAAACACCAGTGGGGTGCGGAGGGGAGTGGGGGTCGGGGGAGGAAGAAGCAGGGGTCAGAGGCCAGGGGTGAGCGCCTCCTCCTAGCCCGTGGCCTGGGCAGCGGCAGTTCTCACCCGGGTCCGGAGGGCCGGGATCCAGTTCTACCACTTCGATAATCTCTTCATCACCGTGAAAGCTCAGGGTCTCCAACGGAGGGGTGTCGGCGGCCGCCCCGCTTTCCGATTCCGACTCCATGCGGCGCAAGCAGCCGAACCACTTCTCTGGGCCCAAACGCCTCCCAGAGTCAGCTCTGCGCGACGACGCGGAACTCGAGCCCCTCCTCCCGAGAGGAAGTAGGCGTCGGCGACACCCCGGCCGAAAGAGCGACGACCGTCCCTCCAATGGAGAGAGGGGTGAATTAGCTAAGCCACCAATCATAGGGTAGAGCTGGGAGACGGAGCAGGGGCGTGGCGGGAGAGCCCAAGCTCCGCCCAGCCTGGCCCCGCCCCCAACAGGAGGGAAACAAGCGAGCGTGCGCGCCTCCGGGGTCTCCTGGGAAGAGTAGTTCTCTTGGGTCTTCCCACGGGCTTCTGGGAAGTGTAGTTTCTGGTTGATGGGCAGGACGGAAGGAGCGGGGGGAGGCCTCTTACGCAAACTACAATTCCCGGCGGGGAGCGCGGTGAAGGGGGGGGTGGGATCTGAACATGGCGGCGGTGGTAGCGGCTACGGCGCTGAAGGGCCGGGGGGCGAGAAATGCCCGCGTCCTCAGGGGTAAGGAGAAGGGACCCTGGAGTGAGGGCCGGGATAGAGGAGATTGCTTTTCCCTCACATTCCTCCCAGAGATTGCCAGGGGTCAACACCGGCAGTTCCTGCCCGCCCCTCTTTGCAGGGTCCTAGAGTCGGGGCGGGGTGGGGGGTGGAAGATGCTCTGTAGAGGTCACCCGGTCGGTCCCCCTGCGTTCGGGTGACACGACAGCTCTGGGGTCTTGCTGCGGAAGGAAGCCTTTAGCCTCCCGCGCTCCAGGTGTTTCTCACTCACCGCAGTGCAGAGGAGAGAGCCCTGTGTTGCTGGAGTCTTGGGCGCGAGCCTTGGGTAATTCGCAGTTTGACCTTGGGCGAAGCAGTTCGTCTCTCTGGCCCTCAGTTTCCTCTTCTGTAAAATAGGGGCTGGAGGAGACTATGTAAGTCCTTTCCTGTGCTAATGTCCTGCGATTTAAAAAAAAAAAAAAAACAACCTTTCTCTGGATTTCCTTCATGCGCCTTCTATGAGTCCTCTGCAGTCCTTCCCCATCCTGTTGTCTGAAATGAATAGCGAAGCTGGCTTTCCTGGCACCGGGGTGATGAGCCCGCAGTGACGTGGAAGTGGCTTCCAAAGGTGTCACCAAGATGGCCATTTTCTCATTTCTTTTTTGGATTCCCCCTAGCACTTGTTACTCTGAACTGCAGTCATTTAGCATACTCAGATCTCCACTGTTCCTTGCCAACCCCTGCCCACCCTTCTCCTACTCACAACCCGCTCCCCCCACTACCCTTGCTGGCTTTCTCCTCCCTCCCAAAGTGATTTTGCTTACCTTCATCCACAGGGATCCTCTCAGGAGCCACTGCTAGTAAGGCTTCCCAAAACAGGACCAGAGCCCTGCAAAGCCACAGCTCATCAGAGTGCAAGGAGGAGCCTGAGCCCCTGTCCCCTGAGCTGGAATACATTCCCAGAAAGAGGGCCAAGAACCCCATGAAAGCTGTGGGACTAGCCTGGTGAGTTTTAACTACCCCTTCATTCACTAATGAAAAGTGCATCCAGGGGAGGGCAGGGTCTGGAAACCTCTCTGGTTCGGTGGGGGAGCTGAATCTCTAAGGTTGTGGGAACAGAATTGCTGGATTCCCCAAATGGAATGAATATCAGAGGAGTGGGACAAGAGAGGTGAGAAAGTATGTGAAACTGAGGTTTTCTTTGGTGTAAGCTGAGCTGATCTGATTCAGATTTGAGCCCCTGGCCTCATCCTCCATTTTGGGAGCTTGGGATGAGATCCACGTAGCAGTAATTAGATAACTGAGATAATGTAAGATGGATTATATTAATTATATAGTAGCTACTTATTCTGTATCATATTTGGCTCTGATTCTGATCTTAATACATATTGTTGATTAATATTTGAGGGAAAGGAGGGGAGAGTAACATTTTTTCAGCACACTTGAATGTAACAGTACTTTGCCATGGAATGCTTTTGAAGATAAATATTATGCTCTCATTCCAAAGAAGGTACTAAGACTCAGGGCTGGAATTTCTCTCCAGTTGTTGAGATTGTGTGTTCTTTGTCCAACATCAAAACACTCCCTTAAGTAGCAATTACTTGAGTTATAAAAGGGAGGGATGGTGTTGTAGTTCAGTGATAGAACATATGATTAGCATGCGTGAAATGCTGTTTAGTCTATGA
Source organism: Megascapheus bottae (assembly GCF_031878675.1). NCBI lineage: Eukaryota > Metazoa > Chordata > Mammalia > Rodentia > Geomyidae > Megascapheus > Megascapheus bottae. The sequence goes on from NC_143529.1 coordinate 24,123,970, forward strand.
GAGAGAGAAGAAGGAGGACGACCATGATGAGGAGGAGTTGAAAGGAAGGGATCTAGGGCAATTTAAGCATAGGAGACCTTTGCCACTCCAAAGGAAAAAGGCTAGGCTGCCTAAAGACTCACAAATAGTTACTCAGGCAAGTGTATGGCAGAGTTTATGCTGATACTGTCAGGACATGGGGAAAAGGAGTAAGCAGTTAGGCAGAGACTGGACCACATGGAGCCTTTTGTGCCATGTCTGGGAGTTGGGACTTAACTCGTAAAGGATCGAGAGTTGTTGTGAAGTCTTAAGCAGAACAACATTAGCATCTATTTGTATGGGTTCCTCAAGCAACCAGGGTGGAGGACGAGCAGATATCTTAGCATTCATGCATTTGGCAAAGCTGGATTGATTTCCCCAACAACTCTGACTTAGGGTTTAGCTCCTGCCCAAATCCCGTGCACATCTCCCCACCCCTAGGGCCATCGGCTTCCCCTGTGGTATCCTCCTCTTCATCTTCACCAAGCGGGAAGTGGACAAGAACCGTTTGAAGCAAATGAAGGCTCGACAGAACATGAGGGCGTCCAACACGGGCGAGTATGCGAGCCAGAGGTTCAGGGCCTCCCAATATTCCACAACCCCTGAAGTTACATCTGGGTCTCAGGCCTGAGAAGCACAGCAACATAGATTATTTTGACTGTGAAGTCCTGGTTGGCCAACTCTGGCCATTGCATTTCAGGTCCACCAGAGGGCGTGTGTAACCCAGGCTGTTGCCATCCCCTGCCTACCCCATAACAGGAGCCTGCTAAAGGCAAATAAAGTTTTTGAGTGTTGGAAAGGAAGCAGGTCTGGGTTCCTGAGTCCCCTTGGAGGGGAGGGGCAAAGGGTGGGGTTGGTTACTCAACTGTGCTCCCTCTCACAGAAAAGCTGTGTTTCTGGTAGGTGGACGGGCAACCACTGATTTAAGTACAAGAAGCCTAGGCCAAGCCCTGGGGACCAAGCCCACAGAATTGCCAGCCAAGAGGGTGGGGACCCACTTAGCCTCCCAACAAATAATAAAAAGAATCAAAGGCAGCATTCAGGGTGTGGAGGCAAAAAGCACTACTCTTAGCCCAATCCAAATGACTCAGCCTGTCTGGACTCAGTTTCCTCATTTCTAAGAGGTTGGCCTGGAGCTTTTTGTTTATTTGTTGTTTGTATGTGTACACCAGTATTAGATCTTGAACTCAGAGCCTTATGTCCTCCCATTTGCACAGGTTTGCACTCTACTACTTCCAACTTTTTGTTGACTAATTGGCAATATCTCCCTGATTCATTTTACCCTGGCCAACTTTGAACCTCAATCCTCAGATCTCAGCTTCCTAAGAAATCAAAATTACAAGCAAGAGAAACAGCACCTGGCTTGGATTGTAGGGATGAGTGTGGGTGTGGGTGTGTACAGGCATGCACATCAGTACTAGGGCTTGAACTCAGGGTGTAGACACTGTCCATTGAGGATTTTTTTGTTATTGTTGTTTTGTTTTCTCAAGTCTAGCACTCTACCACTTAAGCCACAGCTCTACTTACAGCTTTTCTGCTGGTTAGAGATGAGTCTCACAGACTTTTCTGTCTGGGCTGGTTTCAGACCATGATTCTCATATCTCAGCCTCCTGAGTAGCTAGGATTTTAGGCATGATCCACCAACTAGAGATCTTCAAAATTGTATGTATACATGTGGCTTTGTGGGAACAGTTAGTAGCTCTCAAGAGTTTTTGTGAACAATCCATGCATAACAAACAAAAAAGCGATCAAGTAGAATGATGTTGTGAAGTCTCTTCTGAGTCCTTAACTGTAGCCAGCTCTAGAGACTCTTCACAGCCATCATAGAAAGAATTGCAATTCATTGGGCTTACTTACCTCAGATAGGTTTGAAAGACAGGGTCAGACTGCAAAGAAAAGAAGTTAGATACAGTGGGCAGAGCCAGACATATACTACCAGAGCCACACTGGGTTTAACTTCTAAATGCAGGATTTTATTACATTTTGAATTGATGTCTTTTCATGTGATATCATTAGGATCAACTACTCAATAGAGAAGTTATAATGATGTTCTTGTGCTGATGTAGTTCCTGTTCCCAGCCTCCATTCCAGCTTAAGGCACTTGTATGACAAAGAAAATGGGAGTGGGGGCTCCAGGCTAAAGCCCACCAGCAGAAGGTCAGAACAGATGAAAAAAGGACATCATTTTCCACCCAGGCCCACCATGGGTGAGCAGAGGAAAGTCCCCTTGGGTACCATGGTGGCCTTCAATATTTCTAAGGCCAGGTAGTGGACCCTAAGGTATTTGCCCTGTTCCACCTTGTCTCCTTATCCTGCTTCCCAGTCACACTCCAAGCTACTCTTACTGACCATCGTCTCCCTCCCCACGTTCTCCTCTGAGCAAGTGAGCAGAGAAAGAGGTCCATATAACAACAGACCTCAGCATCCCCCAAGAAGGTTTGGAGAACAGGACCCAGATGGCTCCAGTGGCTACTTTTACCACCATCTAAGCCTGAAGGAAGCCCAGGAGAGATACTGCTCTGTGCTGAACCCTGTGTTCTACTGTGCTTTCCCGCTTCCCTCGCCCCTAACCTAGATGAACAATATACACATGTTACTGACACATGAAGTTGGAGCAGAGCTCTTCTATCATCCAGAGCAAAAGAGTGCCAAGCTTAGGGAGGTGAGTGTAGAAGCATATGAATTCAGGGGCTGAGAACAAGGCTGTATGGCTTTTGGAGTTAAGGAAAGAAAACAGCTCTAGCTTCCTGGCCTAGAATCCTATGGCAGAGGTGGGAGGGGAATCTCTTCATCTTGAAGGCCCTTCCATGTTCATATTCCCTTTTGATAATAAAAGAAGCTCCTTTCACACACATACATACAACCCTTGCTGTAGCAAAGGTTGGTGCTGTTGTGTGGAAGGCAGAAGATAGAACTTAGTCCCTGCCAGGCCTACCATGGCAAGAGTTCTCAGCAATGTGAGCCCCTCAGGTTCCCATACATCCACAGCTAGAGGCCACCCATCTCCAGGACAGAAAGAAAACTGGACATATTATGTGACGGTAAGAAGAGGCCTGAGGGCCACAACCAAGTCCCAGGGCTCAGCCCTCTAGGGAAGGGAAAACCCAGGGTTTATGGAACGGGTGATTCAGTTGCGATCCCCTAATAGCTGCAGCACAAAGGTAAAGATGTAGACAATGTCTGTGTAGATCTGCAAGGCGCCCGTGATGTAGTCCTCTGGGCTGATGGTATGCTTCCGGTTCCCCAGGACCAACTGTGTGTCGTAAGCCAGGAACTAAAGGGACAGGGAAACCAGGAGTAAGTACCCAGGTCCAGAGCTCATTTCTGGTGAGCAGAGCTGTCCTGAGAGCCTGTGTGCCGGGCAGCACAGTTAGGGGACTCGCAGTCTAGAGGAGAGAGATACTTGGTTCTCTCTCTCTCCCTCCCTCCCCCACCCTTTCTCTTGCCAGTCTTGGGGCTTGAACTCAGGGCCTAGTACTGTCCCTGAGTTTCTTTTGCTCAAGGCTAGCACTCTACCACTTCAGCCACAGCAACACTTCCAGCTTTTTCTGCTTATGTGGCACTGAGAAATCAAACCCCAGGCTTCCTGCATGTTAGGCAAGCACTCTACCACTAAGCCACATTCCCAGCCTCAGTTGTCTCTAAATACAGCCTACCAAACATGCTAACAGCAGGCAGACAGTCAGATCCTTTAAAAAAAAAATCACTGAACTTCTGTTGACAGTGGGAAAGGGAACCACCTGTTCCTGTCCCTCAAGCCACCTAATTCCATCTCTTTCTCGTCCCAAACTCCCAAAGGACCCAAGGACTTACCAGGGTAAAACAAATGGCCCCTAGAGCAGCATAGAGCATGTGGAGCCAGTAAATCTGGGAAAGGACAGAGGGGATTCTGTTAGATAGCTGAGCAAAGACAACCAGGTCAGGCCCTTGGGACCTGTTTAGCCCTTGGGATGTAGTTATGAGTGGAAAGTTCGAGGAAATTAGCTCTCCAGGACCCTGGACCATGCCTCTTTAGAGCCTGGGAGAAATTACAAATGGTAATATATGTGGCAGAAAAAGCAGAGGCATCCTACAACGACCATATAATAAAACCAGTATAAAACCAATCTTCAGAGCTAGTCAAGGTATAGGCAACAGAGTTACAGCCCTAGTTATGATAAGTGCTCAGTAGACCAGGTAGAGCAGTCTCCTAGTTCCTGAAACCCATCCTGGAAGACTAATGAAGAGGGACTCTCTTTCTCCATTCTGGGGACCCATTCTCTCCCTCAGGTGACCAGAATCAAAGAAGGAAGCAGAATGAGGGATTCCAATGTCTCCTTCATCTAGGCCCATCTCTTTGGTCTTTCAGTTTCCCTTCCCACCATCTCCCAGAACAGATGGTGGTCTAGGCTATCAGATAGCTAACCCACTACACAGGAATTCAGTGCCACTGTCTAGGGCTCCAGGTGTCTTGGCTCCCAGGGCCATCTGTCTCCAAAGAGAAATTAATTGTACCCTACCCAAAAATGATAGCACCTTTGCTGAACAGTGGAGAGATTCTGGAGGGCAGAGCTTAAGGGGCCTGGGGTCCACAAGGGGCCCTGCTGTACACAGAAAGTCTACAGTGAGCCCTGGGCCCACTGACCCCCATTCCTCATGGGACACTCACATATTTGAAGTACAGCACAATACTAGTGACAATCCCAGTCACCATCAGCACAATTCCCAGGACACAGAAGAGGCCTGTACATGAGGTGAAGTCCACCTACAGGAAGGGAGAAAGAGGCACCATCAGACGACTCCCTAACAGCCAGATTGGCCCTGGCCCCTGCTGGGGAGACCCAGTACTCCCTCTTGACAATAACCATGACATGTAAAGGACTAGAAGCAGCTCTGCTCGTGAAGATGCAGGGAGGGACTTAGGTCTTCAGGGTTCTGGGTCCTCCCAGGCCAGCTCAGATGTCAAGCCCAAAGAGCCAGGTGAGTAGAGGAAAGGAATGGGTGTCTGTGGAAGGACCCTCCATGCCCTCACCTTGGTCTGAAAGCAGAAGATGGTGACAGAAATGGACACCACAGCTGTGATGATCATTGCAATGATGACAGCTTTGGTTTGATATATACTGCAGGGGGAAAAGGAGGGAAGAGAGGTCAGAGGTATAAGCTACTAGATGACTTCAGACTCATGACTTCCAGAAGAATCCTTTCCAGGCTCCACCTCCCACAGGTGACTGTCAGTCCAGCAACAGCCCAGTCTCTTTAATTCACCCTCCCAAGAATATGGCAGGCTGTCCCAAGTGTACCTGGCAATGGTGCCCGTCATAAAGCCCATGGCAAAAGTCTGAGGAAAAAGAAAGAAGAGGATTTCTTAAGAACAGTAGGGCTGGGATATAGCTCAGTGGTAAGGGCTTGCCTGGAATGCATCAGGCCCTGGGTTCCATCCCCACCACTACAAATTAAAAATCAAAAACAAAACAAAAACCCAGCAACACTCTAGGGGGTGGCTATGGTAGGTAGTCCACCAGAGCCAGGAGTAGATGTGACTGAGCCGGAAAGAGCAGTTACTGAGAACTAGCAGGAGGTCAGCAGGGTAGGGAGAGATCCAGGGGCATTCTTCCACAGTGGTGGCCCTGGCCTTATTGGGACAGCCTTCTTACTACCCTTGTAGACTTACAAAGAGCGTCAGCAGGATGATGTTCCACGGGAACCGGCGTCTGAGGAGAAAGAGAAGCACCAGTTACGTGCCTTGAGGCAGTCAGGTCTTAGGTAGTTGGCTCCTGTGCCTGTAGAAGTAAGCCTTGCTGTTGGAGAGGGGACCCTCATGTGGCTTTTGACATCTGTTCTGGTGTTTACATAGGGACAACAGGGGACAGACCTGTCCTTCAGGGCCAGAAAAACTTAGTCTTATTTGCATCTCTTAGACTGACTACTTGGGGGACTGGAAGAAAGTTGCCCGGCTCAGCCTCCTTAAGCCTAGACTTCTTCCTGCTTTCTTGGCTTTGTTTTTGTACCCTGTACCCTCCCACCCCTTCTTTTTTCCTAGTCCCCTTCCCTCCCCCTCCCTACTTTTTTTTTTAACTTCCTTTCTATTTGCTAAGTAGTTATATCTTCTAGGGTTGCTATCAATCAGACTGATCACTAGATAGATACCTTCCCCTACATAGTACTTTGTACATTAAACATTAGCTGCTGTCACCCTCAATCATCCTTGTAAATATTTCTTTTCTTTTTTTTTTTTTGTTGGTCGTAGGGCTTGAACTCTGGGTCTGGGCACTGTCCCTGAGCTCTTTAGCTCAAAGCTACTGCCCTATCCCTTGAGCCACAGCACCACTTCTGGTTTTCTAGTGGTTAATTGGAGATAAGAGTCTCATGGTCTTTAGTGCCCGGGCTGGCTTTGAACCGCGATCCTCAGCTCTCAGCCTTCTGAGTAGCTAAGATCACAGGAATGAGCCACCATGCCCGACTCTCCTTATAAATATATATTTCTTTTGTGGGTCATGGAGCTTAAACTCCACATGGGCGCTGTCCCTGAGCTCTTCAGCTCAAGACTACCACCCTACCTTTGAGCCAAGCCCCACTTCCCCTTTTCTAGAGGTTAATTGGAGATAAGAGTTTCAGGTTCTTTTGTGCCCGGGCTGGCTTGACCCTCAGATCTCAGCCTCCTGAGTAGCTAGGATTACAGGCATAAGCCATTATGCCCCGCTAAATATTTCTTATTAAGTCCATTCAACCACCATGAGAAATCCCATTTTTCCCAAGCTTGGTCCTAGTTCCATGCACTGCACTCTTTACTGCCTAAGTCTATAGGACTCACCTGGGTCCGTGGCAGCAGGCGAGGGTCAGGTAGGTGACAATGAAAACAGCACTGTGAAGACAGGAGAAAGATGAGCTGCTCTCCCCTCCCAATGGCTGCTCAGAAGTCTGGGGACAAACTATTTAGTAGGAAGAAAAGACATTCTCTGGCCCTCCCCATCCCAGCCTAAGGGCCCCAGCCTATACCCCTCCCACTACAATCGGGGCCCTGAGAGTTCTCCTCTCTCTTCTCCCCTCCCCTGCCTTCCCCTCCCCTCCCCTCCCCTCTCTTTCCCTCCCCTCTTCCCTTCCCTTCCCTTCTCTTCTTTTGCCAGTCCTGAGGCTTGAACTCAGAGCCTGGGCACTGTCCCTGAGCTTCTTTTGCCCAAGGCTAATACTCTACCACTTGAACCACAGCACCACTTCCAGCTTTTTCTGTTTATGTGTTATTGAGGAATGGAACCCAGGACTTCATGCATGCTAGGCAAGCACTCTACGACTAAGCCACATTCCTAGCCCTTAGAGAACATTTTGATCCTAGCCATAAGCAAAGCTGGTTAGCTGGAAATTGGGACTGCTAGCCCTCCTCGACCTCACACTCCTTCCCGGAACAGAGACAACACATACTTACTAGGACACATAGTATATAGCCTGGTTCTTCCTTACGAATGTACTGACTGGTTCCCTGTGAGCAAGGGAGAACAAAGTCACATCATGACTTCTTTGCCTTCATTCTCAGGCTGTGTGGGCAGCCCAGCTGGTAAACCCCAGATCCCAGGGCTGGGAAGAGTAGGCAGGGGGCCCGGAGACTCACACAAAAGTGAAGATGGCGATGATGGCCACTGTAATGAGCAACTGGACTGAGATGATGGAGTAGACCTGGAACACAGATGGCCAGAGGCCTGGGTCATCCTCGATTCTCCCTAGAAAGTAGCCAGCCCAAGATCAGGGAGCCCAAAGAACACAGGACTCTTGCTCTTCTCTGTGACAGGAGGGGAATTTTCATTTTGAAGGTTCTCCTATTGTGGCCATTCAAAGATTCTTCCCAGTGACCCCAGTCGGGAGCTCGGTTCCTGCTTCCTCCATCCCCTTCAATTCCTCATCCTGGGTATCCCTCTCCTGTCCAGCATCCAGCCTGGGGTTACTACTGCCTCACCCAGCCTGGCTGCCCCTGCAACTCCAGTGATGGCTATGCATCTTCATTGTTGAGCATGATAGGTTGTGTGTCTGTCTTGAGCAAAGCTCCAGGCAGATAAAGCAAGAGACAGATGGATTAGGAGTGAGTGGGATCATTCCCAGCTCCCAGCTGCTCTCTGGCTAGCAGAACAAGTTCTGGGGAAGGCTGCACACTTGGGAAGAAGCCAGGTAGGAGATTTTCAGAGATTGACTCTGCCCTCCCAAAATGAGGTCAAGAAAGAGGATGGCAAGGAGGAGGGCATTTAGAGTTAGAGTTGCCAGGACCACCTGTGGAGGATGATCCAGGACCAGAGGGAAGGTGGTCAGCCAGTGATTTATATGTGAGTGTGTACACATGCCAGGACTGATACTGCCAGCCGTCCCCTGTCCTTCTAGCCCAAGGGCACTGGTCTACCCATCTCCCACCATCTCACCTTTCGGATGAAGGTATGTCGTACTTTCCGGTCATCCCACTCTCCAGGTCCAAAGCTGTCACTCACAGCTCTCTCTTCCCCATCATAGCCATGGCCAGGGCCTAGAGACAGATTACATGGAACCAACTGGAGACCTCAGACACAGAGTCTCCCTTTCATAGCTTTACTGACACTGTCTTATGCAAAGGCTCCAGTATATTCAACCCAAAGACAGGCATTACTATGCAAAAACTGCTCTCCTAAGCTAGGGTCTCCAGATTGTCTCAGAGAAAGCCCAGCTGGCCTGGCACAAAGGGCCTCAGATAAAAGCTGTGAGGGCCAGGAGTTTGGCCTAGTGGTAGAGTGCTTGCCTAGCATGCAAGAATACCTAGGGTTTGATTCCTCAGTACCACATACATAGAAAAAGCCAGAAGTAGCGCTGTAGCTCAAGTGGTAGAGCTCTAGCCTTGAGAAAAACCCAAGGACAGTGCTCAGGCTCTGAGCTCAAGCGTAGGACTGGCAAAAAAGAAAAAAAGCTGTGCCATTGGTGTATCTGCTGGGTGCCTTACCCTCTAGTGAGGAGGCCAGGTAAGAGCAGAGTTGGTTGGCAGAACAGCGGCCTCTGGGATGGAGACCTGAAAAGACTGCACAGTGTGGGTGTGTGCAGAGGGCATCCTGCTTGACTCTCACCTGCAAGGGCTGTGTTACACTCTGCACCTGTCCAGGTGAGAGTTGCCATACACTAGCTCCATGATGCTAGAACTGCTGCAGGCCTCCCATATCCCAGGGATGCCTATTTGGGAACTGCCTACAAAATCTATCCAGAATGAACCTCAGAGTTTGTGAAGCACATGTTTAACATGTAAATTCTTGGCTCAATTCCCAGCACCAAAAAAAAAAAAGAAAAAGAAAATTTAAAAATCTTCCCCCCCCCCACTTCCTCCTCAGGCTTAAGACATGGCTCAAGTGATAGAGTACCTGCCTAGAAAATGTGTGAAGGTTTGAACTCAAACCCAAATACTTACAAAATAAGAGGCTTACTACATCCTAATCTTACCTGATATACCCCGAGGCAGTTCTAAATGTCTTGAGATAGTTGCAAAAATCAGACTCCACTTAATAGAAGAAGATGCATCCAACCCCAGGATATTTTACAAAACCAAAGCAGTTAGGGGTCCAGAAGGAGTTCCTAAGGAAGATGTGGCACCTGGGCCAGACGCTGGGGGACTTGCCAAGAAACAAACGTTTACCAAGGCCCACTCCTGTGGCTGCCATGTGCCTTATGGCCTCATCTCCTTGCTCAGTACTGGGTAAAGCAAGTGACTAAGGAGGCCAGGAGGGAGAAGTAAAAGGTGAGTTAGACAGGAAATGGAAAGAGATCTAATAAATCAAGAGCAGGAAGGGACCAAAGGGGAAGGCAAGGAGACTGAAAGGAGGCGACTTCATCAGCCCTAAGCACTGCCCCCATCCCTCTACCTCCCGCCACCTTCTAGCACTCACCATAGTTCATGGGCATCGGGTGTATGGGGGGCATCGGCTGTGGGTAGCCAGCAGGGTGGCCATAGCCAGGTTGTGGGTAAGCAGGGTAGGCAGGGTATCCACCTGGCAGAACTGATGGTTGTCCATAGCCTCCAGGGGGTGGAGGGCCAGGATAGAGAGGGTTGCGGTCTTCATATGGAGGGGGGGCAGTGGGGTTGGACATGGCCACTCAAGAGATGAGGAAAACGCCAGTTGCTGAGACCTGCAATGGGGAGCAAAGTGGTCAGGAATGCTCCACGGCTTACCCTGTCCCTTTCCGGGATGTCCACCAAGAAGAGGCCCCGTTTCTCTCTACATCATGCATGTCACTTACTGCTTGCAGGCCGTCCTCAGCAACCTAACCCTGGCCCTCCTACCCTTAGACTGGCTTTTCCCCCCCAGAGTCCTCCGTTCCCTATGAAGCTTCCTGGCCACAGAAGAGAGGGAGGATTCCTTAGACACACAGAGTTGCTGCTAAGCATCAGTGGTGTGCCAGACAAGAAAAAGAGTTGCCTACAACTCCCTGTTCTCAGTTTCAAAAGCCTTCTGGTGTTGGTGGCTTCACAGCAGAACCAGGAGGAAGCAAGGAAGAGACTAGATGGCCCAAGCAGAGTCACCTAATGAGGTCCAGGGCTCGCAGGGATCTTCTGGAGGATCAGCCCATCCTCCACAGCAGCTGACGGGAGTGTCAAGCCAGAGAGAGTCAGAGCTGGGCTGGAGCCAAAGCTCAAAGAGGAGAGCAGAGAGGAGGAAGAGGAAAACAAGTCAGGCATGCCAAAGCTGCCGGGGCCTAGGAGCAGAGGCCCTCCTCGGTCCCAGCCAGGGCAGGCTGAGCTGGAAGCTGGAGGCCCTGCAAAAGTGCAGGCCTGAGACAGGACTTTGTGTTCCCCTTAGGCAACCACTGCAGCTTGGCAGATAGACAGAGGTGACCTGTGGCCTACACTCTCTACCCTGGTCTTCCAAGGGCCCTGACAGCCCCTCTCTGAGGGCATCACTGGAGTCTCATGTAGAGTAGTGACTGGTCAGAAGGAGAGTAAGAAGAGGCTATAAGACAAGGAAGGGCTTTTTGCAGCAAAGAGAGCCCTGTGTGGAAGACCTGAGTGGCAGTAGAAGGGACCTTCAGGTTGAACAACTCTGAATGCTCAGTTCAGGTGAGATAAAGACGGGATCAGGGGACCAGAGAACTAGCAGGTTAGTAGCACAACCAGAATGAAACTCTTCGGGATTATGAGTACTTGGCCTTCTGGTGGTCTGTTCTCCTTGGGCCTCCTCTGACAAAGACATGTCCTCTAACATGGTGCACCCATGGGCATTCAGGGGTGGCATTCAGGGTCTGGACAGAGGTAAGGACAAGATCTTTGTATCCTGATTAGGAGCAATCCTTTCCAGATTCTGAGCCCCTTGACAGGGCCACCCCTGCCTACAGCATTGCCTAGAGCAGATCTTGAGGACCCTCAGGGAGGGTACCCCAGATGGAGGCCAGCAGCCACCTTCAGAGCACGGCTGGAAGCTGGCCAGAAGAGCCTGGCCTCTTTTCAGGACACCCAGTGCAGTTCAGGGATTGGTTAAGGGCATGTCTTCTGTCTTCTCTCAGGACAATTAGGGTGATTCAGAGACGGAGATAGCAAGTCTCAAATAACAGGCTAGGTCTCTGAATGGTTTATTTGAAGGAAAGCTCCCCAGAGCAGATGAGACAGAACCAGAACAAGACGGCATCAAATGCGGGAGAAGAAAGCCTTCCTGACAGGCAAACCAGGAGCGCACACAGGCTGTGGAACAGCAGTGCACCCCCTGAGACATGGGAGCCAGCGACTGGCTTAGGAGCTGTCTGGAGCCATGGGAAGGCAGAAAAACCATCACAAGTAGTTGTGATATGTGAGGCCCCTGAAGAGGAAAAAAGAGAGGAAGAGAGGACGGGGAATTTGGCCTAGTGGTAGGAGTGCTTGCTTAGCATGCACGAAGATCAGGTTTCGATTCCTCCATACCATGTACATAGAAAAAAGCCCAAAGTGGTGCTGTGGCACAAATGGTAGCCTTGAGGAACGCCCAAGGACAGTGCTCAGGCCCTGAGTTCAAGCCCCAGGACTGGTGTGCGTACACACACACACACACACACACACACACACACACACACACACACACAGACAGAGGAAGGAAGAGAAATTGGCCTTTCCCTTCCCCTAGAGCAAAAAGTTCCACACCAAACCATGACATAACCATTACCTGGTGACATTTGCCTTTTGTAGACCATGCCCCTCCCTCTACCAAGATTGACAGGGAAATGTGACTCACAAAGAATAGGGTTAGCCTGGGATGGGGCTCCAGGGTCTGGTTGAACACAGAAGGCTGCTGATTCACCGGCTTCCCTCCTGCACTCCCTGGCCCCGCCCCATGACATTTCTGGTTTTGGAGCTCATCAGTCAGTAGACCTGCCTGCTGGGACAAGCAGGTCCCAGTCCAGTTCCCCAGGGAGTCAGTCACCAGCCCAAGGGCACCAGAGACCACCACTGAGCACCCCGCCTCACCATGCCTGGGTGTCTTCTCCTACAAAATGAGTTTGACACTAGTTACTATGACCCACTGTCCTCCCCCCCCCCCACCCCGGCCAGAGTTGTAAACATTAAAGAGAAAATATATACTGAGATCGCAGAATGATTCCCGACCCCAAGCACATGTTGGCAGCAGTCAGCAATGACGCCATTAATTCCTTACATGGCCCAGCAGGGTAAATAGTCGTTATTGTCCCCACTTACAAAGAAAGACAGAGTTGGAAGAATGAAGTCTTGTGAGCTGATGACTTGAGCTGATGTCAAGATTTGGGCCCCAACTCTGACTCTGGATCCTCTCTGAGTCCCTCTACTCCAGTCCTTCATTGATGTGTCCTTGCCTACCAGAACTTCCCACACATGTTACCATGACTTCCAGTCTGGACAGTGATGGTGACTGGCAGGCATACACGGGACGTGAGTGGATACCAACCCATCAATCCCCGCAGAGTGGGCACAAGGTTCAGAGACAGAGACAAGAGATCACTCGTTCACCTAAGGCAAGATGCCCTTACCTTTTCCTACTCGACAGCTACGGGACATGGGGTGAACTTGTCCTTGTCACAGAGCTGGTCCCATGTCCAGGACCCAATCTGAGCTACCCAGCTCTTGGTGCAGGTGGGGAAACCCCTGATGTTATAGTCAGGAGAGTGCCAACTTCTACTTCAGACTAGCAGGAGCCTCTAGAGCCCAGGGCTGGTGAGTGGCTGCTTCTGCACCTGCCCCAGCTTCCACGGGGCCTACAAAAGGGTCCTCCCACCCCTCTGCTGGGGCTGAGGGTTGGAGCTGACCTATGCCCAGGGAGGTGGGCAAGGAGAGGCCCAGTTAACTACATTCCTAGGCATGCCTAGACATCAGAGCTGAAGAACAGAAGGGAACAGGAAGTCTGGAAAGGGGGAGACAGAAAACAAGTATGAGCCCTAAGCCTAGAAGTCACGTCATCTGGATTTTCCTGGTGGCTGTGAGGACCTGTGAGGTACCCACTGGAAACCTAAATTTTCTGAAAGTACAGGAAGCATTCAGCTTCTACTTGGAACAAATGCCTACAAGCAGTTTGAATCATTACAACAAGGTTGAGTTCAGGTTCTGCCCTGTCCTGGCAATTACACTTCTTAGTTTGCTCCCCTATCCCCAGCAATCCTATGATGGCAGTAGTTGTGGGTGGAGTCTGGGCCTAAACAGAATTTACTGGTGGACAGAGTATTTTTGTTTTGCCAGTCCTGGGACTTGAACTCAGGGCTTGGGTACTATCCTTGAGCTTTCTCAAGGCTAGCTCTCTTCCACTTGAGCCACAGCAACTTCTGGCTTTTTCTGTATATATGGTATGGAGGAATCGAACCCAGGACTTCATGCATTCTAGGCAAGCACTCAACCACTAGGCCACGCTCTTGGCACTAGACAGAAGGTTCATTGTTGTTGTTATTGTTGGTTTTGTTTTTGCCAGTCCTGGGCTTGAGCTCAGGGCCTGAGCACTGTCCTTGGATTTTTCTCAAGGCTAGAGCTCTACTTGAACTACAGCACCACTTCTGACTTTCTTCTATGTATGTGGTACCGAGGAATCAAGCCCAGGTCTTTGTGCATGCCAGGCAAGCACCCTACCACTAGGCCAAACTCCCAGTTAGACAGAATTTTTAAATGCAGAGTTGGGGGAGTAGCTCCTCACCCCCAGGCACCTCAGTAGGGTGACCCTGCATGTCCAGCCTGCTGAGGTCAGGCTCCCTGTGATTATCCGGGAGGGGTGTGAAGAATTAAGACTGGAATCTGCAAAGAAGAGGAGGAGCTCCTGGGATTACAGCAAGAGGGTGTGTGTGCTAGAGGGGGGAGGGGGAAGGAAGCAGCTGACCAGTCCAGGCAGCCTGCCTTCTTGCCTGCCAGGAACTGATGCCCAGAGCAGAATGGAAAGAATAGCTCAAAGTATGCATCACAGGAAGCCCCACCCAGCAGACACATGAACACACCATACCCAAAGTGGCTTGGTCCCCAGGGCTTCCTTCCCTTTTCCTCCTCCATTGCACAGCCACAGAAGCAGAAGGATTAGATATACTCGGCAAGGCCTGGGCCTGATTCTGGACCAAGGGATTCAGAATGTACACCATACCCTTTGGATCGCCTGTCTGGGATTAAGAAATGAAATTAAATGGGCCTAAAAACTGAAATACAAGAGCTGGGATGAGCTTGACAGATCATCCTGGTCATTTGACAGACCAGGAATCCCCAAAGCTGAGAAAGTTCCTGTTCCAGCCCACAACAGTACTACTTGGTCATTGGTTTGAAACTTCCCTCCTCAGTTCTGCCCACTGTCTGGACAGAACAAGCGCACCTCTGGGGAGGGACTGGAAGAAGTCTCTTATCCCCTAGTTTCTTCATGATCTCCATCTGTGGCTGCCAACCTATGACTTCCCTCCCCAGCTCCCCAGCTCCCTAGCTCTGTCGCCCTCTGGCCCTGGTATCTTGCCAGGTAGCTTCTTTCCAGATCCACAGAGGGCTGGCTCCAGTCTCCAAGCAAGACAAGTACCCAGGAAAGCAAGGCAGCTTCCCCAGGTCTCTGGAGACAGAGACCCCAGCAGTGTCAACAATCAGATAAGAAAAAAGGAAACCATTAGCAAGGTGGGTGCCACCTCTGACACACAACCCCTATTACCTCCTTTGTGTTTAACTTTCCTCCCTTTCAGCTGAACTTCCAAGTTGGAAGAGGAAAGAGGCAGAGGAATGAGACAGATAATTAACCTATAGTGGAGAACCACAGGTAGCAGGGATGGCAGAAAAGCACTTATGAGTAGGGACTTACTAAGTCAGAAGCAACTAAGACACCTCTGCAGCTCACAGAAGATCCCATTCAGTCACTGAAAAAACTGAAATTCAGGAGAAAAGCATTTCAAAGGCCCACAGCAGGCGGACAGTGTGGATGGGTTTAAACAAAGCTCAGGCTTTCTTTGAAGTTCACTGCCTGTGCACTTATACCTGCCTGAAGCAGAAGCACAGGGGACCAAGGTGAGCCAGTGCAGGGCAAAGGCCAGAAAGAAACTGAGCAAGTTTGTTGAGATCCACTCTATTTCCTGAGGAAGTCATCTGATGCCTGAGCCCAGATTTAGGAGGAAAGGACCAAGTCCTGCCTCGGCTTTATTACTACCTCCAGTGCATGGGTCAAGGAGGCAACTTCACATCTCCAGACTTAATTTTTGTATGCTTTTATGTGTGTGTGGGGGGGAGGGTAAGGGGTCATGGGGCTTGAACTCCGGGCCTGGGAGCTGTCCCTGAGCTCTTCAGCTCAAGACTGTTGCTCTGCCACTTGAGCCACAGCACACTTCTGGTTTTCTGGTGATTAATTAGAGAGAAGAGTCTCATGGACTTTAGTGCCTGGGCTGGCTTTGAACCTTGATCCTCAGATCTCAGCTTCCTGAGTAGCTAGGATTATAGGCATGAACCACCAGTGTCTGGCTTCAGACTTAATTTTTACATCTTTAAGATGCATATCCTCCCATCTGAAAGTCAGAAGTCCACTCCACCTTACCAGTTTCTGGTTCTGAATAAATAGACCAGCTGCATGACATGTGCCCTAAAAGCATGCACACTGGAAACATACTACTGACTGCATATACCATGTTCTTGGTATGGCAGTGGCCATAATTCTTTCCCAAACTGCTCCCATAATGCCTTAAAGGTCCTCTGGCCAGCCTCCGACGCCTACCGGCCTCCCCTGCCCCAGCCTGCAGAAATAGCCTAATGTGGTAGAGAAGAGGATAGGTCAGGGCTCAAGAGCCTAGGTTCCTATGCTAGCTATGGGAATCCAGATGGCCTGTAAACCAGTCTACGTGCAATGGAGAAGCAGAGCTTACCAGAGACTGCAGAGATCATGCAGTTCCCCAAGGATATGAGTGGATAAGTGTGCAAGCAGAAAGCATCCATATCCTCTTATCAGAAATTCCAGGCCACACTGGTGTATTAAAAGTCCTGCTCTTTTTTTTTTTTTTTTTTTCCAATCCTATAGCTTGAACTCTGGGCCTAGACGCTGTCTGTGAGCTCTTTTTGCTCAAAGCTAGTGCTCTACTACTTGAACCACAGTGCCACTTCTGATTTTTCTGAGTAGTTTGTTGATGAGAATCTTATAGATTTTCCTGCCTGGGCTGGCTTCAAATTGTGATCATGAGATCACAGCCTCACCAGTAGCTAAGATTATAGGTGGGAGCCACTGGCATCCAGAAAAAAGGTTTTGTTTGTTTTTTCGTCATCCTGGGGCTTGAACTCAGGGCCTGGCTGCTGTCCCTGAGCTCTTTTTGCTCTTGACTAGCACTCTTTCACTTTAAGCCACAGCACTACTTCCTCCCTGAATTTTTGCCCAAGACTAGCGCTCTACCACTTGAGCCACAACTCCACTTTTTTTTTTGGTCATGGGGCTTGAACTCTGGGCCTGGGTGCTGTCCCTGAGCTCTTTAGCTCAAGGTTACTGCCCTATCCTGAGCCATAGCCCTACTTCCAGTTTCTGGTAGTTAACTGGAGATAAGTCATGAGTAGGACTGCAGTGTGAACCACCACTGGCACACAGCTTAGAAAGTCCTATTCTAACAACCCCTTTTGAACATGGTTTAACCTAGCATTCCTCCAGCCTATGTGGTACTGATCAGATCACCTGTATTTTACAGATAAACTTTATTCTGAAAAAATTCCATGTCCTAATTCCTCACATGCTTCTACCCAGCCTGGCTTTCAGAACAACTTCACTCGGAAGCAGACACGCACCCTCTTTCACTATAGAGGAGTCAGCTACACAAACCGCTGGCAGGACCCCACCCCACCCCAGTTCCTGCTGCTACCATAACTTCCACTTGTGATTCACTGCCATGGCACGGAGATAATCTCCAGAGGCGGAGGGAAGCAGCCACAAACACTGCCTCTATGGAATGGGAAGGACAGGTCAGTCTAAGAGGGAAGACCCCAACCTTCCTCCATGACTAACACAGGACTGTCCTCTGGCCACTGTAGACTTCTGGCTATCATTCCTACTTCAAAACAAAAGCCAGGTTTTGGTCTAGAATCTTAGCTTGGAAGAGGTTAGTTTCTCTTCTCCCCCCATCCCCCACCAGTATTTTCAGGCAAACTTCAAGGCCTATGTCTTGTTATCCATGTTGGTAGAACTTCTCAGAGAGGAGTGTGAATGAGTTCCCATACTCTAGTCATCTCAGTGTGGCACTCAAAAGACCCACAAGTATATGTGTCCCTTTGCTGTGGCATTCTGCTCTTTCGTTGTTTTGAGAAGGCTCTACAATCCAGGCTCGCATGGAGTTCACTATGTAGCCAGGGGGAGCTGGGACTTTCCATCCTCCTGCATTAGCTTCTTGAGTGCTAGGGTTACAGGTGTGTACCCTTCCAAAGGGTCTAGGATGAGAAGTCCAGGGGTTAGAGGTGCTCAGAGATAGACAGCTTCTGTCTGTAAAGAGAGGAGGCTGGGCTGAGATGACTATTACCCCAGCTCATGACACGAGGTTCTCCTAACCCACAGCAGGAACCCATCATTACCTCTTTGACGTGTTCATTTTTATAAGTGAGGCCCTAAGGTCATGCCACCAGAAGACAGAGCCTCTGACAGTGTTCACACCCCTTCCTGTAAGCCTGTATAAACTGAGTGAGCTTCAGGACTCCAGGGACAGGGAGAGCAGGTAGAGTAAGGAGAAAGCATTGGCTCCCACTTTGACTTAGACAAAGCAGCCCTAGCTGGCTCCCCCTGGCCACCACTAGCCAGGCCAAAGGCACCAGCTTTGAAACCAAACCTCACCAGCAGGATGAATATTTCAGAGCCCCAGAGAACTGGACACCTAATGGGCCTTCCATGACATCGGCTCTGTCCTTAGTTCCCAGCTCTCTCCACTCATCCCAAGTCCAGGATGCCCAAGTCAAGCCCTAGCCCATGAACACTGGCCACAGTGGTGTGGCTGGGAATGGAGCTCCCACAGAACCCCAGCTGTGGAGAGCTGTGCTCTCTCCTCCCTCAGATCTAGCTCCTTCCCAGTCTTCCCCACACTTTCTCTTTCTCCATTTCCCTATTTCGTTTTCACTGACCTGAAGAGGTCATGAGGAGGGTGGCTCTTCCGAGTAGCCATAGGACTGGTCCAGGGCTGAGGGCCTCCACACACCCCCTGCCTCCCCCTGCCCACTTAGCCATGCATCCACCTGTCTACACCCAGATTGGTGGTGCCCGGGCAGGCAGAGGCAACCTGGGGCAGGTGTCAGCTCCGGACTAGCTCCTTTCCTCTTCCCTCAGCTGAGGACCTTGACAGCTTTCCTCCTCCCTCCCCCATCCCCACCCCGTCCCGTCCCACTCACAGCTGGCCCCATGGTAGACACGCCCTGTGGCAGACAAGCCATGCGTGCCCGGGGACATCGCAGGGCCCTGGCCAGCCCTCCGAACCCATAGTGCGCTGCCCGGCTCCCACCTGTCTACCCAGGCACCACTTGCCCACAAGAGGTGCCCCAGAAAGCAAAGGGAGAGCAGGACAGGCAAAGAAGGACGGCTATTCGAGCCACAGATCCCCAGGGATCCGCGTTCTGGATCCCAGGGCCCAAGAGGCCCGCCCCAAGCCAACTCCGGAAGAGGCCGGCCGCTCGCCAACAAAGTTTGGGGCCCGGCGCGGGGCCGCCCCGGCTCAGTCCCCGCCGGTCCGCAGTGACCTCCTCCGCCACCCCAGTCCCCAGCTTGCCTGCGTCTTTCCCGACGGGGCCGTGCGGTGCGGTGCCGAGCGCTGGGTACGCTGAGTGGCTGAGTGCGCTCGGGCCTCGAGCGCGGCGGGGAGCGGGCTGGGCTGGGCTGGGATCCGCGCCCCGCCTCGTCGCCAGCCAGCCTCCGGGGCGGGGCCTCCGGGCGCCGCCAGGGGCGCTGGGATCCTGGGTGGCCCCTCCCGGCTGGGCCCCAGAGGTTTGTCACCTTCGAAGAATGCTTTACTCTTGGGTTCTACACCCAAGAGTAAAGTAAAACAGCCCGCCGCATCCGGCCTGGGACTGTGGCTTAGTGGAAGAGTGCTTGCCTAGCTTGCACGAAGCCCCGGGTTCGATTCCCCAGTACCTCATATACAGAAAAATAAACGGGAGTGGCCCTGCGGGTTCAAGTGGTAGAGCACTATCCTTGAAAAAAGGCTCAGGGACCGTGCCCAAGCCTTGAGTTCCAACCCCAGCACTGGTAAAACAACAACAACTTCGCTTTGCCCTTCACAAGCCCAGGAGCAAGCACTACAAGACAACCAGAAATGGAACTGTGTCTCATGTAGCTCAAGGCTAGTAGAGCACCAGCCTTGAGCAAAAAACGCCCAGGGACAGCAGAGCCCAGACCTGAGTTCAAACCCCAGGACTGGTAGGTACACACATGCTGGTTTACTTTTTTGTTTATGTGGTACCAAGGATTCAAATGCAGGGCCTCATGGGTGCTAAGCAAGCATGCAACCACTAAACCCAGTTCCCCCCCTCTCCCTCTTTTGAGACAGGGTCTTGCAACATAGGACAGGCTGGCCTGGAATTCCATATCTTCCCCCATTCTGTTTTACTTAACACTTTATTATGGACATTTTTCATCACTCACCCTCACCAGCACCACTTTAAGACAGTGTACCTCTCTTTTTTTTTTTTTTTTTTTTTTTTTTTTTTGCCAGTCCTGGGCTTGAGCTCAGGGCCTGAGCACTGTCGTTGGACTTTCTCAAGGCTAGAGCTCTACCACTTGAGCCTCAGCACCACTTCCGGCTTTTTTTTTTTCTATGTATGTGATACTGAGGAATTGAATCCGGGTCTTCATGCATGCTAGACAAGCACTTTAACCACTAGGCCAAACTCCCGGCCCCGACAGTGTACCTCTCTATCAGCACGGTGGCAGAGAGCTTGCCTAGCATATGTGTGGCCTTAGGTCTGATCTCTACACAGCCAAAACAAAGAGAATTAGTACAGCAAGGGGATATGCTAATTTTAAAATCATTTGCATCCTAGAGAACATCTGTTCCCGATTTTTACATTATTACAAATTAATATGTGATGAATATTCTCAATAATTCCATGTTTTTAAGGTGAATATATTTTTTATTAGAGAATTTATTAACGTTGATTTTTACATCATATTTTAAATGACAAGTTTAACAAGTGTTCAAGGAGGGAATCTCTATTTACAATCACTGGGACTTAGTATTTAGAACTTAATCAAAATTAGGTTAAGGGTTTGTATGTCATAGAAACATATTAATTTATGAAATAAAACATTAAGGTGAATATATTTTTCAAGTTTAAAACTTCAGACATGCATGCGTGGGAATGTGGCTTAGTGTCAGAGTGCTTGCCTAGCATGCAAGAATACCTGGATTCCATTCCTCAGTGCCACATAAACAGAAAAAAGCTGAAAGTGGCTTTTTTCTATGGCTCAAGTGGTAGAGTGCTAGCCTTGAGCAAAATAAAGCTCAGGGACAGCGTCCAGGCCCAGAATTCAAGCCCCATGACCGATTAAAAAAAAAAAAAAGATACTCTTGCAAACACACACACACACACACACACACACACACACACACACACACACACACCAGCAGTCCCAAAAGGATCCTTTATGATGAAGTCAGGTGCCTGAGTAACGAAGTAGA
Organism: Megascapheus bottae; assembly: GCF_031878675.1. NCBI lineage: Eukaryota > Metazoa > Chordata > Mammalia > Rodentia > Geomyidae > Megascapheus > Megascapheus bottae. Next base: position 24,145,009 of record NC_143529.1, read on the forward strand.
CTGACAGAGGAGGCTTTGGAAGTTGTAGAACTCTGCATTTTTAGATAAACAGCAAACAAATAATTCTCTGTGTCACATAGCCACCTCCTATCAGCAAATACTTACACTCCAAATCTAGGCATTGTTTATCAGCAATTCAAAGTCAGCTGGGTGTCTGGTATTTCTCTGACCTATTCCTCTAGAGGAAAGTCAAGTCTGTGGATGCTGAAAGGGTGGAGGAGGGAAGGAATGGCTGAAGTGTATTTTTGGAATTGAGAGGCTGAAGCCCTGGAGGAAGTGAGAGAGGATAGGCCTCCAGGAGGTTAGAGGGAGTGGGAAGGGGAACTTAATGAGAGTGCTGGCCCTGAAGAACTTTCTCTGTTACCAAACTCCTAGCTGCCTAATCATCTAGCATTCATGGATTTCTATACCAGTGCAGGATCTTTCAAAAAAAAAAAGGGAAAGTCCCATTCATCTCTAGGTTCTCTTCGGTGGGGTGGGAAGGCTGAAAGGCCTGAATGACTGTTGGGGCAGGGGATGCTGAGACTTCCCCTTAGCCTTATTGTTCATGAACATTTACACTTTCCAAATGCAGTAGAATAAAGAGTGGTAAGTTTGGAGATCCTGAAAAATGATCTCCCATGATTTCTACCTCCTGGGACACCAAACCTCAGAAGAAATCAGAGGAAAAGGCTTCACCAATGAGTGTGCATTCATGCAGAATGGCTTAGATCCCCCCCCCAACAGAAGTGGGTTGGGTTATGAGTAAATATGGGCCACAGGACCTGCTAGCCTGTCACCCACTGAGGTACAGCCAGGACCAGGGCACGATTTCCAGCCTCTTCTCCCCCCTCCCTCTGACAATCAGAGTGAGCTAGGGTGCTTGGGAAAACTTGTAGATCCTCTTGGGGATGTCTCCCTGCAGAATGCCATCCCTGGTAACCCTAATGTTCTTCGAGTTGTAAGCGAAGGCACTAGCCAGCTCTGGGCCTGAATCCAAGTTGAAATCACTTGGGGCTATTTGACCTTGGGGTGATTATTTAACTACTCTGAACCTTGGAGCCCTTATCATTAAAAGGGAAGAAATAATCGGGTGGTTGTAAGGTCTAAAAATAACAGTTGTTGCCAGGCACACAGGTGGTTTTCGCTTATAATTCTAGCTACTCAGGAAGCTGAAAACAGAAGATTTGCCATTTGAAGCCAGACAGGAAAGTCCCACAGACTATCTCCAGTTAGCCACCAAAAAAAAAAAAAAAAAAAAAAAAAATCCAGAAATAGCTGTGGCTCAAGTGGTAGAGTGCTAATAACCTTGAGGAAAAAAGCTTAGGGACAGTGCTCAGACTCCAGAGTTCAAGCCCCGGGACCTGCCCAAACAACAATAATGGCAATAATAGCAGTTGTCAAGTGTTTACTGCAGAGCTCAAATGGGTCTTCGTCATGGTTGTGATAAACACAACCTTTAGTTTGGAAAGACTAATTGGGACTTGATGGGTAAATTTGCCAAGTCCTGGCTTCTCAGCTTGGCCACTGCCACCACTTGCTCTTTGCTCTGCTGGGCCAGCCACACTGTCGGTAGCTTTCAGATTTTTTTTCCATTCTGTTTTCTGTTTTGTTTTGCATTTTTAAAATTGTGGCCAGGAGTTTGGCCTAGTGGTAGAGTGCTTGCCTAGCATGCACAAAGACCCAGGTTCGATTCCTCGGTACCACATACATAGAAAAAAGAAGCTGGAAATGGTGCTGAGGCTCAAGTGGAAGAGCTCTAGCCTTGAGAAAGTCCAAGGACAGTGCTTAGGCCTTGAGCCCAGGACTGGCAAAAAAAAAAAAATTGTTACTATAATTGTTTTAACTTGTTATATTGTTGTTGTGTAGAGAAGTTACTGTTTTGTAAGTCAGTTAATGAGTACATTCCTTTCTGGACAATGTCACCCTTTCCCTCAGTCTCTCCATTTTTCATTTCCATACCCACTCACTATTTGTATAGTTTATTTTCTCCATATTGTTGAGTGAATTCCACGGCTGCATTTGTTCACCTTTTGTCCCTCCATTTCTGTGCCCTCCTCTTTACCCTCCCAAAGACAGATAAATGAACAAACAAGACCAATAGAAAAGAAAATAAAGGCTGGGAATGTAGCTTCAAGGTAGAATGCTTGCCTAGCAAGCACAAAGCCCTGAGTTCAATTCCTCAATACCACAGAAACAGCTGGAAGTGGTGCTGTAGTTCAAGGGATAGAGTGCCAACCTTGAGCAAAGGAAGCTCAAGAACAGTGCCCAGGCCCTGAGTTCAAGCCCTAGGACTGACAGAAAAGAAAAGAAAGAAAAAGAACAACAGCAAGAAAAAAACTGAAACAAAAACTCTTGCTTCCATTTCCTGGAGTTCATTTCAATCAGTATTATTTTATGTGATCAGAGGTAATTCTGTGGCTAATTGGAGATAAGAGTCTCACAGACTTTCCTGCCTGGGCTGGCTTTGAACCATGATCCTTAGATCTCAGCCCCAAGACTAGTTAGAATTACAGGTATGAACCACCAGTGCCCAGCAACAAAAAGATTTTTCAAATTACCTTTTACAGTCACAGTAGCTCAAAACTGTTACCTACTTGGGAAATTGGAAGGATTGTGGCTCAAGACCAGCCCTAGCAATAAATAAATAAATAAATAAAAGTCAAGGAGACCTCATCTCAACCAATAGTTGGACATAGTAGTATGTGCCTGTTGTCCCATGGGAGATGTAAATAGAAAGATCTCACAGGTCAGCCTAGGCAAAAACCCATACTCTAGCCCCCAGAAAGCAAAAGGATTGAGAGCATGGATCAAGTGGTATAGCACCTACCTGGCAAGTGCAGTTTTCTAAGTTTGAATTCCAGTACCCAGTAAAAGGGATACTGGCAAATTCATTTTGACTTTATAAAAATCATTCATGCTCTCATACTTATTAGGCATGATCTCTACCTGAGCCATTTTAATAATTTATTTAACCCAACATATCCAAAAATATCACAATTTATTCTTGGCAGTAGAAATGGTGGCCTATACATGAAATCTCAGCAATCATGAGGCTAGCTTGAATATGTCTAAGACCCTGTCTCTAAAAAAAATATATTATTGGAAATTTTATCATATTAAGTCTTTCAGGGGCCAGGAGTTTGGCCTAGTGGTTAAAGTGCTTGCCTAGCATGCATGAAGACCCGGGTTCAATTCCTCGGTACCACATACATAGAAAAAAGCCAGAAGTGGTGCTGAGGCTCAAGTGGTAGAGCTCTAGCTTTGAGAAAATCCAAGGACAGTGCCCAGGCCCTGAGCTCAAGCCCAGGACTGGCAAAACAAACAAACAAACAAACATATTAAGTCTTTCAATTCTGATTTGTATTTTATACCCATAGCATATCTCAATCAGGATTAGATTTACATAAAACATGTTAAATTTACATTGAAAATATTTACATCAGAAAGCATAAACGTATGTTTAAAAATGTGCTTGCTTGAATGTTTTGCCATAATAAAAATAAGCATCTTTTTATATTTAAATATAAATTAATATTGAACAAAATTCAAAATTGAGGGGGCCAGCAGTGTGGCCTAGTGATAGAGTGTTTGCTTAGCACGCACAAAGCTCTGGATTCAATTCCTTGGTACCAAATACACAGAAAAAGCCAGAATTAGAGCAGTGGCTCAAATGGCAGAGTGCTAGCCTTGAGCAAAAGAAGCTCAGGGACAATGCTAAAGACCTGAGTTCAAGCCCCAGGACTGGAGAGAGAGAGAGAGAGAGAGAAAGAGAAAGAGAGAGAGAGAGAGAGCGAGAGAGCGAGAGAGCGAGAGAGCGAGAGAGCGAGAGAGCGAGAGAGCGAGAGAGAGAGAGAGAGAGAGAAAGAGAGAGAGAGAGAGAGAGAATTAAAAATCTAGTTTTATAATTTCACTAACCACATTTCAAATGATGGCTCCAGGAATCAGAGTCTGGGTTATAATTAATCTTGGACTTGACTTTGAACCTACACTCAGTACTTGATACTAAATTCAGCTTACTTCCTCCAACAAACTGGGACTTTGACCTCTTTGGAGAGCTGGATGAGAGCAAGTCAAAATTAGTTTCTGGATATGACCACTGGGGGGCAGGACCTGGCTACCCCTGGCAAGGAAAGGACTGGAACAACTTTCCAGAGACTTAGGTAGAAGCTTATTCAGTTCAGTGTTTTTCACAGGGTGGTTGAAATTAAAACAATAAGAAAATAGTTCAGGTAAAGTGAGAATACCGTTTTAGGCTTTTGGTTGTGTGTGTGTGTGTGTGTGTGTGTGTGTGTGTGTGTGTGTGTGTTTTGCCAGTACTGGTACTTGAATTCAGGACCTGGGCACTGTCCTTGAGCTTTCTCAAGGCCAGTGCTCTACCACTTGAGCCACAGCACCACTTCCAACTTCTGTGTATGTGGTACCAAGGAATCAAACCCAGGGCTTCATTTATGCTAGGCAAGCACTGTACTACTAAGCTATACTCCCAGTCCAATTTTAGGCTTATTGTATATGTCTAATGTATGGTTTCCAATGGAAAGTGTGTTTCTCTTTTTTTCCCTTTGGTTGTACTGAAGTAATGAGACAGCACTCAGGCCTAAAACTTTCTAGGCAAAAATTATGCCCCTTGAGCCATGCTTTCACACCTTAAAATCTGTTTCTTTTTTTTCCCCCTTTTTCTGTACTTGTACAGGGACTTGAACTCTGGACCTGGATATGTAGCTTAGCTTTTTTAGCTCAAGGCTAATGAAGCTGTACCACTTGAGCCACAGCTCCACTTATGGCTTTTGAGGGGTTACTTGGAGATAAGAGCTTCGCAGACTTCCTTGCTTACGCTAGCTTCAAATCATAATCCTCACATCTCAGACTCCTGAGTAGCTAGAATTACAGGCACAAGCCACTGGCATCCAGCAGGATCTATTTCTCTCTCTGGCTTACTTGTTTGTTGTTTTTGTCCAAGACCCAAGACCAGGACTTAAACTCAATATCTGACACTTTTGCTCATTGGCTGGTACTCTACCACTTCAGCTAAGCCTCCAGTCCCTAGAAAGATCTATTTTTTATGAAGTCTATTGTCAAAATAAATAAGTAAATAAGTTGGGGCTGGGAATGTAGCTTAGTGGTAGAGTGCTCGCCTAGCATGCATGAAGGTTCTTAGTATCACATAAACAGAAAGAGCCGGAAGTGGTGTTGTGGCTCTTGTGGTAGAGTGCCAGCCTTGAGCAAAAGAAACTCAAATACAATGTCCAGGCCCTGAGTTCAAGCTCAAGGATTGGCAAAACAAAAAGTCCTGAAGGAGAATGGACCTGAGACTACGCTGAAGCTGGAATAGAGTATATTATGAGTTCATACATGCATGCCCTGAGTCAACAGGGCATGTGAAGGTGGTGGAGGCAACCAGAAGCCCAACCTTGAAATATTGCAGAAGCACTAGGATGTAGACAAAAGAGACTTGGAGGTATACAAAACCAGTTCTATAAAACTTCAGGAACCCCCTTAGGATTTGAGGTCATTTTCAGCAAAGAGGAGCATGATCTGGAGCTTGTGTTAGGAAAATTGCCCCAACTTGGAGCCATTGAGTGTGTTGTGGGGCCAGAGTCTGAAAACAGGAACTCAAGGAGCTGCCTCAGTCCTTGGAGGTAAGGAGGTGGCAAGTGGGCCCCACCCTGATGAGTACAAACACCCCCACTGCCATTCCAAGACACCTTCCATCTGGTTGTCCCCATGTCTGTCAGTCTCTATCCTTTCTGCCATCTTTCAAGCTTGTCCTCAGCCTCAGTTTGGCTGGACCAAGTTGGGGAGCTCCAGCAAGAAGTGGGAGTGGGGTGTTTTGTGACCCTCCCTGAGGGCTCACCCCTAGTCTAAATGCCTCAGCCTGTCAGGTGGGCCTTTGTTTTAGAATTGCTCTCTTTCAGGGAGCACTCTCGAGGTAGAGTGCTTGCCTAGCATGCACAAAGCCCCGAGTTGGATTCCTTAGTACCATTTGTACAGAAAAAGCCAGATGTGGTGCTGTGGCTTAAGTGGTAGAATGCTAGCCTTGAGCAAAAGAAGTTCAAGGAGAATGCTCAGGCCCTGCATTTAAGCCCCCCCCTCCCAAAAAACGAATTGCTTCTTTCCTACACCCTCCAGGCCTAGGAGTGGCCACAGAGCCCCCTGCCCCTAGCCCTGGCTCATCTCTTGGCTCATCTCTTGTCTCATCTCTAGATTTGTAGAGTACAACAGTCTCTTCTTATCCTTGATTTCAATTCCCTGCTGCATTCCAAAATTACAAAATGGAAAATTCCAGAAGCAAATAATGAAGAAGGTTTTTTTGTCTTTGTTTTTGTTTGTCATGAGGCATGAACTTGGCCTGGGTGCCATCCCTGAGCTCTTCAGCTCAAAGCAACTGCCTTAGTCTTGAGCTAAGCCTCACTTCCCATTTTCTAGAGGTGAATTGGAGATAAGAGTCTCAGGTCCTTTTGTGCCCAGGCTGGCTTTGAACTTTGATCCTCAGATCTTAGCCTCCTGTGTAGCTAGGATTACAGGCGTGAGCCATCACCCAACTTGAGAAGGTTTGTTCTTGCTTTTCCTTTGCTGCTAGGGGTCAAAAACCAAGACCTTGATCATTCTAAGAATGGAGTCTAACACTGAGCTATATCCAGCCTCAAATTCATAAGTTTTTTTTGCTTGCTTGCTATATTTGTTTTTGTTTTGGGTTTTGTTGTTGTTTTTTGTTTGTTTTACACTACCAGGGCTTGAACTCAGGGCCTCCTGTTTGGTAGTTGAGCCATGCCTCTAGCCTGGCTTTTTGCTGGTTAATTGAAAATGGAATCGCATGGACTTGACTGCCCAGACTTCATACAGTGATATTCCAGAGCTCAGCTTCCTAGGTATCCAGGGTGACAGGCATGGGCCACAAGCATCTAGATTACATTCATAAGCATTAATTTTCACCATATATACTTATAGTTGCTCCCTTCTACTATTAGCTATAGTTGTTACTCTCTTACTGTGCCTAATTTATAAATTAAATTTTCTGGTGGATTTGTATGAGTAGAGTTTTGGAACTATCAGCAATTTCAGAGACTTTGATTATCATACTCCCTGTCTCTCATGGTTCCTGTAGTCCTTTAATGCAGTTCTTCTCAGCAGGTCAAGCCCAGTAGTCATGTTTTGGGGGCCTTCCAGCTGATATGCTTCCTGTACAAGCTGGCAGCTTAGCATCAGAGAATAGAGACTTGGGGTTCAACCAGAAATGAGTTTGGACTCTGTTACTTCTTAGCTCTTGGATGGGGTGAATTGAATCATTTGATCTGTCCTGGCTTCAGCTTGCTCATCTCTAAGAGAATACCATTCTTTTCCTTGTAGAGTTGTCATGACCATGAAATCGTATGTGCTTCATCCACACCTGCCCTCAGCAGGCCTTCGTCCTCTCCACAGCTGAACACTTACTGCATAAGCCACATGCTAGGGGCTGGGGAGTAAGAGATCAGAAATGAGGTAGCCTACACCTATAATCCAGCTACTCAGAAGGCTGAGATCTGAGGATCATAGTCTGAAGCCACCTCAGGCAGGAAAATCTAGAAGATTCTTTTTGTGTGTGTTGGGGGAGGTCATGGGATTTGAGCTCTGGGCCTGGGTGTTGTCTCTGAGCTCTCGAGCTCAAAGCTACTGCCCCACCCCTTGAGCTACAGTGCCACTTCCAGTTTTCTGTTGGTTAATTGGAGATAAGAGTCTCAGGTTCTTTAGTGCCTGGGGTTGACTTTGAACCTTGATCCTCAGATCTCAGCCTCCTGAATAGCTAAAATTACAGGCATGAGCCACCGAGCCCAGCTATGAGACTCGGGACTGGCAAAAAAAATAAAAATAAAAAAATCAAGGAACTTGTTACACGTGCCCAGTGAACCAGGCTCTGTGTCCTTGGCTTCTGTGATTCCTGTTAATCCTCAGTATAGCTCATACAGATTACCAGCCCCTTTGGAAGACAGAGAATGAGGCTTAGATTAAGAACACTGTCTCCAAGGTATAGGGCACTAGGACAGAACTTAGTCCATGTGGGTCTAGCACCCACCTTCCCCACAAGTAATTCCAGGTAGAATGTGGGTGTTGACAGGAGTGGAGGGTGGCGGGGGTTGGGGAGGGGGAAGACCAGAAATACCCCACAGCCTGCAGTGTACAGTGACAGAGAAGTATGGGTCACCTAGGCAGGGTGCTAGCAAAGGCCTCCTCCAGGAGCTTTTCTGTCAGAAGTACAGCTGAGAATAAACAGAAAGCAGAACATGTATGGTACTGGATAGAGCCATCTTTGGACAGGCATGTCCTTCCTGCTTGTCAGCACCATGCTATTTCCCTACCACATATCCCCTTTATGGATATGGAGATTGAGGCCCAGGGAAGTGAGCTGTAAATAATCTGTCCAAGATGTCAGGATAAGTGGAGAGAGGACGGAAGAGGAGCAGCTTCTGGAGAGGTACAAGGAAGATGCAGAGGTAGCCAAGAAGAACCTGCCCCTTCTAGGGCCATAAGAGCTGAGGCCTCAGGCCAGGAGAGGCCGGAGAGGGCTTAGGTGGGCAGAGAAAACCAGTGGGCCTGCGTTCTCCAGAGGACAAGCAAGAGGCCTTTGTGGATCTTCAACATCCCTGTCTCAAGAAGATCTTTCTAAATAGCTAGAGGGGAGATGGGTTGGAGGGGGTTCCCCCTGGAGTAAGGGAGGCTGTGGCAAGGGTCTGAGTGAGGAAAGCTGAGGACCCTGAAGCAAAGGCAGGAACAGGAGAGCAACTCAAGAAATAGTAAGAGGGCTAGGAATGTGGCTTAGTGTTAGAGTGCTTACCTAGCATTCATGAAGCCCTCACTACCACATAAACAGAAAAAGCCAGAAGTAGCACTGTGGTTCAAGTAGTAGAGTACTAGCATTAAACAAAAGAAGCTCAGGGACAGCACCGAGGCTCTGAGTTCAAGCCCTAGGACTAAATAAATAAATAGTGTTACTTAACAGTCACTAGGGGTCTAGTCTAACAGCCTGTCCTATATACAAGACTTCCAGGTTGCTAATAGATTCTCATCACTGACTAAGTATTGTTGAGGGCTGAGGAAGCTGCTTGCTGGAATCTAGAGAGGGAGAGAAGGTCTGGGATTGCAACTCTGTGGGAGAGTTATCTGCTAATATGCACCAGGTCCCAGATTCATCCTCAGCACACAAAAACATTATTAAATTAATTAATTTTTAAAAAGATTGGAGCTGGGCATGGTGGCTCACCCCTGTAATCCTAGCTATACAGGAGGCTGAGATCTGAGGATCTCAGTTCAAAGCTTGCCCAGGCACTAAGGAACTGAGACTCTTATTTCCAATTAATCACTAGAAAATGGGAAGTGGTCCTGTGGCTCCAGGAGTAGGGCGGCAGCCTTACTCAGGGACAGCACCCAGGCCTAGAGTTCAAGCTCCATGAAAGCCCCCCCCCAAAAAAAAAGATTGGAAGAGAAGAAATATGGTGGTTGAAGAGCTTTAAGAAAACGTTTGTACTGAGGAGGGTGCGGGCAGAGAAAAGGACACTGGAGGCAGAGAAACACCAGGTGAATTGCAGATGTTACCAGGAGAGTTGGCTGCTACTGAAGTAAAATTGAAGACCTTGGACCAAGGTCAGGAACAGAAGCCAAGGCTGATTCAAAATCACTAGCAAAAGACTGGAATATGGCTCAGTGGCAAAGTGCTTGCCCCATCCCTACTACCAATAAAAGAAAAGACCTTAAAAACCACTGGTAAAATGCTGTCAGGCCCAACTAGGCCTACTGAATCTGAATCTTGGGAGGAGAGTCCAGGAATCTGTAGTGGGGGCTGCTAGACTAAACATTGAATGAATTAGGCTTGTTGGAGTTACCTGATGGCAAGAATGTAGAACAGAAACTGGTGTGCGACCCCTCAGAGAATTGGCTGGGTTGGTGGATAGACTTACTGCGAGGAAAATGGGGAGAAGATTTTATGTGAGACAGGAAGAGCAGCAGTATTGATCTGCAGTAGAACTAGTGTGTCCCTGTCTAGTTTGGAGCCATGACAAGATAGAGGTCACAAGTCACCTGGAAAAGGCAGAGGCAAAACAAGAGGGAGGGGGGGGAATTGAAGATGGGTCAGGTTCAGTGAAGACCTGGCCAGGTGCCAGTGTCTCATACCTGTAATCATAACTACTCAGGAAGCTGAGATCTGAAGATCACAGTTCAAAGCCAGCGTGGGCATGAAGTCCCTGAGACTCTTTTTTTTTTTTTGCCAGTCCCAGGCTTGAGCTCATGGCCTGAGCACTGTCCCCTTGGACTTTCTCAAGGCTAGAGCTCTACCACTTGAGCCTCAGCACCACTTCTGGCTTTTTTCTATGTATGTGGTACCAAGGAATCGAACCCGGGTCTTCGTGCATGCTAGGCAAGCACTCAACCACTAGGCCAAATTCCTGGCCCTCTTATCTGAGTCTTATCTCCAATTAGCCACCAGAAAACCAGAACTGGTGCTGTGGCTCAATATGATCAGGCACACAGAGCATCATGAGAAGCAAAGGACAATGGGAGATTTGCCTCTAAGCAAAGCAGCGTCTCAGACTGTAAAGCATTGTGGCTTGAAGCCACAATGGGATAGACTGAAGACAACGGGTCTAGCTGACGCATCCCAGCTGCCACTTCTGCATTGGGGTAACCTTTTCTAAACTGACTTGCCTTTGCCACTCTGGTTCAACATTTATCTCTTTTCTCTAATAGTCAGACAACTCTATTCATCAACGTGCCTTCATGATCCTGCCAACGATATCATCTCATCGTCATCATCATCACCATCATCATCACCACCTTGATTTCCTGTATGCCAGCCAGCCAGGCACCAGCTTGAGCCATGATGTAAATAAGAAGTCTGATTGTTCTTCTAAGGGGATAACCTGGGCTGACAGGAACAAGGGGAAAGACATGAGAACATCCCTCCTGCCCATCCTGGGGACCAGGGAGGGAGCTAGCCCTTCATGAAGGTACCTCACAGGCTAGACCTACATGCCTGCTGCTCCCCTGCTTTGAGTTACTTCTTTAGTTAAGAGATAGGACCTTCAACATAGCCCAGGCTGGCCTCAAATTCTAGATCCTCTTGCCTCAGCTTTCTGAGGGCTGTGCACAGCTATGCACAACCATGCCTTTCTGTGCCTTAAGTTATTTATAGGCCTCTCCTAAGAGAGTCACGGGAAAACCCTATCTTGGCTGAACCCCCAAGCTTGTCCTGGAGAGGAAGTGGTGGCTGAAGATCTCATGTGCACAAGTGCTTCTGGTTTGGCTTTCCTGATGTGGTTTGCTCTGACTCTAGTCACAGTCTGTCCCCCTGCATGAAGTTTGGCTTCCAAAGAACTCTCCTGCAGGGACCAAGCCCTCTGGTCAGAACAAGACAGTCCAGGCTCAACAGCAATAGATAAATTACCATTCATTCATTGGTTGCTTCTGTTGCTCACACATTCATTTAGCAAACACTTAATGAACCTAGCATTACACATACCACAAACCTCATGAGCCTTGCATTCCAATGAGGTGACCGGAAAGAGTCTCAAAATAATGTGCAGTTGTGAAAAATGTTTTAAAGGAGAGGAAGGGAGGGATAAGGGAGGGAAGCAGGGAGGGAGGGAGGAAGGAAGGAAAGCACTTAGGTGCTTAGGTAGAGAGGACCTCTCAAAAACTGTAATACTTGTTATTTTTGTGTGTGGGAGAGGGAGTCATGGAGCTTGAAACTGTCAGGCCTGGGCACTATCCCTGAGCTTCTTTTTTGCTCAAGTCTAGCACTCTACCACTTGAGCCACAGCACCATTTCCAGGGCTTCATGCATGCTACGCAAGTTCTCTACCACTAAACCACATTCCCAACCCAATACTTGTTCCTTTAACTTAATGTAGACCTTACATATGGTGATATAAACACATTTGTCTGTCTGTCTGCCTTTCTTTCTTTCTTTCTTTCTTTCTTTTCTTTTCTCTTTCTTTCTTTCTTTCTTTCTTTCTTTCTTTCTTTCTTTCTTTCTTTCTTTCTTTGTGGATCATGGGGCTTGAACTCAGAGCTTGGGTGCCATCCTGAGTTATTTTGCTCAGAGCTAGCACTCTACCACTTTGAGTCATAACACTATTTCCTTAACACATCTTAGTGTATATCTTGCTGAACTTTTACGTTTGAATAAGTTGTTTTTATCAACTTCTGCACCACTGCAGATATTTGGGGCCAGATAATTCCTTGTTATGGGGGACCTGTCCTGGGCCTTGTGGAATTTTAGCAGTATCCCTGGAATCCTCTCTCTCTCTCTCTCTCCCTGTAATTGCGAGCCCTTGGTGTATGCCATGTAAGCACTACTCAGGTCAGGAGGCAGGTTATTTCTTGTCTGTTGGCATTTGAGCTTATTAAAGAACTGGAGGAACAGAGTTCCAGGTAAAGGAAGCATAAGCAAAGACCTGAGGTAGGAATAAGCTTGGTATATTTGGGGAACGCCATGGCTCATCTGTAGTAGCAAGAGGGATAATAATGGCATAGGAAAAAGGTGAAGAGAAAGGCTCACCCTGTCAAGCAGAGGCCTTCTGGGCTATGTAGAGGAGTCTGACAATTAAAAGAATAATATGTATTTTCCCTTTTGCCAGACTACATTATAGTATGTACTCTAAAGTAAAGACTTAGACTCTGAAATACTTTGTAAGTGAAAAGATGTGGCTCAAGTGGTAGAGTGCTGGGCTTGAGAAAGCCCAAGGACAGTGCTTAGGCCCTGAGTTCTAGCCCAACACTTGTAAAAAAAAAAAAAGAATTTCATGAGGGAGTAGCACTGAGGCTCAGAGTGGTAGAGCACTAGTCTTTCTTTTTTCCTCTTAGTTCTGGGGCTTGAACTCAGAACCTGGGTGCTGCCCCTGAGCCTCTCAAGGCTAGCACTGTACCACTTGAGCCACAGTACCATATCCTACAGCACAAGTCTTGAGTAAAAGAGTTCAAAAGCAGTGCCCAGGTCCTAAGTTCAGGCCCCAGACAAAAAAAAAAAAAAAAAAAAAAAAGTAAAAATAAATAAATAAAATCAATTCAAATGCCAAAAAAAAGTCTCACAGATTTTTTTGCCAGGGCTGGTTTGGAACCATGATCCTCAGATCTCAGCCTCCTGAGTAGTTAGGATTACAGATGTGAGCCACTGGTGCCCAGCTACCTAATACATTTTTATTGAACTTTCTCACCCCCAGCATGGTCCCCTGTGCTTTTTCTGTATATGTGGTACCAAGGAATCAAACCTGGGCCTTCATGCATGCTGGGTGAGCACTCTACCAGTAGGCCATGCTCCCAGCTTCATGAGACTCTTGTCTCAATAAAGTACTCAGAAAAATCTGAAGTGGCACTGTGACTCAAGTGGTAGAGCACTAGCCCTGAGCACAGAGATGCTCAAGGATAATGCCCAGGCCCAAAGTTCAAGACCTGGGAATGCCAAAAAACAAACAATAATAACAACAAAACTTCCTGGGTAGCACTAGGGATTGAATTTAGAACCTAACACTTTCTGCAAGGCACTCTACCACTTGAGACACACATCTAGTAAAACTCCCTGCCAACCTGCTCAGCAGTCTTCCTCCTTGCACTTCCCCAGCGTGACAAGCATACTTCGTATCAGTGGTTGAGATGGAATCTTTTGAACTTTTTTTTGCCCAGGCTGACCCCAAACCTGACCTCCTAAGTAGCTAGGATTACAGGCTTGATTGCTTTACAGGTTGACCTCACTCTGGCTTTTTTGTAGTTAACTGGAGGTAAAAGTCTCATAGACTTTAGTGCCCAGGATGGCTTTGAAATGGGATCCTCAGATCTTACCTTCCTGAGTAATTAGGATTACAAGTTTGAGCTAAAGCATTCCTAAAAAGAGTACATAGAATCGGAATCAGAATCTTTTTATTTTTTTGGTTTTGGGATTTGAACTCTGAGCCTCTGCGCTGTTCCTGAGCTCTTCAGCTCAAGGCTAATGCTCTACCACTTTGAGCTACAGTGCCACTTCTGGTTTTCTGGTGTTTAATTGGAGATAAGAGTCTCACGGACTTCCGTGCTTTGGCTGACTTTGAACCACAGTTCTCAGATCTCAGCCTTCTGAGTAGCTAGGATTACAAGTGTGAGCCACTGGTGCCGGGCTGAAATCTGAATCTGTAAGGAACAAAGAATGAGTGATACTCCAGGCAGAAAGCACAGCAAGTGCAAAGGAGCTAGGGTGTGAAATAACATGGTAGTTTACAGAGACTACAAGCTGGGAATTACAGGGTATAAAATGCAGAGAAGGAGTTACCAGTCTGACTAGGACAAATGAAACTAAATTGGATCAGATATAGAGAATTTAGAACAGTCCAAAACAGGTAAGGAAGGGTCCTAACTCCTATGCCTATCCCTACCCTGACTCACCATATTTCATAAACTAAATACACCTTGTGAGGCTGGGAGTGTGGCCTAGCATGCACAAAGCCTTGGATTCAATACTTTGGTACCATATACACAGGAAAAAAAAACAAAAATGGTGCTGTGGCTCAAGTAGCCTTGAGAAAGCTCAAGGACAGTGCCCAGGCCCTGAGTTCAAGCCCTGGGACTGGCAAAAAAAAATACACCTGGTGTTTCTTATCTAATCTTGCTAGTGTACACCTGCATGTGCCTGCACAACACGTGTGTGTGTGTGTGTGTGTGTGTGTGTGTGCCTTAAAGATTTAGGATTCAATGATTTCTTGTTTCAGAGGACAAGGACTAGCTTTTAATTTCTTCATATAATGCCTTCCTGGTACAGCTTACCCACTGAGTGCTCCACAATTCTTCACTTAGCATGTGGAGATTTACAGATACACATAACCAGACACTGGTGTCTCACTCCTGTAACCCAAGCCACTCAAGAGTCAGCCTGGGCAGAAAAGTCTGGGAGACTGTTACCTCCAGTTCATCAGCAAAAAGCCCAAAGTTGAGAGTGCCTGTCCTGAGTGAAAAAGCCAAGCAAAGGAGCAAAGCCCCAATGCCAGCACCGCCACCCCCCCCCACAGACCTGGTACACAGACCATATCTGTCCCCAATATGTGTCTACAAAAAAGAAACTGTGCGATTGTCATGGTTTAGTGGATTGAACACAGTATTGTGACTCATAATTTGTCTGGGGACCATGTAACCCATTCCAAGGCTCCTTGGGCGGGGTAGGGGTGGGAATCAGGGGAAGTCATTGTGTACAATTATAAATTCTGGCTTTAAAGCCAAATATCCAGTCTGTGAACCACCGAAGGAGATAGAGAAAATGTTTGGAGCTGGACACAGGAAATAGGGGAAAACATGTACGGCCCCACCTGCTTCCCTCCATGTCCCAGAGGGAGCCATGATGAGCTTGACTTTGCAGCATTTCCTTCCCTTCCTGTACTGGGCCTGGACTAGTGGCTGGATCCAGAGGAGCCCAGTCCTTCCTAGATCCCACCAGGCCAGCACTCGGGGTCCGTTCCACCACTCTGACCTGAGCAACTTCTAGAACCAATCAGGACGGCAGTACGACACTGGCTGGGTATGGCAATGAGGATGCCCCAGACCTAACTGTGCCACCCATCACTGTGTGACAAAGGCCTCTGGGACCGAGATGCGCTCAGGTCTGGGCCTCTCCGACCCCGCCTCCTAATCGGTCGGGGCGGAGCCAAGCTGCCTCCCAGCCGGGCGACCTTTGCCCTCCAGCCTAGGCACCGCGGTCCAGGGGTCCAGCTCGGACACGGCCTGTGGGCGGGGCCAAGGGCCGGGCGCCCCCAGCGCGCCCGCGCAGGAAGGGCAGGGCCGGCGCCGCCGGGTCCCCACTGGGGGCCCAGGTGGGCGGGGCCAAGCAACGCCCCGCCCCGCCCCGCCCCCCGGCGCCCAGCATGGCCTGGCAGGGCTGGCCGGCGCCCTGGCTGTGGGTCTCCGGTGGCGGGCTGCTGCTGCTGGCCTTCGTCCTGCTCGTGAGCCCCCGCAGTGGCCGTGCGCGGCGGGGCCTACGCGGCCTGCTCATGACGCGCAGCCAGCGGCTGCTCTTCCGAATCGGGTGAGTGCCCGGCGCGGGGAGTTGGTTTCGGGGGCTCGGGCTCAGGGGTCCCGAGCCAGAGCGGCGAGAGCCGGGGTCGCGGGCCGGACAGACGGTGCCGTGTGGTGGGGAGGAGGGGACTGGGGAGCACCAAGGCCAGGCAAGGGGCCTGGACGGAAAGGAACGTCTCCCACCCAGCCAGCTGGCCGGCGTCCCGGTCCCCCTCGCCAACCCCCGGGCCCCCGCCGCTGTAGTAGGCGCTCGTCCCAAGTTAGAGATCCGACCTTCCCTGCAGGCTCCTTCCATTCTTCAGCTCCCCCGGGCACACCAGGCCCCAGGCTGTGAAATCCGACCCTGGGCGGTGGGGAGGACTTTTCCCCTGCAGAGGCTCCCCTCCCCTCTGCCCCTTCCTTTCAGGCTCAGGCCGCTATGGCCTTCGGCACGGTTCCACCACCCACAGGGAGAGGTGGGGAAGGAACCCGAAGAAGGTGGGCATCCCTCTCCCTTCTTCAGGGAGCGGGGGGTGTGGGGAACGCGGGCACCGCAGACATCAGATTAGTGACTGTGATGCGGGCGGTGGGGATTGTAGTAGCCTCAGACACAGGCCAGGATGTCAGCGGTTTTGTTTGTTTTTGCCATTGCTGGGGCTTGAACTCAGGGCCTGAGCACTGTGCTTGGGCTTTTTCAAGGCTAGAGCTCTAGCTTGAGCCACAGTACTGAGGACTCGAACCCAGGTCTTTGTGCATGCTAGGCAAGCACTCAACCACTAGGTCTGGGTGTTTCTTGAACCCCAGAAAAGACCTGCATGGGGAAATCACTCTCCTCAAACCACCCCAGATGATCCTCAAGTTTCAGGCTTAGGCTCTCACTCACAGTCTACAAAATAAAGATACAAAGCTAAAAAATAAAAACAATAGCTTCTAGATAATGATTCAAGTGAGTTGCTATTGCTTTTTAAAAAGCACGAAAAGATGAGTTTTCAATATAGTAATACCTTCATTAGGGATTTTTATTTTTTGCTTCTGAGACCAGACTTCATACATGCCAAGCATGCACTGTGCCTAGATCTGGTAGTTTTGTTTTAATTCTTACCACATTTCTGGGAATTTTGCAGCTCTACTGAGGAGGGAATTTTAAATCTACTTCTAGAATCCAGTATGGTAAGTGTGAAGTCATACAGATGGCCCAAGGAAGTGGAAAAATATACATTTCCACAAGGAGCTAGAACCAGAATTCCTGAGATCAGAACACCTAGAGTGATGGTGCCAGAATTATTAGGGTTGCATATTCCTCAAATTTACTAGTTGAAAGTTTCCAAACTTGAGGCTGTCAAGAACTTCAGAAATCAGTATTTCTTTTTCTTTCTTTTTTTTTTTTTTTTTTTGCCAGTCCTGGGCTTGAGCTCAGGGCCTGAGCACTGTCCTTGGATTTTCTCAAGGCTAGAGCTCTACCACTTGAGCCTCAGCACCACTTCCGGCTTTTTTCTATGTATGTGGTATTGAGGAATCGAACCCGGGTCTTCATGCATGCTAGGCAAACACTTTAACCACTAGGCCAAACTCCCAGCCCAGAAATCAGTATTTCTATGTGTTTTCTTTGTTTGGATTTTAAGGTTGCTTAGGAATCAAGTTCCCAAATTTACAGAGCAGAAGGGTGTTCTTGGAATCAGAATTCCAGACCTGGCCTCTTGGTGGCAAGGGAAACAATCAGTTCAGTGCCTTAGGGGAGGGGCTAAGGGCCATTGAGGGGAGATGGGGTACTAGCAGGAAATGGGTGGGGAGTGTACAGTGTTGACACTACATGGTACCTGTAAGCCTGCAGGAAGTTTGGAGGGGGTGGGGAGTGCATGGACACCCTCCATCTGGAGAGATGGTTTTGAGGACCACCAATAATGGTTCTATGTGTTGGCAGCTAGAAAGCAGGTGATGAGAATCCTTAGCTGCTTTAATCAACACTGATGACAATGCCTTGTTGTTGTTACTAAAGATAATCTTAGAAAAGCTTTTCTTCAAATGTACCCACTCTCGTTTGGAGTACATCAGGTTAGGCTGAGGGTAGACACACATTCACAGCACCTGGAAGATGGTGTGTATGCAGTACCTAAGCACATGGCATGAGGGGTTGCTGGGCAGTCAGCTTTTGAATCCTGGCATTGTTGCATCAGGGCCATGTGATTTCACATGATGCACCTTTTTGTGCCCCATTGTTTGCCTCTGTCAGATGTCCAGTGGAGTCCTATGAGGATGAAATGAGGCTGAACTCACAGAAAGTGCTCTGGAAATGTTGGCAGTTGCTCATGTTGTGGCCTGGGGTGGTTGAGAAGGGGGCACAAGGCCAGCTTCCTTCTGGAGTTGCCTTGCATACTTCCACAGGGGTCCTCCGAGTATATCCTACTCCCGCCCATCAGAAAAATCCCATACCTCTTCATCCATTCAGTATCACCTGCCCTGGATTGGGGGACTATGAGATCATATGATAGTATGCCTGGAGAGAATCTAGGAGAGTCTTAGAACAGATGTGTACCTGAAAAGCCTGGGCAGGAGGGTAGGACTCCCCCTGTGTGCCCTCTGCCATTCCTGGGTCTCCCCTCCCCTCTTTGCCTTTTCCGTGGTAGTAGAGAGAGCCTGTCTGCTGTGGGGAGGGCAGTAGGTTCTGACATTGGGGTCTCAAAGGGCTGGAAATGTTAACCACAAGTCGCATTCAGTTTCATCTTATAAGTTTCCTGGCCAGCCAAGTCCTCTCTTGCCTGTCACCTAAATGGGCACTTTCTCCTGCCTTGGTATTCCTAAGTATTCTCAATTCTAGACAATCACATCTCTAGCCCTCACTCCCTTGTTTTCCTTCTTTGATCCAGGCTCACATTTGTTAAGAGAGTCCAGTTTAGGCCTTTCTCACCCCCCCCCCGTCCCACCCCCCCTTCAGCATACCTCTTTCCCCTCCATCCTGCTTTCTTACTCGCCACAGTATGTGTCACCACACAACATGACATATGGGACATATTCCCACTGAATATGACTATACAGGGAAAAAAAACATTTTTTTTTTTTGTCGTCAGTTATGGGGCTTGAACTCAGAGCCTGGGCACTGTCCCTGAGCTCTTCATGTCAAGGCTAGTGCTCTACCACTTTGAGCCTCTGTGCCACATCCAGTTTTCTGGTGGTTAATTAGAGATAAAGAGTCTCACAGGACAGGGGTGGGGCTAGGGGTAGGGGTGGGAAGGTAGGGTTCCCTAAAATAAAATTTTCCTTATTAAAAAAAAAAAGTCTCACAGATTTTGTGCCTGGACTGTGTTGACTAGAAAGAAACTTTTTTTTTTGCCAGTCCTGGGACTGAACTCAGGACCTGAGCACTGTCCTTGGGTTTTCCTTAAGGCTAGTACTCTACCACTTGAGCCACAGCACCAAATTTGGCTTTTTTTATGTATGTAGTACCAAGAAATCAAACTTGGGTCTTTGTGCATGCTAGGCAAGCACTCCAACACTAGGCTAAACTCCTGGCCTTAGGAAGAAACTTTTTTTTTCCTCACCAGTTCTGGGGCTTGAACTCAGGGCTTGAGCACCACTTCCAGCTTTTTCTCTGTATGTGGTACTGAGGAATTGAACCTGGTTCTTCATGCATGCTAGGCAAACATAATACCACTAGACAAACTCCCAACTCAGGGAAGATTTGCTGGGTCATGAGGATTGGCCTGGGCCTGAAGGCTGTCCCTGAGCTCTTCAGCTCAAGGATACTCCCCTACCCCTGGGCCCGGGTGTGGTCCCTAAGCTCTTTAGTTCAAGGCTACCACCCTCCCCTTGAGCCAAGCCCCACTTCCCCTTTTCTAGAGGTTAATTGGAGATGTCTCAGGTCCTTTTGTGCCCAGGCTGGCTTTGAACCTTGATCCTCAGATCTCAGTCTCCTGAGTAACTAGGATTATGGGTGTGAGCCACGGCGCCAGCAAGAAGAAACTTTTGACTACTGTATTCTAGCTTGCAAAGCAATGTCTGGCACATAATCTTGTCCTCTATGAATCTGGTCCAGCCTCCTTGGTTCAGATTCAACTCTGGCTCCCCTTGGGGCAGTGTGCAGTCTTCCCCTCTCACAGCCCTTGGTGCAGGTCTCTCTTCACATGGGCTGAGTCAAAAGCATCTGGGATTAGGACAGGGGAAAATTGGGGAGAGCCAAAAAAAAAAAAAAAAACAAGCCCAGGGGTCTTGGCAGGGCATGTAGCCAAGGAGCACAGGCAAGACAGCTTGCCTAGGTCTCTAGCTTAGAATGAAGCTCAGTGGAGGGACTGCCAGTGCTTACTGTGCCTCCTGTCCTGCAGAGAAGTAGGTCAGCAGTCATTCCAACATCCTCTCAAAGATGAGTGTCCTACAGAGTATTTCAAAGACTGGGGAAGAGCTGGCCTAAGATGGCCTCCAGCCTCTGCTCCAACCTCTTTCTCACTGTCTTCTCTTGGGCAAACTGGAGCTGCAGGTGTAGGCCTGTAATCCCAGCATATCTTTGAACTCAAGTTCAAGGTCAGCCTGAGTTCCAGTCTGAACACAAGAAACAAAAACAACAAAATAAGCGGCTGTGCTCATGCCTGTAATCTTAGCTACTCAGGAAACCAAGATCTAAGGATCACAGAAGGTAGCCCAGGCAGAAACATCCGTGAGACTCTTATCTCCAATTAAGCACCAAAAAAAAAAAAAAAAAAAAAGCTGGAAGAGGTATGGGTTAAGTGCTAGAGCTCTAGACTTGAGTCAACAATGTTAAGGATAGTGACCAACAGGTCCTGAGTTCAAGACTCCCCTCCTCCCCCCACCTCCACACACAGAATTGTCTTCTGTTACTATTACTGGACAGAAAAATTCTGCAAGCTGAGTCCTGGCTCAAAGCACTCAGATTAGGGGTGCCTCACTAACCTGGGGTACGGTGGAGTCTGGAGCCCCACTGGGGTCAAGGACTATTTAGAGGAGAAAGGGAAGGAGGGTGAGTTGACCTGGCAGTGGGGGCTACCCAGTCATTGTGGTGGGTGCAGAACCCCCTTTCTGCTGCTCCGCTGGCCCAGGCTGGTCTAGTGGCCCTGGGCCCAGTGGTGCAGACACTTGGAAGCCCTCCAGAGTCTCTGAGGACTGCCTGAGGGAGGAGGGGAAGGGGAAGAAGAGCTCCATTGTGTGTTTTCTACTGTGGGTCAGAGGAGGGACTGGGGCTTTGGGCCTCTCTGGCCTCACTGTCCCCAGCTGTCCCCAGCTGACCCACATGACTTGTCTCCCATAATGTTAGAGGCTCCGCCTCAGATACCAGAGAAGCTGCATTCTCTCTCAGTGAGGCAAGGAGTGGGAGATGTCTTGTGGCCCCACGCTTGGAGATAGACACTCAGGCCACAGCCCTGACCCCATAGGGAGGGCCCTAGGGGCAGACCCACTCCTGCCTTGTCAGACACGGTGTTTTTTCTGTGTCCTATCTGGGTCCCAGAAGACTCATTAGACAACTTGATTTTGATTTTGTTAAGATAATGATGGGTAGTTCTGGGCCCTAGCACTGCTGAATTGGAATCCAAGTCTGGGGATATATGCCCTAAGTCCTGGGTTCAAATCAATCACCAAAGTCCAGGAGGCAAGGGACAGAGAGGCCAGAGTCATCTTATTTACCAGGGTCCCCATTGGGTCAACCTGATGAAGGCAAGTAGAACTGCAATGAGAAGCACTGTCCTAAGCCCCAGCTCCTGACCATGCCCAGGGGATCCCAGAGCAAAGTGCAGCCTCACATCAGGCCTGGGGTATTAGTGTCACCTTGTGAATGGTATGAACTCTTGTAAGGTTGAACACTCAGAAATACTTTTGTTGCCCTGAAGAAACACTGCATGCGTTAATGGCTCCACAAACAGAGGCTAGGGGCTGGAGGTAACTTGGTAAAGGGCTTATCTAGCATGTTCTAGATCAGGGATTTCATCCACAGCTCCTCCTCCCCACCCCAAAGAAAAAAGGAAAAGAAGGATGGAAGAGGGAGAAAAGGAGGGAGGAAGAGAAGAGGGAGAGACAGAAGGGAAGGAGGAAGAGAGAAAAGAAAGGGGAGGAGCCAGAGGTCGTTAAATGGGCATCACAGCTAGGTGAGCTGGGGATCAGTAATAAGACTCAGCTTCCTCCTTGTCACGTCTCTAGGCCCCGTTTCTTGTCCTAAATTCTCATGTCTATCTGGCTTCATTGATGCCCTTGCAAACCCCAACCCACCAACACTCCAGGATCAGGAGTCATAAAGCCTAGTTTTGAAAGGGGCCATCAAGAGTCCTCAAGTCAGGGGTCATATCCTAACCCCTGGGGTCTCTTACCCCTTCTTGTGTCTACAAAATGCTGCCTGTGTGATGAGTTGGTTCAGTGATTTCTCACCTTGGAAGCCTTGGGGATAATGTCTGTTCCTGTCACTGTAATGATCCTGGCCTATCGTTTTTTCTAAGTCCCTCAGAAGAATTGGGGTGGACCCCAAATAGCTCAGGCCCTTACGTCTCATCCTGCTCTCTTATTTGAGTAGGTTTGGGGGCTTCCAAAAATGAATCTGTGTTTCTGTCAGGACTCTGTGGTCCTGAGCAAGGCCCTTCCTCTTTGATGGGGGTTGGGGGGAAGAAGAAAAGAGCACCTGGGTTTGTTTTGAAGTTGATAATCAGGATGTGCTCACAGATGGAAGAAAAAAAATGACTGTGGCCCTGGTGATGGTTGCTAAAGATGAGACAGCAAGCTATAGAGGTATTGTGACCATGTCAGCACGGCAAGACTAAGGACTGGTAGACTCACTGTCCAGTGTTCCTTCTACCTCATCACCCTTCCTGGCTCAGGCTATGGCTTCAGATCAGAAGATGTTGAGATTTTGTGCCCTAATAACAGTACCCACCCATGCCCTTGAATCTGGGTGACCTGCTTGGCAGAGAACCCTGCTTACCCAAGTCTGCCAGCGCAGTAGGGAGAGGGGAGGGACATGGGAAGCAGGTAGGCAAGGAAGGGAGGGGAGAAGAGAGGTGCAGAGGGCATCAATTGAGCAAGATGCCCCACTGAGCCTCCCCGGGTCCACCAGCTAAGTGGCTTGGTGACTGTACCAACTGCAAACCCAGCCCCTCCCAGCTTTTCTTTAGTGCCACTTGCTGTGCTGTGCCACCCCAGACTCCTGGGGTGGGGATGGAGGTGGTGGCAAGAAGCCACAAGAGGAGCTGGTGGGAGTTGAAGGCCTTGGGTCAGACACTGCAGTAGAAGTGACAGCACAGGGGGCCAGGAGTTTGGCCTAGTGGTTAAAGTGGTTGCCTACCATGCATGAAGACCCGGGTTCGATTCCTCGGTACCACATACATAGAAAAAAGCCAGAAGTGGTGCTGAGGCTCAAGTGGTAGAGCTCTAGCCTTGAGAAAGTCCAAGGAGAGTGCTCAGGCCCTGAGCTCAAGCCCAGGACTGGCAAAAAAAAAAAAAAAAAAAAAAAGAAGTGACAGCACAGGTGAGGAACAGGGGCTGTGTGCCCCACAGGAGGAGGTTTTCGGCGGCCACAGCTTCTAGGAAACAGGTGTGGACTGAGCCCTGGATGGCTATGGTGAAGCCTGGATGTCCCCAGTCAGGGAAGATACAAAGAGAGTGGTTTTCTAAGAGCTAGGGTTAGAACCCAAAGCCTCCATGCTAGGTACAGCTCCATCACTGAACTGCACCTCAACCCTGAAACTTAAATCATTTTATTTATTTGGTGCTGATACTGGGGCCTGAATTCAGCGTATTTGCCTTCTTTCTTAGCTGTCTCACTCAAGGCTAGTAACTCTATTATTTAAGCCACAGCTTCACTTACAGCTTTTCGGTATTTAAAGATAGGAGCCTCATAGACTTTCCTGTTCAGTCTATCTTTGAACCATGATCCTCAGATTGCAGCCTCTTGAATAGCCAGTATTACAGGCATGAACCACCAGTGCCTGGCAACTCTGAAACTTCAATAACTTAGTGCAAGCTAGATAATATAGCAGTCCTGCCAGGTACTGATGGCTCATGCCTGTAATCCTAGCTACTCAGGAGGCTGAGATAAGGGAGTCATGCATGATTCAAAGCTAATCCCAAGCAGCAAAGTGTGAGATTCACTTTCCAGTTAACCAGAAGTGAAGCTTTGGTTCAAAGTGGTAGAGTGTTGGCCGGGAGTTTGGCCTAGTGGTAGAGTGCTTGCCTAGCATGCACGAAGACCTGGGTTCGATTCCTTGGTACCACGTACTTAGAAAAAGCCAGAGGTGGTGCTGAGGCTCAAGTGGTAGAGTTCTAGCCTTGAGAAAAATCCAAGGACAGTGCTCAGGCCCTGAGCTTAAACCCAGGACTGGCAAAAAAAAAAAAGTGGTAGAGTGTTTGCTTGAGCAAAATAACTGAAGGACAGGGCCCAGGCCTTAAGTTATAGCCCATGACCAACCAAAGGGGGGGGGGCAATAAAATTTAATATATATATATATAAAACAATAAAATTGAATATATATATACATATCCTATGCCACCCCCACAGCTTAAATAAAACTTCGGTGCTGAAGGCCAAATCCCTTTCCCCACATGCTAGGCAGTGCTTCTGGGTTGGATGGGTGCTGTTCTCAGCTGCCCTGTCCTTTTCCTACACGTTGTTGTCCCTAGATGGCACATGTGATGGTTTCTGCATGCACTGGCATTATTAGTAAATGTTGTCGCATTGTTCTTGCTTCATGATACGTTCTTGAACTTTGGGCATGTTGAGACCTGTCGTGCTACCTCATTTGTTTTGCCAACTGTGTAGTTATTCCCAGTCCGTGCATGCTGTGGTTCACTTCTGTATTTCTGCTGTTTTCACTCTTTCACAGCAGGGAACCCTAGAGTTTTCCCTGGGCAGCGGGAGAGGGGAGGAGGAGAGGCGCACTTTGGTGTCTGTGTACAAAGGCCCTATGTGGGAGTTGGGCTGAAGAGCACCTGGAGCCATGGCCAGCTTTTGAGCAGCTGTTCCAGGTCCAGTGTGGTCTGCTGGAGGGCTTACATTTCTGCCAGTGGCTTATAGTTTGGATTGGGGGGAAAGAGCTCTTGTGATGAGGCCTGGGTGCTAGCTCCTGGCATTTCTCCTGCGGGTTAGATGCTTCAGAGACAGAGAGGGCCAAAGGGGAAACAGACCTTTCCCAGATGAGAGGACCTGACCCTGGCGCATTGTGCCAGCAGATAAAGAGTTGAGCCCAGCATCAATGTCAGGGGAAGTCATGGCCAGCCAGCTCAGCAGCACTGAGTAGCTGGTCCTCAGGCCCCTCTCTTTCCTGCTTAGTCCTGTCTTTCTGTCCTCTGCCAGAGGATCCAGACTTGAGGCTATATCCAAACTAGCAATTTAAGGCTCACCAGCTTCTCCAGCAACCTCTAGAACTCAGGCCCTGCCTCCTGGGTGACTCCTGATCCTGTCTGCCTTCCCCACTGCCTTTTAGTGTATCCTCCAACCCAGCAGCCTTTGGGAGGGAAGGCTGACCTTGAACTTCCCTCAGAGCCCACTACAGGCTTCCTCCCCTCTCTTCTGTGGTCAGGTTTCTGCCCTCTACACCACAGTTGGGCCTGCTTACCACCCTCTGCCCCTCTGCCAAGACTCCAAGGCCTCTGAAAGCTGACTACACTGGTGTCTTGTGCCTGTCATCCTAGCTACTTAGGAGGCTCAGATCTGATGATCTTGGTTTGAAGCCATCCCAGGCAGGAAAGGCTGAGACTCATCTTCAATTAACCATTTAAACACACACACACACACACAACCACACACACACACGTAGAGCTATGGCTCAAGTGGTAGAACAACAGCTTTGATTGAATAAAGCTAAGAGGCACCTCTCAGGTCCTGAGTTCAAGTCCCTTGCACTGTCCCAAAACAAAAACAAGGCCCACTAGAATGGGCCACACCCCCACCAGCCTGGGTCTTGGTCTGTGAACCCAGAATAGTGCACACCGCAGGTCCTGTCTCTCCTTTCCAGCTCTGATGTCACCTCTGAGCTCTTCCCTGGCCACTCTACCTGTGGTCACCCCCTTCCTCTCTGGCTGCCCCCATCCACCCCAGCTTGAGTTAACTCATAGTGTGTGACTTATGTTTGCAAGTTTAATGTCTGTTTCCACTTTTGCAGAACACACAGCATCTCAAGGCAAGGCTCTATCTGCCTTTTGTGCCCATCAAGTGCAGTAAACATTTTACAAATAAAGTGAGCCAAAGAGAAATGCCGTGGTTATAAACATCCATTCTTAAGCTTGGTCCTACCCTTTTTTAGGTGACAAATCCAAAGCATGCTATTAGATTTTAAAGAGGAAGCCCAGCTCACCCATTTAACCCTAACTACTCAAGAACATGAGATCTGAGGATCAAGGTTAAAAACTAGCCTCTGTAGACAAACCCCAAACCAACAAAGTAGAGGTATGGCTCAAGTGCTGGAGTACCTGCTTTGAGGTAAAAAGACCAAGTGAAAGTAGTAATTCTGAGTTCAAGCCCCTGTACTGGTGCATATGCACATGCAAACACACACACACACACACGCACACGCACACACACACGAACACATGGATTCCAACAAGGAAAGCTGGGCATTTCTCAGTCCTTCTCAGATGCAGGCAACCATGCTCCAGCAGTTGTGCAGGCACCTGGCTGAATTTAGGTGGGAAACACCACTTCCAAAAACCTCTTCCACCTCCCAGCTCTGACTGAGTGCTTCGCATTCATTATCTTACTGAATGTCGATCTTCACTTCATCCCCACTGAGGGTATGGCCATTCTGTGGAGGAGGACCCTCATCTGTGGGACGCACGGCTTGCCCAGGGCACAGGGCAGGAGGGCCATGCAATGGCTAGAGCCCAGATCTTTCTCCTGCCAGAGTCCCTGAGATTTCTAAGAGTGACACAGAAAACAAACAGGATGGAACAGAGTTCAGGCAAGGGTGCAAGGTAGTGTCAGGGACAAAGAATAAAATGGTTTTATTTCATTGTTATTAAACTTTTCATTTTTAAATAACTTTAAACTTGCCAAAATAGCTCAGAGGAATCTCATGTACCTTGACGCAGGTCCCACAAATGCTCCAGACCAAGAGTTCAAGCCTCATACACAAAATTAGTATGAAACTATTAAAATATCTTTAGATCTTCCATTTATGTTATTCTGCCAGTATAGAGTCTACTCTAGGACCCATAGTGTTCAGTCTCCGAGTCCTCCCATCTTGGACAGTTCCTCAGTCTGTTGACCTATTGGGAGCTTTGGCCAGGTGTTTTGTCACATGGCCCTAAGCTGGGTTTGAGGTTTTCTCATGAATAAGTTATGGTTGTGCATTTTTGGTGTGCATTCCACAGAAGTGAAATGGTACCCTCCTCTGTGTGTCATATCAAGAGGCAGATAATGTCTACATATTATTACTGCTGACTAATGTTTTGTGGTATGGGGGATGGAACTGGCACTCATGCCTCCTGGGCGAGCAACCTACCACTGAGCTATACCCTCAAGGCCTGAGATTAACCTTGATCAGTGCTTTCAAATGAAGTCATCCAGGTGTCTCCGGTGCTGGCTAACTAATATTTTTGGAAGGAGATACTTTGAGACTATGCAGACATCCTCTTTTCTTATCCTAAGTGGGTGACTTGCCCAGTTTCCCAGGTGTTAAACTCTCACTGTTGTTTGTATGTTCAGACCAGGGTGAGAAAGAGAAGCTCAGATGATCTGGGAAGGCTTTCATGGAGGAGGGGGCTAAGTCTAGGGTAGAGCCTGTGCAAGAGAGCACCCCAGTAAAAGGACTTGCCCAAGAGAAGACATGCAGGCCAGATGCTCGTGTCCTAGTGTCCTCTGGCTGTTCTCCAGATCCTCTCAGAACCATGTGGACAAGACACAGCTGGCTTATGAGCTACCTGAGCTCAGCTCTTTCTCCAGTCTAGACAAGGTTTGCTGAATGGCCCTTCGTGACAGCTCACAACCTCACAGCTGTCCACTGTGGTAGAACACACACCAGGAGGGCAGCATCCTTGTCTATTCAGTCTTGCTTTCTAGTACTCTACCGCTGGCCTCAGTGACTGTAGAAAGAATGAAAGAGGAAAAAAGTAGCCCTGTGTTCACCTGTTTGACACCTTCTTCTACCACTCAATTCAATCTGTTCTCATCTGTCCTCTCCAGGAGAAGTGCAAATGATTAAGACACCGTTGTTGAGTGTTTGTTATTATTATGTTAATACGTGTTTAGGCTTATTTGTCTAGTTTTTGTGTATTTACTCCCCCCCCTACACACACACATACATACTTTTTGTAGTAATTCTAGGCTGGTTACTTAAAAAAAATTAATTTTAAAAAGAAGCCAGCTCTGGTGGCTCATATCTGAAATCCTAGCTACTCAAAAGGCTGAGATCTAAGGATGGTGGTTCAAAGCCAGCCCAGGCAAGAAAGTCCATGGGATTCTAATCTCCCAGAAAATCAGAAATGAAGCTGTGGCTCAAAGTGGTAGATTTTCACTCAAGGACAGTGCCCAAACCCTGAGTACAAGTCCCACAACTGACATAAAGAACCCACCCAGAACTGGAGACATGGTTCAAGTAGCAGAGGGACATCCATGAATGAAGCAGGGTGCTGGTGTCTCACATCTGTAATCCTAGCTACTCAGGAGGCTGAGATCTGAGGATTACCATTAGAACCCAGAAAAGTCCATGAGACTTTTATTGATTGATTGATGCATGCAAATATGATTTTTTTTTTTCCTGGTTCTGGGGCTTGAATTCAGGGCCTGGGTGCTGTGCCTGAGCTTTTTGCTCAAGGCCAAGTGCTCTATCACTTGAAGCACAGCTCCACTTCTGGCTTCTTATGGTTAATTAGAGATGAGTCTAACAGATATTCCTGCCACAGCTGGCTTTGAACTTGAGTAGCTAGGATTATAGGCACACAGTATGATCTTTTTCTTAGAAAAAAAAGGGGAGGACTATCAACCATGATTCCTTTTTAAGTGTTTTAATTGTTACAAAGGTGATATTCAGTGGGGCTGCAGTTAAGAAGCATACATTTCTTTTGGACAAAACCACTTGCTTTCTGTGCTCTCTCCGTTTTTTTCTTCCCATCCCCACCCACAAGTTGTCTAGTTCATTTTCAGCATAATGTTTAATGTGTACCACTGCTGAGTTTGTTCACCTCCCGTCCCTCCGTTTTATTCATCCCTTACCCTCCCAAAGCCAGATAAACAAACAGGACAAAAAGAAAAGAAAAACACCCCCTCTCCCCCAAAAAAACCCCAAAACCTCTTGTTTTCATTTCCTGGAATTCATTTTCATAAATATTATTTTGTATGATCAAATGTACATAGTTATTGTGAGGGTTTTTTATTTTGTTTTGTTTGTTTCCTGTTTTTATTTTGCTGGTTCTGAGGCTTGAACTCAGGGCTTAGGCACTATTCAAGGCTAACACTCTACCACTTGAGCCATAGCACCATTCTGGCTTTTTCTGTTTATATAATACTCAGGAATTGAACTCAGGGCCTCATGCATGCTAGGAAAGCACTCTACTATGAGGCCACATTCCCAGTCCATATTGTGTGTTTTTGTTTCTCTCCTAAGAGTATCCTGCTTTGATCTTACTGTGTGTGAAGGCCTAGAGACCCGTATAATCTATTATGTCCCAGGATTTTAGATCTAGCTTCCACATATAAGAGAAAACACGCACCATTTGTCCCTCTGAGCTTGGCTTACCTTACTTAACACGACTTGTACTAGGTCCATCCATTTCCCTGAAAACTACAGGACATTATTCATCATGGCTATGTAAAATTCCATTGTGTACAAGTACCACAGTTTTTGATCCACTCGTCTATTGTAGAGCGTCTGGGCCGTTTCCATAACTTGGCTATTGTGAAGAGTGCTGCAGTGATCATGGATGTGCCGGGATCTTTATATCCTGCCTTGTGTTCTGAGTACATGCCTAGGAGTGGTATGGCTGAGTCATAGGGAAGCTCTATGTTAGTTTCAGTTATATTTAATTTTTTCAATCTCATCATGGACATTTATCCCCCTCTCTTTGGACCTTCCTTCATCTCTTTTCTTCCTTCCTTCCTTCCTCCCCTTCCTTTCCTTCTCTTCCCTTCCCTTCTCTTTCCTTCTTTCTTTCCTTTCTTTTGTGCCCATAGTTGGGCTTGAACTCAGGGGCCTCTCACCTTTACTTAGCTTATTCCATTTAGCTCTGGCAGTCTACCACTTGAGCTATACCTCCACTTCTAACTTTTTGCTAGTTAACTAGAGATAAGAGTTTCTCTAATTTGTCTGCCCATGCTTACTTCAAAGGCCATTCTTCAGATTTCAGCCTCATAAGTAGCTGGAATTAGAGACATAAGCCATAATGGGACCCAGCTCAGATCTGTCTTTCTCTCTTCCTCTCTCTCTCTCCCCTCTCTCTCTCAGCATAATTGAGTTGTACAAGGGAATTTCTTCATGACATATCTTATTAGCTGTCTCTGTTGCACTAACTGCATTGCAATATAGCATACAATGCATTAACTTGTTCCTGCAACTCCCTGGTGGGCAATCACCTTGCATTTAGTGGGTCTCCTCCCACTCCCTACCCCACCTGCCCCTATTGCTTAGACATGCCCCTGCCTCAGAGAAACCTTCCTTCTTCGTGCACTGAATTGGAAATAGAAGTTCTGTCTTCATTCTCTGACCTTGTTCCTGCTTTGTTTGTTCATGTGTACTTGTTTATTACCCTGCTTCTCGGGGGTGGCAATTTTAACTTGTGCAACAGGTACAGGGCCAGGCGGATAGCCCAGCCTTAATAAACATTACTGGGGAAATGAAAGTATGAGGAGCTGAAACTGAGTTGGAAATGAAACAGAAAATGGAGGGCCTATGAGAAAAGGACATGTCACACAAGGATGGCAGAGGCCCTCCTTGGTGAGCTAAGATCACCAGTGCCAGTACAGGAGCCCTGGAGCCCAGGGCAAGAGTTAAACTTTACTCAACTCTTTACTGGCATCTTCATGGGAATCTACTTGGTTTGAGCCAAACTGTAGGAAAAATCAACTCGATGAGCCAATCTTTGTCTAAGAGTCCAGGCTACCCCTCCCCCTCCTACCCATATTTTCTCTCCCCCCCTCCTCTTTTATTTCTCCTCCACTCTAGGGCTTTGTGCATGCTAGGCAAGCACTCTACCACTAGGCTATACTCCCAGGCCTCCACTCTAATTTTCTCTCTGAGGTTGCCTCCTGTTTTCTAACTGGCTTGACATATAACTTTAGATACTAACTCAATCCCATCCCTGCCTCAGTTTCTCTTTTGTGAGGCAAGAGTCCAAGGCAGCTTCTTCCAGTGTGGACAGGGCTAAGCTACAGTGGAAGGCCCAGTGGAAGGCCCAGTGGAAGGTGAGAGCCAAGCTTTTGTTCTGAACAGGCAAACATTAGATTCACAGTACCTTATGGTGGAAGTGGATGGAAATGTGTTGATGCAGGTGGCCTGCAGGCCTGGAGGGCTTTAGTGGAGCTGAGGGTGGGGCTGACCTCAGTCTGTCTGCCCTCAGGTATAGCCTGTACACCCGCACCTGGCTTGGATACCTCTTCTACCGACAGCAGCTTCGCAGGGCTCGGAATCGTTACCCCAAAGGCCACTCCAAAACCCAGCCCCGCCTCTTCAATGGTGAGCATGGCTGGCCTGCCCCCTGCCCCCGCTTCCCAGGCCCACCTTCCTGCCTCTGTCCTCCACCTGCCCACCTGCTGGGCTCCCCGCCCACAGCCCCTCTCTGTGCCTCTGTCCCCAGGAGTGAAGGTGCTTCCCATCCCTGTCCTCTCCGACAACTACAGCTACCTCATCATCGATACCCAGGCCCGGCTGGCTGTGGCTGTGGACCCCTCAGATCCTCGGGCCGTGCAGGTGAGGGGAGAGCTGGGTGGGGGCATCTGGAGTCACTGTTGGGGACTGGCAGCTTCCCTCGACAGGGCTTGACCCTGGCTCCCTGCCCACAGAAGTGCCCCTCTGTGTGCATGCTCACCCAATCCCCACCCCAAACATGACCGAGGGGCGGGATATGGTTTGAAGGCTGGAGTCGGAGGCACAGAGCCCCAGTGTAGGGGTTGGGATGGGGTGCTAGCTCAAGACTACGGATCTACTCAGTTTCCAGTCTGTCTCTCACCATCGTCAGTCCTGTGCGCTCCCTGATCGCTGTGTCGGTCAATACGTGGGTGTCTGTCTGTTTCTTCTTTTCCTTGCAGTGCTGGGGGGTGAACCCAGGGCCTTAGCTTACGAGGCAAGCGTTGGACCACTGAGCATCACACTCTGCCCGCTCTTTATTTCTGCGTGTGAACCTGCTCTCCTACCTCCTCACCCTTGCCCCTGTCCCTCGCCTCCTTTCCCACTGGTTCTCCATCCTCTCCCTCTGCATCTTTCCCTACTTCCCCTCCACCCAGCCTACCCCCCACCCTTTTCTGCTTCTGTCCTCATTGGATCAGCTCCCAGACTCAGTACCTCCTCTCTTCCCCAGGCTTCCATTGAAAAGGAAGGAGTTTCCTTGGTTGCCATTCTCTGCACCCACAAGCACTGGTAAGGGGGTGACTCTGGGTGCAGGCTGTCCTCCCTGGTCCATCCAGGCCTGAACCTGGAGAGGCTTGTTGGGGGTTGGAAGGGGGTTAGTTGGTTGGTAAGACCCATCTTCTCTGTGAAGTCACCTGGGTACCAGCAGATAAAAGGGGAGGTGCCCTAACCCTCACCACACTCACTCAGCTTCAAAGCCCCACAGGAGGGCAGGGAAGTCACTTAGCGTCGACTTGAGGGCATGCAATGGGTGCCTGCTGTGTGCTAGGCATGGGCATCTATCAAGGAACCTGCAAGTCTCGCACAGGAGACAAGCCTGAATGAAGGGATCTCGAGGCGCACACATCAAGGTGGAGTTGACAGCAGGTGCAGGGGAAGGGCACTAGTGAGTTGGCATCAGCCAGGAAAGAGTTGGAGTTGAGGGAGTGCCATCATTCTGGAACAGCTAGAACAAAGGCTGAGAGAGGCTCTAGGGAAGACAGAGGCTCAGCCCCCATCTCTGCTGTCCTGCAGGGACCACAGTGGAGGGAACCGCGACCTCAGCAGGCGGCACCGAGACTGTCGGGTATATGGGAGCCCCCAGGACGGCATCCCCTACCTCACCCAGTAAGTTCTTTACCCAGGAAGAATTGCCCTTTCTGGGCCCTGCGTCACTCCTCCAGCTTCAGTTAAGTCCTGCAGAGCATTCATCAGCAGTCACATCTTCGCAGATCTTCTTCCCAGCCCTTAGCACGTTTCAGCCCACATGATGGAGGGAACACTTCCTGACCCAACAGGCCAGCCTCAGTTCCCAGAACAGTAAAAGGGAGGCTTTGGGTCCCAGACCCCTGGCACTGGATACCTGTTTCCTGGAGTGGAAACCCAATGTATGAGTCATCAACCCTGGTCCTAGAGTGGGAGCAGAATAAGTGTGGTACGAGCTGGAGTTCTCCTCTGTCATTTTACCCCAGCCCCCTGTGTCATCAAGATGTGGTCAGCGTTGGACGGCTTCAGATCCGGGCCCTGGCCACCCCTGGCCACACACAAGGCCATCTGGTCTACCTGCTGGATGGGGAGCCCTACAAGGGTCCCTCTTGCCTCTTCTCAGGGGACCTGCTCTTCCTCTCTGGCTGTGGTGAGTTCCCCCCAAAAGAGACAACAGGGACTGGAGGGTCAGACAAAGTCCCACGTGTGGAAACATTGGTTTCAACACTGGCAGCACCGAGGCAGGCCCTTCCTTCTTCTTCTATGCTCTCTTCCTATTGTGTTTTTGTGTCCTCAAGACTTCATGGGGAAAAGAAGATATAATTGAGCAGAGGCTCCATCCCCCAGGACAGTTCTTTCTGCTAGGTAGAAGTCTGTTCCTCTAAGATGGAGACTAGAAGGAAGAGACCATGGAAAGTTAAAGACCCCTAAATGAGAGAGAGAGAGACCCCCTGGCTGGATGAGGATCCAGGCTACAAAGCCCCAAAGGGCAGCTCAGGCCAAGATGTGCTCCTTAGAAAGAACATCTCTGCCCCTCCAAACTTGAGTGTGGGAGTTTAGTCCGAGCACTTCCCAGAGCCTTTTCTATACACTGTAGTGTGCACTGAGTTCCCCTAATGGTGAGAGTGACCATTCGAACCTGACTCCCAATGAGAAGGAAGGAGTGAGTAGTCTGGGCACTGGTAGCTCACACCTGTAATCCTAACTACTCAGGAAGATGAGATCTGAAGATCACAGTTCGAGGCCAGCCGAGACAGGAAAGTCTGTGAGACTTTTATCTCCAATGGACCACTGAAAAACTGGAAGTGGAGCTGTGGTTCAAGTGGTAGAATGCCAGCCTTTAGCAGAAAAGCTCAGGCCCTGAGTTCAAGCCCCAGAAACAATGCGCGCGCGCGTGCATGCGCGCACGCACGTGCACACACACACACACACACACACACACACACACACACACAGAGGGAGCAGATGTCTGGGGATGGCAGATAGAATTGGTAGATGGCCAACCAGAGCTTCCCAGGAAGTTTTTCTCCTTTCCCCACGTACCTTATATTGTATTGTATCACCCTTGCTCCCTGGACCTCTCACAGGACGGACCTTTGAGGGCACTGCTGAGACCATGCTGAACTCACTGGACACAGTGCTGGGCTTGGGGGATGACACCCTGCTGTGGCCTGGTGAGTCCCCTTCCTCTCCCCCTACCCCCCCCACTCTGTAGCCTGCCTGGTACCAGGGCTCTGTAACCCCTCACTCTCCTAGAGACCAGGCCCATCCAGTTGCTGGCCCAGAGGAGCCCCACCCCACCACTAGGGGTTATAGGGAACAGCCTCCAGCCTCCCTTCTTCTGGGCTGCAGTCCTGGTTCTGTGATGCTTCTGTCCCTCATGCCACTGTCCCCACCAGCCAGTCAGTCCTCAGCCTCTTAGGAGCCCTGCAGGACCCAGAGTATCCTACAGAGATGCCTAAGGGTTCAAAGCTAGACCCCTAAACAAAAAACAGACTCACTTACCTGAGAAGACAGTACATTCTGCATGTTGTCTATTGTCATGTGTTTGATTCTTTAAAACATTCACTAGGGGCCGGGAATTTGTTCTAGTGGTAGGGTGCTTGCCTAGCATGCACAGAGACCCGGGTTCAATGCCTCCGTACCACATACATAGAAGCTGTAAGTGGTGCTGTGGCTCCAGTGGCAAATCACTAGCCTTAAGAAAGCCCAATGACAGTGCTCAGACCTTGAGTTCATGCCCCAGGACTGGCAAAAAAAAAAAAAAAAAAAATAACACAAATATCTCATTTAATCCTCAGAGCATATATCCATTCAACAAATACTTTATATACCAGGCTCTCTCTTCAGCAATGGAAACCTAACCTTCACATCGGTACCCAGTCCCATTATTATTTTCCCCATTTTCCAAACAAGAAACTGTGGCTTAGATAGATACTAAGGTTTGACTGGCCTCCACAGTGGCCTTCCAACTCCAAGTCTAGGTTTTGCCCCTGAACTGCCCTAGCGTCTTCCCCAGCTGACTTGCGGGCATAGTTGGAGATGCCACGCCAGTACTCAGAGTTCTCCTGGGAGCCCTGTCCCCCTCCTGGGTTGTAAGGAATCCCCTGGGACAGGGCCTGAGGCATGGAGGCCTTCACACCACTCCATCCCTCTCCGCCCTGCCTCCGTGGCTGCGGCTAGGTCATGAGTACGCGGAGGAGAACCTGGGCTTTGCAGGCGTGGTGGAGCCA
This sequence comes from Megascapheus bottae, assembly GCF_031878675.1. NCBI lineage: Eukaryota > Metazoa > Chordata > Mammalia > Rodentia > Geomyidae > Megascapheus > Megascapheus bottae. Next base: position 24,180,641 of record NC_143529.1, read on the forward strand.
GAGAACCTGGCCCGGGAGAGGAAGATGCAATGGGTGCAGAGGCAGCGGATGGAGCGCAAGAGCACGGTGCGAGCTCTGGGCAGGGCCAGCTGGTCCTCGGCCTATGGCTGCCTCCCAAAGCTATGGGCCAGTCAATTGGGAAGCTCTGGACCCACGGGTGGAGTTGGGGCAGGGTTGCCCTGGGTTGGGTCCCTTTTTTGTCTTCTGTCCCCCCAGCCTGGTTCCTCTCATCCTGCAGTGCCCATCCACCCTGGGAGAGGAGCGCTCCTACAACCCGTTCCTGAGGACCCACTGCCTGGCACTACAGGAGGCTCTGGGGCCAGGCCCAGGCCCCACTGGCGATGGTGACGATGGCTGCTCCCGAGCCCAGCTCCTAGAGGAGCTCCGCCGGCTAAAGGACACACACAAGAGCAAATGATGCCCCCAGCCCCCAAGCCCAGCCCAGCCCTGCCCACCCCTGTGGCAGGGCAACCACCCTCCCCCTCACCTGCTGTCCTCCTCATCACTAGCACCACTGGCACCTGCTGTAGGCACCCTCCCCCACATTGGTCAGGGGGAGGAGAGGGCCAAGACCATGAGGTGGAGAGGAGGAGGCAGGGAGGCCCCAAGAGTGAGGCTGAGTAGTCAGGGGTGAGTGGAAAGGGTCATCTCTAGACCCTGCCAAGAAAGAGGATCCTCCTCCCTCCCCCTCTCCTAGGACAGCAACAAGGACATGGTGGCCTCTGTTGGCTCCCCCTCAGGAAGCCACGCTGCCCCCATGGCAGCAAGAGCCATAACCAGGAGGAGTCCATCTTCTGCCTTTCCCCATCGAGGGACGGGGGAGAAACTTGCTTCCAAAGTGGCCTAAGTTGTGGTGCCTCGGGAAAGTGGTCATCCACAGGGGCAGCCAGACTCTGGGTGACTGAGACCCTGCCCCATCCCCACACCCCCATCTCACCCTCCCTGCCAAGGCATTTCCAGGCAGAGCCACTCCTAACACACGAGGGCTGCAGGCTTGGCTCTGGCCAATCCCTGCCTCGGTGTCTCCCTTGCAGCTTAGAAGGGGGAAGATTGAGGTTGCCAAGAAGACTCCAGATGCTGGGATACACAGCCTGACAGTCTGGAAAGTCACATACCCTCTCTGCACGCATCCCGCCTGGGTCTGCCCCTGCCTCTGCCCCTGTGCTGGGCCACCGTGGCCCACTTTTCTAGGGGAGAGAGAACCACGGTCCACCTGGGCCCATGCAGCTCCTCATTTTGGCCCTCGTTCTTAGGAATTTCTGCCTGCCTTCTTCTATCTAAAGTAATCCCTCTTACATTCTCCTCAACTCTTTTCCCCCTTGAGTTAGTAAAGATTTTTTTTTTCACCCTGGCATTCTGGCCCTTTTGTATTGCCAAGTTCCCATTAGATCTTGGGCAGAGGGCAGAAATCAGAAATCTGGGAGCTCGAGCAAGTGACAGCTTCCAGATCTGGGGCCTCAGCCCTCCTCTCCTCCAGCCTGGTTTCTCCTCTGGTCTTGATTCCTTTCGAAGAGATCACACGTGGAAGGAAGCCTTTGGTACTCAAGCAGGCCTACCTTGGGTCAGCCCCAAACCTTGTCTTCCTGGGCCAGAGCCTTCCCCTGGACTCTGTTCACCTCTGGTGACCCTCTGAGATGTCCCTGCCCTCCTTCCTCATCTGGCCTCTGATGCCCTCTCCAGCTCCAGCTCTGGAACCTACTCTAGCAATACCACCATACTAGTTAGCGTCCCTCGCCGCCAAGACACGCACTTTCTTGCCTTCGTGCCTTCGCTCATGCTGTTTCTTCAGGCTGGAATGCCTTCTCGCTCCTGCCTCCTCTGCCTGGCAAAGCCCCTTCATCTCTCCCAGCCCTTCCCCCCAGGAAGGCACCCAAACCCCTCCCCTCCAGGCTACCTCTGCACTTTGTAAATGCTTCTCTCTTGTGGCACTTACCACACGCACACCCTATTTTACTTGTTTACACATTTGTCTCCCTACTAGACTGTGAATCCTTAAGGGCATGGACTGTACCTTCTGCATCTCTGTATTTCTGCGCCTAGCACGGTGCCTGGCACACAGTAGGCGCTCAATAAATGTTGAATGAATGATTTATCCAAGGTTTGATCAGTCACTTCAATTGATTGTCTTTCCTGCTGCATAAGTGAAAACAGCATTTACTAGCTTTCCCAACAGTGCCCTAAGGCATACAGCTTGGGGGTTGTTACCACACTTTAAGAGCTTTGGTCACCTCACATGTGCAAAGTTCTGGAGTCAATCCTTAATACCACCTAAAAATAAAACAAAATGAAAGCCAGGCACTGTGCCTGTAATCCCAGCTACTCAAGAGGCTGAGATCTAAAGATCATGGGTTGAAGCCAGCCCAGGCAAAGTCTGAGATTCTAATCAACCAGCCAAAAAAAAAAAGGCCAGACTAGCACTCAAATCATATAATACCAGCCTTGAGTGAAAAAAACCAAGGAACAGTGCTTAGGCCCTCAGTTCAGGCCCCATCATACTTTTTTTTTTTTTTCTTTTAAGAAACAGGTAATTAGACATAAGAATCTCACAGACTTAACTGCCCGAGCTGGATCCAAGCCATAGTCTTCAGACCTCAGTCTCCTGAGTACCTAAGATTGCAGGCATGAACCATAGGCACTGGCAGTAAATACAGATTTTTAAAAAGTATTTCGCTGGTGAGACTTCTCAAGTAGCTTCATTTTGTTGCTTGTTGTTTAAACATGCCTTCAAAGGTTCTTTTTTTTTTAATGTTCATTATCTTTAAAGAGTTGTATTAAGGGGTTTTAATTCAGTATATCAATTTATATGTATAATGCATCCCCATCACAAGGAACTAAGTACTTGGTGAAATAAAAAAATTATGGATAAAAGTTTGAAAAAAGAAAGAAAAAGAGACTGGGCACCGGTGGCTCACACCTGTAATCCTAGCTACTCAGGAGACTGAGATCTGAGAATTGACGTTCAAAGCCAATCTGGGCAAGAAAGACTGTGAGACTCGTAACTCCAATTAACCACCAGAAAACAGGAAGTAGCACAGAGGCTCAAGTGGTAGAGCACTATTCTTGAGCTGAAGAGCTCAAGGACAGCACCCAGGCCCAGAGTTCAAGCCCCATGACCGACAAAAGAAAAAAAGAAACATCTTTGTCTGGATGTCTATTGTGGCTCATGCTTGTAATCCCAGCTACTTAGGGGGCTGAGAGCCATAAGACCATAGTTCAAAACCAGCCTGTACAGAAAAGTCAGAAGTTCTAACACCCGAAACACAGCCCTTTCCAGATCATGTAAATTGGCACCTCTTGAGATACCCAGTGTAACACTGGCCGTGGAGGTGGGGATGGGGCTGTACCAAGTCTCAACCTAGCTGTGAACAGCACTTCAAGTGCCTGACCTTGGCATTGACCTATCTTCTAGATTCCTGTCTCTGAATTCTTTTTTCTTTTTGTCGGTTGTGGGGCTTGAAATCTGGATCTGGTGTCCCTGAACTTTTTCCTCTCAAGATTAGCATGCTACCTCTTTGAGCCACAGTGCTCGGTCGAGTCTCATGTACTTTCCTGCCCACACTGGCTTTGAACCCAGATCTCAACCTCCTGAATAGCTAGAATTACAGGTGTGAACCATTGGCACCTGGCTCTATAGTTAAATTTTAATGACATCATTTGATTTCATTGTATTTACCTTTGTAATTATTATTATTTGCTATTGTTGGTGGTGGTTGTAGGGCCTGGTCACTGTCTCTTGTCTTTTTTTTGCTCAAGGCTATTGCTCTACCACTTTGAGCCACAAGTCCACTTCCGGTTTTCTGGTAGTTAATTGAAGATAAGAGTTTCACAGACTTTCCTGCTTGGGCTAGCTTCAAGCCATGATCCTCAGATCTCAGCCTCTTGAATAGCAACAGAGTATGATGAAAACCAGGAAGCAATGGCTAGTGCCACATTTCCTCAGGCCAGCTGGGCCATTAGTTGAGCCTCCCCCAGGGTGTGGTGATACAGTCATGCCATTTCTTGTGAATGATAGATGAGGACACGTGACTGGGCAGTGACCAGTCACAAGCAGACCACATGTTTTTGCCTACAGGACAGCAGGTATCAATGGCTTTAGAAGCCTGGGGTCGAATCCCAGCTTTGCCCAAGAAACTTTGGGCAAGTCACTTCCCTGTGTTTTGTTTCTCAGATGACAATGAATCTGAATACTTTAAGCTACGAGTACAAATACTCAACATGAAGTAGTTTAAACCAAAAGGAGTGCTTATGGCATGAACAGCCTCCTAAATTGAGATGTGCCATATGTCCCTGATTCAGGTAAGGCTGGATCCAGGGAGTCAGCGATCTATCTTCAGACTCTGCTTCCTTCTGTTTAGTGTCATTCTCTGTCACAGCTTTCTCTCTACAGTGGAAAGATGGTCTCTAGAAACTCCACCTTCACAGGATACGAGTTCATTAAACCTAGCAGAACCAGGAATGGAATTTCATTGGTCTAGCTTGGCTCATGGGCCAATCCTGAACCAATAACAGGAGTTGGAACTCAAGCCTGAACCAATGGCTTTCTATAACTGAGCAGGTTAGGTCAAATGACAACTCTTGGCTGGGCAGCTAAACCACACTGAACCAGAGATGTAGTTTGAGGATATGATCCCCACCAAAAAAAAAAAAAAAAAAAAAAAAAAAAGAATCCCAGTACATGAAATGATTCAAGACAGCAAAATCATATAAACCTTTATCAAGGAGGGTCAGATGGGAAAAGACACTTTGAAAAATGCTACGTCTGGGGGAGGGAAATGGGTACCAAGACATGTGAAAGGGTATCAATGTATGTGAATTAATGTACCTTCTATCTGGCAAATATCATGTAACCCTTTTACTAATTACAATAAAAAAAATTTTAAAAAAAGAAAAATGCTACCTCAGATTTCTGGTATTATGATTAGCTATCGAAAGGAGATAAAGGTGAACGTATGGCCTCAAAAGTGCTTGAATAATGCAGGTTTTAAAATTGCCAGCAAGCAGAATTTTATACTCACTTTTCCCTTCCCCCAAATTATAAGTTGTTTGTCTTTGGTAACAGAAAAGAAGAAGAAGCCAGGAGTGGTGGCTCCTGCCTGTAATCCTAGCTACCCAGGATCAAGTATGAGCCACCAGCACTCAGCTCCAAACTTATTTTTCTGCCAGTCCTGGGCACTGTCTTGGGCTTTCTCAAGGCTACTGCTCTACCACTTGAGCCACAGCACTACTCCTAGCTTTTCCTATATATGGGTTACCAAGGATTTGAACCCAGGGCTTTGTGCATGCTAGGCAAGCACTCTACCACTAGGCAAAACTCTTGCCCTCTTGCCCCCCACAATTCTCTTAAGTGATTTATACCCAAGTTGTAGGTCCTGAGTGCAAGGCTCGGGACCAGGGCGTGCACACACACACACACACACACACACACACACACACACACACACACACACTGCAGAAAGAAATCAAAGATGACATCAGCAAATGAAAAGGCCTTCCATGTTCTTGGATATGTAGAATATTTGAAAATTTTAGGTTAAAAAGAAAAAGGGGGGCGGGAAGCTGGGCACCGTGACTCACGCCTGTAATCCTAGCTTCTAAGGGGCTGAGATCTGAGTATCAAAATTCAAAGCCAGCCAAATGAAGTTGATGATACTCATCTCCAATTCCGCACCAAAAAACTGGAAGTGGTGCTGTAGTTCCAGTGGTAGAGTGCTAGCCGTGAGCTGAAGAGCTTAGGGACAGCATTCAGCATTCAGGCCCGGCATTCAAGCCCTATGACTGACCAAAAAATAAAGTGTTTTGGGGGTCAAGTATATTGCTCCCTATGTACAGAATCCAACTCCCTGTTGCTTGAATATCTAGGCAGTCTGTATTCCTAGAAAGGATAATTCTCCATTTACCATGGCTTGCTCAGTTGACCATTTTTTACTTTATTTTTGGTGCTAGTCCTGAGGCCTGGGTGGTGTCCCTGAGCTTTTGTGCTCAAGGTTAACATTCTACCTCTTGAACCACATCTACACTTCTGGCTTTTTAGTGGTTAATTGGAGATAAGAGTGAAACAAACGTTCCAGCTCAGGCTAGCTTGGAACCATGATCCTCAGCTCTCCGCCTTCTAAGTAGCTAGGGTTACAGGCATGAGCCACGGGTGCTCAGCTGAGCCTATTGTTATAGATGGATCTGTCCCACTTCAAGTCCTCTCTCTTTCTACCACCTGGTCCCACAGTTGGCACAGCTTGGGGTTTATGAACCACCAGGATCCAGTTCCCATCTGCTTTCCAAGGCTCCATCTGTGGGCATGATTCTGGAAAACAGCCTTCTCCACAGTGTGTGTGTCCACACACACTCTCTCTGCTCTGTTCTCCCATCTAGGCCACACTTTTCTTTTTTTCTTTTCTTTCTACCTTTCTTTGTTTCTTTCTCTGTTTTCTTCTCTTTTTTTGCTAGTCCTGGGGATTTTGAACTCAGGGCCTGAGCACTGTCCTTGAGCTTTCCCAACGCTAGCATTCTACCACTTGAGCCACAGCACTCCTTCCAGCTTTTTCTGTGTATGTGGTACAGGGGAATGGAACCCAGGGCTTTGTGCATGCTAGGCAAGCACTCTACCACTAGGCCATGCTCCCATCCCCTTCTTTTCCTTTTAGACAGGGTGTTAACATGTAACGCAGACTGAATTCGAATTCTAAATCCTCCTACCTAAGTCTCCCAAGTGCTGGAATTACCAGCATTAGACATTGCGGCTGGCATAGGCCAGGATTTCTGGAGGCCAGGATTTCTGGGGTCATTCTAATGGCCCTTTTCTTTTCTTGCTGCTCAAGAATGTCAAACGCTCCCCCTGCTGGACAGCACCTCCGGCTTGAGCTGAGCCCCAGAACTTTGACTCCAAGTGAAGTGCTTGGTGTCCCTTTAAGAGGCGGTAACTAGCGCCTCGTTGTCATGGAGACAGCAAGCTACAGACTGCCGGTCTGAAGACATGACTTCTAAAAGTCACTCCTTAGGTGGGAAAAGGGCTACTGAGCTCGAAAAGTTATGGAAATATCTTCTTTCTTAAGGGAAGGGGGGATAGGCTAGAATTGGGGTGCCCCCTGCCCTTTCTTAGCCTTTCCTCTCTCTATAGTCGCCAAAACCAAGGACCAACGGTCCCCAAGCCCAGAGCCCCCACCACTCCCCGAGGCCAATGCTGAAGCCATCAACTTCCTCGGGTCCCTCAGTGAGTGGGGGACTGTGGAGGGGGTGGGTGCAGGGAGGAAGGAAAGGACTAGATTGCTAGGGAGGGGAGGCAGTGTAGGCGAGGAGATACAGCTGGGGTGTGGAGCTGGTGGTGGGGTTCAGAGGACCAGGACTGGAGCAAGGCTGATCTGCGACTCTGCGCCCCCCTACCCACTAGGTTTGGAAGAGCTACAGATGCTGTTTTTCTCTGAGACTCTTGCCATCGTCTCGGACACTGGGGAGCCTCAGGGAGAGCTAACCATTGAGGTGGAGAAGGGGAAGTACAAAGACCAACTAGGCATCATGTCTCACTGTGTGTTTGTGCACGCCTTTAGCAGAGGCTTCTTGGATAAAACAGTCAGCGGAAACTCTCTTCTGGGTACAGTTCCTGCTGCCCCGTCCCCAGCCCCTCCCCATCCGCTTCCCCTACCTGGTTTCTTACTCCCTGACTTGCCTGGGACCCAGAAGGGGGTGAGGATGATCATTCTCACACAGAGATATGGACAAAAACCGAGTTCTTCCTGAGGCTACGTCACATCAAAGCCTGGGCCATGACTCTCTCTCCCTTGGTGTCAGATCAGGCCTCCTGTGACCTCAGCCTTTGCCTCCCTGAATCCAGGCTATGTCTCAGGGACGTTGGAGGTCATGGAACAACACAGCCAGGAATTCATCAAGGTATCTCCTAGGGGTCTGGGAGTCTCATCCCCCAACCAGGGTGAGAACACAGAGACTGGATGGTGTCCTTTATTGTCCCCTGCATATTCTGGTCCTTAGTTCCTGACTTTGCCCATGGAGCGGAAGACAAGTTTGCTGAAACAGGATAAGCAGCTGGTCATGAAGAAAACTATCAGGGAGGGTGAGGTAAGGGAGAAGGCCAGGGATCTGCCTTCCATCTCCACCTCAGAATCCTGGACAGATACAAACATGCTCACGTGGGGCCAGGAGCCTCGATCCAGGATTCCGAGGCCCCTGTGCCCAACAGCACACTTGCCCACCATCCTGGCCCCTTCCTCACTCCAGGACCCTGACTTAGATCTGTTTGGACAGGACGTGAAGACTGTCACGAGTTCTTTCCCTTGGCACACAATCAGGGGCTTCATCTCGGAGGCTGCCAACATGGTGCTGCTGAGGGTAATGGCCTGGCGGCAGATGGTGCCCAGCAATGCCCGCTTCCTGATGCTGGACAGTGACGGCAAACTCTGCTACTGTACCTATGTAAGGATTAACCTTGGGGAGGGGGGGAACAGACTCAGCCTAGGGGCCAACTAAAGGGGACCTGAACGGTGACACGTTGGAGGAAAAGGTTGCTGTGACCTGGAAGAGGAGTGGGGGTGAGGAAGAATCAGGAAGTGGACATGGAGACACCCCAGGGCAGGAGAAAACCAGAGGTGAATTATCAGAGGGATTAAGTGTATGGAAGATAAAGTGGTGGGAAAGAGCACAAGATAAGAAACAATCAAGGGAAAGCATGCTTTTGGCACATCAGCCTGTGGAAAATCTAGTGGAGGGCTGCTTTGAACAACTCCTGGATCAGGGTCTCAAATACTACTAGACAGGCACTCTCCTCCCTAGCCCCAAACATCTCCAGTGGCCCCTGAACATTGTTTTATTGTTAGTTCTGAAAGGTGTTCCTCTTTGTCTTATTTCCGCTACTTTTTTTTTTTTTTTGCCAGTCCTGGGCTTGGGCTCAGCGCCTCAGCACTGAGTTTTCTCAAGGCTAGAACTCTACCACTTGAGCCACAGCACCACTCCTGGCTTTTTTTTTGGGGGGGGGGGTCATGGGGCTTGAACCTTACCTGGATACTGTCCCTGAGCTCTTCAGCTCAAGGCTACCACTTCCCATTTTCTAGAGGTTAATTGGAGATAAGAGTCTCAGGTTCTTTTGTGGTCAGGCTGGCTTTGAACCTTGATCCTCAGATCTCAGTCTCCTAAATAGATTACAGGCATGAGCCACTGTGCCTGGCTCCTGGATTTTTTTTCTATGTATATGGCTTTGAGGAATCAAACCTGGGTCTTCGTGCATGCTAGGCAAGCACTCTGCCACTAGGCCAAACTCCCGGCCTCTCTGCTACATTTTTATAATATACCAAAGACTTCATGCACCATGTGCTTTTAAAATTGTGACTTTCAACATTCAGTGTTTGAAGTAAGACACATAAGCATGAGGAGTGATTTGTGTTTCTTTGAGCAACGTTGTAGATTACATTCCAGTCCTTTTTTTTTTTTTTTTTTTTTTTTTTTGTCAGTCATGGGACTTGAACTCTGGGCCTGGGCATTGTCCCTAAGCATTTCAACTCAAGGCAAGCACTCTACCACTTGAGCCACAGTGCCACTTCCCATTTTCTGGTGGTTATTGGAGATAACAGTCTCATGGACTTTTGTGCCCCGGATGGCTTGGAACCTTGATCCTCAGATCTCAGCCTCCTGAGTAGCTAGGATTACAGGTGGGAGCACCGGTGCCCGCCCTCCCAGTTTTTGAACTCTGACACTTCAGCTTGCAGAGTTGGCTTGGTGCCACTTGAACTATGCTTCTCGCATGGCTTTTTGCTGGCTATTTTGAAAAGTTTTATTTGTTGTTTTTGTGGAGGTGTGTGTGTGTGTGTGTGTGTGTGTGTGTGTGTGTGTGTGTGTGTGTGTATTGGTAATGGGGACTGAACTCAGGACTTCATGCTCTTTCTTAGCTTTCGTTTCGTTTTGTTTTGTTTTGGCAGAGTCCCCAAAAGACATTATTTTTGTGTGTATGCAGTACTAAAGAAGCGAACATAGGGCTTCATGCATGCTAGGCAAGCACTCTACCACTAGGCCATACTCCCAGCCCCTTGCTTAGCTTTTTCACTCAAGGCTGCCCATTTGAGCCACACCTCCACTTCTGGCTTTTTGCTGGTTAATTGGACATTTGTCTGCCCCAGATGGCTTAGAACTGCAGTCCTCAGATCTCAGCCTCCTGAATAGCTAGGATTGTAGGTGTGAATCACTATCATATACACAGTAGGGTTGAAAGTTTAATTTTTTTTTTTTTTGCCAGTCCTGGGCTTGAGCTCAGGGCCTGAGCACTGTCCTTGGACTTTCTCAAGACTAGAGCTCTACCACTTGAGCCTCAGCACCACTTCTGGCTTTTTTCTATGTATGTGGTACCGAGGAATCGAACCCGGGTCTTCATGCATGCTAGGCAAGCACTCAACCACTAGGCCAAACTCCCGGCCCCTGAAAGTTTAATTTGTAGCAAGATATTCTCCCAGCAGTGGCCTGGGCCTTAAAGAGACCACTACAAATCTTATTCTACTCTCATCCCTCCTACCCTCACTTGCCTCCTACAACTGTTTCCAGGAGCTTCCCCTCCCCTTCAGCACATATCCTCTGATCACCACTGGAACCTGCCAATCCGAACACCTGGGGAAAGTTACTTTGATGGAAAGATCATAACTTTTTCAGTGCGTTTATTTCATCTTCCTGAACACATGATTTAAATAGCTCCATCCACCCACCTTCTAAAAAGTAAAAATACCATCTGAGAATGTGGCTTAGTGGTAGAGTACTTGCCTAGCATGCATGAAGCCCTGGATTTGACTCATCAGTACCATGTGCACAGAAAAGGCCAGAAGTGGTGCTGTGGCTCAAGTGGTAGAGCACTAATCTTGAGCAAAAAAAAAAAAAAAAAAGCACAAGGACGGTGCCGAGGCCCTAAATTCAGCCCCAGGCTAAATAAATACATAAGTAAAGTAAGAAAAATACTTGAGGATATGACTCAAGCATTTATCTTGCGTAATGGGAATGCCTTAGCAGGGTAAGGGTTAACTGGAGTTCGCTCCTCGGAGGGGGAACCTCAAATTTAACTTGGGGGTACAAATCTTATGGCACTAGTGGGACTGGATAGCCAAGGATTACTTAGCATAGGTAAGAAATGAAGGTGGGGGGAGAAGTGGGCCAGGGTGAGATGGAGGAGACCCTGGTAGAGCCACCTCATCACCTTCTCCCCACGTGGGCCGCGGCAGGAAGCCCTGGGCTCCCAGACCATCCAGGTGGGCCACCAGCAGGCCGAAGTATTCATCATAGAGAAGACTGTACACTCGGCAGAAGACATCCCCACGGCCTGCCAATTCTACCTGCTCTCTGACGGGTGAGCCATGGTGGTGGCGGGGTGTCATACGTAAGTGTGGGTACTCTATGTGGAAGGGGCAAGGGTGGGGTGGAGCAAAAGGGAGCTGTGCCTGGGAACAAATGACACTGCTGTGAATACCCCTGGTTCTTCTACTCACATCATTTGGCAACTAGAAACATGTGTGTGGGGGGGGGGGTTGTTTTTCTTTTTCTTTTTCTGTTGTTGTTTTGCTTTGTTTGAGATCAAGGGGCTTGAACTCAGGTTCTACACACTGTCCCTGAACTCTTGCTCAAGGCTTGTGCTCTACCACATCAGCTTTAGCCACAGTGCCACTTCCAGTTTTCTGGTAGTTAGAGATAGAGTCTCATAGACTTTCTTACCTATGCTGGCTTTGAACCATGAGCCTCAGCTCTCAGCCTTCTGAGTAGCTAGGAATACAGAAGTGAGCCACCAGCATCTGGCTGCTGTTGCTGCTTCTCTTCCTCCTCCTCTTCCTCCTCCTCCTCTTTCTTTTCTTTTTTTCTTTTACCATTCCTAGGGCTTGAACTCAGGGCCTGGGCACTGTCCCTGAGCTTCTTTTGCCCAAGGCTAGCACTCTACTACCCCTCGAGCCACAGCACTGCTTCTAGCTCTTTCTGTTTATGTGGTACTGAGGAATTCAGGGCTTCATGCATTCTAGACAAGCACCCTACTAAGCCACAGTCTCTGCCCACATTTTTTCTTTTTGTAACCTAAGTTCAAGAGTACCTTTAAATTCTGATCCTCCTGTGTCTATCTCCCACATTACAGGCGATTGAGATTTTTGATCTGGTTGGTTTAAAACAATCACCTGATACATTCTAATAAGCTCTGTGCCATCATCTGAAACCCAACCCAGGATCTCCAAAGACAGAGGCTGAAGTCACACAGAGGTTTCCAGTGTGACTATTTAAGGGGGACATCTTGGTATTTTAGCTCAGATGTCATAAGAAAATACCACAGTCTGGGCAGCTCAAATGAAAAATGTGTCTCTACGTTGTTGTGGCTGCTGGAAATCTAAATAAGGTCAAAGTGCCAGTGGGGTTGGTTTGTGGCCAGACCTCTCTCTCTCCCACTGGTCTGTAGACTTGTCCTTCCTTCTGAGCGCTCATCCTTCCTTTGGTCTTGCTGCTCTTAGAAGGATGCCCACTCTTATCTGATCAGCGCTGCACCTTGTATGACCTTAGGTAACCTATCTCCAAAAATGGCCAGGCACTGGAGGTTTGTGGCCCCGTTCAGTGCCTACAGGAGGGGTATGCCAGGCCGTCCACTCACTCTCCTCCCTTCTCCATCGCATTCCAGGCATCTGGCTAAGAGAGTCCAGGTGGGCTCCCCGGGCTGCTGCATCATCTCCAAGATGCCCATCCTGCGGGAGAAGGGTGAGGAGGCCGAGGCCCCGGTGGCTGGGAAGGGAAGCCTGGGGCAGCCTTCACTCTGCTGGAGTCACTGGGCACGGAGTGGAGCCCTGGGGTCTGGCCGTAGACATGCTGGGATCCCGGGGAGGGTCGGAGGAAGGTTCTGGAGCCGGGTAAGCAGCCTTGCTTCCCCCCCCCCCCCCCCCCCACGTCCTCCAGATGAGGATGAGCCGCAGCCGCAGCAGATTGAGAAGAAGGCGCTGGTGTGGGAGGAGGATCTGGAGCTCTTCTCCAGGTTCCAGGAGCGCAAGGTGAGGGCGCCCCAGCCCGTCCAGGCCTCGCCCCCCCGCCCCCCGCGCCTGACGGACAGGCCGCCGTGGGCGTGGCCTCCCCGGAGGGGGCGGGGTCTCCGGGGATCCCGGCCGGGACTCAGGGTTCCCCCGCTCTCCCCACCAGGAGGAGCTGCGACTCAGCCACACCCGGTACCTGCGCCAGCACCCCGAAGCCCAGGCGCTCGTGTCCGACTTCCTGCTCTTCCTGCTGCTGCGCCAACCCCAGGACGTGGTCACCTTCGCCGCGCAGCACTTCGGCCCCTTCGCCACGCACCGCCCGCCGTCCCCCGGCCTGCGCTCCTCCCACCGGCCCAGCCCTTTCCGATCGCTGGAAGAGGTGGCCAACCTGAGGGGGATCTTCCGGCCCCGCTAGGCGGCCCAGCCCGCTGCGGCCGCTGGGGGGAAAAACAGGGCTTCTCCCCACCCTTGTGGCTCTGCTGTGCCCGAAGGGACTGCCCCAGACTGGCCTCAGGCCAAAATGAGGCTTAAAAAACTTTATACAGAGAGTTCTAGCCTTTTTTTTTAACTTTGGCCAGTCCTGGGGCTCGAACTCAGGCCCTGGGCACCTTCCTTGGGCTTTGCTCAAGGCTAGCGCTCTAGCCATGAGCCACAACACCATTTCCGTTTTCTTTTTCTATGTGTGTGGTACCAAGGAATTGAATACAGGGCTTGGTGCATGCTAGACAGGCACTCTTCCGCTAGGTCACAGTCCCGGCCTAGCCTTCTTTTTGTTGTTGTTGTTATTAAGATGCTGTTTTCATCACTATTCCCACTTTAGAGGTGAGAAAATAGAGGCCCAGTAACAGATTGGGGAGGCTGGCTCATGCCTGTAATCTTAGCTACTCATGAGGCTAATATCTGAGGATCACAGTTCAAAGCCAGACCTGAGCAAGAAAATCCCTGAGACTCTTATCTCCAATTAACTACCAAAACAAACAAAAAACCAGTAGAGAGTGAAGCTGTGGCTCAATTAGTAGAGCTCCAACCTTGAGTGGAAAAAGCTAAGGGATAGTGTCCAGGCCTTCAGTTCAACCCCTATACTAGCACACACATACATAATTATCATCATGATTCCACCAAGGGAACCTCCTTTACCCCCAAAAAAGAATGCAGAAGGGTAGGGAAGGACTTGGAGCACTCCTGGCCTGCTCTGCACCCTGTGTGCCAGGTCCTTGGTACTTTTGTCCATGATCAGTCATCTCCTGTAGGCTCCCTACTTAAGGTCAGCTTTGTTCCCACATCAGCAGGATGCTGTAGATGCTGTAGACTTAGGGAATGCAAAGAAGCTCCCTTGAGGTAGGGGTGGGGGAGGAGGGGTAAGGGGGTATGTGGTAATGTACAGCTCCATCCCTTTATCTATACATTCAGACCTGTGGTTATGAGGTGAGGGACTCTGATGAGGTTGCCTTGTCCAGACAGACAGAAGGTAATAAATACTAAGGACTTGGGGTGTGGTTCAGGGGAGTACCCTAAGTTTGATTCCTACCACTGCAAAGAAAATGAAAGACGCTGAACCTCAATGGCTCCCATCAGTAATCATAGCTAATCAGGCAAAAAGTGTGTAAGACACCATGTCTAATTATTAACCCCAAAAAATGTGGACTGGAGGCATGGCTCAAGTGGTAAAATTCTAGGTAAGCATGGAAAACTGAGCAAACGAAGTCTTGAGTTGAAATCTTTGTACAAGAAGAAGAAAAGGAAGATGAGGAAGAGGAAGACAGATGTTTATTTGGCTCCTGTAATGTGGACATCTGGCCAGGGCTTCTTGCTGTACTGTATTTGACGAGAGACAGCAAGCTCAGTTTACCAGCTCAGGCCTCTCTTCCTCTTTTTTTCTTTTTTTTTTTTAATAAAATCCTGAATGTCCTCATGAAGACTCCACCCTCAGGATCTCATCCAATTCTAATCACCTCCCAAAGGCCCCACTTCTAGCACTGGAGCTGGAGGATTAAGTTGCCAGCATGGGATGTTTGCTGTCTTTAGAGAAATATCCACTTTACAGAGGTTTAAGCTCAACACTCAGGTTAGCTGTGAATCCAGCCTACCCACCTAGAGAGTCTGGCTAGAGTCCACGTGTTAATGTGCACAGAGGAACCCTGACAAAGCTCCCTGCCCACAAACCTAGAGTGCAGAAAGCCCCTTCTTGCCTACATCCATGACAGACCTGACTGCACACAGCCTTTCCCTTCCCATGGCAGTGAGCTGCCTGGAGAGAGGGAAGGATGTGGTGTAGAGGGATCACTCAGCCCTGTGAGAGGCCAGGAGGGAAGGAGGAAGTCATATGAGAGGATGTTTCAAAGGGATGCAGCAAGTGCAAAGACCAGGAGGTGGAAGGGAAGGAGCACTGAAGGTGTGATCAGGGCAAGATGAGGAGAAGATGCTGGGCATGATGGCTCCCGCATGTAATCCTAGCTACTCAGGAGGCTGAGATCTGAGGATCCCAGTTCAGAGCCAGCCTAGGCAGGAAAGTCCATGAGACTCATCTCCAATTAACTGCCAAAAATCCAGAAATGGAGCTGTGACTCAAGTACCAGAGTGCCAGCCTGAGTTCAGTCCTCACTACCAGAACAAAATAAAACAAAACAAAAGGTGGGGGGAGAAGAAGGGGAAGATACCTTAAACAGGGTAACATAATCAGGATTTACTGGTCATAGTTCTAAAGGCCTGAAGTTCCAAGAGATAGGTACCAACAAATTCAGTGTCTGGGGAAAGCATCCTTTGAGGGGTAAACAAGCCTTCCGGAGTCTAAGGGCACAAATCTCACTTTTTTAAAATTTCCAGTCTCAGGGCCTGAGCACTTTCCTTGGGCTTTCCCATTGAGCCACAGTACCACTTCCAGCTTTTTCTTTGTATGTGGTACTATGTATGTGGTATGTATGAACCCAGGTCTTCATACATGCTAGGCAGGCACTCTACCACTAGGCCAAACTCCTGGCTTCTCACTCTTGACAGTGAAGCCTTCTATCCTGATCACCTCCCAAATGCCTCACCTAGAAGATGAGGGTTGAGCTTGTTTTGAACAGAGACATTTTCTGGGGTTACGAACATTCAGCCTTTAACAAAAGGCAGATCTGAAGGCTGAATCAGGACCACTGATACGTGGGACCCCTGAAGTTCCAAAGAACTCACCTGACCAACTAAATTTTAGAACTTGGGGCTGGAAATTTCACATGAATGAAGTTATATAACATGTAGGGTTTTTTTGTTTTGTTTTTTTTTTTGGTGTTTGTGTGTGTGTGTGTGCACCTGCTCAATGTGCTGGTCCTAGAGCTTGAACTCAGGGTCTGGGCACTGTCCCTAAGCTTTTTTGCCCAAGGCTGGTACTCTACCACTTAAGCCACAGCTCCACTTACAGCCTTTTGCTAGATATTGGAGATGAGAGTCTCACATACTTTCCTGCTCAGGCTGGCTTCAAAGAGTAATCCTCAGATCTCAGCTTCCTCAGTAGCTAGGATCACAGGTCTGAGCCACCAATGCCCAGTTCAAGTCTTTAGGACTTGTCTTAGCATCACCATTGGAGTGGAATGTGTCAGGATTGCATTTGTCCTGAAGGCTGAGTGGTACTCCGTTGGGTGTGTATGCGGCACTGTGTCTGTCCATCTGTTGATGGACTCTTGGGCAACTTCCACCTCTTGGCTACTATACATAATATTGCTGTGATGCCTCTATCTAGATATGTGTTTGAATGTCTCTTTTCACTAGAACCTGGATATTGACAATGACACAATCTGTTATTTTTTTTCATGGCCTGTACTTTTTTCTCCTGTTTGTGTAAGGACACACATGTGCTTGTACACATGGATATAGTGGGTTTGGTGCAGGCTTTTGATGGTGGTGGTGGTGATGGTGGTTGTAGGGCTTGAACTCAAGGCCTGGGCACTGTCCCTGAGCTCTTTTGTTCCATAACAGTCTCATGGACTTTCCTGCCAGAGCTGGTTTTGAACCACAATCCTCAAATCTCAGTCTACTGAGTAGCTAGGTTTAAAGCTGTGAACCACAGGCACCCAGCTAGTACAATCTTATCATTAGGCTTTTTAGCCACAATTAGCAAGATATTGAATGGCCCAATACCACAAGGACCCTTCAAGTCACTTTTAGGGGTGCTGGTACCAGATTCAAACTCAGGCCTATGTGCTCAGCTTGATCATCTACTGTTCTACCACTTGAGCCATGCCTCTAGCCCACCCTGGCATTATTATCTGAACCACGTTCATCCCCATATCACCATCACGTGTCCCTAACCTCAGACGACCGATAATGTGATCTTCATCTCTAAAATCTTGTCATTGCAAACATGCTATTTTAATAGAATAATAATACACTATGTGCCAGGTTTTCTTCCAACACAAGAATTACCTCACAGTTTCTCTGAGTC